>NW_028261386.1:108135666-108735666 GCF_051295495.1 Thamnophis sirtalis | reverse complement strand
AAAACCTCAGAACACACACACACACACACACACACACACACACATATATCTATATCTATATCTATATCTATATCTATATCTATATCTATATCTATATCTATATCTATATCTATATCTATATCTATATCTATATCTATATCTATATCT
Source organism: Thamnophis sirtalis (assembly GCF_051295495.1). NCBI lineage: Eukaryota > Metazoa > Chordata > Lepidosauria > Squamata > Natricidae > Thamnophis > Thamnophis sirtalis. Next base: position 108,735,519 of record NW_028261386.1, on the reverse strand, counting down.
ATATCTATATCTAATCTATATCTATATCTATATCTATATCTATATCTATATCTATATCTATATCTATATCTATATCTATATCTATATCTATATCTATATCTATATCTATATCTATATCTATATCTATATCTATATCTATATCTATATCTATCCATCCATCCATCCATCCATCCATCCATCCATCCATCCATCCATCCATCCATCCATTCATTCATTCATTCATTCATTCATTCTATAAATAGCTATTAGGACACAATGCATCATTGTCTTCCTTCCTTCCTGAACCATTTCTTCAAATTATATTTTTACAGTAGCTTCTTGTTCATTGTAAAGTCTTCTCAAAATAATATTCATTGTTCTGACAGTATGATTTACAATAAAGCAAAAGTTAGCTTCCAATTTACTTAAAAAAAATAAGCAAAATTTTAAGCCACTTCAATCAATCTTGACACCAGGAAGGCAAAACAAAAGCAATTTAAAACAATATTATACAGAGCTAAAAAGGAAAAGTCTGGAAAAATAATACAATCAAGTAAACTAAAGTGGTTTGTCGTCCACTCTAGTCCAAGGCCTAGGGGAACAGCCAAGGACATATTTCAATAAGGTTTTTTGCTGTATCCATTTTTTCCCAAATCTTATGTTAATTTTCTGTTCTTATGCCTTTCCTTTCAGAAACATTGGACAATTTTCTTTCCACATAGCCCTCTGTTCCTAATAACACTTTGTTTGTGAGAAAAATGCTTGAGTAATTTGAACATTTTCTTGCATTCCCTTGCTTCAGAATGGTATCATGCATAAGTGCACCAGCGTGCCTAATGTCCCTGTCCCACTGTCCCCATTATTTGTACCCATTTCCTGTATTCTTATTCATGTTTATTCTTATTCCTGTTATCTTGTACATGAGTGACAAACTAAAAAAGAAGTACTACGTTTATTACCATAGAACAGATAGCATTTAAACTGCCTATTCTCTTGCAGCTTTAAACAATTCAGTGGGCATTATGTTGTCAAAGGTGCCTTTCTATTTAACAGTTTGTTTGTATCTTGTCTTTATTATTTTTATAAATAACTCAAATACCAAACATAACTAATATATCTCTTCCTGCCTTCCTTCTCCTCTTCCCACCATAACAAACCTGTGAGGTGAGTTGGGCTGAGAGAGAAAAAGAGTGACTGGCCCAAAGTCACCCACCCTGCTTTCAAGCCTAAGATATTACTAGAACTCACAGTCTCTTGGTTTCTAGCCTCATGCATTAATCACTAGACCAGTGTTTCTCAACCTTGGCCACTTGAAGATGTCCGGACTTCAACTCCCAGAATTGAAGTCTGGGGAATTCTGGGAGTTGAAGTCCGGACATCTTCAAGTGGCCAAGGTTGAGAAACACTGCACTAGACCAAACTAGCTGTTTATTGCCTCTTGCATCACACCTTCTAATGGAGTCAGTTCCTGATTATAAACCATGTTATAAAATTATAAAAATGTTTCAATATAGTCTTTTTATCTTCCTTTAACTGGCCTTTTATTAGTTCTCTTCAGTGATTATTTGAGTATTCCTAGTTTGCCTAGGAATTTTCCTGAATTTTCTCAGATCTACTTAAAAGTATCTTTCAGTTCCCTTTTCTTGTTATTGTCCTCTGTTGACATTCTTGACAAAGACATTGTCTTTGTCTTTTCTTGCTTGATGTTGAAAGCCTGAATTCAGTTGCTATATATCCTTCTTATTGCTCAAGATTTACCTTCTACATCTTTTTCTGACTTTCACGATAACCTGTTATGAAAGCCAGTTGAATCTCTGAAAAGCAAAATTAGGTATATATATTTTTTGCTTCATTTTTTACCTATATTTCTTCCTGTAGTTTCTCAGATTCTCATTTACACATGTTTAGAGGAGTGTGTGTGTCTGTGCGTATTGATTTTACATCCTCACAGTCTGTTTTCCTGGTCAAATCTTGCTGAACTGCCTGTTCTCTTTAATTTTCTAAGTTTAACCTGTATATCTGACACCAATAATTCATGGCCTGTTTCATGACCTGCATTTGAAAATGGCTGACTAAATTACATGTTCCCATCTTCTATTTTCTATTAGATAGTTGCTTCTATTTGCTTCTTATGATGTCTACCTGGGGATATTCACATGCAGAGCCTTTGTTTTGCACAAAAGTGGATTTTGACAATGATTAAATAATTATCTTAAAAAAACTCTGTCAACATACCTTATGCATTATTGCTCAATCTAAGAGCTACTAAGGCATCCTGATCTGCAACTATTAGCCTTTCAAGATAGTTCAGACAAGAAACACAAGCTGGAGTACTAGCTCTGTCTTTTCTATTAACAAAATCTTGTAAAACTGAAAGTATTTCTCCGCTCCTTTCCTTTTATTCTTCATAAAACTAGAGAGAGAGAGTCCCTTGTGAAATGCTTCCCATGCCTCTTCTCTTTCTGTGGACTGAAATACCTTTTACATGCTCATTATCCAATCTGCAGCTCTACTTCCTACCTCCCAGGGTCATTTCCGCATAACATGATATCAACTTATGCTTCAGCCAATTAGACAGAGAGCATCTTGGCCAAGCCCTTGGAACCCCACACTGGAGAAATCAAGAATATGACTGCATTTCCCATATGCACATTGTGTGCTTGTTTAGGTCAGATTTTGAGTGATAAGCCAAGTATAATTGTAAAGATTGGTTCCTCTTAGCAGTCATATATTTAAAATCTCTATTCTGCACTCAGATGACAACAGCCATTCTAAATAAAACTTTTTAAATTTCACCAATAATATCAACAGTGGTTACCCACAAAGACAATTGCTTTCTGAGCATCTACACACAACTTTTACACCCACATCTACACCCACACTCCTTTCCACCTGATTGTTATTTTCTGAGCAAGCAAAGCAAAAAAAACTTTGTTAATAGAAAAATTATCCTTCAATATCTTAGGATTGTTCTGTAATTGCTCTCTAAATGTATTTATTCAGGGGTAAATCCTATAAAGCTCTTTGGATTTATTCTTCATTGTGTAAGTTAAAGCTTCTAAGTTAAATATCCATACTCCTATCTCTCTGGGTTTTTTATAAATAAAAGATGCTAAAGTTAGAGCATACCTAGTGAATGAAATTCTTATTGTGTGTAGCTTCTCTTTGCTTAAAAAAGTCATACATAGAGGGTACTTTTAAAAATTTCCCATTTTCTCAAATTACACATTTATTTTTGGTACACAATAAGTAAGATGTATATTCAGTACATCATAAAAACAATTTAACATACAATTAATTAAACACAATTAATAATGCTAAAAGCTCTGACAGTGAATCACAAACCTGACAATTTTCCTTACTGTTTGGCAATGAGAGAAATATTTAGTATTGGAAAGGAATCTTTTAGTAATGGAATTACTTTAGCAAGCAAAGTGACATTTTAAATAGAATGAAATGCTAGACAATAGATGAGATTGATAGATAAGATGATTGTTGATAGATAATTTTTGGTACACAATAGATAGTACACAATAGTAGATAGATAGATAGATAGATAGATAGATAGATAGATAGATAGATGGATGGATGGATGGATGGATGGATGGATGGATGGATGGATGGATGGATGGATGGATGGACGGACAGAGAGTCCAAGAGAATTTGAGGGCCGTGTACAATTTCTTAACTGTTCCTTTATAGTTTTCTAGAGAGAGAACTGATGTCATTCCTAGGATCTGTTGGAGTCACTCTCCCAGCTTAGAACTCACAGTCCCAAGTGCTGCTACTACTACTGGGACCAATTTTATCTTTATTTTACACATCCTTTCTAGTTCCTCCTTCTGGCCTTCTTCTTCAGTGTCTTATATTCTTTCTTGATGTTGCTGTCATTTGCACACCTACTTCTATCACCACTGCTGTCTTCTGGTCCATGTCTACTACCATGATATTTGGACACTATGATGAGACAAAAGACAAGAGAATAATATGTATGCGAATATGAAAATCTTGGAATGGAATATGTGTTGTTGATTGATCACAAGAGTTTGCCTTGAATCTTTGTTTGAGAAAGACAGGACGTGGGCTGAGGAAAGTGCAGAGAAGTTTTGGATTCTGTTTTTATCATTGATTCTGTGAAAGAGAGCTTGTGGTGTATACCAGACCAATACACCTAGGGCTTTCTGAATAGCCCAGGTAGAAAGTGATTCCAGATTGATTAGTGATTGAGAAGTAACCACAAGAGATCATGTAAGTGGGCCAGGTCAATACAAGAACTGACACTTGAACAGTAACAAGAACACCAGGTTGATCAGATTTTCAGTGGTGGCAGAGACATTTTATCACAGCTAAGAATCCTGTTGATATGCTGGTGGAGTTTAGCAGCCAAGCAGCAACTGTGAAACTAGGTGAGATCTGATGGCATCAACAAATTGAGTTACAACATATTCCCTGGTCTGTGTTCTTCTGCTGAACTACAATGGTGGTGATGATTCAGTAAGGCCAAACTCTGTGTTTTTGACAGTATCAGAGGGGAGCTGCATCTCTTACATGAGACAGTAGGCCTCTGTGAGAGAAGAATGCTTGCCATCTGTGAGGTATTTTGACAATAGATGTCTAAGAACTACTTTGTGCAGCATTGAAAGAACCTGAAACTAGAAGGAAGAGGACTTTTGGTTTTTATTTGGAATTAATTATTGTGTAGTAGGCAAGAACCAGACCAGTGTAGCTGCAACAGCTTTTATTGACTCAAAAATGGAACTGAGGAACTCCAGGCAAATGCCTGTCATTTGTACACTACGCCCACAGGGCCTTAACCAATCATAAACTGGGGGGAAAAACCACCCCCATATAATTGTTCTGAACTTCTTTCCAACAGTTGGAGTCATGTAAAGGTAAGTTTCACTTTTGCACAATCTATCAATTAAGGTCATGCAAAGGTTAGTTTCACTTTAGCCCAATTTAACAGTTGGGGTCATCTAAAGATTAATCCCCTTTAGCATAACTATATATATTTAATACATAACATTAATGGTGTTAGATCATGTTGGTGGGATGAAAGGATTACTTAGGCTTTTCCAGATAAGAAATAAAGGAGAGTCTATGGCGTTTTCCTAGAAGGCCCTGGTCAATGGCGAAAATTCTGAAATATAGAGAGCAAGGAAGATGAATGGGATAGAAATATGCCAGATATGGGAGAGATAGCTGCAACCCTTTGGCTGGCAGAAGGATGATATAGGTAAGGACAAAGTGACCTTTTGCAGAGTGTCCCCAGTCTTCTTCAAGGGTTTAAAAAGCTGCTTTTGTAGACCCAATAAGAAAATATTTTCCAGGTCATTCTCTTCATTTATCGATTGAATTATCTTTTAATTTTTAAAGATTCACCCAGTTTCTTTTGTATGTCCATTAAAGTATCCTCTTTCCAAACACTCTCTGGCATATCCACTTTCAGTACTTCTTTGTCTTATCAGACAAAATTTGCTCCACATCCGTCATTCCCTCATTAACATCTTTTGGACATAGTCTATCAATTGAGTCAGACATCATTACTGACACTGTTGATATTGTAGCTATTAATTCCTGGCTCCATTCTTGAAATATCTCCTTAATATAGCCAATGTTATGACATTTTGTGTCATTTTGTACAGACATGTATTTTCCCCCTTCTACTTAGAAGCTTTAATTCCCTCTACTGTCCAGTTTCTAAAATCGTAAAGATTTATCTATGTTATAAATGTAAAACAAGACTGGTTCTCATGGGAAGCTATTTATTTTGATACTCTAGTTAATTCCAAAATTTTATAGCAAAAGTTAATATCTTAAATTTAAATGGATCCCTAATGCATTTATAACTTTTAGATCAAAAACATATTTTGCTTTTTGCGATTTATTTCAAATTGTTTAAGTTCTTAGGCTTATGATTAATTTTTTTATGTTTTTTTAAGAGTTGAAACTAAACTCACTTGGTGACTTTTCAAATTTGTTCCAAAATTTAAAAATGATTAGAGTCTTAATGTAATCAGTTTAGATGATAGCAATTGATTATCTAATTTAAATACAATGCTAATTAATTACATTAATTACATACTAATGTACAATTGTAATTTAATGTAAATTAAATTGTAAGATGTTTTGAATATACATGCCAATCCTACATATTGCTTTCACAACTGTCAGAAATATTTATATACATGCAATTGAAACATGTTTCTTCCTGATATTTCTTCTTCCATTTTTGAAATTCCAAAAGGTATTATTACATCAATAGCAAAACACAGTGGTAGGTTGTCAAATTTTTAATACCAGTTTGGGTGTGCATGTGTCACTTCTTTGCAGGTGGGCAGCACGTCCTGCTACCATTACTACAAGTTTGTCCAATCCGGACTAAACTGGGAGCAACCTACTTCTGGTAGAACATTATCTAATCAGATAGGAATAAAGAGGATGAGTTCCTTTACAGGTTCAATGCAATGCACACACTCTACTTATATATTACTATTGAAGAAGGATTTTTAGTGCCACTATCCTATCATGCTGGGTGTGAGATGCATTGATTGATTGATTGATTTTCCACATTTCTGTTTTTCTACTGTGATAAAAAGTGTCTCAGCAGCAGAGTCTCTTCAGAGTAGCTCCATCTTTAGAAACTTCCCAAATATCAGTGAAGAACGCTTGATAAGTAAGCTAACTTCATCTCTTCTTGGAGGCTGCTGCAAGCATTGGCACTACCATTGAAAAGTGCCACCTTATGGCTTCAGCCTCACAAATCTCTTGAAAAGATAAAGTCAATAACAATTTTGTCCTGTTAGATCTAATCAGTTGGGATGATATCTATATTAGATTAAGTAGAGAGGCCTGCAAGTATCTGTGCACCCAGCCACAAAGGTCCTGTTTGAAAAAAGAAATCCTATATAGATCAGTACCTGATGCCTGGATGATGAATATTAAAAAAAAACAATTCTTTCTTTGACTATTTATCTTTTCCTGGCTGTATTGAATTTTGTGTGACTGCTTCTTGTTTGTATGAAGCAGTTTTGCAGCCCTTCTTGTCATTCCTCTTCAGTTACATTTGCAAAGTCAAATGCAAAATAGAAATGATTCCCTCTATTGTAAAACAAATATGATGAAACAATAGATGTTTGGAGCTTTGAATTCAAAGCTGGATCATGTGATATGCTGCAAGGGGAGGCGGAAGGCTGTCTTTTTGAGACCCTTGCAAATTAGCCCTTTAGAGAAACAAAAGGAAAGGCAGAGAAGCATAAACTAGGAGTTACAAATGAATAAACATCAGTTCTAGGTAGGGTTATTTATGTACACAAAGCTATATCTAAGCCAATACATTTTTTTATAAAATAGCTAGAGCCACCAAGATGATAAGCATATGAATTATCTGATACAGGGTTAAACATGTCCTGGCCTAAACAATTCAGACTCTAGTTTTCGATCCTCTTTCATGACACTCCATGGACTAATTTTTGAACTGTCTTTTATTATTATAACACTAAGCATACAAGGACAGGATTCTCCAGATGACACTACTTGTAAACCAATAATTCCTAAGCAAGGTTTGGCCTAAATGCCCAGTTTCATAAAATTGAGTTCACAGCCAAGTTATATTTAGTTTGGGGCTTGAATAGAATAGAATAGAATAACAGAGTTGGAAGGGACCTTAGAGGTCTTCTAGTCCAATCCCCTGCTCAGGCAAGAAACCCTATATCATTTCAGATAAGTGGTTGGTCAATCTCTTCTTAAAAACGTCCAGTGTTGGAGAAGTCACAACTTCTGGACGCAAGTTATTCCACAGGTTAATTGTTCTATTTGTCAGGAAATTTCTTCTTAATTCTAGGTTGCTTTTCTCCTTGATTAGTTTCCATCTATTTCTTCTTTTCCTGCCCTCAGATGCTTTTGAGAAAAGCTTGGCTTTCTTTTCTTTGTGGCCACCCCTGAGATATTGGAACACTGCTATCATGCATGTCTACTCTAATACTTCTTTTCATTAAACAAGTCTTTGAAGGCTACTTTATTCATTTGTAACCATGAATATATAGTTGCAGGGACCATTAAGTCTCATTTAATTCATTCTAATAAGAGTCTTATTACAGGGATATGGTGGCTCAGTGGCTAAGATGCTGAGCTTGTCGATCAGAAAGGTTGGCAGTTTGGTGGTTCAAATCCCTAGCCCCGAGTAACAGAGTGAGCTCCTGTTACTTGTCCCAGCTTCTGCCAACCTAGTAGTTCAAAAGCATGTAAAGATGCAAGTAGAAAAATATGAACTACCTTTGGTGGGAAGGTAACAGGTGCACCTTCAAGTTTAATCATGTTGGCCACATACCATAGAGAAGTCTTCAGACAGCGCTGGTTCTTCAGTTTTGAAATGGAGATGAGCACCACCCCCTAGAGTCAGGCACAACTAGCACTTATATGCAAGGGGACCGTTTACCTTTACCTTAATAAGAGTCTGTTGCGTGAAGATTTCACTAAACTTTCTTATTTGCCCAGAGCAAGCCACGCATTTTTGCTATTTTAAACCAACCAACGAGGGGTATGCAAGTTAAAGCTCCAAAGCCATATATGATTTTGAATCCATTTCTGGACCCGAGAATCCTATCTAACTGCTCATTGAAAAGTTTTGATGGCTGAATATAATTGCTATTCAATAACTGTACAAAATATATGGTAAATTCAACACAGTTTTAAAGCAAAATAAAGGCTTGCCACCAGAACCTGAAAGTGAAGAAACTGAAAAATTCTAGGTATTCTTATGCATGATATTCCAACCTGCTGTTTGCATTGTCATTTTATATTGATCAGTATCCACTGCTAAATAGTCATACCAAACACATAGCATAGCCTTCTTTAATAAAGAAAAAATATTGATATTTATATACTATATTATAGATCTTGTAAAATATCCTCTATTGGATTGAGCAAGGCTTTCTACGCCCGAAGCATGGATGATTCAATTTTGCTATTCAATATTCAAGGATGGATTTATTCAGTTTAAGGCATTCTGAAATTAGAGGTCAATCTGAGAAAACAAATTCATACACTATAATGGGGACATTTCAAATGACTAAAGCCTCTTTGCTTTGGCAGAATAAGATGAAAATAGCAGGGATGTAAGATCCATCAGAGGAGATTAATCCAGCCAAGTTTAAGTTGGATATTTTGAAGGGCTTTTTGAAGAAAGAAAGAAAGAAAGAAAGAAAGAAAGAAAGAAAGAAAGAAAGAAAGAAAGAAAGAAAGTAAGTAAGTAAGTAAGAAAGAAAGAAAGAAAGAAAGAAAGAAAGAAAGAAAGAAAGAAAGAAAGAAAGAAAGAAAGAAAGAAAGAGAGGGGGGAAATGGAAGGAAGGAAGAAAGGAAGGGAAAGAGAAAGAGAAAGGGAAAGTGAAAGAGAAAGAAAGAAGGATCGAAGGAAGAGAAAGAGGAAGGAAGGAAGGAAGGAAGGGAGAGAGAGAAAGTGAAAGTGAAAGTATGATATCTCTACCTCTTTTAAGAGATAGTTGTAACTTAAAAGTATTTAATTTTCTTCTTACTTTTTAGCTGAACAGATGTCCAAAGATTGTCTGCATGTCCTAATCACCAGCAGTCCCCAACCTTTCTGGCTCTGGTGAAGGTGACTGTGGCAGCAGTGGTGGAAGGGGAAGAGAGGGGATGTTTTCATGTGCATGAATGTGCCATTTTCACAAATGTAGCTTTGCGTGCATGAGCACTCACCCACCCACATCTACAGCTTGGCACAGGGCCATGGACTGGGGTTTGGGGGCTCCTGCTGTACCCATACAGAAATATTTCCAGGTGTGGGAACTGCTGGATGAGGTCTCAGAATGAAACAAATAAAAGAATGGGTCTGCTTAAGTTTTAAAGGGATGCTTGCTTATATTCCTCAAAGAGCCAGTTCCCCCCAAACTGGGATGTTCTCTTTTGCATTTTCCATTGCTCAACGAGATAGTATGGTGATAAGAAGGGCTTTTAATGTTTCAAAGTCAGCCATAATAAAGGTAACCATAGGACCATTTCGGAGAAGAGAGAATATTGGCATTACAGAGATGATTCATAACCCAACAGCCTTCAAAAAAAATATTTGGGTTTCTTCTATTTATTCATTTGCAACAACCTATCTTCAACTGTTGTGCATAATAAAAGGAGCATCAGGCATATCTTACTTAATATAATGTTGCTCTGTTGTATCTGTATGACATTAGAGCAGCTTAAAAATCCATACCATCCTAAGGCATCGGATAATTGTGTCATCTGCACAATGTTCATGTTGATTATTCATTTAAAAAGAACTTACCAGCACTTACTATTATAAACAAGAAAATGTCTGATGAGATCATTATGACTGAAAATAGTTACAGCAGAACAAATAGTCAAGATGATAAAACAGCTTTTTGAAGTAAGCAAGACAATCCAAAATTCAATATCAGTATGTACATATTATGTATTTGTTGGTTTGTTAGTACAGAATCATTTAGGCACTCGAAAGAGCGGCCTTGATGAGAGTTTGATTTCAATTCAAACTTGACTCTAATTTAAATCAAAGCAGCTCCATTATATAATCATCTAGTCTCATGCAGCAAGTGAAGAGAAGCCAAACAAGCTCTCTGGATAGTAGATTCCACATCATATTATTATTATATGTACTGTACATAGAGGGAGGGTTAGAGCAAAGTCTGCCTTCCTGTAACTTCTATTAATTATATTGCATCTTCAACTCAATACTGAGCAAGAATAGATCCTGACTTTCTTATGCGCAAAATGTTTTTCAGGTAAAGTAAAGGTAAAGGTAAAGGTAAAGGTTCACCTTGCACATACATGCTAGTCGTTCCCGACTCTATGGGACGGTGCTCATCTCCATTTCAAAGCCGAAGAGCCAGCGTTGTCCGAAGACGTCTCTGTGGTCATGTGGCCAGCATGACTAAATGCTAAAGGCGTATGGAACAGTGTTACCTTCCCACCAAAGTGGTCCCTATTTTCCTACTTGCATTTTTACATGCTTTTGGACTAGGTTGGCAGAAGCTGGGACAAGTAATGGAGGCTCACTCCATTATGCGGTGCTAGAGATTTGAACTGCTGAACTGCCAATCTTTCTGATTGACAATCTCAGCATCTTAGCCACTGAGCCACCGTGTCCCTGTTTTTCAGGTACATAATAAATAATACACTGCTATATAGGGATGTTCTTGAACTGTATCCTATTCTGGAAGATTTACTTCCTGAAAACCACTGAACTACTTCTGAAAAAGTCAAATTGGCCCATTCTGGAAGAATAAAGGAATGCTCCAGGGAACAAAAGAATGTTCAGCTCCAGTAATTTTACACAAAACATATTCTACACCCCTCGGTCTTGTCTTGTCAAATGTTAACATGCCCAGTTCTTTCAATATCTCTTCATCACTATCATTCTTGGTGCCATTCTCTGAACCTTTTCCAGTTTGTCTAAAAACTCTTAAAGCATGATGCCTGTAGTTGTGCAATGTGCAATAAAATTGATGTAATACTTCTTGTGATATTGAATCAGCCTAAAATTGTAGATTTGCCATATCACATTATAGATACACAATCTGTTTTGATAGCAACTTTTATTCCAATACTTATTTCGCAAATCTATTACAAGGTATCTCCCACCTCGATCCAGTACTTTAATTTCTATTTCCTGAACAGAGATTTCAAGAACCCTTTGAATTTTATTTCTGCTTATGGGATATTTGCTATCTTACCCAATTTTGTATTATGTGTTAATTTCCTTATTCCACAACATTTATACAAATATTGAAGATTATAAATCTTAAATTATAAGGGCCAATTCTGGGCATGAAAGGAACCAGGGATTCCCAAGATAGAGATGATTACTATATATGATCTCTCATCCCCCCATAACTATCAAGTGAACCATCAAGTATTGCTTAACTTAGAAAGATAAGCCAAAAAAGTCAAAAGTTTAAACTTTAGAGCAGAAGGATTAGGATTTAGGATTTATATCATTTATATGCCGCCCTTTTCCCCGAAGGGGACTCAGGGCGGCTCACAATTCAGTCAGGGAAAGGGGTACAGACAGGGGACATATAAGAGCTCTAAATTCTGCTCTGCAATGAGTCATCAACTTCATTCTTGTTTGTATTAAAGATCTTAACCTAGCTATCTCCTGTCTAAGAAACTTCTGTCAAGAACTGCATAAAGGTAAAATATTCAGACCAGTGGTGGGTTCTGGATCCCGTTGCAACCGGTATGGTGCAATGGGGCCTGGAGCCCACCACATGAACAAGTGCAGCGTACACACGCGTACTTACTGCCCGCTGCACTCCGTGATGCTCCAACTGCTCAGCGGAGCATTGCCCAGGTGCCATGCACTCCATGCACTTGCACAGAAGCCCCAAAAGCTTCAAATACTGGTAAGGAGCGCAGGCGGATGGGTGGGTCCTCTGGAGCACTGTACCAGAATGGTACTTGGTGGTCCCGGCAGGCACCAGTACACTCGCCCTGGGCCGTACCGGTCGTAACCCAACACTGATTCAGATAGTTATGATTTATTGCCAAGTCTTGATATGAAGCCTGGTTATCTTTTGTGTTATCTCCCTGTCATAGTCTAATGGTGTTATTTTTTAACTGCAGGTGCATTTTGCTTTGCAAGGGTGGCAAGTGATTATGAAACAAGACAGTAGAGGCATGTATGTTTTTTTCCCCACTATTTACAATGGATTTATTTTTCAACAAGTATTTACAAAACACAGTTCCAGTTTCACCCTGTGTCAAGTTTCCTCCTAGAAAGACTGACCCTTTTAATTCTCTTGCTTGTGTCCTCTCTATCTCTTTCTTTTCTGGGTTTACGAGGTGAAAGTGAAAAAAAGGAATAGGATGGATTTTGTGTGGTGGTGCAGTGGTTAGAATGCATTACTGCAGGCTAACTCACTGCTCACTCCAGGAGTTTGACCCTGAAGGTTGACTTAGCTTTCCATCCTTCTGAGGTCAGTGAAATGAGGACCCAGGTTGTTGGAGGAAGTATGCTGACTCTGTAAACTGCTTAGAGAGGGTTGCAAAGCACTATGAAGCAGTATATAAGTCTAAGTGCTATTACTATTTACTGTAGTGTGCTCAGATTGCTTGACTTTCTCTTGTATCTGCTCAGCTTTCTGCTCCATCATCCGGCAAAGAATCTATCTCAGTGTATTCCATCTAATCCATGGGTGAAATGCTACCAGTTTGGACTGATTCATCTGAACCTGTAGTGAAAAAAATCCTACCGGTTCAGGTGGACCAGTATTTCTGACGATCAGCTGTGATGCTCAATTTATATTAGCTAGAAAGCAGGATTGCCTGCTTCCCCCCCCCTCGCTATTCACTTACCTTTGCAGATGCATTCGGGAGCAGGCTCCATCACACACCTGGATGTCAACTCATCCCTTTTTGATGCTCTGCGCATGCACAGAAAATCCTGTGCATGCACGCAGGTGGTGAGTGCGAGCAAAGCGAGTAGCAAAGCTAAGTCGATTTTACCCTTGGTCTAATCCATTCTTATCTAGTTGATTAACCAGGAGGTACTTTGTCTAACATTTTGATGAAATAAAGATATATTGTGCCATTCCCATAGTCTATAATAAAATGAATCAGTAGAAGAGAAAGAAAAACAGAAAAAGACAGAGATACAGTGATAGAACCAGAGAGTCTAGGAAGACCTCTTCCTGACAAATCTATAGTAGTGCCCCATAATCATCACATTGTTTCAAGGTACTGCCTGACTGCTACCTATTGTTAATTTTCTAATTTTAAAATGTCTATGTATCAGTATCAGTTTGATTGGTATGTAATTCCATTGACCTTCTTTTTCTCTTTTGCCAAACTTCAGGTTTTAATTTTACTAGGATTTCTCATGGATAACGCACAAAGCTCAGCCAGATGACCAGCAGATTCCTTTATTTCTCTAGAAAAACAATCTCATCCTGAAGATTTAAATTCCTTGACAATTATAAAAAAATATATATTTCCTGGCTATGTCACTCTCAGTCTCAAGATCCAGTTGTTCTATGAAGATCCTCTGTTCTTCATAGTTATCTAATGAATATATGCCCTCTAACTAAATGAAACCCAGGCAAATAACAAAGGAGTGGCTCTACTTTTTCATTGTTACATTTTGCTGTATTTATAGAGCAATTAGTATAATGATTCTTCTCTTTCCTTTCCTTTGAACATTCCCAAGGAAACCTTTTCTATATTCATTTTGTTGCATTCCTCACCACCTGCACCGCATTTCAAACCTTAGCTTGTTCCTAACCTGTCCTTTATACTTCTTGTATGTGTCTTTTTTTGTCTTCATTAAGCTTTTTTGTGAATCCATCTTTTTTTTTTCTCAGCTGGAATTCTGAGTGAATATTCTTTATTGTGTTTCCCATCCATCTTGAACACCTTGTCCCATTAGCTTACCCTGCCATGGAATCCTACTTTATTTTTGGATCTAACTTTATTAAAAATTATTTTTGGAGACTACCCTACTCATACAGCTACTGTCCGTTTTTGTTTTTCTTAACATTAATACAACCAGCTGTACATTCTTACTTTTCCCAAAATTTGTGTCTCTGTGTGTTTGTGTGTTCAGTGTTTAATATGAAGCTAAAACTGTGCTTCTATCTCCCACTCAACACAAATTTGGAAGTGGTATATATGGTTTTTGAAAGACTCCTTTGTTGAGTGTTACTGAGCATGTGTGATGCTTTTACATCCATGGGAAGAATTTTAACTAATCTGATAATAAAGTCTCTTATCTTTTGTTTGCTTTTAAACTGAAGATTCATGAAGAGTGGCAGCAACAGAGTTTGAATCTGAAGCTTCTTTCCTATTTTCTCACAATGATCCCTTAGACAAACACTATGTTTAGTCTCCACCGTTCTGTAATCTCTAGAAAATCATATTATTTGGCTTGGGTTTTTAAAACATTTTTGAGTTAATTTAAAATCTTATATGCTTCTAAATTCTTAGTGAATTCCAAAAACTAGAATTCATTGAGTTATTTTTGATTGTCCCATATTCATTCAAAATGATGTTGATGATCATCATTCATCATCATGGCCACTACCAGCACCACCATCACCATCATCATCATCATCAACAACAACATTTATTCCTTCAAATATTTATGTCCATGCCTATTGAGAACATAATTGACAAAATCATTGAGAATCATTCTCAGTGATTTTCACAGCTATAGGCACTTTTTATATATGTTCAGACTTCTTCCTGCATATCCAGCAGGTTTTTTTTCATTTGTATCCATTAGTCCTCTGGTCCATTAGTCTTCATTGCTTTCTTATCTATCAGCAAAAAAGAGTAGATTACCTCATTACTGTTCAAACTTTATCTGTATCTTCAATTACTGTTCTTAAAATAATTACATTTGTTGTGTTTGGGTTCTAATTAAAACAAATTACAAAAACTAGAAATCAAATAAGATAACATACACTTGTGATAGATTGCTGGGTGAGAACAACATGATATGTTTCCATTCATGCTAAGCAATCAAAGCATTGATGATGGAGATCTATAAGAATGTGTGAAGAGATTTACAGACATACTGTATTTACGAATGTAGTTTTACAGTCTAAGCTTACACACATCACTGTAGGAAAGGCTATTATATATTTGGCACATCCTAACAAATGAAAGTGGTAAAGGTACAAAATTGGGTGGAATAGCAAAATCTAGCCAGGAGAGAAATACTTCAAAGAGACTGCAAGAGATTAGAAACCCTGTCAAGGAATAGCCAAGAAATTCAACTTCAAAGAAATACACAGGAATATTAAATCTGTCCATGGGAGGGAAGAATGTGTGCACAGCTATTTAGATAATTGGCAATTTTGATAGGAAGACTAAATAGTAAATTACAGTTTGATTTTTTCAGACATGCCACGGATTTGGCAATCTCTAGAATTTCACTTTAAATGAGAAACAAATCTTGTATTTCACTTCAAGATAGGGTGTTTCCTTCTAAGCCTTCTGAAAATAAATACCTGACAACAATATAAATATCCTGTAACCATGGGATATTCTGACATAGAGTAGTTATATCTTGAGTGAAAAATACCTATTCTCTCCTTCATGTTTTCACTACACCCAATAAATATTAAGATTACTTAATTTGATTCATAGATCTCTGTTGTGGCCCAGCAGGAGCCGTTGGAGCTGCCACCAGACTCTGACAGCGAGGGGCCCTATGAGTCAGCTCTGGAAGATGTGGAGGACCCTGAGCAGGGTGCAGAGAGGCTGGTTGGCCACCAGGAGGTGCCTGAGGCCTGGAGCAGCGGTGACAGCCAAAGGAACGTGCTCCCGAAGTCAAGCCTTGGGGCAGTGGGGAGGAGACAAGGGAATTGGCTCTGGATGCCCGGCAACGGAGGGCTAATAGGCATAAAGAACAGTTACGCAGTTACAGGAGATAATTGGACTCAACTGGTGGTAATTAGGCTCCTCTCAAGAATATAAAAGGAATGGCTTTCCACAAGTTCGTTGCAGGAATCAATGTATTTACTAGAGCTGGAGAAGCTATTGTGGCTATTTTAGCAGGCTGGATTGCTGCCAAGGTCTGGTCTGTGCTGGATTGCTGCCAAGGTCTAGTCTGTGTGTTAATAAATCCTTGAAGTATCTTTGTCTCGGCGTGCTTTGGTGTGTGAAGAAAGGGGGGGGGGTCAGAATAGATATCCAATTCACAGATCACTACCACTGTTTAGTATTGTCATGACCCTGAATATTACTATTTCCATTACTATGGAAAAATTCTGATTTTTTTTAAAAAAATAACAATAGTAAAACAATTTTAATATTGTTGCACTGGCAAATAATTCAGTGAAATTTGTAGCAGTCATAACTACTATGGTGGGAAATGTGTCTGTCAAATATCAGACAGAAAGACTAAGGATGTTTACAAATGAGAGGACATGTCCATAAGGCAAGATTATGCCTCCCACTGACTAAAACAAAGTTGGTTCTTGGGCTTTGAGGCAAAAGTATAAGGGATTAACTTCACAAAATAAATTGGAAGCTAACAAATATCACAAATTTATTCATGGGCTAACTAACAACATTCACGAGCACATTCACACAGCCACCTAAAACAAGGGCCATAGAAACAGTAGAGTAAATGAGTGTCTTTTCTAGTGAGACCGGTCTATCAGGGCAACCTGGTCTACCCAAATATGGAGTAATATGCTCCATCCCATATTTGGATAGACCAGGTTGCCCTGATAGACTGGTCTTACCAGAAAAAACACTAAATCACTGGTATAACCAACAAACTGGGGAGAGCCCATGGCTTAGAGGTTAATACATCTACCTAATATGCAAGTAGCTTGGGTTCGAATCCCAGAAGGGTATGGCTAGCTGATGAGAGCTAAATAGCTTGAAATAGATCTGTAATAGTCTCCCTTGATTTCTTTGTCAATAAATATAAATTCAACGAAAAAGTAGAGTGAATGGTAAAAATATTTTCCATAAGCCAAATCCATGACCAGTTTCCAAGTCACTGCAACTAGATCAATCAGTTGCAATCATTCTAAAGGTTACTGTGATTTGGAAACAGATCTGCTGAAGCTTGCATCTGATGCTAATCTCTTGTTACTATTTCTGTACGGTGCTTCAATTTAGTCTGCTGTTTTGTTTTATTTTCCCATCTCCCTGGCTCAGTTGTCTTGCCACCTCTATTTACATTATAACAAAATCCCAGAGACACAGGTTCATTCTCTAACGGAAATGCAGCAGGTTCAAATCTGCTTATTCTGTCCTGGGTAAATTAACATATGCGCCAAATCACCCTGGGCTGCCTCATGCTCCGGTTTTGATCAAATCTGATGGACCTTCCAGTATTAATGAGAATGCATACCTGACATTGCACACAGCATCTTAGCCTCATTAGATTCCTCCACAGTTCCAAGTCTAAGTAACTCATGATAAAGTGACAATGACATCTTTCATAACCTTTCTTAGATCATTATTATTTTTTCTTCTTCATTCTGACCTGACAAGAAATCAAGCCAAATAGGAGCTAAGTCACAAGCAGCTCTGACTGATGCACTGAATTGAGAAGAATATAGACAAGTTGCTCAAGGGCAAATATAATGCAAGATTGTTGTCAGCATGTTCATGTCCAGGTTTTATGTTTTTTTTTTGTTTTTTTTTGTAGCTTTGGAGAGAGTTTTTCTTAGCAGATAATGAACCAGGAAGGATTGAGTTCCATTTCCTTTCCTCTATCTGCCTTTTGAAGGGGGAGTTGGATGTTGATGACATGGATGCCCTGATGTGACTTTTTAAGGTGCTGGATCAGGTCTTGGAATTCTTGGAGAGTCGCTTCACGCCCCAGAAAATGGGTTTCTAGCCAGCATGTACAACATTCATTAAATTGAAGAATCTTAATATGTTCAATATGAAAAGAAGGGTTGCTGATTGATGAAAAGCCTGACTTTCCCATGAACATAGAGTATATTGACTCCAGTAACTTAAAGAACATGCATGAGCAATGGCTTAAAAACAACAAAATCATAAATCGGCTAATCAGAAGATATAGATTGGATACAAGAAACATCAATGAAGCTGTAGAGATTGTAAAACAGCAGATAACAGCAACAGCTAGAAAAATTGGAAGATATGAAGCACGAATCATCCAATATAAACAAAATCAGCAATTTCGATCAGACCAACGGCATTTTTATCAAAGTCTTAATGTGAATGGTGACACCAAAAGTGAAAAACCAGAAAAACAGGCCACAGTTGAATTCTGGAAAGAATTGTGGGAAAATGCATAGGACTACAACAAGGAAGCAAAGTGGATACATGACTTTGAGAAAAGCATTGGCAACAAACAAATGCAAGTATTAGAAATAACAACTGAGATGGTCAAAAATCGAGTTAAAAAGGTAAAGAATTGGACATCACCTGGAAAGGACCAATTACATGGTTTCTGGCTCAAATATCTGACCAGTTTACATGCAATATTGGCCAGGCAACTGAATGAAATTTTACAAGAGGGCCAAATTGATGAATAGTTGACAACTGGAAAAACATGCTTGATTCAGAAAGATGCAACTAAAGGAACAACACCTGAAAACTACAGACCAATAACATGCTTGCCAACAACCTTCAAATTACTCACAGGCATTATTGCAGATAACATGATGGATTATTTGGAAACAAACAACATCTTGTCAGTAGAGCAAAAAGGCAACAAAAGAAGGAGCAGGGGCACAAAAGATCAGCTCCTAATTGATAAAATGATATTAGAAAATTGTAAGAACAGAAAAACGAACTTGAATATGGTCTGGATTGATTACAAAAAGGCATTTGACTCACTGCCACATAGTTGGATCATAAAATGCTTAGAAACAAGTGGCATTAGCAAAAATATTACATCCTTTACTGAAAAGGCGATGAAACAATGGAGAACTGAGTTGACAGTAGGGAATGAGATCTACGGAATGGTTAATATCAAGCGAGGAATTTTCCAGGGTGATTCACTTTCACCTCTTCTCTTCATCATCGCAATGATCCCACTATCAGTAATCTTAAAAAAAATGAAATTAGGCTACCAAACAGCCAAAGAAGCTGAAAAAATTTCGCATTTACTATATATGGATGATTTGAAACTCTATGGAAAGTCAGAAATAGAAATCCAATCATTGACAAACACAGTCCGAGTATTCAGCACCGATATTTCAATGCAGTTTGGCATGGAAAAATGTGCCACTGTATCCATAAAAAGGGACAAAATCACTACATGTGAGGAAATTGAAATGCCCAATGGCCAACTAATTAAATGTAATGAAAATGAAGCCTACAAATACTTAGGCATTCTGCAGTTGGATAACATCAAGCATGGAGAAGTAAAAACTATTGTTAGGCGAGAGTACACCAACAGTGTTAGGAAAATTTTGAAATCTAAATTGAATGGTGGAAATACAATAAAGGCCATAAATACCTGGGCAATACCAGTTGTAAGATACACAGCTGGTATAGTTAACTGGACACAAGCTGATTTGGACATTTTGGACTGAAAAAACCAGGAAACTAATGACAATGCGCTACAGTTTACATCCACGTGGTGATACTGATAGACTCTACCTGCCCCGAAAATCAGGTGGCAGAGGATTATTACAAGTGAAGCAAACAGTTGAAGAAGAAAAACATGCACTGGCTGATTATTTAAAAGAAAATCAAGAACATCTATTAATCGAAGTAAAGAACAAAAATCTACTGAATGCCCAATGGACGAAACAAGAATAGAGAAAAGATGTGATAAAGACAAGAATGGAGAGTTGGCAGAACAAAGTACTGCATGGTCAATTTCTGGAAAAAATAAAAGATAAAGTGGACAGTGAACAAACTTGGTTATGGTTAACAACAGGTACATTAAAGAAAGAAACAGAGTCACTAATCCTGGCTGCGCAAGAACAAGTTATCCACACAAATGCCATTAAGGCCAAAATTGAAAAATCCTCTGATGATGCCAAATGCAGACTTTGTAAAGAAGTTGATGAAACTGTTGATCACATACTCAGCTGCTGTAAAAAAAATCGCGCAGACTGATTATAAATTGTGGCACAATTCAGTAGCACAAATGATCCATTGGAATTTGTGCAAAAATTATAATATTAAAACAGCAACAAACTGGTGGGAACATCAGCCTGAAAAAGTCACCGAAAATCAGATGGTCAAGATCTTGTGGGATTTCCGTATACAATCAGACAAAATACTGGTGCATAATATACCAGACATCACACTGGTTGAGAAAAATAAGGTCACAATCATAGACATCACAATACCAGGTGATAGCAGGGTTGCTGAGAAGGAACATGAAAAAATCGCAAAATACCAAAACTTAAAAATTGAAATTCAACGACTATGGCACAAACCAGCAGTGGTAATTCCAGTGGTAATTGGCACACTGGGTGCTATTCCAAAAGCACTGGAATTACATTTAAAACAGTTAAAAATTGACAAAATCACCATCAGTCAAATGCAAAAAACCGCACTGCTTGGATCTGCACAGATATTATGAAAATACGTTACGACACCCTAGGCTGGGTGGGGCCCGACTAGTAACCAATGCCAAATCCGGCAAAACAACTGGCCGCTGTGATACAATTGTATAATAGTAATTTAAAAAAAGACTAAATTGGTCAGGCAGGTACTATGAGATACAGATCTATAAAATAGATATAAATATATAGATATAATGTGCCTAGTGAACTCAGTAAATCCATTAATTATAAACTCTGAGGGAATAGTGGAGGACTGTAAATATAATGGAGTTTTAAAAAACAAAGAAGCAGTTATTCCATTAACATAGTTTTTTTCTCTTTTCTGTGGAATTACTTTCTGTTGCTCGCCTTACGGATAATCCTCAGGTTACAACAGCAATTGGGACCAGGAATTCCATCATTAAGCAATGTGGTTGTAAGTTGAAAAACCAGATAACCATGCCACTTAGTGATGGCAATTCCAGCAGCTTGCATTGCTGTTGTTAAATGAGGGCAATGTGGGTTATTAAACAAGGACCTCCAGGGATTATAATTTCTCAATGACTTTGCTTGCAGAAAGCCAGCAGGGAAAATTAGAAACCACAATTATGTGACTGTAACTCATTGCAAGTCGTAGTCATGAGCCAGACATCTAGATTACTATTGTGTGACTGAAGGATGCTACAACAGCCAGAATTCCTAGGAGCCATTATAAGTCTCCCTTATTCAGTGCCTTTGTTACTTTGAACAGTCACTGGACAAATGGATGTAATATGAGCATTATATTTAACAGTATTCTTAGACCTTCTGAATATCCTATGGCTAAGCTTACAGTACAGTTTTCCTCAGGGTAGTTGCCTGATTTGATACTGTATACCTGAGTGTTGTGGCCCAGCAGGAGCCGTTGGAGCTGCAAACATACTCCAATAGCAAGGGACCCTATGAGTCGGCTCTGGAAAATGTGGAGGACCCTGGACAGGGTTCAGACTCCGAGCAGGGACCAGAGAGGTTAGTTGGCCACCAGGAGGCGCCTGAGGTATGGAGCAGTGGTGAAAGCCAAAGGGAGTGTGCCCCTAACATCAGGCCCTGGAGCAGTGGTGAAGACGTCAGGCCCTTGAGCAGTGATGAGGGGCAGAGGGAATTGGTCCCAGACGCCCGGAAGAGATGGGTGGATAAGCGCCGACAACAATTAAGGAGACAAAGGAGATAATTGGACCCAGGTGGTTGTGATTAGGCTCCTCCCAAGAAAATATATAAGGAGAGACTTTGGAAGGAGGCTGTTTGCAAGATTCAACTATTATATAAAGCTGGAGAAGCTCTGGTGTGTATTTCTTATCTGGGAAGTCTGGGTTGCTGCCAAAGTCTTGTCGGTGTGTTAATTTACGTGAATAAATTGTCTAGCAGTAATCTTGTGTCAGCGTGACTCACTGTACGGAGGTCAGAACACCTGAGCATGGGTTTTGTTTTCTCTGGGAACATGCCTTTGGGTTAAGGACTATAAGTAGGGCCCACAAAATTGCTGTTCCTGAAACAGAGACATTTTGTACCCAATTTCCCCAATATACAGCATTGTAAATGTAAATCTCCCCAAAATTCCCTTTCAGTGCACATTTTCCTGATAATCTTCCATTCTGATGGGCTGCCCAACAAATGTTGTCAGGTTGCACCTTTAAAGGGTTGATATATGTGCACTTTTGCTGAGATGTTTCATCACATGCTCCTCATTTGCTGAACATCAGACGGCAAGATTGAGAAAGAGGAAAAGAGCCAAAGTAATGGATAGCATTCTCTAGTACATTTTTCTGGAAATATGGTTTTTGATAAAAAGGAAGGATAGCCTTTTCACCTCCCAAGGCATAATTTCTGCTTAAATGAATAGAGCAAATGGAACTTTATCTCTAGAAGGAACCTCATTATATCACAGAGTGAATTTTCAGCAGAACTTAATCATGAATTATATCCATGAAGTCAAAATGATAGATTAAAGTTAGAGAATAATATTTGATACGTTCTATAATGCAGTTTTTCAGAAATAATGCCTATAAAGTAAATTAAACATAAAGTTTTCCTTAAGTTGAGCCAATTGCCACATCCATATTGTTTTCCTGGCAAATTAGAGGAATTGACTGATTTTTATTTCCCACCAACCATCCCAAATTTACAATTTAATTCACAGCCCTGAAATGTTCTGGCGATTGCCAACTTCAGAATTAATTATCTTAGTTGATCTAAGCTGAAATTAAGTTGGTTTGTTTGGTACAGCTGTCTCAATGCCACACAATAGTGGATAACCAGAAAACAATCTGAAAAGCCAAATAAACTGCATTTTGGAGAAGAGCAGACACAGATGGTCCACAGACTACTCATAAATCAATTTGAAAGGTCAGCTGGCTTTCTTTTCTTTTGAACTGCCTTAGAAAAAAGTACGATTGCTAGATGACTGGAATTCAGCATGTCTATTGGACCATTTTTTCTAAACACTACCTATGATTAGATTTAAATAAAGTTCACAAGTTTTGTTTTCATTCAGACGGCATCTGAAAAGATGCAGGATAGTGTACATTTTTCAAAACCTTATACAGGTAGTCCTTGACTTATGATCATAATTGAGCACACATTTTCAGTCATAAATTGTGATGGTCACAAAGTGGATCAACACATGACTGTGCCCAATTTTATGATTTTTTTAAGAATGGTCATAAAGTGAACACTGCGGTCCTTAAGCAAATCTATTGTTCAATTTTGCTGGAAACCAGAAGTAAAAGCCGGTTTTGGTCAAAAATATTATAAATCACTGTCACATGAAGACAGAACACAGCAAATGATCATAAATATGAGCCAGTTGCCAAGCACTCAAAATGTAGTCACGTGACCAGGTGGGAGGGAGGGTGTCAGGCGGTCAGAATTTCAAAACCAGGTTGTAAGTTCCAAGTTCTGTCATAACTTCAAACAGTTGCTAAGCAGCCGGTCATAAGTTGAGGACTATGGGTAAGCTTGTCCTCATAAAAAAAGCTCCTAAGTAGAACCTTTCATCCAATTTAGCACTCTCTTACAATACAAGAGGATCCACACGACCAGATATACCTTAAAAATAACTACACATAGAAAGTTAATGATCTCCAAACACCTACATTTTTATTACCATCCTGTGAGAACAATCAACTAATTCCAGCATTTTTCTTCCTATTATTCCAAATGGTGTTCCTGCTGACGGTGCTATTAACAAAGTTAATTAGCAAATAGGAACAAAGTTACCAACACAGCAATTCTTCTGAGAGAACAAGGGCTGACCAACTGGAAAGATATCTTCTTAGGGTTTTGTAAAAGGGCAATCTAAAATGAGGCCAAACTGTTGCTTTAAATCTTCATGGACTTTGCAGACTAATTTTACAAGCTCACCACAAAAATTATGTTGTGCTAAAAGCCACCCATTTTTTCCTCCATCAATGGCATGGACAAGGAGAAAGAGCAAAAGAAGGAAACACTGATGATTTATTGATTGACTGATTGATTTGCGCCCCATTTTTCACTGAAGAATTCAAGGTTGTGTACACGGAACATTTTCCTCCTATCTTTTTCTACAACAGAAATCCTATGAGGAAGGTTGACATCAGAGAGAGCAGTTGCTCCAAAGTCACCCAGTGAACTTCTGCAGCTGAGAGTAGACTAGAATTTGATATTCTTCATTTTAAGATTCCAACATCTTAATCACTTCATCATTAACCACACTGACTCTCAGTAATGAAGACATTGGCTATGTCTCACTACTATTATTGTACATATCACTATAAGATTCACTCCCATGAGAATATATCCTTCAACAAGAAAAAAAAATGTTTTACAGTCTTATAAAGAATTTGTACTGGGTATGTACATGTATATCTTTGTATTCAAGGATTTCTTCCTTTTATTTTGTGATAACTAAACAATTGGTTGTAACCATGCTAAATGAATTTATACAAGGCAATGCATGGATTTAAACATATGGTGTCAATCATTTTTAAAAAGCAGTTATTCTTGAGTTAATAGTAGTTCTTGGAAGCCTTTTTGCAATCACTAAAGGAATAAATACTGAAACATCAAATAGTTATATATTCCTTCAACATGCCAAAAGAGCAACTTTGCTAAAAGCGTTCCATAGTTAGATGAAAGAACATATGGGGCTCTTTAAATACATTATGCTTCATTATCATATGTATGTTCTTATTCTGTTCTCTCACTGTTTCTGCATTTTTATACACATGAAGGCACATAGAAACTATAACAGGGATATAAAATGGGAAGCCCATGGTCATGTGCCGGCCATGCCCACCCCAGCTCCATGAATGGGATAAATGTTGAGAAACATCATGTGATGACAAGGTGACATGATGTGTTTGATACTCGTGTGTTAGACTCTCTTGTTTAAACTGGTTAGGGGGTGAACTAGTAAAGTCCATTTTCAGAATTTAACACTGTGTCAGGGGTCCAAGAAACACCCCCAACTCCAAGACCTGATGTTCCTCAAAGTTCCTATTTATTAGAGATGCCTTGTTGACACATCTGGTAAAACCCGAATCTGAAAACTTCCAGGTTTTCCCCACCCAGCTGAAAGTTCATAACCCTGTTCCACACCCACGACTTCCTCACATGGTCCAATCCATTCTTCAGACTCAACTGGAGACAATTCCCAGTCACTCCCATCCAGGTGCAGGCAATTTTCCTTGACTTCCAGAGTAAGGAATGTTGTTATGGTTAAATGTCCACCACTCCAACAACACACACACCCCAATTTCCCAGTGTAAAATATGCTACAGTCAGGAAGCTTAAAAAGAAAAATGGCTTCCAAATCTGACAAAGTTCTGTTTATTTTATCTAAAATGAGGAATTTAATGTTCTGTTTGGATTGCATGTAACACAGAATTTCATTCTACTGTATTTTATCACTACAGGTATCATCTTACAACCCCAACTGAGTCCAAAATGTCCATTGCTAATCATGACAGATAAGTGTATTTTGCCCCATAAATTCTTGCCATAAATCATTATAGTAGTTCACTTAGTAGCACAGTTGTTAGTAGCACTTTGCTTGTCAGAAGGTTGCAAAAGGTGATCATGGGACATTAAACCCTCATAAGTACATGCCAGTTGCTAAGCATCCAAAATTTGATCACATGACCATGGGAATGCTGCAACTGTCCTAAGTGTGAAAAACCTTATGTCATATTTTTCAGTGCTGTTGTTACCCCAAATTGTCACTAAATGGATGGTTGTAAATTGAAGACTAGTTGTAATGGGGTAGTTTAAAATACAGAAAATAGCATAGCTGTTTTTCCTATCACTTGTTTGTTCCTGCTCTTGAGAAATGGACCTATACTCAACCTGAAGGAAGCTGGCACCCAGTCAGCTCTTAGCTTCAAATGTGCATTTGAAATCTGTCTTGTATCCAACTTTCCCTAATCAATTCAGTTACCCTATTTTTTTCTTCCTGCTTTTTCTTGTCTTAACTTTCTATTTTCTTTTTCT
This sequence comes from Thamnophis sirtalis, assembly GCF_051295495.1. Classification (NCBI taxonomy): domain Eukaryota; kingdom Metazoa; phylum Chordata; class Lepidosauria; order Squamata; family Natricidae; genus Thamnophis; species Thamnophis sirtalis. The sequence goes on along the minus strand of NW_028261386.1, from coordinate 108,709,045 downwards.
CCAGTTTGTATTAGTTTTTATTATTCCAATTGTAATTTTTAATAACATTATTTAATAAATAACATAATGATCAGTCCTGAACCTGCTGTTTCAGATCTTTCCACAGCAAAAATTGAATGTATATATCATTTATTAAAGGGGGAGAAAGCTATAAGTAATTGATGAAAATCCATTTTAACAAGGTGCAGGCCAATTATAGGCTAACTGGATTTATAATGTATTATTTCTCTGTAACATTTTCTGAGGGAACCCAGTTGGCAGTGAAGAAATACACTTTTGTGTTTTACTAGTTCATTTCAGTAAAGCTTTTTTCCTCGGCTGTGTTCCAAGCATATCTACTTCCATCTTTCCGTGCCAAATTGTCCAAAGGCAACTTCAATTTCTGTAGCTTCATAAGCTTGTCTTCCATAAAAAGACTTTGTTGTGTTGTTTTCTTACACAGAAAGTAATTGTCTGAAATGATAAACCCTTGAGGTAAAATGTTGTTTGTTTATTCATTTTTCATTGAGAGCAAAAGGGAAGGAGAGAGGGGAAAAAATGGAGTAACAGCTACCGGGCAGTTGCTACTGAAAACAAAAGGAATTGGAAATTATTAAAAGGATAAAATAATTAAGACAGATAATGGCAAAGGAAAAATGGTGCAGTATTGTAACAGACGTCAAGCTTAACCTGTTGTGTCACATCTCATATTTTGGAGGAGTTACATCATCTTCGCTACTTTTATTGTTATTTATTCATTCATTACATTTTTTTTCTCCAGACAGTCAAGTTGGTGTGTATGCTTGGCTACCTATCCTTGCTTTGTTTTCTTGCTTTTCACTCATTCATCTGATGTGAAAGCCTCTGTTAAGACTATGTTTATTGCAGATTTTTAATACAGATTTTAACTTATTAAAGCAATAACTATGCTCAGGAAGTGTACGGGTCTAGGTTTAGAGTTAGAAGCTTGCAAACAGCCTCATATTCAAGGGGCAAGCAGGAACCATACAGTCATGCTTTACATGAAAATTGTTCACTGGCCACTTCAGACAATGCAGAATTTTTATCCCCTACTGGCCTCCCGCCATCCTGGAACTGTGCTGCAAGGTAAGGGAAGCAGGTATTGGGAGAGACCTTCCCTCCCCCTTCAGAGAGCCTGTGTGGGGAGAGAGGAGGCGGGCTGGTTTGAATGAGGGAGAGTGATTTTGGGCCAGTGCCTCCTTCACTCGTTGGGGCAGGTGGAGAAAGATAGGAGGCGCACAATAAAGCACTCCCGCCACAATAAAGCACTCCCGCTATTGCACACCTCCTTTCTTTCTCCACATACCTAAACGAATGAAGGAGGCACCATCCCCAAACCACTTGCCTGCATTCAAACCAGCCTGCCTCCCAGCTGGCAAAACAGACATTTTCACAGCGGCGGCTGAAGCACAATCCTGGGCAGTCAGTTCTGCGTCTCCCTTCCCAAGCATGTCCCATTGCTGCTGGGGCCACTTTTGGTGAATCTGGCATGGTGGTGATGGCAAGAAGCGGATGCCAGTGATGCTCTCAGCGATGGCAAGAACCCCGCTGCCACACCAGATTCATCAAAAGTGGCCCAGCAGCAATAGGTCGTGCTTGGGGAAGGGAGACCTGGAACAGATTGCTCAGGATTGTGCTCCAGCCACTGCTGTGAAAATGTCTGTTTTGCTAGCTGGGAGGCTGGCAAAAAAGCCTCCATTTCCCCACCACTGCGGAACAGTCTGTGCCCTCCCCTACAGATGGACACTGCAGGAGGGAAGGAAAGAAGCCAGGCTTGGGAGAGACCTTCCCTCCCCCTTCAGAGAGCCCATCCCGTGAGAGAGGAGGCAGGCTGGTTTGAATGTGGGCGAGTGGGCGGTTTGGGGCCAGTGCCTCCTTCACTTGTTTGGGCAGGCAGAGAAAGAAAGGAGGTGTGTGATAAAGTACCCCAACACCAAGGGCAAAGGGGATAGCCTTCACCCTCGGCTATCGCGCACCTCATTCTTTCTCGGCCTGCCCGAATGAGCAAAGGAGGTAGTAAACTACCCACTCACCCGCATTCAAACCAGCCCACCTCCCCACATGGGCTCTCTGAAGGGGGAGGGAAGGTCTCTCCCAAGACCTTGCTTCTCCTGGCGGCACGCTGGCAATAGCAGCTGCACGAGGAAAGGAGGAATTCTGGGAGTTAAAGTCCACAAGTCTTAAAGCTGTCAAGTTTGGGGTTTTTTTGTAAAGGGTTAGGGGTGCAAGGGTCTTGTAACTTGACAGCTTTAAGACTTGCACACATCAAATGCCAGAGTTTCTGAGCCAACATTTTGGTTGCTAAGCAAGAATGTTGTTAAATGAATTTCACCACATTTTACAAGTTGGCCACACTCACCCGGTCACATAACTGCCAAGCCACTCACAACTGGTCACCTGACCACTCAGCCACTCCCCACAAAACAGGCCACACCTACAGAATAGATTCTAAAAAAATTTGAAACCCACCACTGCCCTGTATGGGAATGGAAATCAGGCAGAAAATGAATTCCTCACAGGAATATGATTCTTTTTTCTCAATATACTAAGGTATAATTACAATTTGATTAGGATCACATTTCCTATACTTACTTTAGAAGAGTGAAAAAAGATCCAGCTGAAAAGATTTTTAATATTTAGTTTAATCCATAAATATAAAGCATTGTTGATAGCAATAAGGTCAAATGTGAAATCTTCCAGCTATAGTGATTTTTAGTGATTTAGTGATTTATTGACATTTGTAGGCCGCCCTTTTCCCTGAGGGGACTCAGGGCGGCTCACATAAATCAGGGAAGGGGAAATGTAGACAATAACAAAGACACATATAATAAAAGCAATAGCCAACATGCATTCATCATTCGGGAGGGGCAACTATCTTCATCCCCAGGCCTGACGGGCTAGCCAGTTCTTCAAGGCTGTGCGGAAGGCCTGGACGGTGGTGAGGGTACGAATCTCCACGGGGAGCTCGTTCCAAAGGGTCGGGGCAACTACTGAGAAGGCCCTCCTCCTTGTAGTTGCCAGCCGACACTGGCTGGCCGATGGAATACGGAGGAGGCCCAATCTGTGTGATCTTATTGGTCGCAGGGAGGTAATTGGCAGGAGGCGGTCTCTCAAGTATCCAGATCCACTACCATGTAGGGCTTTATGGGTGATTAACAGCACCTTGAAGCGCATCCGGAAGTCGACAGGTAGCCAGCGCAGCTCGCGGAGGATAGGTGTAATGTGGGTGAACCGCGGTGCACCCACAATCGCTCGCGCGGCTGCGTTCTGTACCAGCTGAAGACGCCGGACGCTCTTCAAGGGCAGCCCCATGTAGAGCACATTGCAGTATTCCAGCCTAGAGGTCACGAGGGCCCGAGTGACTGTTGTGCGTGCCTCCCGATTCAGGTAGGGCCGCAACTGGCGCACCAGGCGAACCTGGGCGAATGCCCCCCTAGCCACAGCCGTCAAATGATGGTCGAACGATAGCTGTGGGTCTAGGAGGACTCCTAAGTTGCGAACCCTCTCTGAGGGGTGTAGAGTTTGACCCCCCAGCCTGAGAGATGGAATATTGGTGGAATCCTTGGGAGGGAAACACAACAGCCACTCGGTCTTTTCTGGGTTGAGCACAAGCTTGTTAGCCTTCATCCAGTCCATAACCGCCTCCAGACCCCGGTTCATCACGTCTGCCACTTCATTGAGTTGGCACGGGGCGGACAGATACAGTTGAGTATCGTCCGCATATTGATGGTATCTGATCCCGTGCCTGCGGATGATCTCTCCCAGCGGTTTCATGTAGATGTTGAATAGTAGGGGGGATAAGACCGAACCCTGAGGCACCCCATATGTTAGGGGCCTAGGGGACGATCTCTGCCCCCCCACTAACACCGACTGCGACCTCTCTGAGAGGTAGGAAGAGAACCACCGTAGCACGGTGCCTCCCACTCCCACCCCCCGCAGTCGTTGCAGAAGGATACCATGGTCGATGGTATCGAAAGCCGCTGAGAGGTCAAGGAGAACCAGGATGGAGGGGAATCCTCCATCTCTGGCTCTCCAAAGATCATCAGTCAATGCGACCAAAGCGGTTTCTGTGCTGTAGCCGGGTCTGAAGCCTGACTGGAAGGGGTCGAGATAGTTTGCTTCCTCCAAGGACCGCTGGAGCTGAAAGGCCACCACCTTCTCAACAACCTTCCCAAGGAAGGGAAGGTTGGAGACTGGACGATAGTTATTAAGGACAGCTGGATCCAAAGATGGCTTCTTTAGGAGGGGTCTCACCACCGCCGCTTTCAGTGCGGCGGGGAAGTTCCCCTCCCGAAGAGAGGCGGTCACGACCGCCTGGATCCAGCCTCGTGTCACCTCACTGCTGCTGGTAACCAGCCATGAGGGACACGGGTCCAGTACGCAGGTGGAGGCACTCACAGCCCTCATGGCCTTGTCCACATCCCCGGGGGTAACATCCTGAAACTCAACCCAGAGATGTTCCGTTTGATCCTCTTGTGCCTCGGCTGGAACTGCAGGGGTGGAGTCCAAGTCCGACCGAAACCGAGCAATTTTGTCCGCTAGGAATTGGGCATAATCCTCAGCTCTGCCCTGCAAGGGCTCCCCTACCTCCCTTTTATTTAATAGGGAGCGGGTTATCTTAAACAGGGCGGCTGGGCGGGATTCAGCGGACGCAACCAAGGTGGCTATGTGGGATCTTTTCGCTGCCCTAAGCGCTCTGGTGTATTCCTTGGTGCAGGTGGTTACCATTGCTCGGTTCGATTCGGACTTATTGGACCTCCATCGGTGCTCTAGGCATCTCCTCCGGCGCTTCATCTCCCGGAGTTCCTCGGTAAACCAAGGGGGTCTCCGGGATCCGCCGCCTCGGAGGGGCCGTAGTGGCGCAATCCGGTCGAGGGCCTCTGACGCTGCCGTATGCCAGGCAGCAGCCAAAGTCTCTACCGGATTGTGGGCGAAAGAATCAGGAATAACCCCAAGCTCCGTCTGGAACCTTAAAGGCTCCATGAGTCGCCTGGGGCGGAACCACCTGGTCGGTTCCTCCTCCCTACAGTGGGGGTTTGGCCTCTGGAAGTCGAGCCTCAGTAGGCAATGGTCTGACCACGACAGGGGTATGATGTCATTACCCCTCAGACCAAGATCACAAATCCACTGCTCCGAGAGAAATACGAGGTCGAGCATGTGACCCGCCGAATGGGTTGGGCCCCGAATTACTTGGGTCAAGCCCATGGCTGTCATGGAAGCCATGAACTCCTGCACCCCATCAGAGTTTTCACCGAGCGAAGGCAAATTGAAGTCCCCCAGGACCATCAACCTAGGGAACTCAATTGCCAGCTCGGCTACCGACTCGAGGAGCGAGGGGAGGGCTGCTGCAATGCTGTTGGGAGGCAGGTACGTTAACAGCAAACCCACTTGACCCTTGAGGTCCAACTTTATCAGCAGAGACTCACACCCGACAAGCTCCGGAGCAGGGACCCTACGAGGAACTAACGACTCCCGGATAACAACGGCCACACCTCCACCCCTTCCCTGAGCTCTCGGCTGGTGCAGCACTTGAAATCCTTCTGGGCACAGTTCTACAAGGGGGACTCCTCCCTCTGGGCCCAGCCAGGTTTCAGTAATACATGCCAGGTCTGCCCTCTCGTCTAAAATTAAGTCCCAGACGAGAGGAGCTTTATGTACCACAGACCTGGCATTTAGCGACAGCAGCCTGAGTCCAGGGTCCTGATTACTTGCGCCATCTGGTCTCGGAGTGGGACTCACAGGGCCGGAAGGAGGGATCTCTGTAATGTAGCGAACCCTCCTTCCCCGGTAATGGCCTGCCCTGAAGTCCCCGCCATATCTGCCCCTCCCTGTTATGACCGTAATACCCCGACCCTCTCCCGTGTCTCTAGTTCCCCCAACCACCCCCATGGCCCCCGCTTCTCCCGGCAGGTCCTCCGAATCAGGCATACTCATTCATTCACCCAAGCAGTCCCCACAGAAAGTTAAAACACATAAAAAATACAATGATAATGGATAATAAAAGTGGGATCATTCACTCAAGCACATACAATCCCATGCACTCATCATACCAGATAAAAATTGCGCGGATAAACGGTTGTGCAGATTGGTGAAGGCAGGATCTTAGAATTGGCCTTCTCGTTAATAAAGTCTAATGGGAGTCCGATAGAAAGCTGTAAATGGTCCAGAAAAGTATATGTCCAAAAAGAAATACTAACAATGTCCACTGGAGGGAGTCCAAGTTCTTAACACACTGCCTCTCTGATGTAATAGTGCTGGATGATGGTAAAAGTTTCAGATAAATACCCGTAATGACCACTAGGGGGAGTTCAGATTCCCAGCTAACACAGCACTCATGAGGCAGTGATAATTGTAATGGTGGCAGCTGATGGTAATAGCTGCCACAGGGAGTCCGTAAATTAGTTCTTCCAGTTTTTCTCCTAAGCCAAGCCAGTAAATGGTCAGATCTTTTAAGGTCCTGCAAACACAATGATGAAATCGTGGCAAAACGCCCTTTTAAAATGCAGGGGGGGATAGGAGCGAAGCTGTAACGGAGACAGGAAATCAATTCCTCTGCCTCCCGGTCCCAGTCCCAGTCCAGTCTAGGCATCTCTCCTGGGCCTCCCACCTCCTCTCCGGGGCATAAGCCAGCCCCACGATGTTGGTCAATCAGTGAGGGGGTTCGGCACTCCTCCAAACGGCGGGGCCAAAGCCCCCGCCTCTCGCACAGAGCCGCCGCCGCCGCTTCCCAGCTGTTTAGAAAGTCCGATGTAAAAAGCCACGCCAGGGAGGATCTCGTCGTTCCGGAGCTGTTCCTGGAGCCGCTTAAGGGCGGTCCCCTCCCAAAACGACCACCTCCCTGGGAAGGCTGAAGGCTGGTGCCCAAAAGGAACCCCTCCGTTACCATATTAGGGGTCCTGGGCGCCACGGTTAGTAACTTTGGTTAGTAACTATAGTAAGTATAGTAACTTTGTTTTGGCGTAGAACAATCAGCGTAACAGAACAATTGATCACACACACTCACCAAGCATAAAATTATCCTAACACCAATATATTGACTTAAGTAATCTGTGCTATTATTAGAGGTGGTTATTTAAACAATTATAGATTGCTAAAAGAATTTGGTAATTTGAAAATACATGAATGTGTTTAATGAATTTGAACAGCTGTATAAAAATTATGTTTAATTTGGTGTCATGTTACACCAGAATGATACATAATTTTGTCTATCTACTTGATCTCCAGAGGAAAAAATCAAATCAGATAAATATAAATGTAATATTAGACTTCCCACATTTTTGTGGAAATTTGACTATATTTTGTTAATTTATAATCTGTTGTTGCCAACATCTGATTGCATTTTTATAGGGCCATGAAAGCAAATATGATGGATTTTTTGTGCATCCAAGTATTTAAACCTAACATGGATCCAGTCCCATGTTGTTTGCATTATCTATATCCACATGTAACTAAATAGCCATTGACATAGCCAATGTCGGTTTCTTTAGTAATTCACACATCTTTGCTTTATGATCAAAAGACTTAAATCCCTGGCAAGTGTTAAGCATGTTTTGTCTTGCAGAAATTAATATACTAAGAACAGAGTCATTTTTATAAACATAACAGCTGTTAACTTTTTTTAAATCCAGCACACACACAAACACACATAAACACACACACAAATGCACAACACACAAACAAATGGTTCTATTGGCACTATTTATTTAAATATTGATAAGAATTCCTATCCTTTACTAATTTTGTTGTTATAATTAGCTTTTGGGAACAATTCTTATCCAGAGTAAATATTATGCAAATAATATCAGTGTCAGCTAATATTTCCTAAACAAGGGGGAATGTTGGAAATCCAACCCTCTTTATAACAGATCTATCTACCTCTCTCTTTCTTTCTCAATTTGAGATTTGTCAGCTTTGGAAGGGAATATATCCTGCAATATAACATCACCATCATCGTTATACAAATATTGAAATACAAAATCCCCCCCCCAAAAAAACCCTAAAATATCAACCATAAAAATATACAAAAATGTTTGCTATTCAGGGAAAGAAGGAAGTCTCTATATATTACAATAAATTAACTGTAACAAAAAGGGGGAATTGGCTAATTAACACAAAAGAGGAAAAGGAAAAATAGATTCCAGGTAATACAATATCCATAGGTATTGATTAACATTAACTTTATTATTTAATCTAGTAATACTCTCAGTTTTAATTAGTCATTTCAGTTTTCTCATTTTTAGAACATGAATATTTTCCAAAAATAAGTAAAAGGCTCATATCTTGAATCCATTCCTCAAAATCAGGAGAATAAGTTGCTTTCCATTTATGTCAAATTATTCTCTTTGCAATGCCCCAGGCTCAATACAAAATTCTTCTTGAGTATAAATTCTATCTTTTAGGAATATAGTTTCATATCCCATTAAGATTCTTAACTAGCTAAAAAAGGCCAGATAATATGAGTTTTAAAACCTTGATAATATGAGTTTTGAATATCTTACAACACTACTAAAAACACAGCCTCTTTTTTAAAAAGTTAGCATTGTTCACACATTGTTTAAGGGGCACTAAAACACTTTTTTATTTTCTAATAAATTAATGTAATTTTTAAATTGTAAATCATCAGTATATTTTTTAGATTTCTTAATAACTGGCCAAATCATTCTCCAAAACTTGATAGCTCAGTTTCTTCACATATAGCTATAGACCTATCTAACAAGCTTTCATTCTTCTTTTTAATCTCTCTCTCTCTCTCTCTCTCTCTCTCTCTCTCTCTCTCTCTCTCTCTCTCTCTCTCTCTCTCTCTCTCTCTCTCTCTCTCTCTGTGTGTGTGTGTGTGTATGCATGTGTGTGTTCCAACGCCTGAAGCAATTTCAATCAAACTTAATACATAGATGACTTACCCTCTGGAAGCAAATACTGTGGGGATAAGATATCTCTAACACCCCTCGGGTGTGTGTTCTGTTAATACACAGCCTGTTGTGCCTTAAAATGGATTCTACTGTACTACCGTAAAATGGCTTCTACTGTGCAGCACAATGGAGTTGCCATGGTAACAACTTCACAGTACTCTACAACAGAGGAGGGTTGCTACCGGTTCGCATTGGTTTGGGCGAACTGATAGTGGAAACTGGGACTGTGCCACTGAACCTGTAGGGATGGCAGGCTGGCCATGCCCCCAAATTGGTTCCCCAGTCACCTATGCCATTGTTGGCATTTTTTTATTCTGTTTTTAATGTTCTGTGTATGCACAGAAGAATTTGCAGGCAACTGCACATGTGCATGCAGCAAACCAGCAATTTGTTGCGCAGCAAAGCTTGTGTGTAGATAACTGGCAGTAATGCCAGCAGCAATCCACCCCTGCTCCACAAGGGGGATCCCTCTGGTAAGGAGGAAAATCCAACATTAGAAATTACATTTGGTCCAGGATTTTTTAGGACAAATGTATGGATTAGGATAAATAAATACCCGGGCAACACTCGGTTTATGAGCTAGTTCTTTATAAAATTAGATGATTTGTGTCTATTCCAACATTGCATCTCTTACAGACCCTAAATTTTCAAATGTTTTAAACTATTCAGGACCATGTTTGATTGCAACATGTTTCAGCTGTATCAGTGCCAAGTGAATGTCACAGGTAAGTCATATTAAAAAAAACTTTCTTTAAAATAACCATTAGACAGCAACTGATCTCTTATTTGGACTAAGTGTTCCAATCAACTATCTCCCCTGTTATTTTCCAATTTACATTAATCTCAATGAATATTCATTTTAATAACATTAATCTTACTCCATATGCTTAATGGAAATTTTAATCATTGTGTTATGCCTACTGAAATTACATCTGCTCATTTGCACATATTTAATTCACCATACTGTGATATAGTGTGATATACTGAAACATTCATGACTTTTTTTGCAACACAGGTCCGTCAGAGTTCAAAAAATGTTTCAAAATATAATAGACACACTAGCTAATATCTCAAACTTTTGATGCAAGATGAAATATTTGAGAGAAGAGAAATTTTCTTCCTTTGGCTTTGACATGCCTATCAATTGTGAAATTTCACATGTGATATCTATGCAGAAGTGTAGAACTGCAGAATTAACTTTTGATTAAGTAGTGATGTTAAATCAAAGAAGCAAACATAATACACATTTTTCTGGACCTGAACTGGTGAAGATCTGCCAACCATGGGAATGCAATCTTGGCTACAACATCATTCTCCATTCATGGATTTGTTTAGATACACAATTTTCAATATTCCTACAAAGAACTGGAAAAGTGGACTATGTAAAAAGTGAGATGAAAAAGCTTATCAGTAAACTCACATGGAATTCCATTTGTAAGAGAAGGCTTTAACCAACTTTAACTAGTTGTAGAAAATGCAAATGATGATGAACACAAATTGATTGGATGTTCCACTCTATGGATATGTGAGGTGGCCATGCTTTACCTGGATAGAGTGCTTCAGAGTTGAGATGACATGTCCTAAGACTTGATGAACCAGAGGAGGTCACCAGTGATAATTGTACTGTGTTGCTTTAATTTTAGAATGAGTGGGGGGGGGGGAGTTGTTGCAACCAATTTTTGAAGACTTTGTCACATAATCATTTATCAAACTAAGGCAGTACCTCAGAGCTTTTATAGACCTGATACATTCCCCCTAACATTCTGTCCTAATCTAAGTAGCAGAAGTAATAGCAAGCAGCATGCCTTGTTCTTAATGTTATATCAATATTATGTTTAAATTATTTCTCAGACTGGAACGCTATGTCCAATCTTCTAGATAACAAAAATACATCAATACTTTCAATTGTATTATACCTAAAATGTAATACCATCTAGATGTGAAGTCTTGAAGCTATAGACAAAAGAAGACAGAACTGGTCTTCATTGTAATAATGTAAAGTTTCCTGGATGTCTTCCACTGTTTAATTGTCTTTAAAATGGGCATTCTTTCTTCAATTTATCTAAAATTGACAGATATAGTGTTGTTAGGGAATGGCCTAATTACTTCAAATTTAATTGCATGTGGATATAAGATCCCAAGGATGTAGATGGAAGTATACCTTGTGGCCTCCCATTGAAAATAATGATATCTGGAAAAACACTAGAAATCCAAATGAAAGAAAACAAAATTAAAACAAATGAACCAATTCATTTACTAAATGCTAAATTCATTTGCTAAATGCTAAATTCATTTGCTAAATGCAAATGAAGGTGTGTGTTTTTAAAGTAAAATAATGAACATAATTTTAAACAGAACAAAGAAGGAGGAGCACATTTTATTTTGTGTACATTTAGAATTGGTAATCATTCAGGAATTCACTGCAATTTCATGGAGGCAAGGTAAAAAATAATATAGGTGGTTCTTGTCTTGGTGACTGTTCAAAGTCATGATTTTGACTGGTCCTTATACTTATGACCATTATGACATGTCCAGGATCATGTGATCAAACTAAATGCATCCAGCATGCATTGCAGCATTTTACGGTCACAGATCACCATTTCCCAGCAGGTCTCTGACAAGCAAAATCAATGGGAGAAGCTTAATAACTGTTACACTTATTGCAGTTACCTACTGTTTGTATCCCCACCCATAAATACTATGCCAATGTATTCTTGATTGTATGGAGGCTAACACTAGCCAAAGATCAAGCACTGTGATTTTGCATTGTTTTGCATATAAATTAATATGCAAATGTAAGGTGGGAAGAATTCTTTATTAGAAACCTAACTATGGTTCTCAGAATTCTCAAGAATAGTAGCTACTAATATACGTTAACATATACTGTATTTTTCGTCTTATAAGATGGTCCCATCAGTGGTGGGTTGCCACCACTTTTTTAGTACCAGTTTGGGCATGCTCCCGTATGTGTGATGCTTCTGAGCTTGTGCAGAAGTTTCTGGGTGGGTGGGCGGAGCCTCCCACCACCACTCCTACCATTTCGCCCAATCCTGGCCAAACTGGGAGCAACCCACCATATAAGATGCCCCTATGTTTCATGTAGTTTCTTGTAGTAACACATTACAAGCCATCACTGTAAAGAAGCCATCTTGTTAGAGTGAGTAATACAACAAAAACAGGAAATACAGCACAGAAATAGAGATGAAACCTAGAGTAGCAATGTGATACAGGAAACAACTAGAATAGAGAGGAATGATAGAGCTGCATATAAGATAGAGGTCTTCTCCTCTGGCCTCCTGTGTATAAAACGCCCCTCCATTTTCATATTTTAAAGAAAAAGTAGTGTCTTATACATGGAAAAATACAGTAATAACACTTAGTTATAGAAATATCCCCCCCTCCCAAACAATGCTTATATCATGAAATCATGTTCTTCAAATTGGATACAAAAAGCTCCGTGCCCTGGCATGGGGAGCTTATAATATTGGTTTGCAGACCCTTCACTGATTGCAGTAAGTTTCCAGGTTTTAGTTGTGACTTATAAGGCCCTTCAGGGATTGGCACTTGGGTATCTGTAGAACCATCTACTTCAGTTTAGCCAATTATTATAGAACAACTAGGGAGAAATTAGGAAGAAATCCCACAAGATAAAAGACATTGCTTTTCAATGGAAGAGAGTCATTGTTTTCACTTTTGCATTTTTGATTGGTTGCTGCTTTTATTGTTGCTATTTGTGAAATTCTTATTGTCTTGCATGGACATTTCAAATTACTCTTTTATATTCTACTGTACATAATCAACTGAAAACCTTGTTAATTGTGGCAGGGTAGAAATGTATTAAAAGTATGTTTATTAGGGAAAGTTACATACACAAATGAAGGCAACTATATGTGTCCCATGATAATGTTGCAAGATCCAATCTCGGTTCCCAGTGACTGATACAGACTGGATCCTGAAAAGTTACATACAATTCTTTATTTCTTCTTCATTTTGAGTTTTTCAGAATTAATCTGATTTTCTGTTCTTTTAAAATGTGTATATTTTTAAAAGCATGTTACAAAAATAAATGTCAATTGATAAATTTATTTTTATAAGAAATCACTAGAGAACAGACCTTTGCAGCAAAACTTGTAGACAGGTAGATGAATTCATTATATTTAAGAGTAATGAATCCATCTATAACAGTAATGGCTAACCTTTTTGTCCTCGCGTGCCGAAATTGCATGTGTGTGCACGACAGAGCACTTGTGTGTGCCCAGATCCATAATGTAATGCGGTCCACCCCTCTGTGCATAAGCGCATAACCTCCTCGGCCCCCATGCATGTGTGCATGATCTCCCCCCACATGCATGGCTGAAACCCGAAAATCAGCTGGCCAACAGGGGACATGCACACACGTTCGGTGGAGCTGAGCTGGGCAACACAGATCTATATGTTTTGCACAAATATGTCCCTTTTCATCACTAGATTCTGATTTCTAGATACTTGATAAAAGTAACAACAAAATTATATTTACCACTTTCTAAATTATGCTGATCAAAACAAACAACATTTTAGCTACTCACTTTCATACTAAACAAATTCCTGGATCCAATATTTTTTGGGGGGGTTAATATTTGATATCTAATAGAACAAATTTGATGACATAATTCTTATTTTCTGGGGCTGTCCTCTTTTTTACAATCAGAGGCAATCCATTATGAAACATGGTAAAAATTCATACACATTTTTTAAAAAAATATCGCTATGAAATAGCAAATAGTTTTACTAAATAGATCTAGTGATACAACAATGGTTAATATAGTCTATAACTGCAAGTCACATCTGCAGAATAAATGCTACTCAAATTAGTGAAGGTAGATTTGATTCTGTGTGTGTGTGTGTGTGTGTGTGTGTGTGTGTGTGTGAGAGAGAGAGAGAGAGAGAGAGAGAGAGAGAGAGAGAGAGAGAGAGAGAGAGAGAGAGAGAGAGAGAGAGAGAGAGAGAGAGAGATTTGTCATGCACAGAATGAAACCAATTTCTTTTGTTATGGCTGATTCATCATTGGCTGTGCCAATGATACTTATATCAAGAACTCTGAAATACTGCAGAAGCCTCACTAGAGAATATGGGGACAGAATTATGAATTTTCTAAAGGCAAAGGAATTTTATAAAGGGAAGGAAGGAAGGAAGGAAGGAAGGAAGGAAGAAAGGAAGGGGTTCAGAAATATTATATATATATATATATATATATATATATATATATATATATATATATATATATATATATATATATGTGTCAAACTGAAATTTCAAATTACTGCCACAATCTTATCATTAAAAAAAAAACCACTGGGTTATATAACAGAGAATTAATCTTACCTTACCATTTTTCTTTTCTTTTTTTTTAATATGAGCAGATTAAAATAGCTCAGTATCAGAACAAAACTGAAAGTCAAGCTTCCCAGAGTTTGCAAGCCCTAATGATGACTAATTTGGCTTGTTATTTCACTTGTGCTCAAAGCAGCCATGTTTTATCAGCAAAGGGTCAACCTGAAATGGCAATTTTCACTTTCATCTGTCAATGTCATGTATTCTAACCAGAGCTGAATGACATTTAAGCTTGGCTCATTCACCTGTGAAGTGAAAGTCAAGCCTGCTTCTGTGTCTCCTCTTAAAAACAAGAGAGGCTTAAAAGGAAAATCAAATTCCACATAACAGGTCTTTAAAAGAATAAAAACAATCAAGCATCTCATTTTCTAATAAAATCTCCATCGTTATGCCACTTAAAGGTGTTCATTTAGAGTAGTCCTCTCATAAAAATGCAGGCCAATAGCACACACAACCTCCAATTGTTTGGAGTATATTGTCAGACTTGCCTGGATGTCCCCTAATAGTTATAGAGAGCTGTATCACACCTGTATTTATTGCCTACAGAGTCATGTATACAAGTTTAACATTTAACTGGCCAGCAATTGGATCCAGTGGACACTGAAGTAAGGTTGCCAAGCTGTTGCAACAAAGCATATGAATCTGATACTCTGGAAAATAGCATTGTTTACATGTGTGGATTATCTTTGATAGAACCTTATGAGGCAATTTTGAGTGAGAAGGACATGGTTCAATGATGGGAGAAGGTTACTAATGTGTGACCAAGAAATATACATTGAAACTATTGTAATGAGCAGGAAATAATAAACCATAGTTGCTGTTATGGAACTGCTACAGTGATAACAGGAAGAAAGAAAAGGCAAGGTATGTGCAATATTTAATAAAGTATTAAGTTTTAATAACTTGCCATATGTATCATACATGATTTATCAGGAGGAAGCATACAGAATTTGGATTAAAGGTTTGATGAAAAGAGCAATTTAAAACTTTCTCTTAAAACCATTTACATCATACAGCTTTTTTATCACTTTTGCTGAGGATCAGCGCAATCTCAGAGCAACCACCTCTGCTAAGATACTAAAATTACATTTTTGTTCAAATACAACAAGGAAAGAATTGTGTTGACTGATTGAATAGAGAAAACAACACAAGCAAACTTTTTCCCCATTCGTTTCTTCATCATTTTTCACTCAGAATTCATTGAAAAATATTCCGTCTTATTGTGTTGACTGCCATTACTCACAAATGTATCAAGACATTTCAGAAGGCAGTTTAAAAAAAGAAGAGGGGAAGCCAAAACAATATCTTGACACAATGACAATATTCATCACAAAGGAGATTCTCCATTTTTTAAATTGGTTGGGTGTAATTTTAAAGCCAATCCTAGATTATCTTTAAATGGAATCAGTTGCTTTTGGTAAGAAGTTTCTGATTTAGAAAAAGTATTTTTTTGACATGTTATGTATACACTTGCAACAATCCAATTTCTACATTGTCAGTTAATTTCTTATTCAGATGAAGTCTATAGCAATTCATAAGGCAATTATGCTTATACAAAATGCTGTCAAATGTATGAAAGATTCTACTTACTCAAATTTTGAATTAATATACCACTGAGATGCAATAATGGCCAAGTAGAAGAAAAAACAACAACAAATAGTTATTTAAAAAGATGGGAAAACTGAACTATACTATTAAAGTATTAAGAGTCCTCAAAGGTGGAATTTTTACTTAGCTACGAACATTTTATGGGCTATAAAAGGGAATTTAGACCAGAACAAATACAAATGACAAGCAGCACAATACACTGCAACTGTGACAGAAAATTGGAATGTCTCTTCAGTGAGGAGAATCTAACTGACTATTAATTCTGCCTTTAGTTTTTATAAGTGGACATTAACCAAAATCTCAGCTGTTCATAATTTCAGCTGAATGCTTTATAATCAACAGTTTATCTGATACTAATGTTATACTAATGAGGGGGGGGAATCAATGTTCTGACCAACCTCTGATTTTCTAATAGAGAATGATAGTTTTCTGTTTAAAAGAATGCCTAAGAAACAATGTACAATGTGTTTACTGGTTGAACTCAGGCTGATTGATTATTTTCCTTCAGTCCAATCTACATGAAAAAGTTGCTATTTTGAAAATTAAATTAAGGGAGAGTCTCATGTGTGTGGCATTGAGTTCTCAATGCAAATGTATGCAAAATGTATGTATGTATGTATGTAGAGGGAAGGCGCCAATATCTAATGTTTCCTGCGTCAGGTGGGTGGCTAGGATGGTGTAGGAATTATTATAATACCATTCACTATACTGTACAACAGTCTATCTATTAAGACCAAATTTCATATACTATAGTGCCGTCACCTATGACAAAATTATCTGGAGAAGGTTAGAAAGGGTAGGCAAGAGGAAAATTTTGTTTCCCTTGACACAATTCACCAAGAAAGCTCTTAACGTCTTACAGTGAACCCAATCAATTCTCTAAATCTATCCAAATCCAGTTATTGATGGTATTGAATAAGATGAGAGACTAACATAAATCAGATTTACCTTGATTGGAATATTCTCTCCTCTTTCTCCCAGTAGTAGATGTTTAATTAAGCATACAATCCACTGTTGTATTCAATATAGAAAAATATAAACCTAAAAAGTCATCAAATGTACACACAGGTTTTATTTTTTTTTTAGTTTAGAGACATATTGAAATAATATATGGTTTCAATTAATAAACTTTTGTAACTTTTAAAACACATCTGAATTGATAGCGTTACCTGATGCTACCACTAAACAGGACAATGGAAGAATGATAACCATTTTTAAAGAGTTCGGCCTCTTTAAATTCCTATTACTATCAAAACACTAAACAATATATTTGTCTGCCGAGTAGTAAGCTCTATAAAGATAAGTATGACTTTCTCCTATGAAAGTAAAGGGATAGGTCTGTTGTTTTACAAATGCAATGCCTCTATCTTTGATGCATAAAATAACAAAAACCAAGCTTTCTTTTCTCTCTCTATGTGTTGCTCTGTTTCAGCAGAAATAAGCTAAAAAGGGATTACTTTTTGTGAAGTATTGTTCAGGATTGTCCCAGTAGAATGAAAGTGGGTTTTCTCAGAAGAGCAGTTCTGTCTGAGAAAGTAATACCTTCAGTCTGAGTTGGTTTTGCACTCAGTGAAAACTGGGGGAGTAATGGAGGAAGTTATTTCACTGTCCCAAGAGAACAAGCTTTACTCTATTAAAAAAGAGTGGTTCTATTGCACCAAAAACAACCACATGGTTCTCAAGAAGTTTTTCCCCCTTATTTAACAATGTTGTTTTTCTCCTTGATTTATATTATTTTTCACTGTTGTTATAATGAAACCGAGGAAAAGTGCAGTACAAAAGCATGATGCCAAACCTGAGGTTCTACAAAGAACATTCTCCTATAATCAATTCAGCCCACACATTTCTATTAAAATCTTCATTAGGAACACCATAAAAGTGATGTCTGAAACCAGTTTTGTGAAAGAGCACGTGGAAAATGCAGAACTCTTTGTTCTATGGTGCCCCAGATAACAATTTTACCTTAATCGAAATGCTTTGGGCTGAATAAATTACAGTTTACTTCACCTTAGATAATCTTTCTCCTTGCAGCACTGCCAGAGCATTGAAAGAATGGCACTGCGCAGGAAAGGAAAAGGGTAAGTGGAGAAACAAGTGGTTCCACATCTAAAATAAAGATGGCTGAAGAGTAAAGCCAATGCTAACTGGGGGAAATGGTTATAGCCATAACTGGGAGATGAAATTACAGAATCATTGGGTTGAAAGGGGACCTTGCAGGATTTAGTCCAACAATTTAACTGGTGAAAGAATCATCAGACCATTCCAGACAAATGTCTGTCCAACATTTGTTTGTAAACTTTCAGTTATGGACCATACAAAACTTCAACCATTACTTACAATCAAGAAGCAATCAAGAATCCTTATTTTAACTTTGGATCTCCCTCTATGACTCTCTGAACTTGGTTGTTTTCCTAAAGATTTTTCATTACCAAAGTAGGTAACATCTTCAGTGCTAGTGAGGTTTGCTCTCTGTTTATGTACAGTTGATCTGTAAAATCGGTTCCACCACAAAACCGCGGTAGACTAAAGCGCATGTGACTAAAGCGCGGTGACAAAACCGCACCGTCAAAACCGCGCGACAACAGCGCGCCGACAACAGCGCGCTGACAGAAGCGCGCTGTAACATAACCCTAAAAATAACCCTAAACCTAACCCTAAACCTAACGCTAAACCTACCCTAAACCTAACCCTAAACCTAACCCTAAACCTAACCCTAAACCTAACCCTAAACCTTACCTTAAGTTAAATCACGCTTCTGTCAGCGTGCTGTTGTCGGCGCGCTGTTGTTGGCACGCTTTTGACATCACGGTTTTAGCGCCGTGGTGTTGTCGGCGCGCTTTTGACGTTTGTGGTTATGTTGTGCCACGGTAAAATCTTGGTGAAGCTATTGTTTTCTTCTTGGTAGTTCTTTGATTAAGCTGTTCTTTACAACTTGATCATTTGTCTGGTTTTAATCGTGGCGTTAATCCCTGTTAATCCCTGATTGCTGATTTGGAAGTGATGTAACCTTTCTTTCTCCTTTTTAGCATATTTATCTCTCTGTTGAATAGTGTGTAAACAATAACCTTATCAAGAACTGTTAAGGAGAAAACAACACCCACTAACAGGGCAAGCCACTGTATATAAAAAGATAACAAACTGCATTTCCATTCTTGATGAAGATATTACCTAATCTGGTAACGAAATATCTGCAACCAAACAACCAAGCACAGGAAGCAGCAAAGGCTCCACGGTTCAAGCCTGAGTTACATATATTATCTTGTATTGATCTCCCTTTCCATCAAATGGTTCCTGTTTTATAATCAGGCACTGGGGAGAATAAATCCACACCCACTTCCCTGTGGCAGTCCTTCAAGGATCATGTCTCCCTTTAGCCTTCTGATCCTTAGTTCACCAAGATGAATTGGCATTGTATCTCTATTGATGTAACACATGATTGCACTGGCTCTTTTGGCAGCTGCAGCACACTGCTGGTTCATGCTTAATCTGTGGTCTACCAGAGCACAGAGATGCTCTTGCCTACCCAGGTATCTCCTGTCGAGGTCCATTTCCCACAGTGAGTGGAACCAATAGCCTGACCTGTAATAGTCCAAAAAGTTTATTCAGAGGTTTCCTTTGTTGAGGCAACAATTGAGACTTGTTTCAATTTCAGTCATGCATGCAGCTGTCAACTTTCAATATTTGATCTGGACTGAGCTCAATCACCCCCTTCCTATATAGCAGCAAACCTGCTGTTTTTTGAAGTCATCAACTGGAGCAGAACAAATCTTTCAACCAGGAAAAAAATATTGGCTGTTAACCTATTTTATTGTCTATATTTATAGCAGCAGTGTTGCCACACACAATCCAAAATGTTGGGAATAACTCTCATTAACACTTATTATTTCTATTTTCTTCTGTTACACATTTTTTTAAAAATCATTTTGTCAAAAAAAAAATGTTTTATAATCAGTACAAAAAGCAATGTCATTCAAGGTAGCACATCTTTCCAAATCTCAAAGAAAAACAAAAAACCCTTTCAGGTAGATGACTTTTATCTTATCCTGTATTGCACTGTAATATTCTAGTGATAGCTCAGCTGTCTGCATCTCATGTTTGAGGCCCATTGAACAATACTGAGCTTTCTAGTATAACATAATTACATGAACACCTGGACTAAAATAGTTTTGTCTTGATCACTGTGAAAATGTGCAATGTTCAACAGCCCTGAAAATTTCTCATTTCTTACCTGTGGAGCGGTGCATTGGCACTCTGGACACTGATCCAAGACCCATCTAAAAATAGCAGTTTTCAATATATAAGGTTATATCTTGTCCATAGGGTTATTTTCCCTCCTATTTTGTTCCTTATTAGAAGCACTAGTCTGTTGTAGTGGTAGGGTAAGATTTACTTTTGACATTCAAAGCAAAAAAACATATATCAAGGACTTTTCATGCTTTAAAGGAAAACATTAATGTTTAAGAAGAATTTTATGTCTATATATGAAAAGTTCTCTTAGAGACTTAAGATTTGGAATAACTTAAGCAACAGCTTGTACATTGTGTTCTTTTTTTTAAAAATCAGCAAATTATTGTTAACCATATTATAACCGTGTCCTAACAGAAAACAGCACAGACACCTATTTCAGAAGCTCACTATTATCTCTTTCCTTCTTCCAAGGTTTAATTCAAGAAAATTTGTAGAGGAAATCAAGGGTAGAATGATCAGTGAGGAAAGGGGGAAATCCTAATTTAACTTATATCAATTTTGAAGCTGAGGGATCAGGAATTCAAGGTATGTTCAAATAGGTTTTCAGTTTTCTCCAGGCTGCGGAGCCATGTAAGATAGCGAGTAAATACCAAATAATATTACAAATAGGTATTTTTTTGGAAAAGCAATAATTTATTCTCAAACATACATAAACAGGATTGAAAAATGTTGTGCCAGTCTAACCATGATGGTGTAAGCAGTTGCTGCAACAAATTCCACAATTATATTGTGGGTTGGAGGAAGAGGTGCATAAGGAAAGAGGAAAACTGGAGGCTGTTTGGAAGTAAACCCCAAATTTATAAATATTTATAACATTTCTTCTCAGGGTGAACATTGCAGCATGGAGATTTTAGGATAGTCACTATTTCACTGTATCCTATGCCAAAATGTCATTAGAAGTGGAACTATGACAAGGTATGCAAATCAATTCACTGCATTGACTGCAATTAAGTCATATAATATATTTAGTCAAGCCATTTGTTTTCTCATCTGAGGAAAGAAGTATCCAAGTACTTTTCTCTCTTCACCAATTGTGAAAGTGGGCTAATTTTAATTAGCTTGGATACTCTTCGAGGAGAAGAGAACCAGTAAAACTAATAGGTATGAAGTCAGCCATGATTTTATTGCACTTAGATTCAAATTAATGAATTCTGCCTTTTAATAATATCAAAATTTGTTGCCTGAGGTAACCTCTTCACACTTCATAATGTAGAACTGGCCTTGATAAGAAGAGTTATGCAGATTAGCTTGAACCTATTAAAGAATAAGGGGAGTAAAAATACAATAAATAGAATGAGATTATTCTATAGATTTTAAGAAGAATTTGTTACCATTCACATAGTTTTTATATATGCAAATTCCCTCATATACTGCAATGTATACTGGAAGGAATGAAAAAAAATCAGTGAAAAACCCTCTGATATTCTGTATTTTCAAGAGGAAGCTTCTATGGAAGGTTTCAATTAAAATCCCATGAATAACTGCTTTCCTCTGTGTAAGAGTAGATTTGCAATATGTTTAATCTTATCCAATTGCTTATATTTTCCTGCTATTTCTTTGTTGTTTACTAAACATACATTACCAATGTCTCTATTTCAGATATTGCATTATAAACAATGAAGTTAAAATAGAATAATTAACACCCAAAATGAAAAGTTGTTGTTAAAGATCTTAGGGATTTTAAAAAAAATATTCAATGCTCAAACAGCAGGCCAGTGACAATGAATATAATTTCAATGAACTGGGATGATTTTTATAGAAACAACCATTTTCTCAAGTAATGTGCTATAGACCTAGGCCAAAGATAATAGCCATCACTTCACATTTTATCCAGAAATAAATTAGCTACTAGTGCAGACTTTTGGCATAGATATAATGTTTGTCCAGAGACCAACCTGACAGTACAAACTGATTCCAGGCAAGTAAAGGTAGCTGTATATAGAATATGTTATAGTAGTTTAGTTCAACATAGCATTAAAAAAAAAAGAACACATTCCTCCTAGGAAGACATTATCTGCATAAAAATATTTAAATGGGAAAGAAAGGAGATTCAGTTCTAGAAACACTCACCTGGTGTCAGGGGTGGTATTGAAAAATGTTAGCAATCAGTTCTCTGCCTGATTGCAGAGTGGGTATGGCCATGGTGGGTGTGGCCTACTCATCCGCCTCACCACAGGGGGGGGTCATTTTTACCCTCTCCAGGCTTTGGAGGTTTTCCTTGAGCCTCCAGGAGGGCGAAAATGACCTTCCCCAGGTTCTGGAGGCCCTCCAGAGGCTGGAAACAGGACCATTTTTGGACTTCCGGTACTTTTGGTAGGCCCATTTTTAACCCTCCCCAGGCTCCAGAGGCTTTCCCCGAATGTCCAGGAGGGCAAAAATGGTCTTCCCTGGGCCCCAGGGGCCCTCCAGAGGCCAGAAACAGCTCCATTTCCGGACTTCCGGGAGGTTCATTTTTTGCCCTCCCAGAGCCTCCCTGCACTTACCTGGCATGATGAATGGGCCACATGGAGACTCCTAGTAGCAGAGGAGTCGGTGGAGTCAGCCGGTCCTTGCAACGACCTGTTCAGAAAACTGGATGCAAAATTAATATTCACCCGAACTGGTGCGAACCAGCTGAATCCCACCCCTGCCTGGTGTATATTTGCTTCCTTCTGGACACTATGGCCCTATTTGGAATTGTGAGTTCCCCTTCTCCTCACCCCCCCCAAACATCTCCATGAGGTGGGATGAGCTGAGAGAGAGTGACTGGGCCAAAGTCACCCAACTGGCTTTCATGTCTAAGGGTGGTCTAAAACTAATGTCTCCTCCTTTCTAGGCCAACATCTTCCCTACTGTAGCAAATTAGCTCTCTAAAGAAATTAAAAGAAAATTGGACACTCAATTGGGTGATCTAGATACTATGGTCATTGACATCCAAAACCACTGAGAGGTCCAAAAAAGTTAGCAAAATCATAATATCTCTATTAATCTCATCAAGCCAACCAAGACTGTCTCAAAATCATAGAACATTACAAACCAGGGGTGGAATGCTACTGGTTTGCCTGGGTTAGGAAGAATCCATACATAGCTAACGTTATGATTGGTTCGGAGAACCTCCAAATCCCACCCCTAGCTGGCCTCCCTCCCAGGAGTCTCCACACAACCTGTTTGAATGCAAGGTAAGTGCAGGGCCTGCCTAGAGGTCTGGGGAGTGAGAAAAATGGGCCTCCTGGAAGTTCTGGAAAGCCAGAAAGGGGCCAGTTCCCAGCCTCTGGAGGGGAATCTGGGGGAAGCAGTTTTTGCCTTCCCAGAGGCTCGAGGAAAGCCTCTGGGGCCTGGGGAAGGTAAAAATGCTCTCCCCACCATGGTGCAGGACGCCAACTAGGCCATGCCCACCCTGGCCCTGCCCACCCAGCAAACAGGCAGAGAACCCTTTGCTGCAATGTTGAAGCCCACCCCTGCTACAAACCCATACTGACATGCTTTCTTCAAGACAATTTGCAGTTGAGAAGCCATTACT
Organism: Thamnophis sirtalis; assembly: GCF_051295495.1. Taxonomy (NCBI): domain Eukaryota; kingdom Metazoa; phylum Chordata; class Lepidosauria; order Squamata; family Natricidae; genus Thamnophis; species Thamnophis sirtalis. The sequence goes on along the minus strand of NW_028261386.1, from coordinate 108,685,411 downwards.
ATCTCAACTATCTTCCCCAATGCAAAAGACTTGTGCAATAATTGTCTAGCTTTACAGAATCTAATGAAGGCTTTTTAATAAACACCTTCTTTAAACCAGGAAACAGCTTGCCCTTTCTCAAAGAGCCATTTATAATATTAATTAAAGTAACTCTAATATTATCTAGCTGGAAAATAATAAGCCAAGCTGGGCCTGGATCCAAAAAAACAAGTAGAGGAGCATATTGCTTCAAGCATCATGTTTCTTTCCTTGTGTATCACAAATTGAAACTAATTCACTCTATTCACAATATATGAGTTAACAGATCCTCTCTCTTCATAGGATCTTCTCTTCCTCTTTCTTGCACTTGCACACTTCTTTAATCTGAACCTTCTTTACGCTTTAAACCTTCATTCTGTGGACTGTAAATATTTTGCTCTAAATTCTAACCTTTGAAGTGTCACAAAGCTAACAAACATTTGGGGTTACATCCCATATTGCAAAAACAATTCATCCAATGCAAACTTTTCTTCCACATCTTTTCCTCTGACACCTCTCTATTCTGAAGTGTTCCCAAACCATCCAGAGTTTTGAGGAGATCCAAGACAAAATTGAATATTTTTTTCTGTGACTCAGAAAAAGCCAATGTCAAGTTTTTTTCTATCACACACTCAGTGTAAAGCATTGTATGGAAAAACACCATTATGAAACAAATACCTGAGTCTGAAACAATTTTTTCACAGTGGGAAATAATACCATACTGCTATTTCTGAATTACCCCTTACTTAAAAGAAATTTAAGCTTCCTATATTTTCATTCCTATTGAGAAATACTTGTCAACTCTGATGCTGGCCTGACTGAGGCCATTTTGAGACCTCAGTGACAATACTACTATTACAATTAGCAAGACAGGACAATTGTTTATCAAAAATAACATTTAAGTATCAACCTTTCTTCTAATATCTGTTAAGGAAGCTTGGAACAATGTCGATTATGTAAAAACAAACTGTCCTTTATTTAATATTATATCCTATATTATATCTGCTAGTAACAAGCTAGGGAAAAATGAACAAAGCAAATTTAAAAAGAAAACATGTAATCATATTAACATGTAAACAAATAAATGAGTTTAGTACATTTGCGGACAATAACTTTACATATCTATGGAAACACATGGATATCCACAAAACACAGATAGCATTTTTTCACATATAAATTAATGAGAAAAAACAATGGGACATATTAGCATTCCTATAATTATTGGTGCAATTGCATGTTAAATAATCTATGCTACACTTTGTATTAGAAATCTATTTGGTAAAGGTGAGAAGGAATTGATAGTAACATGCTGTTTAAATAATAAACACCAGGCTTATGATTCACTTCCTAATTTGAAGAGGGATTCTTTCAACATTTCTCAAAAGGTCATTGGGTCTGATATTTTCACATTTTGTGAAATATCTTATAGGATCTTCAATTATTAAGACTGCTCAAAAACTCCATTGCTTCAATTTCCCTGAAGAATTTCCCTCCTTTAAAAATAGAGAACAATTTTATGTCTTTTTTGGGGGGGGGTCTCCAAAAACTTTGGGAGGGAATTGCTGTTTGTTCCCCATATTCATTTTAAGGTTGCTTTCTTTAAAAAAAAAACTGGTTTCCAAATGTTATTCACGGTGCTGACTGTCATCTTTAAGACCCTTCATGGATTCTGGATTATCTAAAGGAGCACCTTTTCCTCATATCCACCAGCCATCCAACCATATGGAACAGAGTTAATTGCTGCCAGGCTCCATCTCTCCAAAAATGCCATTTGTCAGGACCAAGGAGAAAGGCTTTTTCACCTGTTGCCTCTTTGCAGAAATTCCTGTGGCAATTCAATCCAAGAAACCTTTCCTTTCCCGAGTTTGAGGAGACAAGTTAAGACTTGATTTGTCCATCCAGTTTGGAGTATGGCATGTTTTGAAGGTTGGGTTGCATTGATGGACAGATGACTTTGTATATTTTTATCTATTGCAATGCGTTTTGAGATTTTTGTGATTCTTCTTTTGGGGATGGGTTTATTTTTAATGAGATATTTTAAAACATGATTTATACCTTATTGTTAGTCACCCAAAACAAAGGTAGCTATCAGCCGGTTCTGACAGGTTCTGGAGAACTGGTAGCGGAAAATTTGAGTAGTTTGGAGAACCGGCAAATAGGCTGGCTCCAGCCTTACTGCCTCTCAGCCTGCCAGCTGATCTTCTTTTGTTTCCCTGAACAGGAGAACAGAGCTGGAAAGCAGGTTAGTGGGGGTGGGAAGGGAATGGGGAGTTTTCAGTAACCTTCCCCTGCCACACCCACAAAGCTACGCCCACAAAGCCACACCATGCCTACAAAGCCACACCCACCGAACAGGTAGTAAAACATATTGAATCCCACCACTGACCGGAACTTTTAAGAATGAAGGGCATACAGTTATTCTTTGTAAATAAATAAATACTTAGAATTTTTATTTATTAGCAAAATAAATATAGCAAAACCTCAGTACTGGCTATACAATATATACTATAGAAATATAAAGGAGATAGAGATAGAGGTTAACAATGTGACAAAAAGGCCCCCAAATTAAGCATTTCGTCCTGGTAGCTTTGTGAATCCATATCGAAGATCAATATGAATTGCGAGGTATGAATTACAAGAGAAGTGGGGGGGAACAACAAATGGTGTGCTGAGTTATCATGCAAGCAATATATCACAGCTGAAGATATATCAATACTGCACATCCATACATACCATATTGATTTTTCTTTCCTTTTCTTTAGAAACACAACCAATATATCATGGCTGATTATATAGTGATAAAATATTCAGTACTGCTATTATTTCAGTACAGTATATTTTTCCCTTTTCCTTTGTTTTCAGCCTGCAAGCCATGATCTTGCCAGTTATTTCCACTTTTAGGCTGAAACCTGACATTCACAGTGTGAATTACACTGGATACAAACTGAGCTTCTTTTTTTCTGTATTGTAGAAGGTAAAACATTTGGGAAGTTAAGACAAAAGGAATGACATTTGGAAGGAGGCATCATTCAAGCCTGTTTCCCTGAAAATTCCCCAATAATAAACCCAATTGGGGTATTGAGTGCATGCGCTAAAATAAGCCCTCCCCCCAGAAAATAAGCTCTCCCTGAAATTATTGCAGCACAGCAGCAGCCATGAGGTGACCATGCTCGCTGGCTCCTGCATCTCAAAAATAATAAGACCTCTCCAAAAATTAGGTCAAGTGCTTATTTCTGGGGTCAAAAAAAGATCCTGTCTTATTTTCAGGGAAGCACAGTAGTGTGTGGAACATGTTATGCGGTTCATAGTGAAGAAGTGAGTCTAAGGGGCCTTTTTTCATCCATGTTCTCAAATCAGTAAAAAAGGCTTCTAGTTCAGACTTTGCAAAGATGTCCACAGATGTTTCCTGGAAGCAGTGCATTTTATGGAGTAGAAAACAAGGAATAAAAAATATAGTGGCTTGAACCTATAAAAATGCCCTTAGTTACATTTTTAGTTTAACTATCCTACATTACTGCCTTTCATTGGACTTTTACAGATCCAAGAAGTTTCTGGAGCTATGAATTATAATGTATACAATTACTATACATTCTAACATTAACTCTTTATATGGTCAGATATTTCCTGGTCATATGCAGTGTTTTCCACTGTATCTCATTGGTTCTCAACTTATTTGTCAGCTCTAGTTTTAAATGTATGGGTGGTGATAAATACAAGCATTAAGACCATGCAGTTAGCTCAGATTTACTCATAGTGCAAATACTCCATTTATGCACTCTCTATTGATTTATTAGAGTGAAATCAGTCAGTACATTGCCATGATGCATAAGTGCCATAAATAACCATTTCCAAGTCTGTGGATCTACCACATAATTATAAAAGAATAATCCTTTATATATAACAAGATAAAAAAGATCCAAGGTACTTAATGAGATGCTTCCATAAATATATCATGGCATAATAGATAAACTTTTTTTAATTCATCTAGAGTAAATTGCCTTTTACTTGTTTCATGTTCACAACCACTAGTGTGGGTTACAATAAGATTATAGGAAATTTTTTTAAAAAATAAACTACACAAAACACCTTTCACTTTTCTTAATTTTTTCTTGTACTAGTTGGATACCTGTGCTCTGCTATGAAACTATGTCATCGGGCTTGATAACTGAACACTTGCAGCTTGAAAATTAATGAGTAGTTACGATCGGCTTCTACTCTCCCCTTCTCTCCCTCAGGCTTGCCCCACAGAAGTCTCTCCTCTCCTATCCCCCTTCTCTCTCTCAGGCTAGTCCCATTGATGCTCTCCCTTTTCTTCCTCAGTCTAAGTTCTTAGCATCAGAGCCCAAGGCTGGATGAGTCATGCTCTAGCCACACCCATGCCCAAGTGGCAGTTGGAACAGCATTCTTTTCAGGTGAGGAGTGGGAGGGGGAGTAGAATGTCCTTAGATTCAGAGTGTGTTAATCTATTGTATAAGAAATACTAATGATCTGATGGTCATTTTGAAAAATCCTTTCTTAGCGAGCACCTAGAAGTCTAGAGGAACATACATGCCAAATTTCAAGCTTGTAGGCTTTACAATTCTGGGGATTTTGTGTTGATGCGTGAGTGGTATTTTGCTGTGTCTGTGTGTGTGTGTGTGTGTGCGTGTGTGTGTGTGTGTGTGTGTGTGTGTGTGTGTGTGTATTGGGAGAGATGGGATAAGGCCTGGCATGACTACCCATCCTCACTTGTTAGTTTGTTGCTGAGATGAATTGAGAATCATATTTTTTTAAAAAAAATATGTTTTGTAAAAACAACGCCAAGATGAGAAGCTGAATTATTTATTTATTAAATTTACGTGCCACCCATTATTTATTAAATTTATGTACTGTCCACAGTAACCTCTGTACTCTGCTTTTCTTACAGATTCACAGTTTTTAATTAAGCAAGAAAAAAGGTGAAACCTGAAGTAAGGTATTATCTATTATGGCACTTTCATGATATTCAATATATATTTAGTTCAGTGTTCCTTTTAAGAATTGTCAAATCTATCACTTTCCCTCTTTGTTCTATATTTGATTTTTTTTTCACTCTCCAAGTTTTTTCCCCAGTTCCATTTAAGATAAAATAAATGAATGTTGATATATTGTTACTAATGGTGGATTGAGCAAAACTGACACCCACCAATGCAGATCAAAAATGATCACTATAGAAATCTATATTTTCACCAATCCACCTGTTTCACTGTACCCATAAGCACCATAACATACAAAGTACAAGTGGTGCTGGCTGCTGCCCAATGTTGTGTTTTTAAATGTGTTTCTTCCTATTTTCTACCACTTCGGGTTGCAACTGAAAATGGCAAAAAAGGATAACATGCAAGACACAATCTCAATTACAGAGCTAACAGTACCACAAAAAGATGCCTAATAGCAGGTCCTGGATGGATGTTGGCCATTTGGAACACCTAACCAACAGGCCTGGAAGCCAATGTCTATGTGAACAAATATCCAACTATATAAAAATATTCTCTAAAATTCATCCTTAGATAACCAAATTTTGCATTAGAAGCAACTGCTAAATTCTCTGCAGGAATGATCCCAAAAATCTTAGAGTCTTGATGGATCAAAGCCTTGCTTTTAATTTTTAATACTAATAGTATTTTACTACTTATAACTTAAGACTACAATTGAGCCCAAAATTTTGGTTGTTAAGTGAAACATTTGTTAAGTGAGTTTTGCCCCATTTTACAACCTTTCTTACCTCAATTATTAAGTGAATTACTGCAGTTGATAAGTTAGTAACCCAGTTTGTTAAACGAATCTGGCTTCCCCATTGATTTTGCTTGTCAAAAGGTCACAAAAGGTGATCACAAAACCTTGGGACATAGCAACGGTCATAAATATAAAGCAGCTGCCAAGCATCTGAATGTTGATCATGGGGATGCTGTAAAGGTGGTAGCCGTGAAAAAAGGTCGCAAGTTGCTTTTTTCAGTGTTGTTGTAAGTTTGAACAGCCACTAAATGAACTGTTGTTGAGGACTAAGTGTACTTACATTAACAGCCAAGCAGATGACTTTTGGAATCGCCAGGCTGATCCCCTCAGAAGTCATTTAAAAAAAAATTCCTGTTAATATTTGGTGACACTCCTATCAATAGTTTAAATCAGAGGTATCAAACTTGATTTCATTGAGGGCTGCATCAGGGTTGTGTTTGACTTCAGGGTGCCTGGGTGGGTTTGTCCAGGGTGGGTGTGTCCAGCTTGATATCACTCTTGTCAGAAGCGCCTGTGGCAGCCTGAGTGCTCTGAGTCAGCGAAAACAGGCCCCCCAACTCCATTTTTGGCTGCAATAGCGTCCTGCAACCCTCTGCAAGTGAAAATGGAGCTCACGAGGGCCATCTGAGGTCCTCCAGGGCCTTGTTTTCACTGGGACTGTGGGCCAATCTTTTGCTGTTTTCAAGTTGGTCCCACGGGCCAGATCTAAGCACCCCATGGCCCATATCCAGTCCTGTTAAGTTTGACACCAAAGGTTTAAATGATAAGATCATAGTGAACTTTTAGATACAATATCTCAGACATATGAAAATACCTATTTATGTCAGATTTATTGTGCACTGATTGCCATTCTAAAAAGTCCCTAAGGTGAGACAAACTGTGGGAATGAATGATAGAACTGTTTGGGGAGATCAAACTCTAAAGCACTGTTATGACAAGTTAGCAACCTTCAATCTCTGTATCTGGGAGGTATGTGTAGTTGACCCATGATCATGATCTGCCTTGTCCTGCATAGTATGACTCTTCCTGAATGGAGTTAGTAAACCTCCTTGTCATACAAATGCATTTCAGGCAGACTAATTAGATAAAAATTGACAAGTTACCTGCAGAAACAACTCCCACAATGCTTGTCAACAAATACAAATTGGGCTACATCTTTGCAATCTTACTAAGTTCATCTGAGTAACTCTTATTGACACAAATAAAATTTATATCTGAATGTCTGATGTTATAACTGAATTGCAAGTCATGGACTTATGCTTGAGAGTAACATTTTGAAAGTCAATGATTTAGGTTGAATTGCTCTCTTTTTTTAGAAATTATACTAAGAACATGTATTTGCCTTTACTACATTAAAAATGAGTATGATGAATGTAACTTGTAAAGCTAGAAAAAGTCATTTTAGATTTGAATGTTAGCATCCAGAAATATTTAATTTAAATAGTACTTAGATAGGTATTTTCTGTGCTTCTGTGAACAAAAGTGGTCTTAAAGGGCTACATTATCTATCACCATCTGTCAATTCTTCACCAAGAAAAGAAAACTTAATTTCTATTCATGCCTATATTCCTTTCCAACCCATAAAAGTATCTGTAAGCAGGCACCCATAAGCAGGATCACATAAATATTAATATTTTAATATGAGTGTTAAGTAAGCTCCCCGTTGGGAGAGTGAGTATGTTCAGCGAAGCGTTGTGAGAGTTGTGTTGGAGAACATACAAACCAGCATACAGAGACACTGCAGTTTAAATAGGCTTTTACTTTCATGGAAATAGAGGTATCAGAGTCCATCAAACAGTCTAAGTCATACACGGATAAGATAGTCAGTCATCAATGTCTTTCAGTTAAGGGATAATCCAAATAACATAGTCCAGTAATCATATAATCAGTTTGGTACACAAAGTTTGCTAACAGTTGCAAAACTTACAATAGCTCACGGCACTCAGATCAGATCAGCCCAGCATCTAACGAACAGAGAAAGAACCAACAGTCATTCTGGCTCCCTCTTATGGCTGATTGAGGAAAAGAGCAACCAATCACATTTTACAGTATGTTTAAAGAAACAGTTACAACATGGTTACATGATTTATATATTGCCAACCCAACCATTACAATTATATTCCTAACAATGAGCAATATGGCTGGTGGGACATCCCTGCCCAGATTCAGAAAATAAAGACTATGATTCAAAACATGCAAGCATGTTTGCTTTCAGAAGCAACCATCTTTTGAAAAAATCAATTATTATGTGTATCTGAGTGTGTCAGTTACTAAAATGTCAGGCAAGCTTAACAAAGAACACAGAATAACAGAGTTGGAAGGGATCTTGGATGGTGGCTGTTTAGCTCCAACAACTGCTTCCTGTTGGGGCCCTAAGGAGCCCAGGCAGGGAGGCAAGGAGTGGCTGGGAGGGGAGGGGTGAGTAGAGACTGGTGAATCACTCCTCGACATGAGTGAAATTAAGTTGGCCATGCCCATCCAGTCACACGACCATTAGGCAGATCATATTAGTGGTCCATGGGATTCAAAACTATGAATTTAGTGGTCCCTGAAATCCAAAAAGTTGGTGACCCCTGGACTAAATGACATCCAAGATCCCTTCCAACTCTGTTATTTTGTGTTCTTGCATGTCAGATTTATTGTGCACCTGGAACTGATTGCCATTCTAAAAAGTGCCTAAGGTGAGACAAACTGTGGGAATGAATGATAGAACTGAAATCAAACTCTAAAGCACTGTTATGACAAGTTAGCAACCTTCAATCTCTGTATCTGGGAGGTATGTGTAGTTGGCCCATGATCATGATCTGCCTTGTCCTGCATAGTAGGACTCTTCCTGAATGGAGTTAGTAAACCTCCTTGTCATACAAATGCCGTTAGTCCTGGCGGGAACACCCACGCATGCGTAGTCCGATCAGCCGGTGAACTCCAGAACCTTCCTCCAGCACAATGATTAACCCCTCCCAAATACCATGCCCTCCTTCCCCGTTTCATGGTAGCCGAAGCGATAGCAAAGCAGAGGCTGACAGAAAGAGAGAGAGAGACAGAGACAGAGAGACAGAGACACATAGAGAGAGAGAGACAGGGAGACAGAGACAGAGACAGAGAGACAGAGAGACAGAGAGACAGAGATAGAGAGACAGACAACTACCTATTGGAGATGTGCAGATGAAGCATGTTTTCTGAGAGAAGTCAGAAGAGATGTCAGTTCTGATTATAAGTTTCTTATTGACAATTTTCATTGACATGCTGTATTTTCTTATATACTGAATACAGCATTTTTTGCCTCCTGAAACCCCGCCCCTTCACCAAAATGGCTGTGCATAGCTTATAGGAGGCTTTCAGAGAGCTCCTGGGGGCTGGGGAGAGCAGAAATGAGTCATTTTTGCTCAATTTGCCCACACAGCCCCCAGGAGCACTCAATAAGCTTCCTAAAGGCTATCCATGCCCTTTTTTTAAACAAAAAATGGGCCCGTTTTCACAAAAATGGGCCGTTTTTTCCTCATTTTGCCCCCCCCCCCAGAGTACTCTACAGCCTCCTAAGGGCTATTCATGGCCCCCTTTTTTAAAAAAATGGGCTCGTTTTGGGGGAAAATGGGCTGTTTTGGGGAGGTTTGCAGAGTGCAAAACCTTTTTTTAAAATTTGCCTCTTCAAAACTTTGGCGCATCTTATACTCCAGTGCATCTTATACTCTGAAAAATACGGTACATAGCAGTTTGAACTGGGATCTAAGGAGAATTAGCTGGAGGCCAGATTTTAGTACTGTCTCAAGCTGAAGCCATCTGCTCTCAAAACAGATCAATAAAACCAAATACATTGCCAACCCAAGAGCAAATTTAATGGCTAGGAGCAACTATGAGATGATATGCCTAGTTGTGCTCAGCAGGTTAATTTCAAGAAGCCATTTAACTACATGGAAAACTTCCTTTGAACAGCTAGGGCAATTTCAGCATCACAACATTGATCTAAAGGGATGGGGAAGCTGAGAAGAATAATGTATCAAATCAGAGGTGGTATTCTGCCAGTTTGCACCGGTTCGGGCAAACCAGTAGTGGCAGTGGCACAAGGTTCCGACCATTCACCCAGATGTCATCACAGATCTTCTGCGTATGCACACGCTACTGCTACCAAACTGGTAGTGAAGCTAAGAGGATACCATTACTGTATCAAATGTATATCTATCCAACTTCACTAAGACTATGAAATTTGGGCTTCTGGTATCTCACCAGTTTATGGTTTACCGTTACCATTAACATCCACACCCTGATCTGTTCAATATCTTATTGTTCAATACTTACTCAATATCTTACTATTTTGAGTTTTTCACAAAGGCTGTGCCTTTGCTTTCCTAAGTCATTGGTTTTCCATTTTCATTTTAACTCAGATACATATCTATAAATCTATATCTATATATTTATATCTCTGTTCCAATTCAAAATGGGCACCATGCAGGAAAATCTCACAACAGTGTGGTTTTTCCTTTGTGCTGGCTTAGCTATTAATGGCATTTCAAAGTCCTAGTCTTTGTGGAATAGAGGGATTGTCACAATGAAGAGAGATTTCAGAAAAGTTTGTGCATATAATGAAATGGCAAAATAATAGTAATCCTATAGCAAACCACCCAGGTTCACTGAAACCCCCAAAGCAGAAAGGATAAATGAAAAGTATCATAACTGCAGTTGTCAACTTGCCTCATAAAAGAAAGTGGAATAACCTGAGCATTAAATAATCAAATCTGACAGCCTAAGGCATGTTGTTTAAGACAAATCATTTATCTTTAAAGCTTATAACATTACTTCCCATACTTTTTCTCCATGCCATAACAGGGCTAAACATACCATCAATCAGAAAATCAACACAGTGAGACCTCAGGGAAATCACTCTATTGAGGTGACCATTGATGTGACAGATTCATTAACATTAGCACTAGCTATCATCATGAGAATCTCAACCATATATATATATATATATATAATCTCGCTTTCTCTCTCTCACACACACAAAACTTAAGGAAGAGGCAACTATGCCATCATACAATTATATTTCATAAAGAAATATAGAGGTTCTGCACTGTTGTTTGGTTTTTATCTTGCCCCCCCTTTTTTTATTTAGTGCATTTCAATGCAGAACAAGCTATCCATTGTTAGTTAATACTTTGGGGATATAACATCTATTCACATATTGCCTTGAATCATAGATTAATAATTTATTGTATTTATTTATAATTTATTGATTATTTCTTATTATCTAGCTTTCTTTCGTGGTGGAATACAAGATAGTATATCTATGGTTTTCTTGTGGCTCTTCTTCCAAGCTTCAACCAGGGCCAGTAGGTCTCCTTTAGCCTGTACAAGATTTATGTATCATTTAACACCAGGTCATCTTTTACCTGTTTTGGAAAATAATAGTGGCTGGTGGTTCACAAAGTTTAAGGAGACAATTTCTTTCTCTGGTGCTCAAAATTAAATATTGACAAAGGGTGCATATAGAAAAGTAGAACAATGAAAGCAAGGCTGAACAAGTATAATTGCAATTATTTTACAGTAACATGGTCAGTGTACTTAGGCTTACATGGATTAGTGAAAAAGAATCACGGTTTGCTGCCAGGCAAAATTATTGGTAGTATTATATAGATTCCCACTGAAATTATAATTAAGCAAACTAGACTGGGATTAATGTGCACTAATGTGCTGAAGCATAAGTGGAACATCAACCCCGATCTCCCCTTTTTGGATTAACTCCATTATCTGATAATTGAGAATATACATCTGCTTGATTTATGGACTAACTACTACAGTAGGGCATCTGGATAAAATAAAAACAAATAAAAAAAATAAATCAAAAAGTTAACAAAGCAGTCTTGTAATTTAGATTGCAACAATTATATTAAAGGCTATAACAAAATTAAGCAAGTATTTCTATTAAAATCATGTCAGAGAGAAATGACATCTGCTGAACTTATCTTTTGATCTATCTGGAAAAAAAATCAAATTCTCTTTATAAGAATAAAAGCATTCTGGTCATTGGAGTATTTCAGAAAGCAGTTGAATGTTTTTGATAAGTACACTGTATAGACAATCATTATTGTGTTTCATAAAATAGGAACAAAAAATTCCTGCTGTAATTATCACATGGGTTTCGAGAATCTAAAAAATACTCTTGAAAAAAACTGCTCTGATCGAGTAACAACATTTTGGGATACATCCACAGACATTTAAGTACACATTATGACATTTGCACCTCAAGCATTAAGCTAATTTGAAACTGATTTGTTTTCCACATCAGAAATTTGTTATTCTATACAAGAGATCCAGATTAAATAAACTAAAGAGAAGTAAACTGCTATGAATGCAGAAATAAAGAAGCATGAACTGAGATCATTATAGCTGTGCATATTTGGAAATGAAGTATGAGTACAGAACTTTTCTATTGTTCATTAAAGCAGTTGTCTATTTCAGGCTCTATGGAAGCCTAAAAGTAGATGCTGCTGCTTTAAAATACAGACTTCTTAAAACTAAAGTAAAGGAATTTCTTTTTAGTATCCCACAGAAGCCTGGGGGTAAAAAATAAATAAATAAGATGAGGGTGAATTAATGAACAGTGAAGAGAAACTGCAGTTGCAGGGAGTCTGACTACCTCTTCTTCATCATTTTCAAAGCAGATTCAGCTCTAGTAATGACACACAAAATTGGATTAACATTGGGAATTGGATTAAATAGTAAATCAACATGCTAAGACCTACAAGAGCAAAAATCGGACAATCTTTCTAAAGATGACAATGGGAGCAAACTCAATCTGTCCCAAAGCCAGTCTGATAGATATACTTGCCCTGTGAAGAACAATAGGATCTTCTAGGGTCCCAGTCTCCAGAGACCCAAGTATAATATAGACAGTTCAAGCCCAAAAGTGCTTTTTCCCTTCCAACTACAAAGTACCAGAATGTCTGGCTACCTGTTCTTTCTTTTTGCCTTCTTCCAGTTGCCTTCTGAAAATGAGATTCAGTTTCATCTATTTGTACATATTTCTGATGGTTATTTTATGTCTTATTATCCCGCTTGCCATGGATAACAGACAATGTTCCAAAATAACACAGAAAAATGTTATTGTCAGGCAACATTAAAAAAAAAACACACCTCTATCTGTTGGTCAGAGATGCAAAAAGGATGACCAATAATGATGAAAAAATAGTTGCTTCAAATCTTACCCATCTGAATCTTTGATACATTTTCCAGTTGATGGTGCTACTTTTTCTGGCTAAGCAACATAAATTGCCTTCTTCTCCAGAACCTCCCAGATTGAGCTATTCTATGTTGACACCCACTATGGTAGATGTGTTAGGACACCGTTCCTCAAACTACAGTCCACGGACCAGATATGGCCCACCAATGCAAAGTATCCAGCCGTGGAATGGAGGGATTCACCCTGCCCCTCACCCTGCTCCTCACCGTCGGCCTTATCTTTTAGTGAGCATCCACTCAAGCTGCACTTCTGGTTAGTTATTTCACCATTTGAGCTGCTCTTCTGATTATACCACTGCTGCCAAAAGTAAGGCCGAAGGGTGCTGGGGAGGACCAACTAGCAATAGCAATAGCAGTTAGACATATACGGCTTCATAGGGCTTTCAGCCCTCTCTAAGCGGTTTACAGAGTCAGCATATTGCCCCCACAGTCTGGGTCCTCATTTCACCCACCTCGGAAGGATGGAAGGCTGAGTCAACCTTGAGCCGGTGAGACAGTGGTAGGTTTCAAAAAAAATTGGAACCTCTTCTGTAGGTGTGGCCTGCTTTCCGGATCCACTGGTGGAACCTCTTCTAACCGGTTCGGTAGATTTGACAAACCGGTTCTACCGAACTGGTGCGAACTGGTAGGAACCCACCTCTGCGGTGAGATTAGAACCACTGAACTGCAGATAACAGTCAGCTGAAGTGGCCTGCAGTACTGCACCCTAACCACTGCGCCACCTCGGCTCCAACTGACTGAGGGGTGATCTTGCCAGTGCAGCCACATGATCCAGGGCCAGTGGGTGAGTAGGGAAGGGACTGCTGCTGTCTTGAAAAGCAGCTCTTCTGCTAGCTTGTAAATTAGTGCTTTAAAAATCTTTAAAAATAGCCTTTCGGGATGTTTTTCACAACCATATGATCCAGGGCTGATGGGTGAGTAGGGGAGGGGCAAGTACAGCAAGGACAAAGGCAAAATGGACTGCTAAATTGGCCACACCCACCCAGTCACATAACCACCTAGCCACACCCACCAACTCACATGACCACCTAATCACGCCCTTCCAGACGGTCCAGTTGGGGGCTGGATAGGGGACCCCCTATTTAAAAAGTTTGAGGACCCCTGTGTTAGGATGTCAGCTCTCAGAATTTTCAGAAATATGAGCAGCTGAAGGAATACCCAGACCATTAACCATGTCACAGTACATATTCTTTTCATTTTCATCTTGTTAAGAATTCAATTAAGACCAGATTGTTTCCTAATCAAAATAATTTCAGATTGAGCATTTATAATTCTCAGCAAAGGTCATTGTGACTGGGGAGTTAAAGTTCAGATATCTAAAAGTTGCCCACTTTGAATAGGTTTTCAAGCAGAATTCTGATTTTATGTTCAAACAGAGTCCAGTTTGTCCTTCATTTCACTATTCAACCAATGACAGGTCTTCCTAAGAAGAAACTCCCAGAAACTATGTCTGTCTGTCTCTCTTTCTGTCTGTCTGTCTCTCTCTCTCTGTTTCTCTCTCTGTGTCTCTCTCTCTCTCTCTCCTTTCTCTCTCTCTCTCTCTCTCCTTTCTGTTTCTCTCTCTGTCTCTCTCTCTGTCTCTGTCTCTCTCTGTCTCTCTGTCTCTCTCTGTCTCTCTCTGTCTCTCTCCTTTCTGGCAAGAAAGGCACAGACTAGCCTTTCTTCACTGTAGCATGCTCAGCATGGCTTGACTTTGTTCTGGATCTGCTCCGCCACTGCTTTGCCATTAAGGAGAGAACTTCCCTCAGAGTCTTCTGCCCAAACCTTCCCCACACTACTTCCCCTTTGGGTCTTGAGTGAAGCCACCACCTGCAGCTAGCCAGATCCTTTGGTCTCACATAGAACTGTCATCCCTCTAGGTCTTCCCTTATACCAGTGGCCTTGCCAGGCCTTTCTTCCTTCCTTTTTAACCAGGACCTGACAACTGCTCTGCACACTTAATTCTCTCCAACCTTTCTCTCTAACCACTCCATTCACCCTGCACATATTTTTCCCTCTCTCCTCCTTCTTTCCTTTTCGTCTGTCTTGCTCCAATCCTTGAGGGAGATACACTTTGTGGGACCCAGAAGAAGGGCCTTCCCCAAGGTGACTCCCTCTCTCTGGAACATCATCTCCACAGAGATTAGACTGGCCCCCACTCTAACACTCTTCCAGAAGGTGCTGAAGACATGGTTTTGCCAGCAGTCCTGGGAAACCCAGAGCAGGATGGAGTCTATTAAATGGCTCGTGTGATCTGCTATCACTGGGACAAGGGGTGTGGGGTGTGGGTGATTTTATTATATTTTACTATAATTTATTTGATTCTTTTCATTACTTTTATTGTTTTAAATGTGTTTTTATATTCTGTAAGTTGCCTTGAGTCGCCATGGGCAAATAAGCGGCAAGATAGATAGATAGATAGATAGATGATAGATAGATAGATAGATAGATAGATAGATAGATAGATGGATAGATGGATAGGTGGATAGGTGGATAGGTGGATAGGTGGATAGGTGGATAGGTGGATAGGTGGATAGGTGGATAGGTGGATAGGTGGATAGATGGATAGATGGATAGATGGATAGATGGATAGATGGATAGATGGATAGATGGATAGATGGATAGATGGATAGATGGATAGATGGATAGATGGATAGATGGATAGATGGATAGATGGATAGATGGATAGATGGATAGATGGATAGATGGATAGATGGATAGATGGATAGATGGATAGATGGATAGATGGATAGATAGACGATAGACAGACAGACAGACAGACAGACAAACAGATAGATATATAGATACATAGATAGTTAGATGAGACTGGCAGCATGTCTTCCAGTAACTGAGAAGGTGAGCAGCCCCCATGGCTCTGTTCCCCAACACCTACAGACCAGGCTGGAGCAATGGGATTGCTTTTCTCAGCATCTTCCCACATCAGGCCTAGTTAGCACCAATCAACTCATCAGCCTTGTCACAGCTCACCTGCTCTTCAAGGCCAAATTAGAGCTTCTTTTTTCTTCTTTTATTCATTGCAATGGCAGAAATAGCAATAGCACTTAGACTTATATATCATCCCACAGTGCTTTACAGCCTTCTGTAAGTGTCAGCATATTGCCCCCAATAATCTGCTTCCTCGTACAAGCCTCTAAAGCCCATGTGCCACGGCTTGACACAGCAATTGATCCCAAAATAATAGCCACCAATAGTTATCTTTGCAGGTACCACCATTTTAAACATAGGAATCAATCAATAATGTCACAACTGCAGCAGAATGTTAGTAAATATCCATTAAATAAAATATGATTGGAGCAATGGCATTCATAAATGTGAAGATTATATTTAGATTACACTACAGGGAATATGTAACACTGGCTTTTTTTTCTTTCTTTTCGAACACTGAAAGGGAAAAGGGACACAATATATGCCTATCAATCTGTTTTGCCTTAGCATTAGCATTTAAAAAATAGTTTATTAATGTATTTTTCATATAGTATCACATAAACATTTTCATGGGTGGGTTGATAAATGAATAGCTGAGCTGAGCATTCAGCCGGGGTTTGCAATTTTGAGGAATGTGAATTCAAAAAATGCAAATTAAAAGAGATTTTTATTTTGTTCAGGCTGTTGAGAATAAGGAATACCCCCTCCTTTAGCTTCAAAACTGAATTTCACATGGAAGATAAGACTCATTGGTATATAATCTAAACTAAAAATACCCAACAGACCAAGAATGGAGAAGTGTCATATATACTCTGTTCGTTTCTAAATGCCTGCTAACACTGAATCAGTGTTCAATTCATTCTGTATAACATTCTGATAGAATTTTATTTCTAGGAAATAAGAAGATGATTTGACATTCAGCCATGAAAAGTGTGCATAATATATTTACCTGCTCTTTAAATAGTATCTTTACTACATTATGTCAAATTAGCTTGGTTGATAATAATGTTATATACAGTTGGGCTGTCCATGTATAATGAGAGGTCCAAAAGGATAAAAATGCTTATATGGGATAATATCAAATCATCTGTGTTCACTGCAATTGTAAGATTTTGATTTTTTGATAGGACTCATATAAACATCAGCATATTTGTGGCATGTTATATTTGTGGCATGTTTGAGGAAAACAGGAACCTGTTCAGACATTCAAAAGAAAAGGATATTTAACCTGACTAACTTGAAAATGATTCCAAGGAAGAGCTTCAGATCTTACAGCTGCGTAAGCATAGCATATAATTGCTAGTAGTTAAAACACCTCATTTTTTTTTGAAAACTTTGTATGAGCTTCAAAGAAAAAAAAAAGTCTGTTTTAAAAAGTGGATTATTGAGTTGAATCCTTCAAGGAGCAGTATTTTTTTTTAAGCTTGCATAAAAATCGGAAAAAAGATGAACTGTTTTAATGAATGACAGCAATGTGCCATTCAAACCACTTCTGTATTCAATATGTTTTACTAAATCATTGACTGGCTCAAAACGTATGAAGAGAAAAAAAAGTAAAAGTTAAAAAGAAGACCATTCTGAAGAAGCAAATAAAAGTATAACAAAAAGTGAAAAGGTAAAGGTTCCTCTTGCACATATGTGCTACTTGTTCCCGACTCTAGGAGGCGGTGCTCACCTCAGTTTCAAAGCCGAAGAGCCAGCACTGTCCGAAGACATCTCCGTGGTCATGTGGCATGACTAAATGCCAAAGGCTCACAGTTACCTTTCCATCAAAGGTAGTCCCTGTTTTTCTACTTCCATTTTTTACGTGCTTTCGAACAGCTAGGTTGGCAGAAGCTGGGACAAGTAACGGGCGCTCATGCCGTTACGCAGCACTAGGGATTCGAACCGCTGAATGCCGACCTTTCTGATCAACAGAAGACCATTCTGAAGAAGCAAATAAAAGTATAACAAGCTCAGCATCTTAGCCACTGAGCCACTGTGTCCCTTATTAACAGAAAGTAGTGTTTATAAAATTAAAAATGGGCAGGATGCAAACACTTCTCTGTAACAGGGTTTCATTGGGGAATTTAATTGCAACTGTACAGTGAATCATTCCAAGAGGTTTGTCTGAAAGGCTCTTATGTTGAGATAAGTAAACTTAGAGCTCCTACAATTTATGATTGGCCTCCTCCTGGCATTACAGTGAGGGGGGGGAGTTTGAAATTCATTTATACAGAGAAACTGAATTTTCCAAATTTCCAGGGGGGAAAAAGTATATAAACTCATAGAATCATAGGGCAGGAAGGGACTTTAGAGGTCTTTTAATCCTATCCCCTGCCCAAGGCAGCAATTCTTATTGCCATCCTGGAAAAATGGTTTCCCATAATGCCAAAAGGGAAGCTGTTTCATTGCTTAGTTGTTCGCATTGTCAGGGAATTCTTTTTTATTTCCAAGTTGAATCTTCCTCTGACGAGCTTCCATCCATTTTTTTTTTTCATATCCTGCTCTCAGGTGCTATGGAGAGTAAATTGACATGCTATTCTCTATGACAGCCCTTCAAATATTGGAAAATTGCTATCATGTATCCTTTAAAACTTCTTTGTTAAGCTAAACATGTCTAGTTCCCTTAGCCCCATGATGGCAAACCTATGGCAAACCTATGGCATACAAGCCACAAGTGGCACACGTAGCCATATTTGCTGGCCCGGCAGCTTTCAGTTGTAGCGTGCATGTACATGCTGGCAAACTGATTGGAGGGCCAGGGAGGCAGTTTTCACCCTCCCCAGGCTTCAAGAAAGCTCCAGAGCCTGGGGAGGGCAAAAAATGGTCCCCAAAGGCAAACTGGAAGTTTGTTCCCTAACTTCCAGTTGACCCGTTGGGCCTGTTTTTTTGCCCTCCCCATGCTCCAAGGCTTTCCTGAAGACTGGGGAGGGCAAAAAATCACCCAATGGCCCAAGCGGAAGTTTGGGAAAGCCTGCAGAGCCTGGGGAGGGTGAAAACACCCACCCACAAAAGGGGGGAGTGCACACATGCATGAGGAGGTGTCATGCGCATATGCACAGGTGGGGGGGTCGCATGCGCATTCACAGATGGGTGGGCATCACTGGTGGTTTTCCCAAAAAATGTAGAACCTATTCTGTAGGTGTGGCCTGTTTTGTGGGACTGGCTCGGTGGTCATGTGATGGGTGGGTGTGGCCAACTTGGAAAATGTAGTGAAACTCACTTAACGATGCTCTTGCTTAGCACCCAAAATTTTGGGCTCAATTGTGGTAATTTCTCCTTCTTTTTCTTTCTTTCTTTCTTTCTTTCTTTCTTTCTTTCTTTCTTTCTTTCTTTCATCTCTCTCTCCCACTTTTTTCTTTCTTTTTCTTCTTTTTTCTTTCTTTTTTCCTTTCTTTCTCTTTCTCTTTCTGTCTCTCTCTGTCATTCTCTCTCTGTGCCTGTCTGTCTGTCTCTCCTCCCTCCCCCCAACTCTGTCTCTGTGTGTGTGTGTCTGTCTGTCTCTCACTCACTCACTCTCTCTGTGTCTCTGTCTGTCTGTCTGTTTGTCTCTCTGTGTCTCTGTCTCTCTCTCCTCCCTTCCTCTCTCTCTGTCACTCTCTGTGTGTAAGTGTCTGTGTGCCTGTCTGTCTCTCTCTCACTCACTCACTCACTTAATCACTCACTCACTCTGTGTGTGTGTGTGTGTCTGTCTGTGTGTGGCTCTCTTTGTATGTCTGTCTCTCCCTCCCTCCCCCCTCTGTCTCTCTCTCTCTGTGTCTGTCCATCTCTCTCTGATTCCCTGTCTCTCTCCCTCTCTCTCTCTCTCTGTCTCTCTGTGCCTCTCTCTGTCTGTCTCTCCCTCCCTCCCCTTCTCTGTCTCTGTTTGTGTGTCTCTCTGTGTGTCTTTCCATCTCTCTCTGATTTCCTCCCTCCCTCTATCTCTGTTTCTCTCACTCTCTGTGCCTGTCTCTTTCTCTGTCTCTCTCTCTCTCACTCACTCACATGCAGACACATACACACACACATACTGTGGTCACCTTGTTGAGTATTCCAATCACATTTGAAACACTCAACAACTGTCATGTATTTATGGTTTTTTTGAAGCATTCTGCAGTCATAGGACCAAAATATATAGTTAAAAGTACCTGGCAGGGGGTACTTCCCCCTCGTGTTCCTTGACTTCCAAGATGGGTTCTGGAGTCATAGCCGGCCATGCAGAGCCTTGCCACAGCTCCACACCATGGAAAACATAGGCATGCGTGTGCACCCTGTACAATTACAGCCTCGGAGACTTTGTAATGTTCTCACTCACCCAGACTTCTACAGAAGCTTCCCTCCAAAGCCTTCCAAGGGAGGAAGAGCCAGTTGAGAGAGGGGCGTTGGTCCTGCTCTGGGCAGTAATTGTGTGGGGCGTGTGCGCACCTATGTTTTCAATGGCATGATGCCGTGGCTGGAAGATGATGAAGGCGAGGGGACCAGCGGGGCCTCATCCTTCCAAAGAGGGTCTGTCCTCGAAGAGGGCAGATGTGGTGGCATCAGTCTTGGGAAGTTCTGCGGAGCTCCCTAGGGAAAAACACCACAGGAATGGCTTTTTAACCAGGCAGCTGTCAGAGAGAAGAGGGCAGTGCATGCCCGTGGGCTTGTGCAACAGCCGAATCCTCATCTCCTGTTCCTTCTTCAGCTGCTGCACAAGCCACATGGTGTGCACTGCCCTCTTCTTTCTGACAGCTGCCTCATTTCCAATGGAGGGGGTGGGGAATGCATGCATTTTCCTCACTCTGCATGGATTTCCCACACTCTATTGGTAACAAGGCAGCTGTTGGTGGAGCAAGCCTGGTACGGACAGGCAGGGCAAGCAAACGGCGACTGGGCGGGTTGGTGAGCAAGCAAGGGAGCAGGCCATAGGTGGAAGCGTTCTGGTACGCAGCCTCCAGAAGAATGGGTATCGGAAGACATGCTAAATTTGACTAATGGGTACGCGTGTACCCATCCCTGGTGGGCATGCATGCGCACACAATAGCGTGCATACACAATTTTGGCACATCTCTAGAAAATGGTTAGCCACCACTGCCTTAGCAAGTCCTTACATTATTTAGTATCTAGACCCCTTGCCATCTTTGTTGTTCTTCTCTGTACTATTTCTAGGGCTCTGCGTCTTTTTTGGATCATGGTGAACAAAACTGGGTGCAGTATTCCAAGTGTGACCTCACTAGTGCAGTATAGAATAGAACTAGAAATTCCCTTGATCTTCCAATAATATATCAAATTATGGATTAGAAATATAATCTGTAAATGCAATATCTTTAATGCAGTTTTCCACCCAGCAGGATTCTAAAAGATCAGGATTTTTTTTGCAAAAGAATTGTGTCAGGAATTTGCCTGAGTTAGTGCATCTTCTGAGAAATGATCAGTGAAAGAGCTGACATTCTATAGTTTTCAAGAGAACTGAAAAGGGTGCTTTGAGTGATTTCAATCACCCTATCACAGCAGCAATAAATGAAGTTCAAGTGTGTTAAGGCTCACCATGCCATATGGTAAATTTGGGCCCTTTGGTGACTCAGAATTCAGCTTTGAAGATTTCAGAGGTCTCATTATTTCTTTGTAATAAGCTGGCAGCAGAACTCAGAAATATAACTCAGTGAGTGCCGTAAAGTGAGTATTATTAGCTGCAAGCTATATTATAGGAGTTATATTGGCTAAATAAAACTTCTTGTATAAAATAAGTGTTGTTTTATAATTTTGTAAACTTCCCAGAGTTATACGATAGTCAGATGAATGACATAAAATTTTAATAAATAAATACTTCCTATACATTACAATTTTGAACTCTGAAGAGCAGAGATGCTGGCTTACTTGAGCAGAGATGATACTGAGATGCTGGCTTTTACCTCCAGCATAGATTCATTGATTTAAGATATATCCAATGTGACGTGGAAGGCAGAGTCTGCCGCTGAGTTTGTACAGATGCATCAAGATGAATAAAAATCTATCTTTGGAAGCTCTCTTCACTTTTGGATTTCCAAGGTTCTTCTGTTGAAATGGTCAGGAGTTCTTCCTTTTGTCTTGCAAGTCTTTAATTGAGCAAGAGGATCCAGGCGGCTTCCTGTATCTCCTTGGGGCTTCCTGTACAACTCAGATATCAGTGTGGCTGAGTCTGTAAGTAGAGCAAAATGTTTCTCCCCACAAATGGGCTGTATTAATCATTCTTGCTGTTCAGCTGCATGTACCATGATAGACTGTCTATTATCTGCTCCCTTGCATTCTTGGCTTAGGCTATTATGTCTCCTCTTTTTATAGACTGAAGAGCTTAATTCATCCACTTGATATACTGGATAATTTAATGCAGAGCCACTTTGCTATTAGCTGGCGCTAAAGTTTTAAATGTCCCAATAGAACTCACACCAGATGTTAGTGTGCTTTTAACTGCACTGAGTTTGTACAAGATTTCTTTCTCAAATGAGTGACATGGGAGAATCCCTTCCTTTATCTGTTCCCCAAGATCCAGCTTAAATGAGTCTGACCTTGGAGATGGCTGATTGCAATGACTTCTCCTCTGCTAAGTGTCAATTTTATGAGCCCATGTACTTTTCCAAATGCCAGCCATTCCCCCCAATGAGGACAGCAAATGGAAAACACTAGTGTCCTTGAAAACCCTGACTTGAATATTTTGAAGCCTCCTTAGGAAGCCTTAATTTTCATGAGCATTAGTGGTGAAACCATACACTTAAGTGCAAGCAGAATTCTGAGTGACTTCAATACCCTATGTGGTTCAGCAGCCACTTGATCATTGTTAGATATTGTAATTCATGGGGATGAAGTGACACAGGAGTTAAAGACACCGAGGAAACATTACCAGCACTTGGTTTTAGACCTGAGTGCTATGTGATGGAGTAAGTTCCTTTACTTTCCCCAGTTCCTGCCCAGTTTGAAAGCATGCAAATGTGAATAGATAGCAGTGTTCCAATGTTTGAGTGGCTGCCACGGACAGGAGGAAGTCAAGCTATTTTCCAAAGCACCTGAAAGCCAGACAAGGAATAATGGATGGAAACTGACCAACTTTCTGACAGTAAGAACAATCAACCAATAGAACAGCTTGCATTCGGAAGGTGTAGAGGCTTCATCACTTGAGACTTTTAAGAAGATATTGGAGTGCCATTTGTCAGAAATGGTGTAGGGCAGTGATGGAGAACCTTTTGTGTCTCTTGTCCCCAAAACGGGGAGACCACAGGGGGATTGTGCGTAGGCATGCCACACCCATAATGCTATGCACACGACCCCAGCATGCATGCGCACACAACCAGTGCTCCTCCCCAATTTTTGGTATGCTTTTTTCACCCTCCCCAGGCTCCAGAGGCTTTATAGGACCCTGGGGAGGGCAAAAACAGCCTCCCCCCCAGAGGCCCCCCCGGAAGCTTCAGGAGCTTCCCTGAAGGCTCTGGAGGGCAAAAAATGACTCTACAAGCAAACCGAAAATGACTTCCAGTTTGTCGGTAGGGCTGTTTTTCATCCTCCGGAGCATTCAGGAAAGCCTCCTGAAGGCCCCTAAGGCTCCGGAGGCCTAAAACCAGCCCTACGAGCAACCCAGAAATGACATCTGGTTTGCTCATAGGGTCATTTATTTTGCCCTCCGGCGCCTTCAGGGAAGCCTCCTGAAGGCTTCAAGGCTCCAGAGGGCTGAAACTGGCCCTACAAGCAACCCGGAAGTACGTTCCTGAATTTCCGGTTTGCCCATAGGGCAGTTTTTCACACTCCAGAGGCTTCAGGGAAACTCCTGAAGCCACTGGATCGCAAAAAAATGGCCTCAAAAGAAGGCCGAAGTCAGCTGATAGGGCAAAGCCTCATATGCCTGGACAAATGGCTCTGCATGCCACCTATTGCCATCACAGATTTAGGGTCTCTTGCTTGATTGGGGGGGGATGACTAGATGACTTATAAGGTCCCTTCCAACTCTGTTAATCTGTTAAAAATATAAGTACCACTTCGGTGGGAAGGGAACAGCTTTCTGTGTGCCTCAGCATATAGTCATGTTGTCCACATGACAACAGAAATGTCTTCAAACAATTCTGGCTCTCTCAGTTAAGAAACAGAGATGAGCATCGCCCCTAGAGTTGGAAACAAATTTTTACCTTTTGACACTATAATGCATTAGACAATGCAGTAGCAGAGTGAGGCACTGGATAATGGTTGTTTTATTATTCCAGGTACTGAGCTCCATATTTTGCTAGTAATCAATAGTGTGATTCTGTTGGGCAGAAAAATGCATGAATTATTGCTGCCAAGAACAAAATGTATCTTTAACCCAGAGATACAAGATGCATCGCTATCAATATTTTTCTCCCAGGCTAGCCTTCCAGGTTTCACTGTTATAGCAACCTGGTACTTTTCTTTTAATTATTTTTCTTCCAACTTCAGCATATGCTTCTCCAAGAGATATTTCAGCTAATGTATATGATTATTACTGTCAGTAATTGATCTTGAATGGATATAATTGTGTATATAATGTGCTCTCTTTTTCTGTACTAGGATCAAAAGCAAGGAGTTTTAGGTCGCTCTGCTTCCCCAGACTCTCATTGTCCCCTCAAGCAATGTCCGTTCTCCACTTTCCCAGTCAAGCTGGGACATTTCTCAGCAGCATGAAAGTAGACATTCAATGACTCATCGCTGTGTTTGAGATCTTAAGTGTCCTTTGGTGTCTTGGGATTCTTCTTTCAATATTTCTTGGATGTACTCCTATTTTGCCTTTCCACTTTATTTTAGTCTTCCTCTTTTCCAAGCTTGCTGTTACTGTTCCCAATCATATCACTCCAGCTTATTTTTATTTCCTGGTCAGAGAAGAAATGAGAGATGTGAATGAAAACAAAGTAATAATAAAATTAAGAACATGTTTTTTAAAAGAAAAAGGGGGAAAAAAACACCCTCAGTTCAGAACAGTCTCTGTTTTATTGCTGTCTTGAATCTTTCTCCATACTTCTTCTAGATCATTAAGCATTACCATTAAGCCCCATTCCTCACCCAAGTCATTCAAATGAAGTCATCCACAAGTCAGCTGTTAATGTCCTCTGTCAAAAAAGATTTCAAGACCAGGATCTCTTGGCTTTCTATTGTTGAATTTGCATTGTACCTCTAGGGAAAGTGAGGTTGTTTGAGCAATGTCAGGAAAGAAATTCTCACTGAGATTGCTCATGTGAAACGTGGGGAAAATTCAGAAGTTGTGCAATCACATGGGCTATTAATAAAGGTTTTTTTTTTCAGATATTACATTAACATTCCTCTGGACAGAAAAAGAAGGAGTTTACCCCAATGCCATTTCACCATTTAATTAATTAGATAGTTGGTTAATTGGACAATTTTTATGCTATTTCTTGGCTTTTGCAGTATGTACCATCAGCATGCAATATATCGACATTCATGGGGATATTAGTCCCTGGCAAAATTTATCTGTCACACTAAAGTATATTTTGTTTTAATAATGGTGTGTTAAACAAACCAGGAACAAACCAGAGTTAAATTTTGCAATAAAGCAAAATCATTGCTGTTTGTCTGGTCAGTTTCTCTTTTGTTCTCTTTTAGTTTCTCTTGGCTTTCTACAAAAGGTGGTTAACAACTTGAACAAATAAAAAAGCAACATTATAATCTAGGAAAATATGAATCTATTACTGCATACTACATTGTTACTAAGTGATAGGTCATTGGCATCTTTCAGTCGCAAAAGACTATGGTATCGTGCTCTGGAAGAAGGCAGCATCTGGTGTGGCTAAAAAGGCCAATTTGGGAGTGGCAATCCCTTCCACCCTGAGCAGATACATTCTGTCCTGTGATATGTACAGAAGTGATAGGTATAGAAGAGAAATCACAGTATGATTTACAATCCTAAAAAATATCTCTTCAATTATGATCTTGTATTTCTTGCTGAATCAAAGACAAAAACACCATATTGTAGGTTAATGTTCATACAATCTATTGGATAAGATGTATAAAATTAGAAAATCTAATAATATAGCTATTAATATTTCTTAAAGCTAGTTTAAATCAAATGAAATTATAGTTTATAAAATATAAGAGCCCTATGCTATGAGGTTATGCTAATATTAGAAAATTCACATTTCTAAATAATTATACTATAAAAGAAGGCATTAGAAAAGCATCCTTTCTTTTTTTTGTTTGAAGCCAATGAAATCTTTATGGAATCTACTGGTATCTTCAGTATTTAGAAGCAACAAATTAAACAGCAGATTATTTAATCAAACAATCAAACAATTAATCATAATGATATAGGAAAATCTTTCAACATAACAAGTTATTAAATACAGTAGTCAACTGAAATAATAGTTGCATTAAAAAGACATTGTCAAACCATGGTTTGTGTATATATGAATATATATAATATGAAATATGACTATTCTTTGTTGAAATGATTGTGTATATATAGACACATACATTTTTATTAATGGAACACAATAAAATGAAAAATAATAAATGTTGTTATAAAGAAAATGTACCAGAAAATAAACTAGAAAAAACAAAAATGCAGAGAATATATTCATAGATATATTGAAATCCATATTTCATTATAAAAGTTAATCTGAACTGATAAATTATCGGTATCTTGCTAATAACATCAAGTTTGTAAATTGTTGAGTAACAAGGGTTATATATTGATTTTTACAACTTTGAAGAAAAATATTTTCAGGTATATGTGATGTATAAGAGAATTCACTTTCTTTTCCAAATGCCAATTTCTATGCACAGTAATAACGATATAGTTCAAGAGATTATGAATATCTGAGAATATTACATCTTGTCTCACAGTTGAGTTAATACATGTAATAACTTGTTCATGAAAAGGAACAATTAGAAGATATTATAAAAAGTATGTTTAAAGGAAGCATTAATCTGTTACATGTCTATCAGCATAATTTACCCAAGGACTTTATATAAACACAGAATTTAGTCAGGTTTTTTCTTTTTTTGGGGGGGTGGTTGAATAGGGCACTATCTAAGATCTACTTCAGATTTTGATGTTTGTTTGGGCAAAATGGGAACCGCTAATTCTTCATTCTGATCAACCATTAAAGTTTATGTATGAAACAGATTTATCAATAACAGAATATCATGATGAGAAATTATAACCTTTTTTATATCCCAGATTTTAATAATTGTTTATAGTAGTGTTGGAAGAAATGTCCATTTGGGTTCAGTTCCAAGTGGGGAGAAAGACACTGGAAACAATGGTGGCTATTTGAAAAGATGGTTTTGATGGTGGACAGGACCACATGGTTTGAGGTCCTGGGCAAAAAGTCACATGGGTGAAAGATAGAGATAGATTTATACCTGTGTTGGGCTTTGAATTTGAGCTTGTATTCTGATTGGTTGTCAGACTCCCATGTGGCCATGCAGGGGCAACTCTGTAGGCTGTCCTGAGTCCCAAGTTTGGTTGAGCTTTTCTGGGTGATGATGTAAGGAGTGGTGGCCTCTGAACCTGGTTGCCTTCTTGCAGATGTTTTGTTATCTAACTAGGTAACATTGTCACTTCGAAAGGAATGATGTTAACCTTGAAACTGTTGGAAGAAATGTCCATCTGTGGTTCAGTTCCAAGTGGGGAAAATGACCCTGGAAACATGGAGGCTGCTTGGAAAGATGGTTTAATGGTGGACAGGATCATATGGTTTGAGGTCCAGGCCAAAAAGGGAAGAGATGCTGACAGTGCCCTGGTTTTATGCCCTCTTTGGACTTTTGAATTTGAGCTTGTATTCTGATTGGTTGTCAGACTCCCATGGGGCCATTCGGGGGTAACTCTGTAGGCTGTCCTAAGTCCCAGGCTTGGTTGAACATCGCTGGATGATGTAATCTTCCCAGGTGCCATGTGGTGAGATGGGTAGAGGGCTTTGGGCAATTTCTACTATGGCTCTGCCTGAAGGAGGTAGATCTTTGTTAAGTAGAATAGACTGGCCGAGACCTTAATGGCCCATGGACAAAGGTGGGGGGCTGAGTTTCTTCTTCCCTTTTAAGGGAAATATTCTGCCCTTTTAATAATTTCCCAAATATCTCATTTTCCTAAGAAAGGGATGGGTACTAACTTCTACAGTAAATTAGATGTTTCCAGTTGAAAATGTTGCAGATCCAAATTGGGATATTAATATGTGGTGTAACTATAAATATTGCCACTAAGCTATACTAGATAGATAATAATTGTCCTCTAGAAGAATTGTTGTTTTTTTTAATTTACTAAATAATGCAAGGGGAAATTTTGGCTTCTATCAACATTTTTCATCTGGTTACTTTTTGGAAAGAGAGGTTTGTTTGTTTGTTTTTAATTTTGAAAGCAGGATTACCACATAGAGTCAATTTACAAAGAAGAAAGAGGACAAATGTCATCTCCTAGAAACACTATACTAAAAAAACAACAAGGTTATAGTGAGAAGAACTATTTAAAAACCTGTTTTATTTCAATCCCAAGAAAGTTGGGCTCCTAAGAAAAAATGCTATTAGCCAATAGATGTACAAAATAGTATGAATCAAAATTTAGAAAACCATATTCCCCCTCTTTAATAGATGCTACTCTATTTTTAAAAGATGTATTTGGAATTACAGAGTCTCATCCCAATTTTTTTTAAAAAAAAACAAAGGCCCGTATTTTGAAAATATTTTGCAGGCATATGTACAGGAATTCCACATAAAATTTATAATATTCTATAATAGTTTTATTATTATTAAAAATATCTTGTCCCAAAGGATAAGATTCAAATATTGCCATTTATCAAGATCCAAAGAGATCCCATTAATATTTTAGTGACATTTAAAATGATTAAGGAAAATTTAAGTCTCAATAAAATTGCCAAAACGTGCATCTGAATTGGTCCTGGATATTGTATTTTTTAACCCTTGTCATTCAGACAAGTAATTCACATGTGATCCACTTTGGACACTTTGCAGACTTTCCAGCATTGAAGGGGATTTTAAAAAAAAAAAACTCTTTGCCAAACAGTGCTATAACTCTAATTTAACTTGCCAGGTTAGTTTTGCAATGAAAATACAAATTTTCCTCTTCATAATTGATTCACAGGGTATTGCTAGAACTGCTAAGCAAACTGAGAAAGGATTCATTTAAAACAACATCAGAAATAGAGACGAGGTTATTAAGCCAATGATTTGATAAGACACAGAGAAAATGAACACGGAAACAAATGAAGCTTTCTTAATGAAAAGTTAAAACCTTTTTTCCTTTTTATTCTTTTTTCTTTAAAGTAGAAACTCAAGTTAGCATTCTATCTTATCTAAAGCTTTAAACCTTGGACTCTTAAGGAGTGAAGTAATTCTAATTTATCTGAGAAGGGAAATAGGAGCAATTAAATAGATATTTGCTGGAGAGTGGAAACATTAAACATCCTACTATTTTTTCTCCTATATGCTTGGTTGAAACAATGTTAGAATTAGGTATAAACTAAATAAGCTACAACTTAGGGCCTCACAAAATATCAGAATATCAATTTTCTGATTTTGTGAAGGAGTTTATTCTTAGTTATATTAATAAAAAGTGATGATGATTACTTTTTTTTACAGCATTTTGTATATATATATTAATGTAAGTTAATCTGTTTAAAATTATTTTTGAAATCACATTTCAGTATTGTTTCCAGGGTATAGTATATTCTAATCTATGAGAGAAACGTAGCCAATGAAACGATAACTATGTAATCAGTAAGTGCATTCATTTGAAAAGCATGTGTATTTTTCCACTCTAAATACTTGGTATGGATTAATTAAAACGTGTGTATGTGTGTTTCCATATCTGTATGTTTTCCATACTTATCCACATTCCTATTTTTGTACACTCATTAGTGAGACCTTCTGGCATAACTTTTTAATGAGGCAGGACCAAACTTTATATAGCTTAAGGTTGCACCAAG
Source organism: Thamnophis sirtalis (assembly GCF_051295495.1). Taxonomy (NCBI): domain Eukaryota; kingdom Metazoa; phylum Chordata; class Lepidosauria; order Squamata; family Natricidae; genus Thamnophis; species Thamnophis sirtalis. The sequence continues at coordinate 108,655,607 of NW_028261386.1, read as the reverse complement.
TCTCAGTCCTCTATCACCACAATTTTATTCAAGCCCCATTATATTGTAAATTATGAAATATTGGGAAAACTATGTAGACATTTAAGAAAGGAAACAGAATAACATGGAGTTAAAATGGTCAAAAAGCCATTTCGACTATTAACACTTTTATTTATTTTTATCCTGCCTTTTTTCATAAATAACTCCAGGTGGGAAATTAATATTCCTTGATCTTCTATTTTTCTCACAGTAACAATCCTGTGAGTTGAATTGGGCTGAGAGAGACAGAGAGTCACTGGCCCAAAGTCATTCAGATAATACACATAGCATGAAAAATGCCAGTAGAAATGTAGAGAGCCACAACATGATACACAAAATATATATTTTAAAAAAACTTTAAAAAAAACAGGCTCACCTATTGCAATTTTCTTTACTTGGTCCATGATAGAATGAATATATGATTTCTGTCCAATCATATATGTAGTACTACTTAAAATTGGAAAGTAGAAAGGAACCTAAAAATTAACACACACACGTGCTAGAAAAATATTCTACACATCTTCCAAATTTTCATCTTGGGATATAAATAAAGGTGTAATTGCAGCTATCAATTAATTGAAAATAGGTGCACTCAGCTAAAGAAATATACTAAAGCTGACTTTGATTTTTTTGCTTTATCAAGCCTCATTGATGTCTGAGTAGAAAACGGCAGGATAAACAGGCATCCTTAAAATAACAATCTCTCAAGGGTTTTTCAATGTTTGTTTATGAAACTGGGGATAATTTATTATTGTGACAAAACCTCATATTCTCAGTATTGCCTGGGTCACCATTAATTGTGTGTTTGCTGTTGTCCCTGTATTGGGACTAGCACTAGGCAAAAATCCATCCAGCTGGTACTTTCTGGACTTAGAGTAAACAACATTTGCCAGTTTGATTTTGAACTGCATCAATATGCCTCACTACGGATACCAGCACTGGGTTGTTGTTGTTGTTCCTTTTTGTTTTACATTTTCTAAGAAGAAATGTGATGTAAATTTCTTAAACAGAGACATAAGAAGAATTTTTAAATTTTATCATAGGGTAGCAAATAAAAGTGCAATACACAAAAGAAGAAATATACCTGTAAGGTTGGTTATAATATAAGCTTCTGGTTTTGACCTATAAATGCTAAATATTATTAAACCACTCAAGTCAATATGGAGATCATGCTCAGCCATAATCTGGCTGGTTTGGGTTTAGCATATTGTCCACATCTAGCCTAGTCATTGCAATATAAATCTTTTATGCTCTATGGCAGCCCGCAGGCCGGATGTGTCATGCTCTGGCCACATCCACCCACAGTTTGGTGAAGAAGAAAAAAGTTGAGATACATCACATTGTCGTCATGAGTTTGACACCCATGATCTATGGTGGTTAATGAACATAAGCAACGACGAACTGATTTCTTTATTCATTTACAATATATGTATATCATACCATCAGGATTTTTTCCCTGAGCAGGTAGTTGGAATAGACGACCTTAAAGTCACTTCCAACTGTTCTGTTCTGTTCTGTTCTGTTCTGTTCTGTTCTGGTCCGGTCCATTCCATTCCATTCCATTCCATTTCATTCTACTCTATTCTCAGTCAGCAGATACTGATTAAAACAAATCTCATTTTAGTATGATACAACTGAAAACCACAGATTATTGCAAAACATGGCAAGGAGATATGTGTGTATGCATCCATTTTCCTCTGTGCCCTCATGTGTCAAATCTCTTTTTAGGATTTTTTTCTTCAGTCAAAGCAATTTTACATTAACATCTAACATTAAAAGGAGAAATTGACATGATAAAAGCCTATACTTGGAAAAAAAATGTAACAAAGAATGGCATCAAGGTAATTAATATGTTTAGTATAGGGTTTCTCAAGCAATTTACATTGTGAACTATACACTTAAGTGAAGGTTGTGTGTGAAATATATATATTTCATATATATATATATTTCATATATATATATATATATATATATATATATATATATATATATATATATATATATATATATATATGAGAGAGAGAGAGAGAGAGAGAGAGAGAGAGAGAGAGAGAGAGAGAGAGAGAGAGAGAGAGAGAGAGAGAGAGAGAGAGAGAGAGGAGTTGATAGTTAATAAATACAGAGTTTTTGACATATTTTAACCCATTAAACATTAACATAGGGATAGCACTTTACAAACATGCAAAGGAAAATAGACTGGATTAATACTTAATTGCACACATCAACTTCCAAGGAGTATGGTGGGCTGAAGACAACTTTTCAAATGAGCAGACCTGACATTTGCAGATATTAATAAGGAGCAATTAGTAGATTGGCTCCTATGACTATTTCTGGATAAAAGGGAGGATGGGGGATTGTCCAAGCTGTTTCTCATTATGGTTGCTCCCCTTGAAACAACTGCAAAAGAGCAGTTTCTAGAGGAGTGGAAAGTAGTCTCCTGATGAGAAAATTTGCCATGATTGTTGCAAGTGTAAATGGAGCCTTTTCAAATGAGTATGGAGATTCTCAGTTACCCAGGTCATAGTTGTCCTAAAGGAACTGTTTCTTTTTAGTAGTAGAAGCAGGAGGAGGAGGAAGAGGAGGAGGAGGAGGAGGAGGAGGAGGAGGAGGAGAAGAAGAAGAAGAAGAAGAAGAAGAAGAAGAAGAAGAAGAAGAAGAAGAAGAAGAAGAAGAAGAAGAAGAAGAAGAAGAAGAAGAAATTCACTTCTCATCCAAGAATCTTTTGGAGGAAGGATGGGTACTGACCCCCACTATCACAAAAGTCCTCGAGTGAGAGGCAAAATGTCATCTTCTTCCTCAAAAACAAAAGCCTTTTGAAAAAAATATCATTTGAGAGTCTTTCCAAAGGGCATTAAGTTTGCACATTTCCCTTGTTAGCCACTTTCAGAAATTATCTATAACTGCTTCAAAGAAATTATATACCTTCAAATGGGAAAGATTGGAAATATGCAGTTATGTGCAGTTAGCCTGAATTGTCTTTATAATATTTAGGAATGTAAGAATTTAAGAAAAAAGTAAAAAGAATGACAAGATTTTGGCTACAATGGTTTTAAATGGATTAAGGGCTCAGAAAATGTTGAATATTGGATTTTGAATATTAAGACATTTATATTACTATTCTATGCATAAATGTATGTTTGTGGGACAGGAAAAAAGTTTTTGATATTGGAGAAATAGCAATGGAGTTTAGAGATACCTTTCAGAAGCCCCACTGGGAATTGTGTTGGGATTTTTAATCAATTTTATCAGCTATGTTGGGTCTTCTTGGGAACAAATTCCATCAAACAATTCCATCAGAATTGCCACCAGATGAAAATAGAAAATTGGATCAGGCTTATAAAAATTGGAAGAAAATAAACTGGAGGGCAATTGGAACAATTCTTTTTGGCCAGATTCATAAAATGGACTGCTTAAAATATGAAGAAATGTGTAACAAGTATCAATTTCTATTTGAATGGATACGTATAATACAAAGTTGGTTTATTTGACCAAGGTTAAAATGAGATATGTTGTTATTCTGGGTGAGTTTTTCTGGATTTACTGATATCTTGACAGAAAAAAATGTGTCATATTGTTTTGCTTACATGGTGTTTAAAATTTTACTCTATAATTTCTGTAACCTGCTTTTTCACTTCTAAATGCTCTTTGTTTAATGGGCTTTTTTAAATTTTAAAGTAAAGAAGATATAGGTGAATTTGGTTTTTTTTAAAGGAGAAACTATTTCTTTTTTGCTATATAAAACTCTAGTCTTTTGTGCACATTAGAATGCATTATATTAATTTATATATACAAAATATGGATTTGTTGTATTTGTGCTGATAAATAAATAAAGGGAGACTAGTATAGATCTATTTCAAGCTATTTAGCTCTCATCAGCTAGCCATACCCTTACTGGGAATCGAACCTGTGCTGTATTGCATCTGATGGCTAGCTGATGAGAGCTAAATAGCTTGAAATAGATCTATACTAGTCTCCCCTTTATTTATTTATCAGCACAAATACAACAAATGTAATAAAAAGGCAACAGTAAAAATATTGGGTTTCTGTCTGGATGGTCTTTTGTGACAAGCCGAAGGACAGAGAATGGAAGTATGATCTTCCTCCCATATTTGGGCATACTGGGGGTTGTAACTCTAAATAAAATATGGATTTGCTTATAGTTTGGAGTTGAGATATAGAATGCTTCTTTGAATGGATGGGATTTGCTGCTAGTTAGGATGGATGTGTGTGTGAGAGTGTTTGTGTACACACCCACACCCACATACACATTCATTATTTGAATGTTGATATTTGTAATAGGAGAAATGTTGTGCATTGGAAGTTGTCTTTTATACAGAAGAAATGTTCTCTTTGTCATGTTAAACTTTAGGTTTTCTTTGTTTATGTAAGTATATCAGGATCTTTTTATGTCAGGAATTTTGCTTATAGTTGAGAGTTGAGAAATTGAATGTTGAGTTTTTATATACGTTAACTAATGGTAACATTTTAGGTCTCATTTTGAACTTTTTGCTGATAATTTGAAAAGAAAATGTTCCTTATTTGACTATTACTAAAAAATAAGTTATGGAATGAAGAGTGTTTTATTTGTTAATTAACAAGAGGTGAAGAGATTATGAAGCCGTTTATCATTGTGATGAGGGTGGAAAGTCATTTTCCCAATTGGGAGAATTTTTGCTTCCTTTCACTCTTTTTTTGTCTTTTTTAGAATCTGTGTTACCTTTTATTGTTTTTTTTTTAAAATCTAATAAAATTGCACATCTCTAATGACTAAATTTTTTTGTACTAACATGTCTTGTGCCTTTAACCCCTTCAGAAGGCTCTGGCTTGTCAAGTTTTAGTAATTGCTATCAAAATTACATATATAATGCATAGCTAGCGAAAGAAATACATATAGATTCCATTCAAAATGGAGGCTCTTTTAAGACTGCTGCATTTCCTCCGATTGTTTTCTTTTTAATTCCATCCAATTAGAAGCTAATCTTAAGTTTGCTGCAGGCTGGTAAATGTTGCATTTCACTGCAAACTAGTGGGGCATTTTCATCTCTTGTAATTACAAGACATAATTACTTTGACGCTTTCTTAAAACTTGGTGTTATTAAAGAATCTGTTAAAATACACAGCTTTTTCTTTTTCACAAAGTGAGCACTATTTTAATGTTCAAATAAAAGTTAGCTCCTAAGAGCAAAGGAAATGAACCAGAGTCTGAAAGTTTTTGCAGCATTTTTTTTAAATGAAAGGCTTTTGTAATAATGTGATTATATAATGTAACACAATGTACATTTTTGTTACAGTAAGGATATTTATAAGAAATCAGTATCTTCAGATTTTTTAAATAAACTTATATGTAGATCAAAACTTATACGTAGATGACATAGTGTATGCTGATAAATATTAAGCTCTGGAATAGCTTTAATTTTTAACACATAATAACACTTTCCAAACAGACAGAAAGACATCTAACACTCTAAATGTACTCAGAAATTTCCCAGAGCAAATATATCTATATCATCATGTTTGTAATCTATTATGCACATTTCTCATGTGATAAATGATGTCTTTGTCAAGTGCCAGGGAAATCAGGAGATTCAGGCAGTTCAAATTAGTATAAAGATGTCTTGCAAGCTTAAGTTCTCTACAAAAATCTGAACCACTAACGATCAAAGGAAATTAGTGGGAGTTAAGATGGGCTGTACTTAGATCTCATGTGGGTGTGCAGGGACTCAAGATTGATGATGTGTTTAACCCCTCCCTCAGACTGAGCCTGGTCATCTCCTACATCCTGCTATGCATAGATTTCAGCATAATGATGAGTATCTTTTATAATCTTTCTCACATCAAACTTACTTAAAAAAGAATGAAAAAAAATGAAAAAAATGTTTGCATACCTTATTCTATAATATATTAGGAAGAATATAAAACTCATAAATATAGATGAAAGACAGTCAACATAAAAGAAGTAGGATGACTTTTTGTTGGTGGATCTGGAGAACATTTGAGGGTGGGGGGGAGAGAGAATGGCTGGGATGAATTCAACAATTCAATATCATCCTCTGTTGTTTCTGTAAATCTGGTTAAATGGGTAATGTCCACCAAGCTCAATTGAAAGTCATAAATGCTTAACAGGAGAACTAGGAATTTATACCTACTAGAAATTGGTAAGGCATCAATTATAGTATCCATATTCTTTGTGACCTCCTCCAATAAGAATAAAGAGTCATCTTGCACTGAGTTACCACTTCATTGCAGACATTTCTTTCCATATATAGTACATTCTCAGGAATCACCATTAGAATAGTCTATTTGTCTAAGGAATATCACTAGTGAGATGTGAACTCATGTGTGATTCAAACTATTGATCCCTAAAAAGGCTAGTTGGAATGGATTCATATAATCTTTAAAATACACAATTCTTCTGAATTTAGCCTGTATGAATAGATTGGCAATACAATTCTGTTTTACTACCATGTTTCCCTGAAAATAGGACATGTCCTGATACTAAGCCCAATCAGGCTTTTCAAGGTATGGGCTAAAATAAGCGCCCCCCCCCCCCCAAATACCACTCCCAAACTACTAAAACGACCGACAAAGGGAAACACTTTGTGAAAAAACCTTCTCGCGACTTCAAACTTCTCGTTTTTTTAACAATGTGTTTCCCTGGACACAACAGCGAGAAACGTGACGGAGCTGGAAAGGTAAGATGTGCATCTCGCTTCATGCCCACCCCACCTGCCACCTGTCAAAAAGCAACCTCCCAAAGCCATATTTCAGTGTCAAAAGAAAAAAAGACCCTATATCTTATTTCAGGAAAACACGTTATTGGCATCTCCGCAGACTCCTATAACATTATAGTAGACAGATACAGTAGGCATCCCATCAAATGTTGATAGCAGACGAGATAACAAGTAGAGTTTGACAATATTTGGACAAACTGCAAATATAGTATATAAAATTTCTTCCTGGATAGTCTGGTTTCTCAGCTGATTGTACAAATTATCAGCAGCTTGATATTTCCATTATTTAAAAAAAAATAAGAATATCTTGAAATTGTTGCTCAAATGGTATAGCCCCCCCCCCAAAAAAAAAGATATCATGGAAATTAATGGAAGAGGGTCTCTGGCATTATGTGCAACAGCTCTGTCATTGTTCTGTAAGGGCAAAGTAATATGTGCATTATAAATGATAAATATTTCTTCTGTATTTTTATAAAACAATTTGGTAATGGATTTTAAGAGACTTCTTTTTTAAGAAAAGCTTCAATATATCCTTTTGCTAAAGTGGATGAAACAGAAAGATGAAGGAGAAAAAAATGTATAAGCATATAATGCGGTATGCTAGAAAAAATGTTGATACACTGGAAAAATATATGGTGATGTTTGACATTTTCATAAGGCATTTGCAGTGAAAGAAATGCATAGGAGTGAAACACAGATTTATAATCTCTCACATTTTTCCATCTATCCTAGGGACCTGATCATACTTTTGTCTTCTTTGCCCGCTCACCCACTCAACCAACCACATCTCCACTGATGGAGAGTTACTTAACATTTTATGCATGGAAAGATTAAGTATATTTGAAATTGATTGAGCTGATACAGTTTTGTCTATTTGCAAAACATGAGCTTGGCATCTATATTTGAATGTAAATTTGATCAACCAAATGTCAGCATAGCATCCTGATGAAATTTCCACATGCCTTCTATTCATTATATAGAGCTGCTTTGAGAGTGAGTGGGAGAGATTAAATATAGAAGGGAAAATAAAAAGGGAGAAAGAGGTGGAGAATTGGAAGAGAAATAGTATTTTGCAGATTGTGATTACTGCTAAAGCTATTCCCTGGAATGTACTTGGTTTCAATAACCCTGGTTTCACGGGTCTTTGACCATGTAATAAAGATGAATGAATCAATCAATGACTAATCTTGGCTCTTTAAGGGTAAACTCCAATGCTGTCAGATAAACAGTTCAAATAAATACCCTTAAGTGTTGCGTATGTACTCACAGATTTTAGGATGCTAAGAAGATAGATTGCTTGGAGAGTGGAGGTTGGTGGGGAGAGCACTTGATTAAGAATCATTTATGCCTATATTATGTTTGCAATGCATTTCTCTTAGTTTGAGCCAAAGTAGATAATTACGTGCTCATTTAATACAGATGCTTTTCTCTCCCTATAAAGCTGAATAGAAGAAGTATGGTGGAGAGATTCAGGAATTGGTCTTTTAACTGGAAATGGCTGAAGAACCTAGTATAGCCACTAACTGGCAGCAATGGGATCTAAGAATCTTTAAATTTCTTCAACTACTCATAGATTTTACCAACTCAGTTGCTCCCTTTTCTCTGCTCCCTGCTCTACTATTCAAATCACTTTCTTTAATATTATAGTTGCATTGACCGAAAAGTGATCCAAACAGATTTGTACAGGGGAATGAGGTTAAGAGGATACTGGTATCATTTTTATTTTTTATACGCTCAACTTTAGTCTCTAACTATAACGCCTATTCTCAATTCATTCTGCCAGTCCATTTATCAGCAAATCAGCATGAATCTGAACTGATTTTTTGTGTATATACAAGGAGAGACAGAACAGAGAACTCCAAGAATCCAACAGAGTTCAACTCTAAGTTACATTTCTTGGTATACAAAAAAATCACACACAAACAAATGCTACAGAATTTCAGGAAACTTGGTATTTTGGCAAATTACCCATCAACAAATGAAGAAGGAAAACAAACAGCCCTTACAACATGCTTCCTAGCAGCCAACATCTAGATTAGCATGAAATAGCACCAGATCAGAACCTTAATTGAAATAGCATCAAATTAAAAACTACAGTCCAACCAAAACTGGCTGGGCAAAGTATTATATATAAACAGCCAGCAAACACCACTTCCCCATGCACTGAAGATACCTAAAATAATAATATGTTTACAGGAAAACTCAACTGCAAACACACACACACAGACACAGACACAGAAACACACACACACACGACTGTATGCAATCAACTATTAAAAATGAGACTATTTTGATAGCACATTTGTAATTGGACTTTGATGAAATGGGATAGAAAGAGCATTGATGCATTAGGTAGGACTCTAGAGAATACTGTTTACAGCCAATATAAAAATAAAAATGGATCATCACACAAATCAACTCTGAGTTCTCACTGGTGGCATAAATGGCCAGGCTCAAATTATCCTACTTCAGATACATTACACAAAGACACAGTTTTCTGGAGAAAATTCAAATGCTGGGGAAAATGAAAGGAAATAGAAGAGAGCAACTCACCACCTGCACCATTGGAAGATTTGAAAGACCAGGTTAGGGACAGATCATCATGGAGAAAAATATATATGTTGTCACTGAATTGATCCCAGTAGGGAGGCACAAATGGACCTTAAAAATTTCCTGCAATTAAAGAAAAACCAGAAAGTCCAGTTGCTTCTTGAAAAAAGCACCTTTGGGTTTTCCTGCAATTTTGGGAAAAGACACTGGGAAAATATAGGAATATCATGCTTTTGTTAGAGATTCAAATGTATTTTTAAGCCCCTCTAAGAACCATTTTTTATCAGAATTGGGAGGTTTTCTTATAGCAGAGGAAGAGAGATGTTATTCCATTGAGCATTTCTGGCCATGCTACAGCAAAATTTATTTCATGAAATTCATAAATCCACTTTCACAGGAATCTATGATGACCCTGACAATCTCTACTTTTTAAAAAAAACTTTCATGTTTAACTGCAGAATCTGGATGTACAGTTTTGTTTCTTAATATAAAATCTTACATTATTCTTGCCATCTATTTAAACACTCAAAAGAGCCACTTGGACCTGTTTCCCACAGAAAAGAAAACCCCGGTGAGACACAAAACCCTTCCCGTGCCTTACTATTTCCTGAGAGTCCACAAACTTAACATATTTATTTGAATTAAAGGTTCTGCTTTCTTCTGAAACTTTTCTTTTCTTGGATTTATCCATGGTTGGCCTATTGGGGGTCGAAAAACTCAATGAATCACATGTTGGTGGTGTCGCACCTTGGTGGTTGTGACATATATTTTGAGCGATAGGGAGCCGCAACAGAGGGATAAAAGACCCACGTATGGCTCCAAAGCTATGTGTTGCAGACCCCTGATTTAAACATATCCTTTCTTATCAGTCTCTAAAGGTGTTAGAATAAGCTCTGAATATTTTTCTACAGGAGTGGAGAGGAGTGAGTACGAAATCAATGTTATTTTCTTTTTTAACAGAGTATTTAAACTGACTAACAATATAGAAAACTATGTGTTAAATAAATGTAGTCATGTTGTATTGCCTAATTATTCTTCTGAAACAAGGAAAAAATAGAGATGAATTTACATGCATTTTCAAATTAAGCCAAATAACACTTTCCATTAGTAAATCTTCCATATTGCATGTAATTGCCTACATAAATGAGAATGTAGACTTTAAATTAACTTTCTCAAGCTGATGGGTTTTTTTGATGGAATTTATCAGCTAATTAAAGGAAAAAAGAAAAAATAGGACAAGGCTAGCATTACAGGCACACATCTCATGAATTAATAATTAACTTTGTTTTTATACCAGCAAAAATGAACTTTTTTGATACTTTAAATTGTCATTCCATAGCACTTCAGTAAACCCAAGGATTGTAATTTTATCCTCAGCATTGAAGTTTTCTTATCATTTTAACATAATAAACTAGACAAATCAGTTATAAAATTAATCATTGACTGTTAATTTCATTATGTAGACATTTCATTGCAAAACATGTCAACAATCATATTTTTCTTTAACAATAAATTCAAATAAGCATTCTGGCATAATTTTAATATTATCCAATTAATCACATCAGGTATTTTGTTATATATTTAATATTAAGTCTCCCATAGGGCACAACATTTAAGAAGGTAGTTCATCTAGCAGGTCTACAGATCTTTTAAAATTTCATATTTGCATTTTTCATTTAAAAAATATTTTTGGAACAATGAAGAATAGTTGCTGAATTAACCCAAGTGGACTATTATAGACTCTGTAAGTACCCATTGAAACTCAAAAATATTTGCAGGGATTATAATGCTGAAACCAAAATGTACAGGTAGTGCTCAACTTATAACAGTTTAGTGACATTGCAACAGCATTGAAAAACGTGATTTATAATAGCTTTTCATTACCATTGTACCATCCCCATGACCACATGATCAAAATTCAGGCAGTTGGCAACTGTTGTGGCCTGACGGCTATCAGCAGAGCTAGCTGCAGAGTCAGAAGAGGAGGAGGTGGAGGGAGACCCTGGCCCAGCTTCTGAGGCTTAAGAAGACTTTGGTAAGGAAACAGCATCAGAGACAGAGACAGGACCTTCTGTCCTCCCCCAGGTGGAAAGGCAGCTGCCTTTGGGGCCTGAGGTGAATGAGGGGGAAGAGGAACAGACGGGGTCCATCCCAGATGCGTGTATGCGCAGAGAGGAAAAGAGAGGAGGGAAAGGAGGACATAGATGATAGCCAACCCCTCCCTGGCTGGGAAATAAATAGGAGGAGTTTGGAAGTGGCCAGTTGTTGCAGCCAACCATTTATTTCCAGGATAAAGCAAGCAATTTGGATTTCTTGGCTAAACCCAGGTTTGTTGGAACTAATTACGGTTTATTTATTTTTTTTGTTTACCCATGTGAATAAAAGACTGTTACTGCACTGTCATAAAAAGTGGATTGTTTTAATCACCAGTAAATGCCTTATCACTACTTGTGAAGACTGGGTCAGAACAGCAACTGACTCATTTATGAAAGTTGCAGTGTCTAGATCACATGATCAGATTTTGCAACTTTCTGACGAACAAAGTTAATGGAGAAATCAGATTCATTTAACCATGTTATTAACTTAACAACTGCAGTGATTCACTTAACAACTGGCAAAAGGTAATAAATTGGTGCAAAAGTCACATAACATTTGTCACATTTAACAACAGAAATTTTTGGCTCAATTGTCATAAGTTGAGGACTACATGTACAGGAGAAATAAAAATTCTTATTACTAATGTAACACCAGAGATTTCAAATCTGTTGCTTTTTCATGAGCTGCTTCTTAATCTGAAAAAGTGTGTGTGCGCGCAAACAAATAGCAATAGCAATAGCAGTTAGACTTATATACCGCTTCATAGGGCTTTCAGACCTCTCTAAGTGGTTTACAGAGTCAGCATATTTCCCCCAACAATAATCTGGGTCCTCATTTTACCCACCTCGGAAGGATGGAAGGCTGAGTCAACCCTGAGCCGGTGAGATTTGAACAGCCGAACTGCAGAACTGCAGTCAGCTGAAGTAGCCTGCAGTGCTGCATTTAACCACTGTGCCATCTCGGCTCTAACAAAACCTTAACGTCCTTACCATTTTTAATTCAAATGGAAATATTGCATTTTGATTTTGATTATTTCATAATATGCTTTGCAAGTAATATGTTTCACAGTTGCTCCATGATGAAATTGTCAAAATGTCTGTCTCTTTGTCATTTGGGCTTTTAGAAGACTTTTTATGAAATTTTGTCAAAAAGTTATAAAGGCTGAACTCGCCAGTCCCTTCATCCCCTTTTGAAGGTAGTTGTGCCGTTACCTTCACTGTTACCAAGGACAAACTCATCCATGTAATATATTTAACTCTATGGCCTTCTGAAGAAAAGAAAAATAGATTCAAAATAGTTGCTGCAAAGAAACACTACTAGCACAAAAGCCACCAGATTGAGGCTGCTAACATTTGTAAGACTACTAGATGGTAACATATGGTTTCCTATGTGTCATTGCTGCCACCTAGAGATCCTCCTAATGTTTGCATTAGAATGGAATGGAATGGAATGGAACGGAACGGCATGGAACGGAATGGAACGGAACAGAACGGAACAGAACAGAACAGAACAGAACAGAACAGAAAAGAAAAGAAAAGAAAAGAAAAGAAAAGAAAAGAAAAGAAAAGAAAAGAAAAGAAAAGAAAAGAAAAGAAAAAAATAGAACTTTGTCACTTGAATGTACACTAATTGGCATACATTAAAATAAATGTTGTTGCATACAGCTCTCAATGTCAACTCTGAAGCAAACCTGGTTGAAGCCATCTTGTGATGGCTCATAGTTACCACAAACTTTGAGAGGGAGAAAGGGAGGGGAAAAATAGATGCACTCAAAAGCCCAATTGGACTGATTATCCAGAGAGGTCTTATTTTCAGGAAAACCAGGTAGGTCATCTGGGTTGAATTTTAAAAGGAAAAATAATAATCTGAGTGTTACTGTGAAGTAACATTTCATAAAGCTATCAGGCCACATTTCCTCTTTAAAGACCCTTGAGCAGAATGCTAGGTCAACTGAAGCTCATGAGCTGAGATTTAGGATGAAGGACATGACTTTTGAAAATGAAACAACCACAACAGACTAGCTTAAAGCCCTGCTTCATAATTGCCAAAGGAAATATCTATTTTCCCCATAGCATTATTTCTGTGTAATGTATCTCATTTGAAAATTAGATGGATCAACTTGCAAACATAGCTAACAGTATGGGAACACTCAGCTCTAGAACTATTGAAAGACTTTGTGTAGAGATGCCCCTGTCTTGAAATAACTCCTACTGAAAGCAATAGGGCTTACTTCTTAAGAAATTCAGGAGTTTGCTGTAAATAAGGGTAATCCTACATGGCAACCATGTGCTGCCACTTAAGCTGATTTAAGGAAATCCAGTTTTATTGCAGCAGCCCCATAATGGGGCCAGTTGATGTTCAGTCTGAATTATGGCCATTGCAGGCCCTGATTGATCATTCTTACCTTTCTCTTCCAGTCAGGTAGTGTGAGTAAGTCTATCTGTATTTTTCCTTTTAGGGACCAATCTTGTTCCTTTTCTTTGCTTTTCTAATATTTTCCCCTTTTTAGGTTCTCCTGTTTGACACTAATACAGACCTTTTCTTTTCTCCCCTGATTCCCCATTGCTTTGATTTTACAACAATCGGTACAAAATTGAGAGAAAGTTTTTTTATGTTTGCCCTCAACTGTGATGTTTATTCAACTATTCTGTCTAGTTTTGACTCCTGGTACTCTCTGGGTGTCTTCCATTAAAGTGCTATCTAGATGTAACCATATTTTGAACAGGATACTCTAAACTAAGGCTGTGAAAAGCATTGGAAAGAGATCCTTCACAAAGTATTAGCATAAGCAGATCTTCTCCTTGAAAGATTAAAGCCTCATGTCCTTTGGAGAACTTGTGCAGCTACTATAATGGTTTGCCCAGTTGTCTGCATGTGTATATAAGCATGCAAATCATATTCTTTGCTGGCAGCTATGGAATCTTCCAAAAGGTGTTCCTCCCTTTACACATCAAGGACAGATGTTTCATTCATACTTACATACTTTGCAAAGCATTTTGCAGATCTTTACTATACATGCATTTTCACACTTTCCATGGATATTTTTTTTAAAAAAATACAGATTGGAGTTCCTGAAGGATGATTACTTGGGTCAGCATAGAGATTGTTCCTTCCTTTCTAATTTTCTGGAAATAATTTTTTCCCCGTATGATTTGTTTTCCCTATGCTTGTTTCTGATATCCCCTAACATAAAAAAAGAAAGTTCCAAAAGGAGGTGGAAAAAGTCCATCTTATTTGAATTAACTGCCCCCCCCCCAAAAAAAAGTCTCTTCATGCTGTAAATAACACTTCATGGTAGTACCGGGATATTTAGGTGATTTTAATAAGCCTCACTAATTTGTTTCAGGTTTCATTCATCCTTTGTCTATGTAACCAGGGTTCCCAATAGAGTTGAATCTATAGTGAGAATAGAAACCATTTTGTTGTAATTTGCAAGGGAGGGGAATGCTTTTTTTAGACAATAGCATAAATCAAATCTGTAGGCAGAAAGCCCAGGCTGCCACTTATGAAGTATACCATTAGGCAAATGTTGTTTTGCTTGATAAATCACTCTTTGCCATTATTCATTGTATATTCTTGTACCATATTATACCTTTCCAAGCCCAGAAACTGCCAGATTTAACTACCCATCTGGAGGAGCCATATCCAATGAGTTATTGATATTGTTTTCCCCTCACAGGTAAGAACATCAAATGCCCATTTTACCATATGCATTAACATGAGGTACTGCCCTCTTTGAAAACAACTAGAAAAATATCCTATGAATCAAAGTCCGAGCCAGACATATCTACAAATGTTAACAAACATTTAGATGGGAATTACCCTGTCAAATTGCTAATGACCTCAAAGGAAGATGTGTTTATGGCCTCCAGCCCATATTTACAGAAACAGATATAGATATTGACCCCAGGTTTACAGTATAAATGTCACTCAAAAAAAGAAAAGGAACAGAAAGAAAAGGGAAGGGAAGGGAAGGGAAGGGAAGGGAAGGGAAGGGAAGAGAAGAGAAGAGAAGAGAAGAGAAGAGAAGAGAAGAGAAGAGAAGAGAAGAGAAGAGAAGAGAAGAGAAGAGAAGAGAAGAGAAAAAAGGGAAGGGAAGGAAAGGAATGCTTTTAGTTTAGAAAAATTTCTGAACATTTACATGAACTGGAATAAGTAAATTATTAACTCTTCTTCAAGTTAAGCATCATTCAAGATGACTTCCTAATAATATATGGAAGTAATCTCTCTCCCTCTCTCTCTCTCTCTCTCTCTCTCTCTCTCTCTCTCTCTCTCTCTCTCTCTCTCTCTTCCTCCCTCCCTCCCTCCCTCCCTCTCTCTCTGTCTCTGTCTCTCCTGTGTTTCTCTCTGTCTGTCTTCTCTGTCTGAATGTCTGTCTGTCTGATACTCTCTCCCTCTCTCTCTCCCAAAGTTCTGAGATTTCCTTATAGTTTCCAATTGAAGGGCTAACTGTGTCTGAACTGAACCTGTTTACCTTTTAAATGCCAGCCAAGGCCACGTACATGCTATTGTATAACTGAGTTGTCCCAGTCTGGCATACTCTTCCTCAAGATGGCTATATCAGAAGGTATCATTCTTACAGGTTTTCTGAAGCCTTGCTAGAATCTGTTGGCTTATCAGGAGGAAGGAACTTCTTCATCTGATTCTTTGCAAAACAGGAGGCTGTGCTAGTTTTCACTAGAAAGGGAAATATTTGGGCTCACCAACTAGCTACAAATTTCTCTCCTGCTCCTTTTCCCCCTTATTTTGCCTAGTCTAAATTGTGCCTTTCTATTCTCTACTCAAAGGAGCATGAATTACAATCATTCTGTTGCACATTAATAATCTGGGCATACTAAATTAGTTGAGTAATTATTTAAGAAACACTAATGAAATGCCAAATCACTAAGTGTTGAAGACTAAATTCAATCTTTTCTCACAGCCTTCCAGAAAGAAAGAAAAGAAAGAGAGGTTTGCCATTTCTTGCATCAAAATGTTCCCTTACATTTCCTTTGATGCAGTACAACCCCTAGTCTCTAGAATCAGCCAAATAACAAATAGTTTGTGGGGGAAAAATACGCTGGGAATAATATGTTCAAATGCAACCAAATGTAGCCATTCCTTATTTCCAAAGGCTCCCACTCCGCACTTGCTTTCCACACAATCCACGCTCATTGACCTTTGTCAACCGTCTCTTGCAAATACAAACCTAAAAATCTCTAGGCTAACTTTGTGGCATGCAGAAAATGCCTCAAATTAGACTATGTGCTGGATGACTGCCAGTTTCTCCTGCCCCTGTCCTTCTTTAGCTTATGTCTCATTATCTGTAATTGGCTCTGGTTTGTTACACAATAGAGGTGCAGAGCCAAATGTAACACACATCTCTACTGCTGAATTTTTCTACATTCTACCTAACAATGCCCATGAAGATCTAGTCAAAGAGCTTGGGTCAAGGAATGCATGATATCTGATACAGAAAATCAGGGAGGTACCCTTCTTGCTAAAATTTATATACTTTGCTTCATTTATTTATTTATTTGTTTTTCTTTCTGGAAAACCTTCTATCAGAAGAGTGGAATATTTGTTTGGTTTCATCCTTGTAGTTCTTTGAGCTAAATAACAACAACAGCAAGACCCCTGAAGACAACTATGTACTATATGCAGTTTGAGTGTGTGCTGGGGTCTATCTCTATATAATTTACATCTAATCTATATACTATGTATGTGTATACATGCACATACACACACATACCACATGCACAAAATCATATCATAAACTAGGCTTGTATAAACATGGAATTTGTATTGTTTTGTTAATTAGATTTAGCACTTAGAATTGGTGCAAGGACAGCCAAGTACTATTCACAATGAAGAGATCTTTTCTATAACCTGTGTTCTCTTCTTTGGGTTAGGAATGTCATGAGAAATTGGAAGGCTGTGTGAGAGAAATGTGGTTGTATCTTACACTGCAGATGCTACTTATCAAATTAAGCCCAGAACAGAAATAAAGGAATACAAGCATTGAAAAATATAATGTAGACATTCTATAAAACTAGGTGGTTCTATTCAGAGAGGATTGAAATGCCAACCATAAGTAAAGATCCTGAACTAAACAAGAACATAGACTACACAGAATCCATCCTCTGTCAGAAAGTTGATTGGGTTACTTTGGGCCAATTGTGCTCAGCCGTACCTGCACTATGTAACAACCCATATTCAAAAAGAATGGAATTTGTATTCCCATGCTCTTTTCCCGATCTTGCAAACTGAATTTTCCCCTGAAGATGTTCCTATTTCTGTATGAGAAAGAAAGAAAGAAAGAAAGAAAGAAAAGATCTAAAGTAGAAAGACAGATTCTTTAACAAAATTGACTTCTGCTCCACACTTGTCCAGTAACTCTTCCATTCCAGTAAGACTGCAGTGAAAATAGAGATACGACTATGGACACTTCCTATCTATGTAGATTTCACTTTGATGAAAGAGACAAGTATCTTCACAAAGGGCTTATATTATTATTATTATACAATTGTATCACAGCAGCCAGTTGTTTCTCTGGATTTGGCATTGGTTACTAGTCGGGCCCCACCCAGGGGCCTAGGACGTCGTAACGTATTTTTGTAATATGCGTGCAGATCCAAGCAGTGCAGCTTTTTGCATTTGACTGATGGTGATTTTGTCAATTTTTAACTGTTTTAAATGTAATTCCAGTGCTTTTGGAATAGCACCCAATGTGCCAATTACCACTGGAATTACCACTTCTGGTTTGTGCCATAGTCATTGAATTTCGATTTTTAAGTCCTGGTATTTTGCGATTTTTTCATGTTCCTTTTCGGCAACCCTGCTATCACCTGGTATTCCGATGTCTATGATTGTGACCTTATTTTTCTCAATCAGTGTGATGTCTGGTGTATTATGCGCCAGTATTTTGTCTGTTTGGATGCAAAAATCCCACAAGATCTTGACCATCTGATTTTCGGTGACTTTTTCAGGCTGATGTTCCCACCAGTTTGTTGCTGTTTTAATATTATAATTTTTGCACAAATTCCAATGGATCATTTGTGCTACTGAATTGTGCCACAATTTATAATCAGTCTGCGCGATTTTTTTACAGCAGCTGAGGATGTGATCAACAGTTTCATCAGCTTCTTTGCAAAGTCTGCATTTGGCATTATCACAGGATTTTTCGATTTTGGCCTTAATGGCATTTGTGCGGATAGCTTGTTCTTGCGCAGCCAGGATTAGTGACTCTGTTTCTTTCTTTAATGTACCTGTTGTTAACCATAACCAAGTTTGTTCACTGTCCACTTTATCTTTTAATTTTTCCAGAAATTGGCCATGCAGTGCTTTGTTCTGCCAACTCTCCATTCTTGATTTTATCACATCTTTTCTATATTCTTGTTTCGTCTGTTGGGCCTTCAGTAGATTTTTGTTCTTTACTTCGATTAATAGATGTTCTTGACTTTCTTTTAAATAATCAGCCAGTGCATGTTTTTCTTCTTCAACTGTTTGCTTCACTTGTAATAATCCTCTGCCACCTGATTTTCGGTTCAGGTATAATCTATCAGTATCACCACGTGGATGTAAACTGTAGTGCATTGTCATTAGTTTCCTGGTTTTTCAGTCCAAAATGTCCAAATCAGCTTGTGTCCAGTTAACTATACCAGCTGTGTATCTTATAACTGGTATTGCCCAGGTATTTATGGCCTTGATTGTATTTCCACCATTCAATTTAGATTTCAAAATTTTCCTAACTCTGTTGGTGTACTCTCGCCTGACATTAGTTTTTACTTCTCCATGCTTGATGTTATCCAACTACAGAATGCCTAAGTATTTGTAGGCTTCATTTTCTTTGCATTTAATTAATTGGCCATTGGGCATTTCAATTCCCTCACATGCAGTGATTTTGCCCCTTTTTATGGATACAGTGGCGCATTTTTCCATGCCAAACTGCATTGAAATATCGGTGCTGAATACTCGGACTGTGTTTGTCAATGATTGGATTTCTATTTCTGACTTTCCATAGAGTTTCAAATCATCCATATATAGTAAATGCGAAATTTTTTCAGCTTCTTTGGCTGTTTGGTAGCCTAATTTCATTTTCTTTAAGATTACTGATAGTGGGATCATTGCAATGATGAAGAGAAGAGGTGAAAGTGAATCACCCTGGAAAATTCCTCGCTTGATATTAACCATTCCGTAGATCTCATTCCCTACTGCCAACTCAGTTCTCCATTGTTTCATCACCTTTTCAGTAAAGGATGTAATATTTTTGCTAATGCCAGTTGTTTCTAAGCATTTTATGATCCAACTATGTGGCAGCGAGTCAAATGCCTTTTTGTAATCAATCCAGACCATATTCAAGTTCGTTTTTCTGTTCTTACAATTTTCTAATATCATTTTATCAATTAGAAGCTGATCTTTTGTGCCCCTGCTCCTTCTTTTGTTACCTTTTTGCTCTACTGGCAAGATGTTGTTTGTTTCCAAATAATCCATCGTGTTATCTGCAATAATGCCTGTGAGTAATTTGAAGGTTGTTGGCAAGCATGTTATTGGTCTGTAGTTTTCAGGTGTTGTTCCTTTAGTTGCATCTTTCTGAATCAAGTATGTTTGTCCAGTTGTCAACCATTCATCAATTTGGCCCTTTTGTAAAACTTCATTCAGTTGCCTGGCCAATATTGCATGTAAACTGGTCAGATATTTGAGCATGAAACCATGTAATTGGTCCTTTCCAGGTGATGTCCAATTCTTTACCTTTTTAACTCGATTTTTGACCATCTCAGTTGTTATTTCTAATACTTGCATTTGTTTGTTGCCAATGCTTTTCTCCAGGTCATGTATCCACTTTGCTTCCTTGTTGTAGTCCTTTAATTTTAATGCCTAGTTCATTAGTGACTATTACAGTTGCGCTGTACATTAACTGGTTCGTTTCCAAGATGGATCCCGGTTCAATTGTTGAAAACACTGCATTAACCATTTTCATGATAGGGGCCAAAATTTTCTTAGGCACAGTTTTTAGTGATGGTAAACGTTGCCTTTCCTCATTAAGCAGAAAATGCTCCATGATCTTATCCTTCAATTCTTTTTGTTTTTGAGTTAGTTCATCAGTTGGTTCAGTGATAACTGGTTCTAGTGGTGGTGATGTTATTTCCTCCCCGAGAGCTTCTTCTGGGAGTTCTACTATAATGTCTTTAGTTGTGTCTTGAATATCAGTTATTTCCGCTTGTGATATTGTTTTTTGGGTTTTGCAATTTGCCTGAATTTCCTCATGTTCAACTTCACTAAACACTTTATTCCGTATAATAAATCGCCTTTGATCTGCTAGTCTTTGTTCACTAACATTTGAATCTGGATATTGTTGTTTCCATAATTCATACATTCGCTTTAAATAGCCTCTTTTTTCTGGCTCTGAGTTGTAGTAACAGGCCATTATGGCACGGTTTTCATCTGCACTATATTTTTGTCGTTTTGTTGGCTGGTCCACTTGTAGCCCACTTGTCGACGGATGTCCAGGGACCCCAACATCCGCCGCGGCCCTTGTTAACCCGTGTGACGACCGATGCGGTATAAAATTTGTATTCGTTTCTTTCACCATATTGTATGGTGATTATTATTATACAATTGTATCACAGCGGCCAGTTGTTTCGCCGGATTTGGCATTGGTTACTAGTTGGGCCCCACCCAGGGGCCTAGGACATCGTAACGTATTTTGGTAATATGTGTGCAGATCCAAGCAGTGCGGCTTTTTGCATTTGACTGATGGTGATTTTGTCAATTTTTAACTGTTTTAAATGTAATTCCAGTGCTTTTGGAATAGCACCCAGTGTGCCAATTACCACTGGAATTACCACTGCTGGTTTGTGCCATAGTCGTCGAATTTCGATTTTTAACTCCTGGTATCTTGCAATTTTTTCATGTTCCTTCTCGGCGACCCTGCTATCACCTGGTATTGCGATGTCTATGATTGTGACCTTATTTTTCTCAACCAGTGTGATGTCTGGTGTATTATGCGCCAGTATTTTGTCCGTTTGTATACGGAAATCCCACAAGATATTATTGTTGTTGTTGTTGTTGTACAATTTTATCACAGCGGCCAGTTGTTTCGCCGGATTTGGCATTGGTTACTAGTCGGGCCCCACCTAGATATTATTATTATTATCATTATTATTATTATTATTATTATTATTATTATTATTATTATTATTATTATTAAAGCAACTTTTACAGGAATACAGTAGACATTGGTTCATGTTTTATTTATGCAGTCAAAGATTTTTTTAAAAAAGACTACTCTTGGTTCAAAATGAGAAGCATTCGTGTATCAGAACATTATACACAATATGAATTAAATTATCTTAACTTGGAGGAAAAAGCAGACATAGATATTTCTTGGCAAAATGGTACCTTAAAGTAATGCACAAATGGTTCACTTTCTATTGCCATTAATAAGGTACCAACCGGCAGTAATCCATTAAGAGAGAGATGCTATCACATGAATGGCCATCAGACAAAATTATCCCATCTCCAAAAGTCATCTGGAAGAAAAGAAATAGAGTCTTTGCTGTGAGGCATGATTACTGAGATAGATTTTTTTTTTTCCTTTTTAAGTTTAAACGCATTAGCATAAAGTCAGATTCAAATTCCATTTCTTTTTGTTTTCTGGTTAACAAACTGTATATTCTCTTAAATGGTTCTTTATTCTTCTTCTTAAATGCTGAAAATGTATTTCAGATGAACATGCAGAAGTGAAAAAGAAGATCACTGACTGATTATAATGGAGAGTTTTCTCCTCTTCTATTGTGGGGGTCAAGAAGAGGAAAAAAAGTTCTTGTTAAATAATATATGTTCATTTCTAAATGAAAAAAGCAGAACAACATGCTGATCTGAGAAGTTACTGAGGAACTACAGAAGAGAAAATAATTCCTAATCCAAAAATTCATCGGTTGTGGAAAAAAAGGAAAAGAGAATATATTAGCTATTATTAACAATAGCAATAGCACTTAGACTTCTATATAGTGCTTTACAGTCCTCTCTGAGTGGTTTACAGAGTCAACATATTGAACTGAACAATCCTCATTTTACCCATCTCGGAAGGATGGAAGGCTGAGTCAACCTTGAGCCTGGTGAGATTCAATCTGCCAAACTGCTGGCAGCTGGTGATCAGCAGAGGTAGCCTGCAGTGCTTCACTCTAACCACTGTGCCTCTGTGGCTCTCATTCCATTATTTCATTATTATCAATTAAATGTACAACAAAGTGAGGGGTCCTGGGTGCTCTCTAAGCTTGCTTGTTTTCTTGCAATTAACAAAGTTCTATCTGCTATGTTCCACACTAGGTGGAAGGAGTGCAGATTAATGACTAATAATATAGTTGCCCTATATATGATCACTGAGAAAACCCATTCATTCCAGGAGAAATGATCCCCATGCAAATGTTTTTACAGCTTAACAAAAAGTGGGCATATCCTATATTTTATCTTTATGCCAATAGACTGTTTCCTGGTCATATGTCTCATGTTTTTATGCACAACACCAATTGATCACAATCATCAGAATAGTTCTGATGATATTGCTTATCTTGACCTCCCATCTGTGACAGCTTAAACAAGGAGAACACGAAATCTTTGGCAGGCTACAGTGGAAAACTTGTGGTATCATCTTTAGCTGACTTATAACATCAAGCAGACTGATATGAAGAATGTAAAAAAACATTGCAGCAAATACTGATAGGCTCTAAAAGAGGTTGAAGGAAGAGTATGGATGCTGTTTAGCAAACTATATTTTTCAGTGGCTAGAAAAATAGCAGACAGGAAATTGGGACTTTCCCAACTGGACATTGGGGGTGGAGGGTGGGGGTAGAAAATAAGCTAATAGTCAGGTTAATTTATTGGCTGCTGGAAAATTAAATCTGGGCTACTCCTGAATCACCACTCCATAATTTGAATCTTTTTACATAAATGAGCAAATAGTGATAACATAATATCAGCAAAGGTATACATCCAAACCTATGATCCCAAAAGCAACTTCTATTTTCATACATCAGTACATTATATATTTTTTTCCATTTTCGGTAATCACAATAACTATTCACATTACACTCCCTTTCAGCAATAAATGAAGTGCACTTTTCTATTGAGTGATTTTGTCTAGTGAAATTAACAGAGATGAACCTCCATGTGAATTCTTTAGCATACCTGCATCTCCAAGGCCAGGATTTTCCAAGTGTGCATCTGTCTGTCCATCCGTCTGTCCATCCGTCTGTCTGTCTGTCTGTCTGTCTGCCTGCCTGCCTGGCTGCCTGCCTGCCTGCCTGCCTGCCTGCCTGCCTGCCTGCCTGCCTGCCTGCCTGCCTGCCTGCCTGCCTGCCTACCTACCTACCTACCTACCTACCTACCTACCTACCTATCTATCTATCTATCTATCTATCTATCTATCTATCATTTCTCTATTATCCCTCTCTCTTTCTGTGTCTCTCTCTGTGTCCCTCTCTCCATCCATCATCTCTATCTAGCATTTTCCTGCAAAGAGAAGATCTCTGCAATGCAGAGATTACATCTTCCATTCTCTTGCTTCTGAATAAATGACTGATGTGAGCAACATCAACTGTTAATTCAAGTGGAGATTATCACATTCTGCACCTGTTCTGTTTGTAAACATAGGTTGTCAACTATCTGAAAAATATGTCCATATGCCACCTTTGGGTTTTTTATGTATAGTATACCATGGCTGATCCTTATGCAGAACAATAAAATGTTGTTATTCATTAGATTGCACCCTATCCCATAGATATTAAGTGCACCCATTTTTCAGATTCACCATACATCAACATTGATGGAATTGGGAGGAAGGAGTTTCAAATCTCATCTTCAAATCTCATCTTAAGACGTACTGTTAAGTGTTATCATCACCCAGTGGCTGTAGTTATTTGAAGGAGTTTTGTTGTGAAGAAAAAAAATGAAGGTGGGACCTATGAGTACTTGCTGAGCTCATTAAAGGAAGGATGGGATAAAATTAAACAAATGCATATTAATAGAAAATATCAATATAAAAAGATATCCACCAAGGCAAACTTCTTCCATATGCTAACAATAGATATAAAGAGGATTATTCTTGCTAATTTTCCAGTTACCTCTGAGAACTCCTGCACAGAAATTAAATGCAATTAACAGCAGGTTATTCCTGCACACCTCCTTTGAGAAATGTGATAATAAGATATGCTACAAATTTAGCTTTAGAAGAACATAAAAGAAAACACAAGAAGCAAGGTTTCTCATTCACAGGTCAACAAGAGGCAATGACTATAAAGTTATTATAATATCCCGTTCTGCTACCACCGTATCTCTATTGTATGAGACATAATAGCTACTAGCACAGAGTGCAAGGTTTAAAAACTGTGGAGTCCTTGGTACTCTGTGAGCTTGGCTGCTTGCTTATAGATATTTCATTATCCAAGTAGGTAACATTAGCAGTGCAAATAAGGGTGGGGTTTGCTCCAGGAGTGAAATCAACTTACCTTTGCTACCAGTTCACAAATATGATTGCACATGCCACCTCCATGCATGTGCAGGACTTTTCGCGCATGTGTAGAGCATCAAAAATGAGGCACGATGACATCTGGGTAGGTGGGCGGAGCCTCTCGCCACCGCCACTACAGGTTCACCCAAACAGGATAGAACTGGTCGAATTTCACCCATGGTTTGCTCCCTGTTTATATCCAATATCCTGTCTATATTGTTTAGGATATGGTTTAAAAAAAAAGAGATTTTAAAAATATGCTCAAAAGAGAAAAGGTTTGGCATCAACAATGGTGCTGGAACTTGCAGAGATGACAAAATTAACTTCTTTAATTCGAGAAAATATAATATCTACATTTATGGCTGACTGGAAACTTCTCACAGACTTTGCACGAAGCATTAAAAATGCAATAATGATAAGTGGTTTCAACATAAAAATTCAATAATAGAAAAAAACGATCTCTCTCTTTTTTGTAGACACAGAATAAGAGATAACTTTGTAATCAGATTTGCATTTGCTGCAAAGTAAATTTGTGGCTTCTATTTGTTTTCATCCTTTCTTTTCATGTGCCCGCCCCTCTCTCTCTCTCGTCAATTAGAATAGAATAATTGAAAATGTTATAATAAATATCTGATGGAAGTTGTTTTGAATTTGATTATCCAAAGAATCTCCATTTTCCATCCACTACTGTCTTTATTGGGTCTACCTGCCTACCATCTTCCATCTTTTATTGGCCCCTCCATTCTCCCCCTCCCCCATTTGAAAGCATGCAAATTTGATTGCATAAATATGTACTACTAAGGTGGAATGATAACAGCATTCCATATAGCCTTTGGCATATAGCCATGCTGACCACTTGACCATGAAAAATGTCTTTAGACAACATTGGCTCCCTTGGCGAAGAAAAAGAGATGAGCACCATCTCCTAGAGTCAGATATGACTGGACAGGGAAACCTTTACCATCTTTTGAAATTAGGAGGAGCATATCATTTGGCTGAGAAGAAAGCCTTTTCTCATTTAAAGTTATTAAAAGATACTCTGCCAGGTCTAAGAAGAAGCTTTATTGGGCCATGAGCATCATCCAAGGAGAAGTGGAGATGGGTCATCTGGACAATTACAAGCCAGAAGAAGGATCCTTGGGGCCGCCCTGAGAAATAAAATGTGAGTGAGTCCCAATGGTGATAATACTGGCAGAGAGATAAGCAAATAATAGGTGGAACTGAAGTTACAAATGTTGCAGAATATCTCAGGTGCTGGCTTTTCAACAAGGGTTTGAAATCCAAGCAGAAGAATAAGTTTTTATTATCATTGTTTTGTTTCTTTTAGCCCTATATACCTG
The DNA here is from genome assembly GCF_051295495.1 of Thamnophis sirtalis. Classification (NCBI taxonomy): domain Eukaryota; kingdom Metazoa; phylum Chordata; class Lepidosauria; order Squamata; family Natricidae; genus Thamnophis; species Thamnophis sirtalis. Next base: position 108,629,382 of record NW_028261386.1, on the reverse strand, counting down.
CTTTGGCCTTGGAAGAAAATAAAGAGCTCTGGATAAAGTCTGATATAGTAGAAAGGGAAGGTGGGAATGTTTTCAGGATAATAACTATCCTCCTTCAGCAGCTTCATTCACTCAATCTCAATTGAATCAGCACTCCTGGTAGACCTACAAGCAACCTCATCCTTTGCCAAAACTTAGCCTTTTAAAGACGTGAGTACAACATGTCACCTCAAAAACATTCCAGGGTACCCTCTCTTTCCTTCATTGCCACCAAGGTATTGTTACTGTGGCACTTAAGGTAGTCATTACAAAGCCAGCTCTGAGGCCTCTCATCAAACCTTATATTGTTAAAAAGATGACCAAAAAGTTCATCCATTATCAATCTGATTGCTATGTCAAAATCAGGTGTAACTAGCGCAAGCTAAGACGTATTGACAGAAGATTTCACAGAAGATTTAAGGGCCAGATCTCGATGCCCAACATTGGCTATGGAAGCAATAAGAAAAGAAAACACATGCTGCCCTCAGGATTCTGGAAATTTCTTGATCATAATGTCAACGAGCTAGATGTGCTAATGATGAGCAACAAGTCATTTTGCGCAGAAATTGCTCTTAATGTTTCATCCAAGAATCGGAAAATAACTGTGAAGAGACCAGCTCAGCTTGCTATCAAAGTTACCAATCCAAATGCCAGAATGTGCAGCAAAATAAAATGAATAGTTTGTCTTGCACAACTATATTTAATAAAGTATAACATTTTGGGGGGAGAGAAATTTTTCAGGGTGGCTAGACTGCTTTCAAATGTGACTTCACTTTAAAAAACTGTCTGGGAGACAACAAGAGAGGGGGTGATATAACCAGGGCAGGATGGGGTGGGGAATGAAAATGTAATCTTGGACATTGTGTTTTCTCCTGTCAAGGCCACATATGTCTGTGTGCCAGTTCCATGTGTTGATTTATCTTAAGTCCATGCCTAAACACACTATTGACTAGCTTACTATTGATACTGACCCTGTTTTATAGCTAATTTGGGCAATCTGCAGAAACATGGATTCTAACTTTAAGAATCCTTCGAAATCTGGAGGAGACTCAAGTTGCAGAATACCCTTATTAAAATTTACTTAATCTCTAATCAAATATAATGCTAAGAAAGCTTTTATATAGGAATATATATGCTACCTATGAAAAGACACTCAGCTACTAAAACATTTAGGCATAAAGCAGCTACTTTGTACCACTGCCTCGGAATACATGTGAAAAGTCTACTCCGTACGCCTTTTGTGCTGAACAGTCATTTATACAGAAAAGCAAATTAATATGAACAACAACATAATGCAGCATTCTGCTTTATTATTGATGTCTTTTAATATCCTGTTGCCTGGTTTGAGTGTTAACTCATGCGTCTTCTTTTTTTCCTTTTTTTTTTTTTTTTTTGGCTTTCAACACCACTACTACTGCATCAACATGCCACCTAAATAACTGTAATTAAGCATTCTCTGTACTTGCTGATTACAGTATGCTGATGAAGATTCCCCCTGGATTTTAACAGCCTCTTTCATAACAACTACAATAATCAACTCATATTATAGTCCTTGTGCTTCTAAAAAACCTCCTTAAATAATCTAAAATTTAAATTGTAGCGACTGTTGATTATTACAATCTAAAGTTCAACAGGAGCTTAATCAAAAAGATTTTCAAGTATAACATTGCTGACATCTATTAAACAATATATACTCTGGAAAATAAATATTAAAGCTGTTTATTCTTTTAATAAAATTCTATACCATTCTTCTTTTAATGCCTAAACTTGCTTTCCTTATTTAGGCTGGGAAATGACATTTTAATTTTGCTTTCTTGCAATTAATACTCCATTTTCTAGAGTTGTTAAAATAAAGTTCACCATACTTTCAATAGCATCTTCATTTAACAAAATAATCTAGTGACAATAAACAGCAATTGAAAAAGTGAAAGAGTGGAGAAAAAATCCTTTAATATAAATATTTGAAGTGCATTCAAGTATAAATGTAATTGGGTGGTTTTCAAGAAAGCGAAGTGAGGAGGAGGGAGGGAAGAGGGAAAGCCTGAGAATACTACATAATGACTTATACATAATTCACTATCTGCTGCATGGTGGATCTATTGCAACAGGCTTTATTTTTAACATTGTTGAAAGAAATGTCCTTCTGGGTTCAGCTCCAAGTGGGGAAGAAGACACTGGAGACATGGAGGCTGCTTGGAAAGATGGTTTATTGTTGGACAGGGCCACATGGCTTGAGCCCTGAACAGAAAAGGTGATCACATGTTTCAATGTTGATGGAGAAAAAGAGAGAAGGGCTGAGGAAGGGGCTTGCTAGGCTTTTTATACCCTGTTTAGTCCCACCTCTCTGTTTCCTGTTCCTGTGTAAGAAATGTATTCTGACTGGTTGTCAGACACCCATGGTGCCACGCAGGGGGCTACTCTCTAGGCTGTGATGAGTCCAGGTATAGATGAGTTCTCAGATGCCATGTGGAGAGTTGAGTAATATCCCTTCCCCCTACAGCTGCAGTGAGGAGAAGTCTTTATTATGTATAGTGGGCTAGCCTGGCCATCTTAATGGCCCATTAGCTGGGGATGGGCAGAAAGCTATAGGCAACTATTCTGTCTTTTAAAACATGTTTCTTTTCACATCCAGAGAAATATTCTGCCTTTTCAATATTTCCTAGGATATTTCATTTTTCTGGGAGAGGGCTGGATGATAACTTCCCACAACATGTCCAAATATTCAACAATCTTATTTTCCTAAAGTAGTATTTTTCATCAATCTTCCATTTTAGCCTTCATCAGGCATTAATCATTCTAATGTCTGAATGTGCTCTCTGGTCCCAGTCTCTCAATCTCAAATTCCTTATATTAATGAATAATGTCTGCAATGGGTTTTACACATTTTTAAAACAATCATAATGGCCACCATGAAAACCATGGGCTTATCCCATGTCATCTTAGATTTAACTCATATAAGGATCCATGTGCTTGATTTAGTTTCTACCTCTGAGCAGTTGAATGGAGACAAGGCTGAAGGTCATTGTCATGTGTCATGAAATTATTTTCTGGTAGGCACGATACATGTTGGCACTACTAACTTTTGCAGAAGGATTGCCCTGGGACAGTGATGAGAGCCATGCCTAAGTGCTGTTGAATTTCAACAAGTGCTTCAGGATTTTTTCTGTAATTTGGCAGGCTAGGTGATCACTGGAATAAAGAGACAGCAAAGCACCAGAAGCAAATTAGAGATAATCTCTCCTCTTGTGATAAATAATCCAAATTGATCTCACAATGCAATTATGTCCTAACTTTTAAATGACTAGGACTAGGGTATTTGGCCAAATTTTGTGCCGTTATAATGATAGTCAGAAATTACTGGACTTGAAAATACTCAAGATATGCTAAGCTTTTTACTGAGAGGGGGAGGGGAGGGTAGGGGAGGAGGGTGAGAGGGAGGGAGAGAGAGAGGGAGAGTGAGAGAGGGAGAGAGAGAGAGAGCTCACATAGGTATTGGACAAAATTATGAACAAGTATGTTCATAATATACAAAATATACAAAAGTAGTAAAACTGCAATGCCTTTTCTACTATTTTAGAGATTGGGGCATCTTAAGAATAGAAAAATGAAAAACAATGACTCAGCAGAAATGTTAAATTCACTCCTTCCTAGAATGGCCAAATATTCAACACATTTTATATCCCTTCCAGATTATTAAAACCCAAAGAAAAGTCATATTGTATAATCTGCAGTGAAGGCCTATTATGTTTTAGTTGCAGTGTAAATTGTGCTGGGAATCCAGGCAGGCCATTGGGCACATTCAGTCCTTTGATCTCTGCCCAAGTTAGCAGAATTTTTGCCACCAAACATAATTCAGGCAATTCCACTTTAAGCTTTGGAGAACTGTGCTTTGAGTTAATCTCAATGGGATCTTGGAGTCCTAGTGGACAACCATTTAAATATGAGCCAGCAGTGTGCACCAGCTGCCAAAAAAGCCAACACAGTTCTAGGCTGCATAAACAGAGGGATAGAATCAAGATCACGTGAAGTGTTAATACCACTTTATAATGCCTTGGTAAGGCCACACTTGGAATACTGCATTCAGTTTTGGTCACCACGATGTAGAAAGATGTGGAGACTCTAGAAAGAGTGCAGAGAAGAGCAACAAAGATAATTAGGGGACTGGAGACTAAAACATATGAAGAACAGTTGCAGGAACTGGACATGTCTAGTTTAATAGAAAGAAGGACTAGGGGAGACATGATAGCAGTGTTCCAATATCTCAGGGGTTGCTACAAAGAAGAGGGAGTCAAACTATTTTCCAAGGCACTTGGGGATAGAACAAGAAGCAATGGGTGGAAACTAATCAAGGAGAGAAGCAACTTAGAATGAGGAGAAATTTCCTGACAGAAGAATTAATCAGTGGAACAGCTTGCCTCCAGAAGTTGTGAATGCTCCAACAATGGAAGTCTTTAAGAAGATGTTGGATAGTCATTTGTCTGAAATGGTATAAGGTTTTCTGCCTAGGCAAGGGGTTGGACTAGAAGACCTCCAAGGTACCTTCCAACTCTGCTATTGTATTGTATTGTAAGCTTCATTGTAAAATTCTTTCTTTCATAATCATGTTGCTTTGCAGTTTTCAACATTGCACTTGGCCCTACCCATTTCCTAGTGTAGAAATCACTACAATTGTTGGGAAATTGCTAAATGTAGCTTTGTTTAACCTCAAAAGGTGGCCATTTCTGTTTTAAATATCCCTGTCTATCCATTACTATCAGGAATCTTGTGCGGTTATCTGGGGAAAACATTAGTTGTGGTGACTTTTTTTAAAAAGAGGGCACCAAAAAGATATTTTTATTTTACAATTACAGAATTGCCTGAGTTTCAAATCAAGTCTTTAAGCAATGGGGAAAGGTGTAAGCATTAATGTAGCTCAATATCTAATCTATCACATTGTCTCTATTACTTTTGCTCTGAGTGAACTTGTGCCCCAAGTGTAGCTCATGATTATGAGCTGTGTAGAAAGATGCACCTGACCTTTTAAGTTCCAGGAAGCATTTATGTTTACCCACCATAGCATATCCATATGAATGGTCCAGTGCAAAAAAAAATTACTGGTTATTTTTGCCCTTTAATTTCCCCAAATGCAAGAGAAAGAAATAACTGGGTAGAAGGAAAGCAATTGTAACTTATCCCTTGTCGAAGATCAGCAAACATTATGTCACAAAACCAATGTGAAGAAATAGAGTATGGATTATTCTACTGACATTTGTAAACTGTTTGTGTCAAAGTATTTTTCTAATATAGCAAAGGTTACAGTTTAACAAATTAAAGCATATGTTTCTTTCCAACCAACGCACTGGTCATTTGGGTTAATTTAAATGGTCTCTGTTTTTCTAATAAACTCATAACTAAACTCTCTCTTTGCATTATTCAAACAAATGCAATTGCTTTTCCAACAAAAATGAGTTCAATAGAAATACTGTAATAACCTACTTTTGTGCCCATTATTTTTATCTGGTCAAATAAGTGAACGGATCCTGTTAGCAATGCAATACATACATATATACGTATGTATACACACACAGACGCACACAACAGTAGTAGCTTTTATCTGCATTTGGGACTGAGATCTCCAGGTAGTAGTACAATGTATGTTGATACATTTTACAACTAGCAATAGAATTCGGGACAATTCTTTCTTCATCATTTAACTACTGTCTAATCTTTTATCAGTTTTATTGACAAAGATTTTCACTGACCCTATCTTTTATGTATTTGTTTTCTGTTTTTAAGATCTTTCAAAATGAATGCCAGTGTGATCAACAGATCTTATGCTATACAATAGGTCCAAAATGTATGTATATGTATGTACATATATATGTACAGCAGGCATGAAATCCTCTTACCTTCACTACCAGTTTGGAACGGGGAGTGTGCACTGTGTTTCTGCGCATGTGCAGAGTGTCTCTGATGACATCTAGGTGGGTGGGCGGAGCCTCCCACTGCCACCGCTACTGGTTCACCCGAACCGGGGCGAACTGGCAGAATACCACCTCTGATGTACATATGTACACGCTTATGTACACTAAGAAGCAAACAATACCAATACAGCTGCATAACTATAGTTGCTTTCCTGCTGGCAAAGCTTACAAAAATTTGGAAAGATCAAACTAAGTACTTGTGTTCTAAGAGAGTCTTCATTACCTGAAAATGACAAACAGGTTTGTTTATTAAATTCCTTTGAATATTGAAGCATTTGTTGGAAAAGGGAGACTAGGTTTCCCGTACGTTTCGTGCCAAAAGCTGCTGGATTCCCACAAAAACAATTCCATGATTTTCAAGCAGAATTGTTGAGCAGCAATGGATATACTATTGGAAGACATGAAGGGTCAGGTTGGGAAAGATCTAAGTGATCACTTAGAGTTGACACTGACTTAATTGCACATAATTGTAATCATTTGAGATGTGCATATTTTCAATATATTGGTTTTTTTAAATAATATATTTGATAGAAAATACGAAGTAGACTATTACAACTAGTACAGCTTCATTAAGACTTGACAAATTACCCAATGCCAAATTTAAAATATTAATGTGATTCAAAGTATCAAGTGAGTTTAATGTAAACCATAGATTTAAAAAAATCAATTTGTCAATTCAATTTGGAAAAAAATGTTTTCCAAAATGTAAATTGACTTGGAGACATTCAAATTGACTTGAAATGTAAAATTGATTTCGCTGTTTGATATATCAAATCCAGCCAGAAATTCAATTTGAATGAGTAATTTGCTTGAAGGGCCCTTGAAATCAAATCTTTGAATTGAATCTTTGTTCAGCTCTATTTTAGACAGTTAAAGCATACAAGAAATGTTCCATTTCAGGAATAAAGTTCTAAAGGACTCAAAGCAGAACATGTTAATAATGGAAATTTCTGTACACCTTGCACAATTGACCACAAAAATTGTGATCCTATTTGCTGCAAATTCTAGGACATAATTATTAGCAAACTTTATTATGACACATTATTTTCTAATAACACAGTTAAAATTTAAAAACTTCTATAAATTATTGAATTGAAATAATATGCCTTGCCTTCATGCAACTGTTTCAGATAACTATATCCTAGCCTAATGATCAAAACTGGAATGCCTCTGTTTATCAGTTATGAGAAAACAATGTCTCACTGTACATTTTGTAGAGGCATCAGATCAGAGGTGGGTTCCTACCAGTTCGCACCTATTCGGTAGAACTGGTTCGTCAAATCTACTGAACCGGTTACAAGAGGTTCCACCAGTGGACCCGGAAAGCAGGCCACCCCTACGGAAGAGGTTCCAAAAAATTTTGAAACCCACCACTGCCACACACACACACACACACACAGACTGACAGACTGACACAGAGAGAGAGAGAGAGAGAGAGAGAGAAAGAGAAGGAAAGGAAGAAATATATAAATAAAAAACAAAGAAAAAGAGTGAGAGAGAGATGAAAGAAAAAAAGAAAAAAGGGAGAGAGAGACAAAAGGAAGGAAAGAGAGAGAGAGAGAGAGAGAGAGAGAGAGAGAGAGAGAACACATGGCCGGCAAGCCACTCCCACCAGGTCACATGGCTGGCAAGCCACTCCCACAAAGCAGGCCACACCCACAGAGTAGGTTCCAAAATTTTTTGAAACCCACCACTGCATCAGATCAACCACTAGTTAAAAGAGTTTCTGTTGCTTCTCCTGAACTTTCTGGATTCTTTTGTTATTGAGTCTGAATTAGTTGTCTGTTCATTTCTGGGCTAAAGTCAAAGTGCTAGCGATAACCTGCAAATGATTTGGAAGTTGAAAATTGGATATAAAAGACATTGCTTTCCTTGAATAAGTTTACCCACACATATCCCAACTTCGTCTTAGTATGTCATTGGCAAGACTGTGTCTCTACTTAAGACTTAGAATAGCTAATGAGAGTTTTCAGTAATCATGGTTATAGGACAAAAAATAATCTCTACTAATCAAAGGCCTCCTTGTATTCCTCTATCATTCATTTTCATCTTCTTTCGGGAAGTGAAGCTGGATGGCAGGGAAGTAGAATGAATATTTTCTTCAACCTAAGTGAAAAACAGACAAGAAAGAAAGGAAGGAAGGAAGGAAGGAAGGAAGGAAGGAAGGAAGGAAGGAAGGAAGGAAGGAAGGAAGGAAGAGAACTCTACAGATGTTTTACACTTTTTTCTCCCAGACCCTATTTGACTTTCATGAGTTGCTTTTTTCTGTGCACCAGGACAATAATGGGTTATAGACCTATAAACTAGGTCCATATGCATATTTTTGGTTTTTCACATTGTAGTTATTTTCCACTATTTTATTTTTTGGTCCAATATGCAAAATAGATTGTTGCGGGAAAATAAAATTTCAGGGTTCAAAGGAGAGCTTTTGTACTTCTGATGAATACTTTCTTTTAGCTTTAATGTTAACTTGCCACAATGTGCATTATCTGTACAATTCTGTTTTGGGTCCAGAAAGGAACTTTTGCTTGAGCCTTTGAGCCTCTCTTATCTTTTTCATCAGTTTCAGGGATCTTTCACCTGTCAGCTCCGGCCAGCTCAGAGGCCTGGAACTGCCATTCAGGAGGGAGAAGACTGGGCCAGCTGCCAAGACTCACCGTACCACCTACACAAACTGAAGAAATTCATGCTAACAATCCATGATTAATTATCGGGTGGTTTCACTCTGGGTCACAAGGTGATGGTGTGTGCATGCGTGGGGTGCGGCTTATCTTAATTACCAATGTAGCTATAAAAGGTGGTGGGAAGCACAGGGTGGCAGCTCTGACAATTTATTCATTGCCTTAGTGCTTTGTTGGTCAGTTCGTGCCAGAGGAAGAATACAAACTGCATTTTAAACCATTTCTGTGTTTGGTTGGTTTCATTATCCCTTTGGAACCTGACAGTTTGTCAGAGCTTGCACTGTGGCTGAAGGTACAGCCATGGGTTGGAGGCTGTGGGCTTGGAGGAGTCTGCCATGGCAACTGATACAACTGTGCTGGAGGCTGTGTCAGGGCCAGCAGGAGAGGCACCATTGGATGTAAGATCTAAGGACCACTTGATGGCATGGAAGCCTACAGCAGAACCTCTAGAGGCCAGTGTGGGCCGAGCCCATGCAGGAGATTGGTGTTTGGTCTTGCCAGCAGCTCAGGACCACAGAGGCTTACCACCTCATGATCCCCAACTCACCTTTTTGGAAATCATTTTGCCCAATGGTGTGAAAGGCGCAGCTCAGATAACAATTGGAGTTACACCACCGCGGTGGACAGCCCATTGGGTGATATGCTCAATACCAGTGGAAGTGACTGTGGGGAGGGTTCTGACCTAATGATAACCAAGCCTATCAAACCGTTTGTGATACAGGTAGTGGTGGAAGCGATCAGGCAATGACAATGTACAGCCCTGATTGATTCAGGGTGCACTCATTGCTTAATGAATGCCATGGTCACTGATAGTCTGGGGGTGAGCCTCAAGAAGTTGGCTAGGCTGATCCATTTTTAACAGAATAATGTCATTATTGGGGAGGCCAACCAGCTACACATGTAACTGATCAGGTGGTATTGCAGATAGGGCCCTATCGGGAGGTCTTGCGGTTTGAAGTTTTGAAAGTGGTGAGGGATATGTTCTATCACTCTTTTGCCACATATAAAAAGAGTGCTGATAAAAGGTGGAAGTGCAAGGATCTTTCCATGTAGGTCAGAGGGTATACCTCTCTACTAAATATCTCAGTCTGCCATTGCCATGTAAGAAACTCGGGCCCAAATTCATTGGGCCTTTCAGGGTTCAAAGGAGAGCTTTTGTACTTCTGGTGAATACTTTCTTTTAGCTTTAATGTTAACTTGCCACAATGTGCATTATCTGTACAATTCTGTTTTGGGTCCAGAAAGGAACTTTTGCTTGAGCCTTTGAGCCTCTCTTATCTTTTTTGTCAGTTTCAGGGATCTTTCACCTGTCAGCTCCGGCCAGCTCAGAGGCCTGGAGCTGCCACTCAGTGGGGGAGAAGACTGGGCCAGCTACCAAGACTCACTGTCCCACATACACAAACTGAAGAAATTCATGCTAACAATCCATGATTAATTGACGGGTGATTTTGCTTTGGGTCACAAGGTGCTGGGTGTGCACATGCACGGGGTGCAGCTTATCTTAATTACTAATGTAGCTATAAAAGGTGGTGGGAAGCACAGGGTGGCAGCTCTGACAATTTATTTATTGCCTTAGTGCTTTGTTGGTCTGTTTGTGCCAGAGAAAGAATACAAACTGCATTTCAAACCGTTTCTGTGTTTGGCTGGTTTCATTATCCCTTCGGAACCTGACATCACCACCATTATTCTAGGGCTATTTCATTTAAACAATACAAAATTACTATGATGATTCTCTGGGCTAATATTATGATGGTTGAAAGAATAATCATGTGTTGACATACTGTGACAGCATTGGTACTGCAACTAATTCAACATGGTAAAACTGTTCTGTCATTCAGGGTCTTGGCTAAAAGCAGTAAAATATAAGGGACAACTGTTTTTTATAAACACAACATTTCAATAAATACCAACTGCATGTGCATTGGTTGCATGATAAAACTGCAAGAGAATTCCTCATTAATTTTGTCAATACTAAGCAAAATTTAGCAGGTTTTGACAATACTAACGATGCAATAAAGAAGCATGAGTTGTCTGACTCTGGGGAACAATGACCACCTATTGTTTACTTATTTAATTTCCAGTTAATCCTGCATGCAAACTGTAGTTTATTTGTATTTCACTCTGATGGTGGAAATTCTTGGGGTGGAGAAGAATGGAAACCCTAACCTTGGAAGATGATATGACTGGCTAGCTGGGATCCTGAACAGGAGAATTTCATGTTGTTACAGCTAAGTCCATTTCTGGATTCTATTATTTATAGAATGTGCTATAAAACATTCTTATTTGTATTTTTGGCTGGAAAGCCATTATAAGAAGATAAGAGCTGCTTATTAAGGATATCCACTTTCTTCAGACTTCCATAAGCAACTGAAGTTTGAATGAATATCATGCGAAAAGTTTCCATCTCTTAGAGGAAAATAAGTCAGAGTTAACCCAGTAACAAGTTATTTCTGGTTCGGGCAGTGAATGAATGAAAATATTTCATTGTATTTTTAAAAAATGAATAGTATTTAAGTATTATGTTCTTTTGTTCGTATTCACTTTCTATGTTCAGATGTGCATCAATTCACTTCTGATATATATATTAATCACACTTGCATTTTTGGGTTTTCATTGAATGTAGAAGGAAAATGGCACTTGCAGGATCTCGGGGCCTCAACTGGCAATTCAATAGCTAAAAGAAGTTTGCATGTAGGTATAGATGCCTCTTAAAAGCTTCTTCCAACTACTATAATTATTAAATGAGAGTATCAGAATGATCTAGAACAGATGTGCCAAGCACACAGCCTGCAGGCTGGATCCAACCTGTGGTAGGCCGTGGAGTTGGCCTTTGGGGGTCATCACAGAGATGGTGAAAGAGCCCAGCCCCCCAAGGGCAAAACAAACTCACAAAGGGATCAAGTTTGACACCCTTAATCTAGAATTTTATACTTTGGGAAACATATTACTTTGTGAAGTATAATGTGTGTTTATGTTTGTTTATTTATGTCATAATTAAAATAAGGCATAACATATGTGAAACAGATTTGAAGAGGTGATTTGTTCATATCATCATTAAAATTAAATGGATCGAGTTTCCATTTTTTTAATAGTTACAGACTTAGATGTATAGCTATCTGGATTACAAGTGAAATGGAGAACACTCTTTTCAGGACTTTTTTTTTTCATATGAATATAAAACAGCAGTTGGAAGGTAAAGTAAAGGAGTCCTTGTGGATTTTACTCCACTAGTCATTGTTGACTATAGCTGACATTACTCCTCTCCATTTCAAGGCCACTGAGCCAGTCTGAAGAAATTTCCAGAGTCATTTGGCCAGCATGACATTACAGAGTCCTGTTACCTTGCCGCTGAAGTGGTACCTATTTATTTACTCACATTGCATGCTTTCCAACTGCTAGGTTGGCAGGAGCTGGGGCAAGGATGGGAGCTTATCCTGTCACTTGGCACTTGGGTCTCAAACCTGGACTGTCACTTTCCAGCCAACAGTTGGAAGACCTGTGTGTAATCCAGAAGGATAAGCTTTTCTACTAATCTGCAAAACTTTTGGAAAAGTCACACTCCAGTTTATACTATAAATTCTTGAGACAGTGACATGGGTTTATATGCACAATCCTTCTCGAAAATTGGCCTGCCAACAATTTAGTTCAGAATAAATATTTCTGATACCCTTGTCATATTAGATGAAGAGAACTGAATGTGTGGCATTATTGTATTAATAGTATTATTTCTTTCATGCAAAGAATTTAGAAATTTTAGAGCTTGGATGAATTTATGAAGCAGCTGCTCCTAAAATGCAATCTGTTCCTGTGCATAGTAACTACAGCGTAGTTCCATGAAACATATCTATCTTCATTTTTTTTCTACCAACAAAAGCTATGGAATAAAGGATGCCAATTGTAATGACTAAATCTGATCATTCAAAAGTGAATTACTAAGTATAATGAGAAGACATAGATTTAATTTGCTTTTAACCATAAAACAAGACTGGACATCATCCAGAATTCAGATTTATTAATATTCAAAAATGCTGTCAGAGCTCATGTGTACATGGGATGTTAGTCATGCATTTTGTTAATCTAACATAATATCCAACATAATTTATCAGGACATCAAAATAATAGCTTTTACTCCATTTCCCCATCTCAATGAGGACATGCACAATAGATTCAGAAGCTATACATGCACTCTATTAGAGCTAATTGAAAATAGATGATACAATTAACCTGCTTCTTTGAAAAAAGCATTAACACTTAATGTAAAATTCTAATCACAATAAAAGAGGTTAACATTGGAAGGAAATGTGGTGTATAATTCAAAATTATGTTCTTTACTTTCTTAGAAACATTTTTTTAAAGTGGCAAGTATGCTCTGTGCTTATAAAATACAGAAAACCATCTTACTATTCCTTCCATTTGTTCCCCCCTCCCCAAACCAGGAATATGACATTTTAGTCCTTTCCAAGATATTTAAGGGCACAAACTCATGGCATTTAGACAAACAGAGCAGAAATGAACAGGTGTTTATGGTATAAATGATTTATACAAGCAATCTATTTACAATTCATACTGGAATGTTATGAAAATTGGAGATGAAGGCTATATAGGGATGCATACCAATAACACCCTCAAATGATAAATGAAATCTGTTACAAACCTACCTCTTGATTATGATTGCCTTTTAATCTTGTCACCTGCCAAGAAAAGACCAATTTGTAATTATCTGTAGAGTCAAGGTATATCAATTTGCCACCCCTATAGACTGAACAGTTATGTTTACTGGATCCTAGCCTTCCCCCTCCCAAAAAAGGCTGGAAATAAGTTTTTTAGAGCAGATTGGTTTGATTTTCAGATAGCAGATTAAAGCTGCATTTAATTTTCATCCATGAACACTTATGCTTCTGGGAAATGACTTAAATCTATATATTCTACATTTTATGCTTATCTGTTTTATGCTATGCTATTTTATGTCACTGTTCAATCTTGTTTCCTTTCCTCCTCTTTTTTTTCTGCTACTCCTTTGCCAGTTTTCTCTTTTTTATTCTCTATTAAATGATCCCATCAAGGCAGGGATTGCCTTGTAGATATGATGATGTCATGATATCATGTAAGCATCCAGGTTGGGTTCCTGATGAGATTGTTAATGGCAAACAGAAATGAGTCTGAATGAGTTGCAATTATCACACGCTTTTCATTGACAGGAATGTATACCAGAATGCAGCACTGCAAATCAGGAAGTGAGGCCTTAGTTATATTGGAAACGGAAGCACATTGTGCCTTTCTTTCCAACAACCCTACCTGCATAATGCATAAATATTCTCATCTTATTTTACAACTGCACATTATACTTTTATTGCTATTTTTAAAAGATAAAAAGGCTTCATTGTTTTGGATCAGCACTACCAATGTTTGTTACATAGTGATGGATAATGAAATAATCAAGTAGTCTCAGATATAACTAAACTACCCAGTACTTCATAACTTCATGGGTGTGAGGAAAAACTCAGTCTCTTAATAAATAGGGCTCTTTTTCTCTCTCAGTTCCAGTGGTGGGATTCATCTGGTTCGCACTGGCTCAAGTGAACTGGTTTTTAAATTATTATCTCTCTGTCTCTGTCTCTGTCTCTGTCTCTGCCAATTACCTCCTCGAGACCGATTAGATCACACAGATTAGGCCTCCTCCGAGTTCCATCTGCCAGCCAGTGCCGACTGGCAACTACGCGGAGGAGAGCCTTTTCAGTAGTAGCTCCGACCCTTTGGAACGACCTCCCCGTGGAGATTCGTACCCTCACCACCCTCCAGACCTTCCGCACAGCCCTTAAGATCTGGCTATCCCGCCAGGCCTGGGGTTAAAGATTGGGATCCGTCCCCACCCGAATGATGTATGAATGTTGCTTCTATTTTTTAATTGTGTATTGTCTGTATATGTCATTACGTGTATCCCCTCCCTATAGGTTGTAAGCCGCCCTGAGTCCCCTCAGGGAAAAGGGCGGCCTATAAATAAAAGCAATCTAATAATCTAATCTAATCTCTGTCTCTGTCTCTGTCTCTCTGTCTCTCTCTGTCTCTCTCTGTCTCTCTCTGTCTCTCTCTCTCTCTGTGTCTCTCTCTCTCTCTCTCTCACTCTCTCTCTCTCTCTCTCTCTCTCTCACACACACACACACACACTATCAATGTGAATCCTGGGCGCTGTGTTGCACTGCAATGGAGAAACGGGAAACAGAGCCGCTGGTTTGAGGGAAGGAGAATGCCGCTTTCCCTCTTTCTTCTTCCTGCTCCACTTCCTTCCCTTGTGCCTATGATCCCCATCGATAGCAGGGGGGGGGGGGTTAATTTAACAACTGGTTTACCAGGGGTCAGGTTGGCCATCACGGGAGGCTCATCCTGCATGTGCAGTGGAGCTGGAGGATGGGAATGGGCCATGCTCCCAAGACAGTCAACCTGACTGTCACGTTCTGAGCATGCTCACCATGTTCTGTATTCGGCAGGAAACAGCTAGCAGCTGATTGGCTAGCCGTCTGACAGCTCAGTATAAAAGGGAGCTGTCATTCAGGAGCCTCAGCTGTTGCCTGTCTCTGAGCCGGTTCTTTCTGTTAGCTTGTTACTGTTATTGGAATAAATTTATTAGCCTTTATTCCTGTTTGTGCCTCAGTTATTCTGGCAACCGCCCACAGTTCTCAGAACAAAACACTGACCCTGGGTAAATTGGTTGTTAAATTATTTGAATCCCACCACTGCACAGTTCTATGGATCACAGTCCATTGGAATCCCAGAGTATATGTGAAATGAGTAATTGTATAACAGAACAGAATAGAATCCCAATAGACCAATTTTATATATACTGTATTTTTTGGAGTATAAGACGTACCTTTTTCCCTCAAAAAAGGGAAAATCTGGGTGTGAATACAGCATTTTGTGCCTCATGAAACCCTGCCTCCTTCACCAAAATGGTTGTGCATACTTGTAGGAGGCTTGTAGAGTGCTCCTGGGAGCTGGGGAGGGCAGAAATGAGCAAACAGGTCAATTTTTGCTCAATTCCCCCCCCAGCCCCCAGGAGCACTCTATAAGCCTCCTAAAGGCTATCCATGCCCTTTTTTAAAAAAAAAAAATGGGCCTGTTTTTGCGAAAAATGGACCATTTTTGTCGTCCCCCCCCCCCGAGCACTTTACAAGCCTCTAAAGGCTATTCATGCTCTTTTTTTGAAAGAAAAAAAAACCAGGCCCATTTGTGCAAAAAACGGGCTGTTTTGGGGATGTTTGCAGTGTGCACTTTTTTAAAAAAAATTTGCCTCTTCAAAACCTTGCTGCATCTTATACTCCAGTGTGTCTACAAGAGAAGGTAAGGAGGAGATAATAAAAGGAGAAGTGGGAGAATTACTTTGGATCAGTAGTTTCCCTGTTTTGCCCGTCATTCCCAATATGGTTTCTATTGGATCCTCATATTAAATAGCAATCGATTTAATTTCTAAGCTGTTTTTATAGTTTTTTAAAAAGTTACATTGTCAAAACTTCCAAGATTTTGAAATTCATAAGATAGAGTGGTCTCCTAAGATTTGGGTTTTTATTTTCAGAAAAAGAAAAGAAATGCCTTTCTTCCTGTACTATGGGCTACTTGAAATGTCTTTCTGGACCATCAGGATCTCTGGAGCAGAGATGGGGAATCATTGAAATAAAAAAATGAAAATAACAGATATGTTAGTTCTTTATGACTGCTTTATGAATAACAAGTTAATAGATAACTATAAATCACATAATATCCAATCCATCTGATGCAGATCATTGACTCAATTTGATCTAAATTCAGAACTCATTTCAAAGGCTAGGGTTGATTCAGCTTGACATATTGATTTGAATCATCACATTACATCAATTTGAAATAGTAAATATGTGAATATGCATGTGTAAAGTCCACTGAATCCTTGACATATTTCAAAGGCATCTGATACCATTCAATATGTTAAATAATGATTGAGGTTTTTTTAAAAAAAATCATTGAAAGCAGTGATTGGACTGAACTACTTTAAAATTTAAAATTGAAGCTTCACAATTCCTCTCCTCAATTATCTCATTCAGAACCAGAAGGAAAATATCACAACCTAGTACTCAGCATCACCCAGATACAAGTCAGATGGTAAGACTAGGGGCCTTTTCACCCTAGTTAAAATGATAATAAAACATACTAGAGTGAAGAGAAGTGTACATATATTTTGGAACTGTGCTGTGTGTCTTCTAACAGTAATCTGGTATTGCAAGTAAGAATGGGGCAATCCATTTTTTTTAATCTTCAATACCTTTATTATATTTTAAAATAGAGTCCATTTTGATTGCTTTCTCATTTTTCTAATCTGCAATTCATTTTGTCCTGACTCTCTTTTCACATTTTTTACAATTTGAGATAATATTGGCAGGGGGAAAAATAGATAAGTAGCCTTCCCCACCTGCTGTCCTCATTTAACCTCAAGGTCTTTTGCAGCCTGTTTTCATTAAACAGAAAGAAGGATAAACAATGACAAAACCACACATAATACATAGTTACAGAATAACAGAATAATAGAAGACAAGAAAAACAAAGTTGGAAGGGACCTTGGAGGATCTTGTACTCCATACTCCTGCTCAAGCAGGAGACCCTATACCCCTATGGCACGTGTTGGGCTTTGAACACCAGCTGGCCAGTGCACATGGTATGGGGCAGTAATGGTTAACCTTTTCGACACCTCATGCTGAAACTGGAGCATGCATGCATGTGCTGGAGCATTGGAACTCAGAAGAGAGCAGCTGGCCAGTGCGCATGCGCACCTGCCAAATGTTCTTTTCCGGGTTCTGGTGCTCCAGTGCATGTGCACATGATCCGGTTTCGGCACGTGGTGCCGAAATGGTTAATCATCACTGCCCCATAACATTTCAGACAAGCAGAGTAAAATATTTTGTGATATCAGTTTATTTGAGCAGTTTGGGTTTTTGTTGTTTTAATAAAGCAGGCAGATCAAATGAGGCAGCAACGCTGTTCTCTGAGAAGAGTCATTCCAGTTCAAGAGCCAAAAAGCAAAATTGGTGTCCCAAGATGGCTTCAACTGCCCAATTGCAATATCTGAAGGTGTCCATTCCTCTCTCGATTCAAATTAAATCACAGAGGCAGAAAACTGATCTAATAACAGTCTGTGGGACTTCTACTGCAGATTCATGGCTAACTAACCATCAACTTAATGAGCCATTGGCAAGCACATTGAAGTTACCAAGATACACTAAGCCTACTGAGAGTTACTTTGCACCAGATACGATGCACCTAATGTATCAGATATTTTATCTCTACCTTTAAAGTTTGGAGTGCACTTTCTTTTCTATATTTAGTAAATGGGTTAGATCTTTGTTCCTATTTGGGAGGTCAAAGCAATCTACCAAGCATGGGATTTACACTCTTTATTTCTTTTACAGCTTCAGACATCTGGTCAGGATCCGATTCTTGCCAATCCTGCTGTTTTTGCAAACCTTGGACACAGCCTCCTAAATGAACTATTAGTATATATTTGAAGAAGAACTATCCCGGTGACGATGGTTCACCTGAGAGGAAAGCAGTGATGGTCTCTCCTGTAGCTTCTTAGCAGGATTTCTTCCTCAGTGCTATCAAGGATAATTGCATTCAGATCACCACCATTAGGTTAGATGAGTTGGCAGGAGCTGATATTGGAATTCTTGGGAACATGGCACATGGCTTTACATGAAAAAGACCACTGGTCTGACTATATCAGTGCTCATTGCAGATCAGTACAGATGGATCATTGCTCTTAGTTTCAAACTGTGCAGCATTTGAGATAAGAAACCTTCCTATCCTATTTAGAAATTGGGCGAGGAACAAAGTAATCTAATCAAAATACAGAATGGGGTCCATAACCTTAAAATCTCTGGATGGTCATCTCTTAATCACTTTCCACATTTATTTAAGGGAATAAGCGGCAGTTACTTACACAGCAAACTTATTCAGTGGAACCAATCTATAGAGTAACATGTGATTGAAATAAGTTTTTTCTCAGGACGGAGCATACTGTCCCATAATTGGGTAGACCAGGTTGCCCTGACAAAAAACACTTAATCTTTCCCCTGGTATAGCCAACAAAGGGAGGAGAAACTGATTTACAGCTTAATACATCTAACCTAATATGCAAGTACCCTGGGTTCAAATCCCAGAAGAATATGGCTAGCTCAGAGATGGCTAACCTTTTTCATCACTGCACGCCAATCTGCATGCCGGAAATGGCACACAAAGCTATCCGTGAACGTGCAGCCTCACGGGCCTTTGTGCGAGCGGGAGCGCGAAACCCAGAAGAGCAGCATTCCATCGTAGATGCGCACACTGGCACCTAAGTTTCTGGTTTCCAGCATGAGGGCGCGCCCGACGAACAGCTGGCCATCACGCATGCATGCAATGGAAACCCAGAAGTTCTCCAGAATGCTGGTCTTCCAGATTTCGGTGCTCCCGTGCATGCAAAGGCCAGCTGGCTGGCCCACGTATGTGTAGAGGAATGTGGAAGAGGAGCTGGCAAGGCTGTGCATCCTGTGCAGGATGGCTCTGCACACCATTTCCGGCACGTGTGCCATAGGTTCGCCATCAAGGGGCTAGCTGATAAGAGCTAAATAGCTTGATAGATTTATACTGGTCTCCCTTTATTTCTTTGTCGGTAAAACGTAAATTTAACACATGTGATTGAAATCTTAATTTGGGGAGGAAGAGGTTGTAAGATTTGTGGAATGCACAGTGTACCTTTCCTTTGACTATCATAATTCAGGGTAATATAGGCAATGCTCAGAAGATTGCAGCAGACATCTAGCCCAATCTTAACTTGCTCATGTCTTAAAAGCTGCAGCGTTCATAACAAAAGACAAGGACACTCCGGCCATTACTCTATGCACAGGAAACTATCTCTAAAAGTAAATAAAGTCCCCAGTGATGACAGATAGGCTTTTTTTTCCCCTTTCATACTGACAGATAGCCATTCTCTGAATTTTCTCTATATCCCCTGAACACATTCTATTTCATCAGCCTGATAAGCAGAAGTGATAGCAGATAGAAATCTGTGTCAACACAAAAGTAAATTAAAAATGTGGGCCTTTCATCCGATAGAATCTTTTATATAATGTAATTTCTTTGGTTAATGTTCTCTATTTTACTTCAAAATGTTGCAGAAAAAAAGTGTCCATGATAGATTATAAAGCAAGCAAGGAAAACAATGTGCGTGGATATTGTATCTATGAGGGTAATAATAAAGTGGATGCCCTACTATTTATTAGAAATGTTATTTGTCATTTTTATAAAAATTGCATCTTGTTGCTAGATGGTTTTAAACCAAAGGATCCAAAACTCCATTAATATTAGAGAGCTGGGGCAGTTCACTTCTGATGAATTTTTCAATTCAGAATAATGGAGCTGGAAGGGACCTTGGAGGTCTTCTAGTCCAACCCCCTGCTCAAGCAGGAGACCCTATAACATTTCAGACAAATGTCTGTCCAGTCTCTTCTTAAAAACTTCCAATGATGAAACACTCACAACATCTGAAAGCAATCTGTTCCACTGGTTAATTATCTTCACTGTTAGAATGTTTCTCCTTAATCCAGAAATTCCTTAATTTCTCTCCTTGATTAGTTTTCATCCATTGTTTCTTCTCCTGTCCTCTTGTGCTTTGGAAAATAAATTGACCCCCTCCACTTTGTGGCAGTTTTTCAAATATTGGAATACTGCTATCATGCACCCGCTAGTCTTTCTTTTCCCTTTACTAGCTATACCCAATTCTTGGAGAATATGTTTTATTCTCCAGGCTGTTAATCATTTTAGTTGCTCTTCCCTGCACTTTTTCCAAAGTCTCCACATCTTTTTGTAACTTTTTCGAAGATTTTTTTTTTTGAAGATTAAAATCATTGCTTAATAAGATGTGCATCCTACATTGTGGGTTTAGTCTGGATTAAAAAAATAAATCAAGGAAAGTTTTGTTAAGGGACTGAGATCCAATAAAAAAAACTCATAATGAAAATGTGGAGCTTCAAACAGCAACATAATAAAACATTTCTCTTTGTCTATTGCGAGGTAATATACCTTTCCTGAAATAGGTACATTTCTAATGAAAAATCAAACTTCGATTTCTACTCAGTCTTTCATGATAATTGTGACAGATCTACCCTTCACGATTCATGTGTTAAGTTTTATAAATATCAATGCCTCATTTCTAAATCATGAAAAAATGTACTATTTAGCATTCAGAGTTACAGCGTAGTCTATAAACTACAAAGAAGGGACCAAGGCCTACCTGTGGCATTTGGACAATAGATTAGGCACCTGAAGTACACTGATTTGCAGCATATATGATATCTTTAGAATTCACTGGTTTAGTCCACAGCTACAGTAGCTACAGTGTAGTCTATTCAATGTAGCTATTCAGAGAGACCAAAAGGGGGGAAGGAAAGAGGGAAGGAGAGAAGAAAGGAAGGAAAGGGAGGAGGAAGTGAAGGAGGGAAAGAAGGAAGGAGGGAAGCAAGGAGGGAAAGAAGGAGGGAAGGAAGGAGAGAAGGAGAAAAGAATGGAGGGAAGGAAGGAGGGAAGGAGGGAGGGAAGGAGGGAAGGAGAGAAGGAGAGAAGAATGGAGGAAGGAAAGGGGGAAGGAGGGAGGGAAGGAAGGAGGGAAGGAGAGAAGGAGAGAAGAAAGGAGGGAAGGAAGGAGGGAAGGAAGGAAGAAGAAGTAGGATTGTTGTAAAATAAGATGGGTCTATGGGATGGTAAGAAAGCAATTCCAATTATATTGTCAATTGTAGGGGAGAAAAATTGTTACAAATACATATTATTAATAACAGTTATGAGATCATATAATTGTGAATGTATATATGAGAAATAAAATTTATAATAAAAAATAAAATTATTTGATTATTTGATCTGCAGTCATCTGCAGTCGTTTTGCGAAGAAGACTGAAGTGACCTAAAAGCTGTAGCTGCAAAACTTCTTAGCATCACTGCTAATTTTTATTTTCGTTGAAGCCATGCACCTTTACGGTTCCATTTTTCCCAGGAAAAGTGATAAACAATAATGCCAAATGCAAATCTCTTGGATGACACCGGGGTGTGAATTATACTGATGTTAAAAGAACAGCCAGGTTTCCTTCACTGCCTCATTTCTAAAGGGCAGATAAGTGGATCTACTGTAAATCTGGTTTTGGTTGAAGGTTACTGAGTCTGAAAAAAACCTAATTACAACTGAATATTAGTATCTATATAAGTGCAGTATTGCAAGCTAACTCTGACCACAATCTGGAGTTTGATCTTGGCAGACACAGGGTTGACAGTCTTCCACCCTTCCGAGATCAATAAAATGAGGGCTCAGAGGGCCCATGCTTACATTGTAAACCACCCAGAGAATGCTGCAAAGCACTATGGGACAGTATATAAACCTAAATGCTATTTCAATTATCAAAATAAGGGCTCGATTAAGGCTCAAGAAGTAAACTGCAGCAGTAGCAGGTGGTGACATTGTGACAGACCAAAAAGAAGAAAAATATACAGCACAAATGGATGGTGGAAAAGACCTTTTCTAACCCCATTCCCTATTTTTCTGTGCTCAATGCAATTGTACTTTCTACAACCTTCCTTAAGCCATATCTGGTTGAAATCATTTAATTACTTGATTTGTGTATTTGGAGATATATATATCCCGTATACATACAGTATACAATTTTTCAAGACATTAAGAGTTTGCAAGTGAATCACTTATTTAGATCAACTTATCCTTTTGCTAGAGATTTTGACTTTTCATGCATGTCAGTTGTTCTATCTGAAAACTTCTGCTTCATTGGCCTGAAGCCTGTTTAGAAGCATTCAGGTGTGCTGAAACAAAGAATATGAAAAAAAAATGGATATGTGATATTCTGTACCCATTTTCCAAGTGGATTTTTTTAAAAAAAGTCTCATCAGTCAATTGCTTTTACCTTTACAATGAAAAAATTGCTGCTTTTATTTAGCTGTATGTGTGCGTACAGGGGAACTGTGGGAAGTGATTGCTATATGTATGCTAGCAAAGAGTTATCGATCATAGTGTTCTGGAAACAAAGATAAAATTGCCTTTTTGTTTCAGTAAATCTTGTTGTTGAAGTGAAAAAAAATTGTGAAAGCCACATACAGCATTTTAATTTAAAAGTGAACTATGATCAGTAAGTTTCATAAGCAGAAATTAACCATCTCAAAATGTAATAAATTTCCATTCTGAGCTATCCTCCAACATATTTTTTTAGAGTACGTTTGATATTTTCTCAAGAGTGGAATCAATGTTTTTTGGTGTTTTGTTTTGCTTTGTTTTTTAAGACTCATCAGATTTCTGCTTTGCCCAAGACATTACAAAGCTGCTTCCAGTCACAGCATAGAACAGAGACTGGGATATATTAAGGAGTCTTCCTAAGAATTGTCTATATTTGTGAAATCGGATCATTGGTTTAGTGCAGGAGTGGGTTCCTGCCAGTTCTAACCTCTTCTATAGAAGAGGTTCCACAAATCTACAGTGCCACTTAGAACCGGTTCCAGCTCCCTCCCCCCGCCCGTCCACACATCATCAAGATGAAGAGCAATTCTGGGAGTTGAAGTCCACAAGTCTTAAAACTGTCAAGTTTGAACACCCCTGAGGGTTTTTTCTAAAGGGTTAGGGCAGTGGTGGGTTTCAAAAATTGTTCGAAACTACTCTGTGGGTGTGGCCTCCTTTGTGGGAGTGGCTTGCCACCCATGTGACCGGATGGGAGTGGCTTGCCACCCATGTGACCGGATATGAAGATGCCGATGACATTTGTCAGAATCACCTTAAATTACCTCACACACAGCACTAGCATGCATAAGAATATGATGTATACTTGTTTTTTAAAAGGCATCTTTGGTTTGCGTTAAAACAACTTCAACACATGCAGTGTTCTGATTGCACCACAAATGCAGTAATCATCCTTACCTTTCACAGAGGCACTGAGTTTTATAAATATGAGCATGATAGTGTAGAATAATCATATCGAAGGACCAGTGGTGGGTTTCAAAAAATTTTGGAACCTCTTCTGTAGGTGTGGCCTGCTTTCCAGGTCCACTGGTGGAACCTCTTCTAACCGGTTCGGTAGACTTGACGAACCGGTTCTACCGAATAGGTGCGAACTGGTAGGAACCCACCTCTGGGTTAGGGGTGCAAGGGTCTTGTAACTTGACAGCTTTAAGACTTGTGTGCTTCAATGCCAGAATTCCTGAGCCAAGATGACTGGAGGAGGAATTCTGGGAGTTGAAGTCCACAAGTCTTAAAGCAACCCCTGCGGGTTTTTTCTAAAGGGGTGCAAGGGTCTTGTAACTTGACAGCTTTAAGACTTGCGTGCTTCAAATGCCAGAGTTTCTGAGCCAACATTTTGGTTGCTAAGCAAGAGCATTGTTAAGTGAGTTTCACCAGATTTTACAAGTTGGCCACACCTACCCAGTCACATGACTGCCAAGCCACTCCCACTTGGTGACATGGCTGGCAAGCAACTCCCACCCAGTCACATGACTGCCAAGCCACTCCCACTTGGTGACATGGCTGGCAAGCAACTCCCACCCAGTCACATGACTGCCAAGCCACTCCCACTTGGTGAC
Source organism: Thamnophis sirtalis (assembly GCF_051295495.1). NCBI lineage: Eukaryota > Metazoa > Chordata > Lepidosauria > Squamata > Natricidae > Thamnophis > Thamnophis sirtalis. Next base: position 108,605,105 of record NW_028261386.1, on the reverse strand, counting down.
ATGGCTGGCAAGCAACTCCCACCCAGTCACATGGCCGGCAAGCCATTCCCACAAAGCAATCCACACCTACAGAAGATGTTCTAAAAATTTTTGAAACCCACCACTGGTTTAGTGTAGGATTAATCATTCTATTAATCTCCCAATGTATTGGTCTACAACTTCCATAACCTAATCACTTAATATGTTGCTTGAGCTTGTGCAAACCATGAATAAGAATCAGAATAGAGCTGGAAGGGATCTTGGAGCAGGAGCCCTGTGGTCTGTGGACCATTGGGAACTGTGATGTCATCACAGAAAATTCATAAAGGCTTGATGTTATGATGTTAAATCTTGAGTTAAGTCTTGTGGTGTGGGTCTGTAACCATGGTCCATGGCCACAAAAGGGGATCTATAGTGAAGAAAAGGTTGAAAACCACTGTCTTAAATCATCCCAATCTATCCCACTATTTCTTCAAGTTCACTCTAGCACAGGCCACTTAGGAGAGTTTTATTAAGTCTCAGGATTTAAGCCTGTATGCTTCTATATGCCTAGTATGCATTCTTCTACTGGGTCCTGAGCCCACTAAGTATTACAAATTTTGAGAGATATGGAAGCATTTGAACACTTCATTATGCCATGTACCAAAGCACTAACTAGATTTATTTCAGTCAATGTTGGCAGCTATGTTACAGATAGATTTAACTGTGAAATGTGACACTACTATGAACAGTAGGGACAGAGGCTTACAAATTGCCTGTTAGTAGTGTTTTCATAATTAAATCTTTTTAAATTCCATACTAAACTAATCTAATCCTGATATCATAAACAATGTGCTGTGCTATTTGGAATTTAGCCATCCACTGCATTTTATATTTCTTTTATATTATGACACATTTCTCAGAAAATTACATTATTTAAAATGTACTTTTAAATATCTATTTTAGTTTTCTTTAAAGCCAAATTAGTGCAAAATGAAAGAGAATTATGAATTAAAACAGGATAACTTTATATCAATTGGAAACTATTATCATGATGTGTATTTCCTTTTCAGAATTATAAAACAATAATGTCCATATGAACACCTTCCAGAAAAATAATAATAAGTGGACAGAATTACAATAATTCTAAGAAAATAAACTGGTAGAATTCAAAGCTAATACAATATTCCTTACAATGAATGGGTGATGATACTGCTTTTCGGTTTGCACATGAGGAGAAAATGCTTGGAATGATTAAATATTTCATATATTCATATTCATATGAGATTAATTTAAGCAGATCCATACAAAAAGTGTTGAATAAATCCAGACATTAATAGAGATTTGGTTCTTGGTGCAATACAAGGAAGTCCTAATAAATTTGATAAGGTCAGTCTCTATGTTTTTGATAAGGGAATTGTCTACAAACTCATATTTGGCCTTTAATATGACTTGCCTATTACAGTTTTGGTTCTGTAACACATCATATTCATTTTAAAAAACTAATTTAACTGTAATGAAACAAACCTAAGGTCATATTTTTCCTTACTTTTTAGGAACTGAATATTGTCACTTCAATTCAGGCAAGAACCTCAAGTTGGCTAAAATTATAAAAAATCAGCACTGAAGATTATGAGAAAGTATAAGGAATAATGCAATACAATGGAAAGATAAGTGACAAACAAAGAGGAAAGTGGAGGAAATTCTTAGGTTCAATTATAATGTAGGAAAGCCAAGAAATAGAGTATAGGCACTTGATGGAGTTTCAGATATATAGTTAATCCTACATTTCAGTAACAAATAAATCAGTCTGGAGCTGGTAAATATTTACTAGGTAAAATATTGCATTACATTTCTTTGATATAATGCACTGGGTAGTATTCTAAAGATGTTTCATTGGTACCATTCTGGACAGCAATATTATTCACTCTATTTACATTTAAATAAATGTACTTATTTATTTGGAGGTTTTAGTATCAGGATCAATGGAGGTTTTAATATCAGGATCAATAGTTGACAATATATCATCCAAAGGACCTATTTAATAGTGTTTCATTAAGGTGAAAGGAAATTTTGTTAATTAACCTCAGAGCAAGACAGCTTACTTCAAATGAGAAGCTTCATATAAAGTCCAATGACCTGAGCTGTTATGGATTTCTTTATGGTGATTCCTCACTATCCATACTAAGAATGTTCAGGGAAGTAAGTTTATTTCAAAGAAAATTGGAACTTTTCTTTCTTCCAAGAGAATTTAAACCAAAGAATGAAAAATTGTCCCCCAAAAGGTAAAATACTGAAGTAACACAAAGAACTGCTATCAAAAGAAGTTGATACCATATACCAATATCAAAATTTTAATCATTTAAATTCTTAGGCTAATCCCACACCAATATACATAGTTGGCACAGCCATGGAGCTCTAGGATGAAAACCATTGTTACATTTTTGCACAAGCTTCTCTTTCTTTCTGTGCCCTCCCCCTCCTGTGTGTCTTTGTCATCACTACAGAAATATATATTTTCAACAACCAGGAGCCAAAAATAGAAGGAGGTAAATTGTTTTTTTGTTACATCTGATTTCTATCTAAAGCTCAGATGCAAGCCATTAAGAGGGTCCTTTGCAAAGGGACATGGTGGATCACTGGCTAAGATACTGAGTTTTTAGATAAGGTCAGCAGTTCAGCAGTTCAAATCCCTAGTGCCATGTAATGGAGTGAGCTCCTGGCCAATCTAGTAGTTCAAAAGCATGTAAAAATGCAATAGAAAAATAGGGACCACTTTGGTGGGAAGGTAATGGCACCATGCGCCTTCAGTGTGTAGTCATGCTGGCCACATGACCACAGAGAAATTTTCGGACAGCGCTGACTCTTCAGCTTTAAAACGGAGATGAGCACTGCCTCCTAGAGTCGGGAACAACTAGCACGCATGTGCGGGGGAACTTTACCTTTACTTTCATATAAGTATGAATTAAAACAAATTCTTCATGGGATTCAGACGGGAATAAATGTAACTTCTACCAAGATTATGGACAAAACAAGTAATAGCTAGAACTAACACCAACTGGATTTTTGCCCAATTATTTGATATAATTCAGAATCTTTAAAAAGCCTAGTGTTACTGCCTAAAAATTCAGTTGCTACGATTTGTCTGTTGTTTTCTGTTTTGACTCTTCTGCCATTGCTGGATATAGGCATGGTTAGTCAGTGTTGTCGAAATTGTTAGGATTTGCTTACCTTTCACTGCTTTGTTCTTTCTAATGGGAAGAAGTAGTGTTGTTTTATTGTTGTCTTTGCTTTGGGGGCTATAAGATGTTGGCAATGCAGCAGCTTAATGCTCCCTTATTTGCTCTGTCCTTTCATTCTTCCAGAAAAAGTAACAGAAATATCAAACCTTGAGTGATCAAACCTGATGTAAACTAAATAGACTGTGGATTAATACCTATGTAAATGAATCATAACACTAACGGAATGTGTATTTGATAAATGTACAAATCCTATGATTTATTTAGTGTTTTAACCTTTGTTGAGGACTAAATATTGTCTTGTACTTTAGAAATAAAAACAGCAGTGGGAAAAATGCTTCTGGTTGTTTATCATGATTTGACATGATATAAATTATACTATAAAGAGCTGGTGTAAGAGAATTGCTTTTCTGTCCAACCTTCAACATCACACTACTGAAGACTGATATTAATATGTATTCATTTGATTAGAAATAAACCAGGGGGGTATTAAAATTCACTTTGGGCAGTTTTTTATATGGACTCCACACAGATCATAAAATAAATAAATATATCAGAAAATCAACACCTTTAAAAGCTTAAATTGAAACTTTCACAAGTAAAAATTGCATTATAGCTAAGCAAATGATGCCTGTAGGGAGAAGGTGGGGAAGTGTGGAGAGATAGTCACTAAGAACTGACAATAAACAGGCCATTATATTATTAAGTGAGCATGCATTGTATTATGCCCAACATGGGGCAGTAGTAATAATAACCCTTCCTGTTGTGATGCCTAGGAGACAGGCATTGCCAGACATTAGCTTTTGCACATTAAAGCTCAATTTTAAAATCTACCAAATAGATAATTCAGTTAGAAGAAGAAAGAGATAAATAGAAGTTGGTTTATCCTTGGAGTCACCTATAAGCCTCTTGATTGCATAATGGGTGCAATCTTTCAATAGGCAAGGGCCACGTGTTTGGAAGAACTGAGAGCCCCACTCTGAGTAGACTCACTTCATTCAGATGAGCAGGGTTGAATATGGAGAGGTGTTTTTATTAAACATGTTGTATCCCTACCTAGCTGATCTTGGTTAATCTTGAAAAAAGCTAAGCGGGGCCAGAGTTAGTTAGTGTTTAGAAGGGATTTCCCCTATAAAAATTCAGAACTGTAAGTCAGAGCAGGTAATCAAAACATGATATTTAGTGGCAAGCCGCTTCCATATTCTTGCTAAGAAAATCCTAGAAACATGTAAGAATAAAGATTGATTTGAGGGAGTGTTTCACTTCTTTTCCTTATGTTCAGACTTACACTATAGTTCACGGGTGTCAAACTCGCAGCATCACATTGCTGTCACATGATGTATCACAGGGTTTTTTCCCTTCATGGAGCTGGGGTGGGTGTGGCCTGTGTGTGACATATCTGTCCCATGGGCTGCCAATTTGACACCCCTGCTGTAGTTCATTTACTTTCAAATTCAGAAGATTGGGTAGTAGAAATATAACATCTCAGTAACTGTGATCAGAGGAGTGCTGGTGGGGTTAAAGCTTACAAAAATGGTTAGGATGGACAAATGATTCTCTGATGGTTCTGCCTGCTGCTAAACTATGATAGTCCTTTTCATAGACATCTTAATCTGTTGAGCATTCTACTGTTACATATTCAAGCAACATTACCAGATTTGCTATCTTGCCACCTTCTTTCTAGTATGTAAATCTTCCTACAGCCACATTGTCCTTCTAGCAAAACTGGTCAAAGAAACACTTTGATGAGAATGAGTAACCCACAAGTCATAAAGTTTTGCCTGCAGGAAGGACACTAAATACTCCTTGCTGGCTAACAGGTAGAGGGGAGTAGAGAACTTCTGACAAAGCTTGCACAGCTGATAGGTTGCTTATTTCAGGCTCAAATTCTGATAAAAGAAGATCAATAGACATCTTATGACAAATCAGATCTCTTCAGATGCCAAAAAAAAAAAAAAGCTGAAGTGAACAGAAAGTTGTGTCCGTTGGTGAATTCAGTTACCTCATTGCATCAAAATGCAGTTATACTCACCACTGCAACCAATATATTATGAAGGCTCAATGTCCTGAAAGGAAAGATTTTGAAAATATTAAAACTCTTGGTTTTTAGTGAATTTGATGTTGGACTGTAAAATAAATGTTTTCCTACTATCTTAGCTGTCAGGACGATGATTCATGATCCATGAGGAACTTCAGCAAATTGCAGTTACTGATACATTTTTTTCAATATTAAATCAATATTCACAAGATCAATGGCTCTCAGTCATAATAGGATAAAAATTGAGAGTGGATGGAAATTATTTCACATGGAAAAGTTTTATAAAGAAAACATGATATCAGGTAAATTTTACATATCTAATTGTAACTTCTTTTGGAGTTTTAAAATCTATTTTTCAGTTACAGAGATCATAACTATATATTTGTGTATTGTACACACACACACATACATACATACACAGAATTTCTGTGATATTAAAAAATCTATTTTCTTTTAAAAAATCTAATCAGTTTTATTTTAATTTATTTTGTAATCTATATCTCGTTAAATTCCATTAACAAATCAATTTACAATTGAAATTTAAGTAAATCCAAATAGAAGCAAACTTAGAGTACATCATTCCACTGTTCCCAGTTCACCTAAAATAGGCCTAATCTCACCAACCTTTCTTGTAAAGTGTCTTCATTACAGATTTAAAAGTACAAATTCAGTGCATAATTTTATTTAGATCAGTGAAACCCTGTCATAATGTGGAAATAAATAGTCCACTAACCCAGCTGCATTAGGCATCAAAACTAAGATAGCTTTTGAATTTTTATTATCAAGATATGTAGCCCCATTTTTTTTTTCTTTTTAAAAAGGATGCTTTGTGTTTTTGGTTTTTTTTCCAATCTGGAGTTCTGTTGAATTGCTACCAACTACAAACAAAGCAGGTTTTATCATAAATAGATCTTTCTGCTCATAAATTGAAACAGCTGAATTTCAGCTCTTGTAAAGGTTTTCCATTTTAGGAAATTCTGTTCACTGCAGTCAAATGCTTCTTACAATTCCAATTTTTTAAATATATTATGCTGGGAGAATCCAAAGAGCTGCAATGTTCAATCTTTAATTTTTTTCACTAGCAAAGTACTGCTTATTGTTACAATGTTTAGTTTTCTTGTGGATGTGAAAGATACAGCTGAAATATCTGCCATCTATCATTTTGGTGATGACTCAACTTTAAACATATATTGCAATATAAATATTTGGTTGAAGTATAATATAGTTGAAATGAAAATGACTTGAGTCTGCAAATTTGAAGCAGAATTTAATGACACTAAATAGAAAAATGGTTTTTTAATCTCCTATCCCTTTCAGAAGCTCCTCTGCATTCAAAACAAAACAAATAGTAGTAGATCATCTTTAAGTCTTCTTTTAAAGATGATCTTCTTTTAATTTTTATTAAAGAATATTTAATAGAATTTTTTAAAAAATGCAAGTTTTTAAAAAAGAAAAGGGAGAAAGCAAAGAAAAGTGATTAGTATTTAAAATAGAAAGAAGACAAGAAAGAGAAAGGAAAGAAAGGAAAGGAAGGAAGGAAGGAAGGAAGAAAGAAAGAAAGAAAGAAAGAAAGAAAGAATCTTCTGATATTCTTTACTCAGTTATAAACATATTTATATTTCATCTTCTCTTATTATAGTTACACTAGTTACTACCTTCATTCCATAGTTCACCCTTTCTGGTTATATTTGTTAAAAGTCTATAAAGAATTTTCAGTCAGTAACAAATGTGTAACAATTGTGTAACAGTAACAATTTTGCCATCTCTGCAATTTCTTTAATCTTGACCAACCATTCCTCCGTTGTGGATATTTCAGAATCTTTCCATCTTTGTGAATATAATAATCTCACTGTAGTTACCATGTACAAAAACAACCCTCTATAAGTTTTTTTCCCTAGATTTCAATTCATTAGTTTTAGCAAAAGAAGTTCTTGCGTATAGGTGATTTTTTTCTTTAAAATTTTTGTATTGCTATATGTATTTGAATCAAAATTTTCTAGCTTTTTTTAGAAGTCCATCAAGCATGATAAAATGACCCTTCATGTTTTCCACATTTCCATCTCTCAGTCATCTAAAGTAATTATATCTTAATAACAGTAAGGTGCGGTGAGGTTTATGGCTGGTGAGGCAGTCTTCTCCCCCAACATCCCACTGTCTAAAGCGTTTTCTTTCTTTCGCCAGCCTGAGCTCTGACAGGCGAGCAAAAGAAAGCGCTTTAGACAGTGGGGTGTTGGGGGAGAGGAGAGAATGCTCAGGCATTCTCTCCTCTCCCCTGACACCCCACTGTCTAAAGCACTTTCTTTCTTTCACCCGCCTGAGCTGCCCGCCTCTGGGCAAAAGAAAGAAAGCGGCAGCCCGCCAGCAGAGGACATAGCAGCAGGGAGACCAAAAGCTGCTTTCTTTCTTTTAAGAAAGAAAGCTTACTGAGTTACTGAGCGCAGAGGCGGCTGTGAGGCCGGGGCAGTGTCCCTTCAGATTCACCACGAAGGAGTTGGAGCCAATCTTCTGCAGGAAAACGCTGCCGTGACAGCCACCGCTGCTTTAAGCGCTGGGGGCCGGGTGGGCAGTGAGGGTCCTGGCCGGCGGAGGTACCGGCAGGGCAGGGCCATCGCCTTCTCGCCCTTTGCCTTGGGCTTCGCGGTCAAACTTCTGCAGCAGCCGGCTTACCAGACCGGAATCCAGGCCGGCGAGTGGGAGCTTCGGGCTCATAGACGAGACGTAGAAAGCAGCCTTTGGCCACCCCACTGCTATGTCCGACATAAAGGCATTCCGCCTCTATGTCAGACATAGCGGCAGGGAAGAAAGCAGCTTTTGGCTGCCCCGCCTCTATGTCGGACATAGGGGCAGGGCGGGAAAAAGCCGCTTTCTAGAAAGAAAGAAAGTGCCAGCCCACCAGCAGAGGCGGGTAAAAGACCCGACTCTTCTGGCAGACTGCCCCGGACACAGAGAAAGAAAGCTGGCAGGCTGCCCTCCCTGCCTCTCCTACCCCCTGCAGGGATGTGTTTAATTTCGAATTGAAACCTTTGAAAAATTGTGCCCAGCAAACTTGTTTGGGGGATAATCTTTGATGGGTTTTGAGAGCTTCGAGGTTTTTATGATCAGTCCAGACCTCAAATGGCATATCCCCCCTTCCAGGAGATGTCTCCACATGAGCATGTTCAACCTGATCGCAAACACTTCTTTCTCCCAAATGGCCCATCTCCTTTCAGTAGTGGTGAGTTTCTTGGAGATGTAAGCACATGGTAAGAGGTGGCCTTCTTTATTTTTTTGCAGTAGTACTATCACTACATCACTGGCATCCATCTGGCTTAAGAATGGTCGCTCTGGGTCGGGATGTTGCAGTATGGATTCTTGGGCAAAGAGCTGTTTTAATTTCTCAAAGGCTTTTTAACAGTCCATTGTCTACTTTAGGGGTTGGCTTTGTTGGGGATGGCCCCACTTTTTTAAATTAAGGTTTTATTTTTAAACAAACATAAAACAAACAGATATAAATGCACACAGAATATAAAAACCATCCTCCAATTACTTACAGTGTGTCGATTGGTTATAAAGCTTATGTGCCTCCTCACAACAGTCCTCATTTGCTATTTACATAAAATCTCATATCATCAATCCAAGATATATGCATACAATTATTATGATTATTAAACATTCATTTGACTATAGATATTATTACATTTTTATAGAAAATATTCTAAATTTAAAATAAATTTATATTATGGCATTTCATTACATCACCCTGAAATCATCCAATAGTATTACATCTTTATATCCTATTCTATATAGAATTGTTTATCTTTTATAACAAAGCTTTTCAGCATCTTCTCCATAGTCCTCACTTACAATTTGTATAAAATTTGATACTATCAATCATGTGTGTATGTGTGTGTGTGTGTGTGTGTGTGTGTGTGTGTGTGTGTGTGTGTCTGTGTGTGTATGTATGTATGTATGTATATATATATATGTATGTATATATATATGTGTGTCTCTCTCTCTCTGTGTGTGTGTGTGTGTGTGTGTGTGTGTGTGTGTGTGTGTTATATTTGTGCTGATAAATAAATAAAGGGAGACTAGTATAGATCTATTTCAAGCTATTTAGCTCTCATCAGCTACCCATACCCTTACTGGGATTCGAACCTGGGCTATATTACATCTTAGGCAAACGTCTTAGCCATTAAGCCACAAGTTCTCCTCCTTATCAGCTGAAGCTAGGGAAGAAGGTATATATTTAGTGTCACAACCCCTGGTAAGCCCCAATTATGGAAGGAAGATATATATATATATATATATATTTATATATATATATATATATATATATATATAGATAGATAGATAGATAGATAGATAGATAGATAGATAGATAGATAGATAGATAGATAGATGATAGATAGATAGATATAGATATAGATATAGATATAGATATAGATATAGATATAGATATAGATATAGATATAGATATAGATATAGATATAGATATAGATATAGATATAGATATAGATATAGATATAGATATAGATATAGATATAGATATAGATATATAGATATATAGATATATAGATGATATAGATATAGATATAGATATAGATATAGATATAGATATAGATATAGATATAGATATAGATATAGATATAGATATAGATATAGATATAGATATAGATATAGATATAGATATAGATATAGATATAGATAGATAGATAGATAGATAGATAGATAGATAGATAGATATAGATATAGATATAGATATAGATATAGATATAGATATAGATATAGATATAGATATAGATATAGATATAGATATAGATATAGATATAGATATAGATATAGATATAGATATAGATATAGATATAGATATAGATATAGATATATAGATATATAGATATATAGATATATAGATATACAGATATACAGATATACAGATATACAGATATACAGATATACAGATATACAGATATAGATAGATATAGATATAGATATAGATATAGATATAGATATAGATATAGATATAGATATAGATATAGATATAGATATAGATATAGATATAGATATAGATATAGATATAGATATAGATATAGATATAGATATAGATATAGATATAGATATAGATATAGATAGATATAGATATAGATATAGATATAGATATAGATATAGATATAGATATAGATATAGATATAGATATATAGATATATAGATATATAGATATAGATATAGATATAGATATAGATATAGATATAGATATAGATATAGATATAGATATAGATATAGATATAGATATAGATATAGATATAGATATAGATATAGATATAGATATAGATATAGATATAGATATAGATATATAGATATATATAAGATTTTTACAACCCCTGGTAAGCCCCAATTATGGGAGGAAGCTAACTGCTTCCATCATCTGTCATTCGGCTCGTCACAAGAGTCCATCACGACAGAAACCCAATATTTTTACTGTTGCCTTTGTTATATTTGTGTTTTTTTATTTGTGCTGATAAATAAATAAAGGAAGACTAGTATAGATCTATTTCAAGCTATTTAGCTCTCATCAGCTAGCCATACCCTTACTGGGATTTGAACCTGGGCTATATTGCACACTAGGCATACTAGGCAGAGATCTTAGCCATTAGGCCACAGGCTCTTATCCGTTATCAGCGAAGCCAGGGTGAAAGGTATCTATTAGATTTTTACAACCCCTGGTAAGCCCCAATTATGGGAGGAAGCTAACTGCTTCCATCATCTGTCATTCGGCTCGTCACAAGAGTCCATCATGACAGAAACCCAATATTTTTACTGTTGCCTTTGTTATATTTGTGTTTTTTTATTTGTGCTGATAAATAAATAAAGGGAGACTAGTATAGATCTATTTCAAGCTATTTAGCTCTCATCAGCTAGCCATACCCTTACTGGGATTTGAACCTGGGCTATATTGCACACTAGGCATACTAGGCAGAGATCTTAGCCATTAGGCCACAGGCTCTTATCCGTTATCAGCGAAGCCAGGGTGAAAGGTATCTATTAGATTTTTACAACCCCTGGTAAGCCCCAATTATGGGAGGAAGCTAACTGCTTCCATCATCTGTCATTCGGCTCGTCACAAGAGTCCATCACGACAGAAACCCAATAATTTTAATTAGCCTGTGGCCTAATGGCTAAAATCTCTGCCTAGTATGCCTAGTGTGCAATATAGCCCAGGTTCAAATCCCAGTAAGGGTATGGCTAGCTGATGAGAGCTAAATAGCTTGAAATAGATCTATACTAGTCTCCCTTTATTTATTTATCAGCACAAATAAACACACACACACACACACACACACACACCACACACACACACACACACACACACACACACACATATATATATATATATATGCACATTATTACATTATTATCATTATTAATCATTTATTTGACGATAACTACTATTACTTTATCTTATACATAATACTCTCAATTTAACTAAGTTTAACTTAATTTTTATTATAACATTTCATTTCTTCATCCTGTATCCTTCCAGTAGTAGTGCAATCCTATATCTCTTGCTGTTGTGGCCCAGCAGGAGCCTTTGGAGCTGTCACCAGACTTCGACAGCGAGGGGCCCTATGAGTCAGCTCTGGAGGATGTGGAGGACCCTGGACAGGGTTCCAACTCCAAGCAGGGTGCAGAGAGGCTGGTTGGCCACCAGGAGGCGCCTGAGCCTTGGACCTGTGGTGAGGAGACAAGGGAGAGTGAGACAGATGCCAGTAGTGAGTTGTTCCTGGATGCACGGCATCGAAGAGCTACTAGGCATCAGGAACAGTTGCGCAGTTACAGGAGGTAATTGCACTCAGCTGGTGGTCATTAGGCTCCTCTCCAGACTATAAAAAGACTCCTTGTGCACACGCCCCTCTTTGCAGAAGTCAATGCAGGATTGAATGTCGAAGGACATTACTATGAGCTTGGCAGGCTGGATTGCTGCCAAGCCTTATCTGTGTTTATTGCTGCCCAAGCTTGTCTGTGCCAGTTTGCTGCCAAGGACCTGTCTGTCTGTTAATTAAATGCCGTAACTTATCTTTGGCTTGGAGTGTCCTGTGGTGTGGAACGAGGGGGGTCAGAACATCTTGCCATTCATAGTATTTGTATTCTAATTGTTTTCTTGATAAATCTTATGTGGATTTCTCTTGGCAACTTGATGTTCATTGCATATCTTGTAAAGACTTGAAACCCTCCATTTGTTCCTTCCATCAGCTTGCCTTTAGTTATCACCAATGCTTCTGCCAGAATTTCTCTCATTGTTTCTGCCAGATTTTCTCCTTTTCTTCTTCCATGTTTTGAAGTCTAAGATAGAGTTCCAGTTCATTAATCTCTCCTTTCAACATTCCATTCCTGTCATTTCCAACCATGCTCGATTTGCTGTCAGTGTCAATAATTTTCTTATCACTTTGTTCATATTTTTCTTCAATTATTTGAACTCTATCCTCAAATTTCATCATCATTTTGTAAATATTCTCAACTCTTCCCTCTATTTTTTCTGTTCTTTGTTCTATATTCTTAAGTCTCTTTTCAATGTTCTCTGTACTTATTTGCACTTTTTGAATTTCTAACATAATCATTTGCAAAGTTAGTTCCTTTTCTTCTTCATGTTGCACCATTTTTCCAGGTTGTAAACATTGCCACTAAAACATCCAAGGCTTTTGTTAAGTTTCAAACAAATTCGCTATAATCTTTCAATTCAAGGCTTTCTCTTCACTCCAGTCCAGCTACTGATAGTACTCCCGAAGAGCACCTGCATAAACAATCCGTACTCTTCCCACTGACCCTTTCAATAAACAAAGTCAGGAGCCTTGAGATATAAGATATAAGTCAAATGTTCAAAGGAAATAATGTTTCTAAGCTTCCAGCCTCTAGGTGGCAGTGTTACTTCTTTTTCCTCTGCTTTTACCCCTCTCTTTAAGTTCCAAACGTTAGGAGAAAAAATGCTTAAAAGGAACAATCTAGCCGATCATTGAAAAAAGAAAAAAAAGAAATTCTTAATCCACAAATACAAAAAATGTGGAAAAATAGAAGAAGGAAAAAAGAGACCACTCCAATTTAAAAATTAAGAGGCATTTGTAAAAGTTCCATCCATAAAAAAATGAAATGAAAGATAGAAAGATAACACACTAATTTTAATTCAGGCTAATTCATCGTTTGCTATCTTCTCTCCTGAATTTTAATTTTACTCTAAGTCTTTTTGGGTGTTCTCTTCTTTAGTAGTAAAATTTATCTCACCATTTTGACACAGTCTCTCTCCTCCTTTTCTTCCATTCAGGGGGATATCCCAACCTTCTGCAGCTTCAATGGCTGCTTCTCTTTCACCGGAAAAAAGGGTGTCTCCTTGATCAATCAGGGACTTTGTGATGTCCCTGAGATCAGCAGGATGTGCCCTTCTCTATCACCATCTCTATAGGATGGTTTAGGTCCAAAAGGACCATCCAGCAGCAGAGATATCAACAGCAATCCTGGAGCTCCAAGATTGCATGTCGTGGTGTAGCGACATCAGCCAAGAAGGCCCCATTTTTAATAGCTCAGTCAATGGGAGGGCAATTTCTGCAAAAGTCAGAATGAAATAGAAATCGAAATTGGCAAATCTAAGGAAGCTTTGTAGTTGTCTGCGAGTACTTGGAGGTTTCCAGTCTAACATAGCTTTTACTTTTCCTGGATCCATTTCTATCCCCTCATTGGAGATTTGATAATCCAACTAATCTAGTGAGGCCTTATGGAACTCACACTTCAACAACTTTGTGTATAGTTTGGCAGCCAGAAGTTTTTTCAGGACTTGCTGTACCAGCTTCATGTGTTCTTCTAGGGTTTCAAAGAAGAGCAATATGTCATCGAGATAAATGAGCACTCCACAGTACAGGTGCTCATGTAGCACTTCATTTATGTACTGCGTGAAGACTGTGGGTGTCCTTGTAGCCCAAATGGCATGACTTTGTATTGAAAACTGTCAAGGGGGGATGTTAAAAGCAGTCTTCCACTAATCTCCCTCTTTGATCCATATGTGGTAATACACCTCTCTCAAGTCCAGCTTGGTGAAGATCTTGCCTTAGCCAAGTGGTTCAACATATCTTTCATGAGGGAAGAGGATACGTGTTCTTTTTGCATACCACATTCAAGGCTCTCAGATCAACACAGAGATGAACCCCGCCATCTTTCTTTTCTCTGAAAAGCACTGAGGCTGCTACTTTAGACTTCACTGGTTCAATAAAGCCCTGTTTCAAATTGACGTTTGAATCAATTCGACCATCTCTTTGGGTGTCATGGAGTATATTTTTGGCTTTGGTAAGGTAGCCCCAGGTTTGAAGTCTATTGCACAATCTGTGGGCTGTGAGGGGGAAGATAGTTGCCATCTTCCTCACTGAACACCTCCACAAAGCCCCAGTAGTCTTTTTGTACTCCCTGGGGGTTTGGTGTCTGCTGCAGGTGCTGCAGGTTCCGGAAGGTCTGGGCTGTTGGGTTCAATCGTTCCTGGGTGGACTTTTGGCTTCACCAGTGGTAATGGCCCAAAGCTGATAATCAATTTTCTAATGCCGTCCTCCCACTTTATTATAGACGCCCACTTGTCCAGCCATGCAAGCCCCAAAATAATTGATTCCTGCATTCTTGGAACCACGAAGGAATTCATAGTGGTGGCCTATCATTAACTTTCCCAACTCGGTACTTTTCATGGCTCCCCCCCACATCAGTTTTCCATCCACTTGCTCAAACCGAATGGGATGGTTTAGGGGTCTTGTGTGTATGCCTAACTGCTCCACAATTGACATGCTGATTAAGCATCAGATGCAGCTGGTGTCCACAATTGCCCCAACTTCTCCCTCCACTCCCGTTTCTGGCACTTGGAGGTTGCATTTTATAGGAAAGAGGCAGATGGGTGCACTCACCATTGGGCATTACCATCCTCCAAGGTCTCCCCATTGGTTGGACTTTTCACTATCTTAGGTTGGGGATCTGCTTTCTGAGGTTGTTGGCCCAGGGGACTCTTTTGTAGTGGCTTCTGGGCCCTTCTCTTTCCTGCGATGGCAGTTGGTGTGCATGTTTGTGGCATTGGGGCTGGAGCCAAGCAATCTGATGTTTGTGGCCAAGTTGATAGCAATGGTGGCATTTTATTCCCCCCCCCTGAGGGACAGAACCCAGTTACACCTCTAAACTTAGGAACCACCTCATCACATTGTTCCGCTTTCCATCCTGCAGCTTCCCCCTCATTCATCCCTTCTTCCATTGTTGCGAACATTTCTCTGTCAAAAGGTGGGGTAAGAATCTGTTGGGGCATTGCAGGTGAGACTGGACTCAGTGGAGGGGTCAATCCCTGGGTTGGCCACTGTCCAGTCTTCTGACATGGTGCCATCTGCTGAGGGAGAGCAGGTGCCCACTGGCATCTCTCCCATCCATGATCTGGGAAGACTGTCCATTCTGGGGTTGCTTGATTCACAGGTTGCAGCCCAAACATCAGTTGCTGGGTAGGAGGAGATATGGCCCAAGCCCCTTCCTGCTGGCTGGGTTGAATTTCCCATGTTGGTGGCCAAGAATGCAGCCACTGGCATCTCTCCCATACATGACCTGGGAGGAAAGCCCAATCTGGTGGTTCTTGATTCACAGGTTGCAGCCCAAACATTGATGGCTGCCTAGTGAGAGATGTTGGCCAAATTCCTTCCTGCTGGCTGGGTTGAGTTCCCCATGTTGATAGGGAATCAACTGCAGGGTAATGGGTCATTGCCAAGCCTTTGCTGGGAAGGAGGGGGAGCATCCATTCACATTTGGCTGCACAAGTTGGCCTGGGAGGCTCCAATCATCTTGTCCTCTGCAGCCGTGTGTAGAATTAGCCTTTTGAGGCCCCTCTGGCTGCAACCACATCTTCCCAGATGCTATAATTCTTCAATTTTACTCCTCCACAAATTCCTTTGCACTTTGCAGAGAAGCGACTCATCATCAGCTTCTTTTCTCAAGGCTCTATCTTAATTCTTCGCTGATATTTTATGCTGACCAGACCAGGTCAGTGTTGGGTGTCAGCACCCTTCACCAGCACTCCGTGCTGGGGTTGTTGGTGATTTAGTTTAAGGGAGATTCGAGTTAATGTCAGCGTTCCAAATATCATCCAAAATTAAATCAGAGTCCAAGGCATTTCCTCAAACTTCCAATTTATTAAGCAAGACATGTTGGCACATCTGTGGAAAACCCAAATCTGAAAGCTTCCTGGGTTTTCCACCCAATTGAAAGTTCATGATCTTCCCCCATACCCACAAGTCCATCACATGGTCCAATCTTCCACTGCCACGCTGGCAATTCCACCCCTCCAGTTCCAATCAGGCTCAGAGGTGTAGAGACAAAGGATCACCTTGATTTCTAGAAAGATTTTTTTTATTTTGACAACAACACAATCTACTCCTTACTATTCCCCCTCCCAATTCCCCACTAAAGAAACAGCATAGTAAAATAAGAGGGAGTGTGGCAGGCTAAAGATCCTAAAAGGAACTGGCTATAGGACTGACAGTCACTTGACATGCAATATCAATTAAATAGACATCTGATTCATATGTTCTGAATCAGATCATTCCCCATAAATCCCTGTACTGTTTATCAACTCAGTTGCTACCAGCACTAGTAATTTAATCCACATCTTTAGTAAATTTATTTTAATTTCTTCCATACAATTCTATTTCTGAAGTATTGGTTAAAGGTAATTGTTTACCTTAAATATTAAATCTTTATTTTATTATTTAATCTTTAAGGAAATGAATTCGGAATTGGAAAAATACAATATTCATCATTTTTATTTGTATAAGTTTAGGGTTTTTTTCTTGTAGGAATATAATTTAAATTACACTTATCATTTTAATTTAAAACCAATTTTTCTCAATATAATTGTACCTATTTTATCCTTCAAAGATCATCTGTGAATTTCATACATATTTCTCAAATGTGAGTGAATTGTAATTTTGAACTTTAGATCATTAATTATGGTTTACAATAATAATATAATTGAATTTAAAATATAATTATAAGGCGTAAAATTGCCCTTTTTTCAAATAAATATATTGTTGGGGCATAGTTAATAAAGGAACATTTTCATGATAAGAGCCGTGGTGGTGCAGTCATTGGAATGCAGTATTGCAGGCTTATTCTCCTGACTGCCAGCAGTTCTATTCTCACTGGCTCAAAGTTGACTCAGCCTTCCATCTTTCCAAGGTTGGTAAACTGAAGACCCAGACTGTGGGGGGGGGGGCAATATGTTGACTCTGTAAACCACTTAGAGAGGGCTGTAAATCACTGTAAAGTGGTATCTAAGTCTAAGTGCTATCAGTATTGCTATGTAAATTTTGTTCAGAAATTTATCTATAAAATACTCTTTATCAAAATTGTTCAATAGACAAAGACAAAGATATGTAATCTGTTTTGTTAATTTCCTCTGCCATTTTTCCCATAACTATTATTGCTGTATCATCATTAGAATCTGGTGAACTCATTTTAAAAGCAATGCTTGTTGTTCCACTGCTAGTGTGATGTTAGCATGCACCACCAAACAATGTAAACCAGCATTAAAGCTAAACTCTGCTAATCGGATTACATTTTGTGCCCCATCCGATTTGGATGATTGCATTATATGGGAAAACATGTATTAAAGAAAAATCATATTTCACAGTACTGTGCACTATGCTTTTTCCCTTCCCACCAAAAAAGTGGCTGTGAAACTAATCAATTAATCCCCTGAAAATAAATGGCTTTGCCATTAGGCAATTTGATACTTCCTTTTGAAAGTAACAGGGAGATAAGACAGAAGTCCATGGGCCAAAATTCTTTAAACGTTCACAAAACACAATGATTATTTTTCTATTGTAGCCAATAACTACAACTTCTGAAAAAAGGTTTTTATGAAGAAGCAATAGTTTTGTAACCTGCTTATGGAAGACAAGACTACATTCCAATCTCAGAAAATTATGTTTTCTAAGTTGCAAACAAAGAATATTATATTCCATAACTAATTTTAATGTGGCTTGAATTTTGACATTCCATTCCCATCCCATTCAAAGAAGAAGACTCTCTTTCACATAGTCTTCACCCTGAGAAAATGTTGCTATTATGGTCTCCTCTGATCTGCTAAAGCAGACTCCACTGCTGCACAATGGGCAACAATCCATCATTCCACCACTGATCATCCATCAATGTTCATTAAACATAATGTGTATTCATGAAGGTATACTGATTGGGAAATAAGTGTTTTAACAGTATGTTGAAACCAAACTGCATTTAAATAATCCATATAATTGGGAAATCTGCATAGAAAAAAAGTGCACATTAGATAGTGGGGATGTGGATTTTTTTTGATGCCTTGAAGTAAGTGTTGAATCCTGATGACTGCCTGAACTAGTCCATACTAGTTTTCTTGATAAGATTTCAGAAGTGGCTTACCATTGATTTCTTCCTAAGGCAGAGTCTGTCTCAAGTCACTAGTTTTGTGCCTAAGTTGACTAATGCTTCTGGTAACCCAGTTTTTAGACTGATACCTTAACCACTGCAACAAACCACTGGGGGGGGGGGGGGACAAATGCACATTGTCTTTGTGTTATAGAAGTATGTGTATTCTTCATTGATTAAATGTATTATCAAATTGGTGCCAACTTTCAGCAACCACATAGATAGATTTTTCCCAGTGATGATCTCTTCCCCAACCAATCTCCTCAGATTTTCCAATGGTACACCAATCGCCACTGTAATTGAGTTCATCCACCTTGTTGCCTTTCATTCTCTTTTCCTTTGTCCTTCACCTTTTCCAGCAATATAGACTTTTCCAGAAGGCTAGGCATAATGTGTATGATAATTTGAACTTTGTATGCCTCAAAAAGGGACCCATTTGTTTGTTACCTTGGCTCTATGGTATTTTTAGGAACCATCTCCAAACACTAAATCTCAAATGTGTCACCACTCTTCCCATTCTACTTCAAAATCCAACTTTCATTTCCAAAGACTGTCATGGGAATACTATTGCTTGCACATAGTAGGTGTAGTCATATCATGGCATCTGAATCCAAATCTGTTGGCCACTCTGTCATTCTCCAGATTTACTGGCATACTTTGACTAGAACCTTTGCTGATTTTTCCTTTGTTGCTCTATATTTCCCTAATTATTCCATCAACCCATGTAGTCTTTTGACGTAGTGGTCTAACTTCACTTGTATTAGAGAGCATATCTCATAAGGTATCATGAATGTTGACATTTCTCCAATGCTAAATTTCAATATACTCCTCCCATCTTTCTTTGACCTTCCTTGAATTTGTTATTTTCTGTGCATGGATTCTTTTGGCATGCCAGATGAAATTTAGAATCTCTGAGTTTGCAGACCTTTTAGAGAATTTTCTTGTTTTTCCTTGTAGCTTTCCATTTTCAATGTGTTTGCAGACGTTTGCTCTAATACTGCTTTGTGTGTCTTCTGCCAGATCACTGAAATTGTTATATTTCTTTCTGAATTCTTTGTCTTCTTTGGTCTTGGCTTTCCTTCACTTTCCATTATTTGTTCTGACATTCAGATTGCCTTCTTTTATTTCTTGGTGTTTAGCAGTCTCTTTTCACATTCATCCTTAACCATGTCATTGATTTCATTTCACAGTTTATCTGGCTCCCAGATAAAGGGGTTCGGGACTTCAAAGTGATTCCCAATGTTCTCCTTAAAAATGCTGGTATGTGGTCAAGATTCTAGTATAAAAACTGCTGACTTCCCTGTTCCGTTTTAGTTTAATGTGGAATTTGAATTTGAGCAGTTTTCGTTCTGTTCCATAATCAGACCTGGCCATGTCTTTGCTATTATAATTTTAACATTTCAAGTTTGAAGCTTTTAAACTCCACAATGACTCTGGGTGAATGACAATTAAGAAAGAATTAAAAACAAATTCATACATATCAAAAGAAATGGGAATACAACCAATCAAGTTGTTCCACATTTTTAATAATTAAATTGATTTCTGATTTCCATCTGGAGAGAGGGAGGGAGAGAAGGAGGGAGGGAGGGAGAGAGAGAGAGCATTTATTACCAAGCTAAGTAACATCTTCAGTGGAGTTTCGGGACAAACTAGGCTAAGTAACATCTTCAGTGGAGTTTAGGGGACAAAATGTTGGGAAACCAATCCATAAGCTCAGAGAATGAACCCTTACCCTCATTCTACACCCGAGCTACAGATATTCGCCACTACAGATATTCACCATTGCACTATTCACCATTGCAAAGATAGATAGATAGGTAGATGGATGGATGGATGGATGGATGGATGGATGGATGGGTGGGTGGGTGGGTGGGTGGATGGGTGTGTGGGTGGATAGACAGATAGACAGACGGATGGACAGACAGACAGACAGACAGACAGACAGACATTGCTTTAGCTTAATTATCTTAGCAATAGAAAAAATGGAGAGAAGCAACTTAGAACTGAGGAGAAATTTCCTGACAGTTAGAACAATTAATCAGTGGAACAGCTTGCCTCAAGAAGTTGTGAATGCACCAACACTGGAAGTCTTTAAGAAGATGTTGGATAGCCATTTGTCTGAAACGGTATATAGGGTTTCCTGCCTAGGCAGGGGGTTGGACTAGAAGACCTCCAAGGTCCTTCCCAACTCTGCTATTGCATTGTATTGTATTGTATGATGGTTGTAGTGTCCTGGTCTCATGTAATCACTCTTTGTGACTTTCTGACAAGCAAAGTCAGTGGGGAAGCCAGGTTCACTTAACAACCATGTTACTAATTTAACTTAAGCGATTAACTTAAAAATCATGGCAAGCTCCTAGAATGGGGCAACATTCACTTAACAACTGCCTTGTTTAGCAACAGAAACTTTGTGCTCCATTGTGGTCATAAGCCAAGGACTTCCAAAATATTTCCAAAGCAATTCTGCATATCACCTCCATTTTTAGCGTTTTCTCTTTTCCACATCTCTGACATAAAGACCCGTCTTACTAATAGTTTTCCCATTTGCGTTCTTTCATAGCACCCTTTCACGTTTCCAGTTGTCTTTATTTTCTTTAGTTCTAAAATACTTCCTGCATAATATGATCTAGAGGCTTGGCCTGCAGTCTAATTCCATTCCATCATTGCTCAATCTTAGCTAATCAATAGGTAAAAGCAAAAAGCGCTAGCCAATTGGTGCTCATTCTCTCTGATTCAATCTAGCCAATTCCTTAGTTAACATATCCAGTGTCCCCAGCCCTTTATAAGTTAACAAATCTTGCTTCACTTTCATTTCTTTCAAAGAAGTGAATAAGTTTTCAGTGTCCTCATTCCACCACCACCCCAAAAGCTATTTATGCATTTGCTCACATTTATTAGTATTCATTGATCTGGTAGTTTGCAAAAACTTCTTCCTGACAGTGTGCAAAGACTGTTCATTTTTAAATTGAAAAGGAGTGCCCTGAGAAACATAAAAGCTTTCGCTTTACCATGGCCCCAAGATCTGTATTGCAGGACTGCGAAGCAACTCCTTATAAGAGGAGCATGTCATCAAATTTGCTCTGGAGGACATTTTCAAACAGCAATGATTAAAGAACCTATTAATAAAGTGGGCTAAACACAAATTTAAGTTGAAGCTTAGAGGCATGCAGGCTCTACTGCCAATAGAAAAGCATACATCTCCTGGAAGAGGTGGGGGCGGGGGGACAGAATGTTCCAGAAGACACCAGAACATTCCATGACTGAGTCAGGGGAGTTTGCACACATCTTAAGCACGAAATAAAGTCACCAAGTAAAGACTTAACCAGTCTCGAGAGCAAGGTTTAGAAAGAAAAATGCAAGTTATTTTTCAGGAATTGTCCAGGAAATTATTTTTATAAATTGTCCTAACATGAGCAATGATTTCAGAAGGTTCTCCTGAAAGTAGAGACAGCAATTCAAGGGGGCAAGTGGCAAATGTAGTAGCATGACATTACAATGCATGCTACTTTGCGCCTGTTCTGTGAACACTGCTATATTACACATACATATGGAACAAAAACAGCAATGCTGTTTTGATCATTTTAAAGAAAGTCTTCAATCCTGCACTTCCCAAGAGAAAAAGGGTGATAACAGAACAGAATAACAGAGTTGGAAGTGACCGTAGAGGTCTTCTAGTCCAATCCACTGCTCAGACAGGAAACTCTATACCATTTCAGACAAATGGTTGTCCAATCTCTTCTTAAAAACTTCCAGGGTTGGGGCATTCACAGCTTCTGGAGGCAAGTTGTTCCACTGGTTAATTGTTATAACTGTGAGGAAATTTCTCCTTAGTTCTAGGTTGCTTCTCCCTTTGATTAGTTTCCATCCATTGCTTCTTGTCCTGCCCTCAGGTGCTTTGGAGAATAGTTTGACTCCCTCTTCTTTGTGGCAACCCCTGAGATATTGGAACAGTGCCATCATGTCTCCCCTAGTCCTTCTTTTCATTAAACTAGACATAGCCAGTTCCAGTTATATGTTTTAGCCACCAGCTGCCTGATCATCTTCGTTGCTCTTCTCTGCACTCTTTCTAGAGTCTCCACATCTTTTCTACATCCTGGCGACCAAAACTGGATGTAGTATTCCAAGTATTCCAAGGTTTTAAAAATGGTATTAACACTTCACATGATCTTGATTCTATCCCTCTGTTAAAGCAACCTAGAACTGTGTTGACTTTTTTGGCAGCTGTAGCACACTGCTGGCTCATATTTAAGTGATTGCCCACTAAGACTCCAAGATCTCTCTCACAGTTACTACTGGAGGTTCTCATAAAAAAAAAGATTATACAGGTAAATTACTTTAAATACTTACAAGCATAATTGAGCCTAGCAATTACAGTCGTAAGTCATGACACTCATAAAACAAGTCATCATATCTCTGACCGATTTTATGAACTTCTTTTGCAGCAGTTATTAAATGAACATGGCAGTTAAGCAAATGCCACAGTCAGTTAAGTAAATACTATGGTTCTTAAGCAAATCTATGGTTTGCTATGACTGGAAATCAGCAAAAACATTATAAATTGCAAGCACGTGACCATGGGACAGTACAAAAGCCATTAATGTTGTCACCTGACTATGGGGAGGCAGCCATTAGAACTTCAAACCATGTTGTAAGTAGTGAATGGTTGCTAAATGGCCAGTCATAAATTGAGAATTACCCATATAAGCCCCTACATGATTATAAATACCATGAATTACATCTTTGGTTGTTATTGCTGCATGGACAAGGATACATACTATCACTTTATTTAGGACAGTGCTCTATTGTTTATCCATCTCCTGCATATTAAAGCAATCCTGTCTATTTTCACCACCCTTTATTCTCTCCCCTTTCTCCCCTTTCCCTTGGTTCCATGGGGATATCATATATATTTCAGAAAATCAACAACAATAAGCGATAACATTTGCTTCTATAAATTTTGCGTTGGCAGTAGATTTCACCTGCCAAAAAATATGTTTCCTATAGAAAAAAATATCCTTTATGAGAATGATTAAAGCCATTGATTAAAGCCATTGATTAACATTCTGCTTCTCACTTAACGGATTGTTTATTTGCCCCAAATTCAGGTAAAGAAAATGAAGTCATTATAAACATTGACTTATCTTTTACTGTTATTGTTATTATAAAGAGGAAAGTAAAAAAAAAAAAAAAAACCCTACTAGAGAGATGATAACATTGCTTGGACTTTTGCTTTTCAATATTTGGAGAGAGAGGTAAGGTGCAAAATGTAAATTTAGGTCTTGCATTTCAGCTTTGCAATTCTGATATAGATGGTATAGATACCAGTCATTGATTTTGACATCCGTATTCTCCTAGACCAATACCTCATCTGAACAGTTTCGGGAAGTGATCCAGTTGTATTTAGAACTGAAAACCAGCAATTCCCTACACCCCCTTCCCTTAAATAATACATATAATAGCAAGACTTTCCAAATCTGACATCTCTTTTTTCCTGTCTGTGGTATTCTACCAGAATAAAAAATAACCCAGTTGCAGTGGTTAACGTCTATACATTCATATTGTAATTGATATGTCTCTTTATGCAGCCTTAAGATTTCGATTCTCCACAATGGCCCTTATAAACCAGTTGTGTGTGGATGTTAGATGCCATGAAATGAAATACTTTTGAGAATTACCTTTCCATCTTTTAGAGGTGGCTCAGCTGGCTCTCAGGTTTCTTTTTGTTGTTGTTGTTGTTGTTTTTGTTTTTGTAAATGGAGAGAGCCTTTTGTCCATGGAAAAGCAATTTTGTCTCCAATCTGTCCTAAGCGCTTACTTTGTATCTTACTTCAATCTTAATGTTTATTAATCAGTTCTGAGAGGTTGCACCCCATTGTAGTGTGCCTTAAATGAAGCTGTAAATATGAACTACAGCACGGTTCCCTAAGCATCAGCAAAATTAATAGCAAAGACTGAAATGTCTCTCTTTCCAGTTAGGTATAAGAATGTAGTGTAATGCCCTAGAGCATTTGATGAGAAAGGTGTATAAACTGGAGAAGAATTAAAAATCTATTTCTCTGGAGCACCAGTATTTTTGCAATGCCATTTTTTGCAATGCCATTTTTTGCAATGCCATTTTTTGCAATGCCATTTTTTGCAATGCCATTTTTTGCAATGCCATTTTTTGCTTTATTATAACTTTTGGGAAAGTAGTTTCCCCTTCTCTAAATAACTCTCTCCAATTACTGATAAACAACAAACATTCATCCTATCCCACAAATGTGGTCTGTGGCAATTGCTTTGTGTTTGTTGTCATTCTGCTTTCATGAGTTAGAATACATAAAAAGTAAACAAAGGTACTCAGGAGTTGATAGCAAGGCCATCATTTACTATTGGGATTCTGCTGACATTTACAGACCATTTAAACTTTGTTCTTCGGGTTTATAACATCAGCCTCAGCACAATCTTTGTAGTGGATCATTGCCTTCAGTGTGGCTATAATGGAACGCACATGAATAACTGGCAGCAAATTAGAATTTCCTATTTATGATTTATCGATGTGCCAGCTGTAAATATTAAAAGGGGTAAAAAAAATCATTCTCTGCATTAAACTGCACCTAAAGTATTGCAAAATGTCAAGGTGACTCTTTTTTAAAAGCAAAATATTTTTCTGTGAACCATAGGGCAACGATTTTGGTTGTATTTCTCCATAAATAAAATAAAATAAAATCTATTAAAAACCAACCTTTTCATTTACGATATGCAAGATTTATCTGGTATTTAATTCTAAGGATGCTAAAACCTGTTGTTTCTTGGGGGAAAAATAGTGGTTATGGAAACAAAACAATATTTCAGGGCTCTGTATGTTTTACATAATTTAAGCTTTCAGCCGATTTACAATCAAAAGGAAGCAAAGTCTATATTTAATTATTTGAAATAAATTAACACTTGGGAATGGTGTACACTCCTATTCTTTTTTTTTTTAAGAAGAAGAGATGCAGTGATTGCCTGCCAGTGCTGTGCATTTTTCATCGTAAAACTGTTGGGCAGTGATTATGCTACTTTGGCAGCAGGGTTTTTAATGCAGTGATTATTTTCTCTTTATTTTTATTTAATGCTTAGTGTGATTCTTCAGTTTTGGGCTTAGGAAATACATTTCTAGGTGGTAATCAGATCGGGCCAGGGTATGTAAATGAAGAAACATGCCTGATAAAGTCCTCATGCAAATACTATGGCATATATACTTGGATTAGATATTTGGATGCAAAAACATGATTGTGGCATTTTCAAAAGGCCACTGTGAGTGTGTTGTTTTGGCATTATTGAAGTTTGTGGGTGAGACTGTTATTTTCAGGGTTGACAGCATTTGATTTAGACTAATGGCAACAACAACAACAACAACAACAACAACAACAACAACAATTAAAATTATGGGAACCCTTCTTTTCATTGTTATAATCAGCCAGTCACTGCCTCCTCTAGGATATTGCATTCCATTCTTCCTTCCACTGAACACAGATAATGGTACCATGGCAAAACTCTCCAAGGGACTCTTGAAATCTCCTCCTCCCGACACTGATGAATTACTCTCCTGTAAGATAACACACATGGTAGTTTCACCTCCAGATCTAAGAGCACAAGCAAGAATACTTAATGAAAGTATTGGGGCAATGGTGGATATACTTGAAATCTGCTTTGCCCAAGAAGTTAATAACGGTGTATAAATATTCTACCTAATTCAGAAGTGATATATCCTTTATGAATGTATCAACTGGACACAAACATTAGCATTAGTTGCTACTTCTGAATATATTTAAGAATTATTCTAAATTGATAACGGTTTTGTTAGGTTACACAAAAGGATTCACTTTTCTACCTGGTTTCCCACAGGGACCAACCATATGCTTCTTGAATGCCAACAAGCAAGATCAGAAGCTAATAATACAAATCTTAGAGACACTTCATTTTAATGACAGTGTGATTCAAGGGAAGTGGTCTTTTGTCCTACATAGTACTAGGGACATGATGATTTGCTTGGTGGGGGATATAAGCAAAAGAACTGGAAATGTTAAGGCATCAGCAAAGCCTTGACCAGAATACATCAATATGTCTACAATACCAAGAGCTGAACCAAGGTGAAGCATGTCCACTTCACACTGACCTAGAATTTGTTTACTCCCCCTTTTTCTTCTATAATGACATCTGCTCAGGGCTATGATGATGCCAAAATAATAAAATGTGTATCGTGGTATTCTTTTTTACTTTCATCCCAACATTGCACACTAGTATATGGGGGTGGGGGGCAATAATTAATAGCGTCAGCATTAGACCCTCCCATACTATGTAGCATTTCAGGTTGAAATAACTAACAGAAACATATTTCTAAGCTACCTTAACTAAGCGTCATTGATTGGGTCCCTGACTGAATTTATCTGATCTCATTTAAAGCTATCATTCCTTGGCCCAAAAAGGCTACCCTTCTGTCTTTAAAGTATTATGCAGTGGTAAGTACGTGTGTGTGTGTGTGTGTGTGTGTGTGTGTGTGTGTGTGTGAGAGAGAGAGAGAGAGAGAGAGAGAGAGAGAGAGAGAGAGAGAGAGACAGAGACAGAGACAGAGACAGAGACAGAGACAGAGACAGAGACAGAGAGACAGACAGACAGACAGACAGAGAAACAGAGAGAGAGACAGAGAGAGACAGAGAGACAGAGAGAGGCAGAAACAGAGGCAGAGACAGAGGCAGAGATAGAGAGAGGCAAAGACAGAGAGAGAGACAGAGACCGAGAGACAGTCTCTTCTTCTTCTTCTTCTTCTTCTTCTTCTTCTTCTTCTTCTTCTTCTTCTTCTTCTTCTTCTTCTTCTTCTTCTTCTTCTTCTTCTTCTTCTTCTCTTTCTCCTTCTTTTCCCTTTCCTCCTCTTCTTTTTCCTCCTTCTCTTCCTCTTCCTCCTTCTCTTCCTCCTCCTTCCCCCTCCCTTCCTCCTCTGCGTCTTCTTGCCCATCATTCTTCCCCTCCTGCTCCTCCTCTTCCTCCCCCTTCCCTGCCTTCCTCTTCCCCTTCTCCTCCTCCTTTCTCTTTCCTCCTCCTTCTCTTTTCTATTCAGAATCTGCAGGAACGGATCTAGTGGCTTTCTGTATCCATTCAAAAACAAAACAAAACAGAGAGCAATTTATACAGAGATATGTAGACCTCTCATGTGTGGATATCCAAAATGTGATATCAGACTTCACTGTACTCAGGGACATCCCTTCATGCACCTTATGTCTGGACAAAGTTTTAGAACTTTCATTTCCAGAAAAGCCCAAATGATTGTGTTTCACTAAAAAGCTTAGCAATGATAATGTCTTCATTATTATTTTATGTCATGGCGTGCATGCATGAGTTCAAAGCTGGATTGAGCTAAGATCCCTGCATAATCACAGCTGATCAGAGCCCACTGTGGTGCTGATATGACCTTAATGAGCTTCAGTGCTGTGAATTACAAGTCTAAAAAAAGAAGTCTACTTTAATAGTTTAGAGGCAGAGAATGTTTTGTGTTCCTTTTCTTTTTTTCCTTTTTTTCACAGCTGCGTAATACCTGGGAGCACTATAGAAAGCACTTACTTTTCCCAGACTTCAGATAAACCTACAGTTTTTAATGCTTTTACAAGGAAGGGCAGGTAGACCAAATGGGGCGAACTGTGGCTTTTCACTAAGAGGAGAACATCTATTATTACAGGGTTTAATACCCCATTGATTTAAACTTGACATTATAAAGAAGACTTAGGCAGTTGTTAAATTTTTTGTTAACATATTCATGAAGGTAATGGATGAATTATTATTCATTTTAAACAAAAAGGTTACCTTAGTTCCACATTGCTGCTAAAGTCCCTTTAACATCATATAAAATATAATTAATGGTTTGTGCTGTAAAAGAAGTTGGTGTAAAAAGGTTCATAACTATAAAGTCTGATTTTCAGACATAAGGTTCCAATTTAGATTTCAGCCTTTATGTATACTGGAACAATCATCAATGTCTTTAATGTCTTTAATGTTTTTCCCTTATTATAATCAGTACTGACTTATACAATTAGATTCAACTGATACTAAAAAATAACATGGTGTTTAAAAACAAATTAATTATTCCTATCAAGTCTGTTTCGCAGGGAAAATGCTCAGATTTCCTGACATATAAATACACTTTTTCTTCTGTAAAGTAGCTATCTTCAAGAAATTCAAATAAAATGGAGTTATCCATACACCAATTGCATGAAAGTAGGCAAAATGAAAGAGATATTTAGATAAAACCCATAATCATGTAAAGCCTTATATAAAAAAGGAATCTGCAGTTAGGCCCCATGAGTGTCAGAGCATCTGAGATTCTTCTACATCAATAGAAGAGAATATATGTAGCTTATGGTTGAACTGAGGAATTCTTGATGTTCTCTGAGCTTGGTTGTTTGCTTGCAGACATTTCATTACCCATCTAGGTAACATTATCTGTGCAAGTGTAGGGTTTGCTCCCTGCTTATATACAGTAGTGTTGACCCTGGACCTGAAGACATGGTATATGCGCAAATGGCTCCTATTGCCTTGGATACTTACCGAGTCAGGGATTCAGAGCCAGGAAAAGCACCCAAGATTTCAACATGCAATAGGGAAACACCCAAAAGAACAGCCTTAGCTATTTCTAGTAATTTCTACTCCCTCTTATCTTATCTATGGTGCACCAGTCTTTCAGGGTAACTTCCTTATCTAACGTGTGCCAGTTTTGCTGGGTGGTTTGCTTATATAACCAATCAGTATAAATATAAGGATTTATTGTCATTCAGGGCTTCCTTTCTTTAAAAGGAACCCATTTTTGTTCAGCTGAATAAACACGTAAGCTTAACGGCAATCCCAAATCCAGCACAATAGTAGCTTACACATCCAATGTTGTTGTTGGTGGGTCCTTTCCTCAACCTCCTCAAGCCCTCAGCCCCACCCCTACCATCGCTTACATTTTAAATTGATCTCTTTTAGTGCACACAATATAGGTTTAAAAGAGTTAAGGTATCGATTCTGTGGTCCCACCTTCCATCCTGATTTTTTTTTATATCCCCTCCTCTTTATGGAAATCCCTGAATCAAAGGTTTGTCAAGTGCTCTAATGTGATTTGATTCAAATTTCACCAGCAAATGACTTGTTTTTCAAATCAAGTTACTTCCATCTTGGTTTTGCAAACACTTCAAATGTTCTTTAGAATGTAATTTTATTTTCTTCTCTACTTGGTGAAGAAAGACAATAGACACTAAAAAAAAATCAGGCATGAAAATTAATTACTTAGCTACTTGTAATTGTTTGTTCAGTGCATCTGACTGGCAACATGAAAACGACTTGCATTTGTATTTTTCCAAAACTCTGCCTCTATAAAGAGAAGAAAAACAATTTTGTGAATGTGGCCTTCTGGGATGAATATCTTTTTCGGAATGATTATGATGGATGGCAAGAAAAGACAATTGAGGAAGTTGATCGCCAGGCTCTTTTATTTCTTACTATTTAATCTACCACTCATAGAAGGTTTTGCTTACTCTGAAATGTCATGATTGACATAGGTAATCATAAAAGATAAAAACATGTTTGCTCATTTTCAATATTCAGGAAGCAAGTGAGAGACAAATTGTCTAGGAATGAAATGACTAGCAGTAAATAAATATCATTCCTCCAAAGTCAGATAGAATTCATTTGGCAACTACTGGTTTTGAGATGAAAACACAATGGAAACTAGACTTCTGGTCATTGAATTCCAACTGTTACCTACACAAACGCATACAGACATATTTCTTGAGTCCAAATTTAAACAGATTTAAGAAGAAATAAACAGAAATAACAAACTTTCATCATTTCCTCAGTTGTAACTGATGAATTTTCTATTTTATGAAATGATTAAGGACTTCTTATTTTTCCTGGTTCTCCAAGATGACGACGATGTTGATAACGATGATATATGGCAACCTTTATTATTTTTATAAAGGCAGCAAACTTATCTAATACTCCTTCCTCCTCCTCTTTTCCATACTACAACAACAATGGAGTGAATTGGGCTGAGAGAGAATGGCACCCAACTGGCCTTCATGTCTAATGGACCCTAAGAACTCTGAGCGGGAGTTCTTGAGAGATGATTTCCTATAGTAGAGTATATATATATATAACATACGTACGTACGTACGTACGTACATACATACATACATACATACATACATACATACATACATACATACATACATACATACATACATATATATATATATATATATATATATATATATATATATATATATATATATATATATATATTTAAAGTCACAACCCCTGGTATGCCCAAGAATGGGAGGAAGGTCACACTTCCACTCTCTGTCATTAGTCTCGTCACAAGAGACCATCCAGACAGAAACCCAATATTTTTTACTGTTGCCTTTTTGTTACATTTGTTATATTTATGCTGATAAATAAATAAAGGGAGACTAGTATAGATCTATTTCAAGCTATTTAGCTCTCATCAGCTAGCCATACCCATGTTTGGGAATCGAACCTGTGCTCCATTGCCTCCCAGGCAGGGAGTTAACCATTTGAGCTACAGAGAACGACTCCTTATCAGCCAGCCAGGGTGGGAGGTATATACTTAAAGTCACAACCCCTGGTATGCCCAAGTATGGGAGGAAGGTCACACTTCCACTCTCTGTCATTAGGCTCGTCACAAGAGACCATCCAGACAGAAACCCAATATTTTTTACTGTTGCCTTTTTGTTACATTTGTTATATTTATGCTGATAAATATTTATTTATGATATTTATTTATGATATTTATTTATATATATATGTTATAAAATGACTAGTAGACATAATTATCCTTTAACTTATTTTATGTACTGCATTCTCCTAGAAGAATGTTGGGCAGGTAGGGAAATGAACTGAGATTGCCTAATGTTGATTGGAAAAAAAGAAGTGCTCTTACATATTGTTTTGTCTTACATTAACTAATAAGAGGAAACAAATATGGATTTAGTAAAACTATTAACCTTAACATTCATTAAAATTTTAACAAGCATGAGAAAATGTGTTTTGAACACAAGTCCACAAATTAACCATGTTGCTTGAAAGTACTGTTTGTCCTTTTACTGGAGGGGAAAAAATCTAATTCAAATGTTAACAAACAGTACATATCAAGAGTCTATTTCTGCAAATAGGGTATAGATTTTTCTTTCTAGTGTTAGATGACAATTCTTTTATTAGACTCTTTTCCTGAAAAAAGAAGTCCTTGATTTTTAGTAGATTCCAAATACTGTATTCCAAGAACTATGCAGTGTTATTACATAGCAATAGATCCATACTGACAGCTTGTTAACTTTAGCCCCAAACATAACATTTATAGAAATATCCTTATTTTAGTGATCTTTGTCTTTAACATCCTAGGATAAATTTCCTCTTTACTTCTTCACTACATTTTTGCCATTATCTATTCTTGAGATCAAGGAGTGGTGATGAAAATAACTAGCATCATCAATTCTTTGCCATCAACCGTAAGGTCACAGAACAGCTAGTTAATATTGCCTTTGTCCTAATAGTTAATGTTAACCCAGGTTTTTCATTCTGCATATTTCCATCTATAATAAGTTCTTCAAAATCTTCTTTCCTTTGGGCTAACAAAGAGGCATTGTCTTCTTATCTCAACCAATTGGTAGTTCAGCCTCCTGTTTTGATTCCAGCTGTCATCTCTTCCAATCCTGCCATTCTTATAACGTATTATATGCAGCCATATAATCTGCATTTTGTTTCACCCCTTTTCAACTATTTTTCTTCCTTAGTCTCAAAGATCACAGTAGCTTCTTGTTTATTTTAGAGGTTTCTTTAAAAAAAAGAAAGACAACACTTCTCTTGATCTTTTTATATTTGTTAACTGTCCTAATTAAAAAAAACTTTTCTTGCACTTCACTTCCTTCTTTGATGTTGAAAGTTTGCAGTCAGTCATCATACTTCTTTTTTGTTGCCCAAGTCTTTCATCTCCTCTCTTTTCCTAGTTATCAGGGTAGCTTTTTCTGAAAGCCACATGGATTCTTTCCTCTGAAAATTTGGAAATATTCTTTCTGCTTTGATTTTCACAATGTCTCTTATTGCTTCCCCTAGTTCTTCAGCTTCCTTTCACATAAGATAAATGTACTAAATCAATTCATAGCATTGATCTTATATTCTGATTGTATGTCTTCCAGGTCAAATCTTGCTGCACACCTACTGTCTTTAATTATCTAAGTTTATATATTTGACACCAATAATTTATGGTCTGCTCCACAATCTGTTTCAATAACTCTGCTAGCTGACTGAATTTAACTTCTCCATTTTCTCTTTTGTATTATTGTATGTGGTTGATTTGATGCTGATCTTTTGTGTGGTAATGTCCATGCACAGGATCTGCATTTATCCTGCTTAAGGTGTTGGCAATACTCCAATAATTTTGTTATACCTCCCAAACAATTTGTTGCTGATGAAGCTTTTTTGCACTGTATTATACTATGACTAGCTAATTAATGACCAGATTTCTGCAAAGATATGGATCTAGAATGATAAATATGATTTGGAACACACATGGAGGTGCATATAACAATTACTAGGGACACATTATAACAGATGCATTTTCCCAGTTTCATGCAGCTGCTCTCCATAGCTGACATGTGATTCTTGGGAAATATTTATTTAGTTTAAGGTGTTCTTGACAGGTGCAACCTGCACACTAATTCACGTGCTAAACTACATTGATCTTTTGACTCTACTTTACTAATCATTTTGTACAGTTACATGTCTTTATCTTGTTATTATTCTTGGATTGTTAATAACGTAGCCAAGAAATGAAATCAGAATTCTTTTAGCCAATTCAAGGTTCATTAGATCAACAATGCCATTGTTTGCACAGTGCATTAACTTATGGCCTAATAAGCTGAGGTTTCTGAGCTCAACCACTTGCATTTGGAGAATACAATTATTAAATACAACACAATTAAGCCATATTGGCTAGGTTCGCCTATTTCACTGAGCCCTAAACTAGTTAACCCAATTTTGTCTAGTAACTTGGGCAAGCCGGTATTATTTATGTCCAAAATATATCAACAGTAAAAGAATTAAAATATAGAAAAATTGGCTTTAAAAGAGATGATAACTTTTGATAGTTTGACATTCTGAATCATTATTTCTATGAGTGCATTTTCTTTTGCTTTTGATATAATTTAATGGTATCTGTCAATATGAAAGTTGTTCTAAAACAGCTCAAAAATAAAAGATGTCCCCTTTATATACAATTTTTTTTGTCATCAGTGCTCTTTTTACACTGTTCTATGAGCTTTCCAATGTTTTTCTTTATCATTTTAATTTTATTCTAAAAGAAAATTGCATGTTAAAAAGAGAATCTTGGAACATTAACAGCCTGTTGGTCCAATTAAGCAGTAAATTTGTTTTCCCAATAGGTAGGCTGAAGACAAAACAGTAAAGATACAAGCTCATTAGTGTTCTAGTTCTATTTTTTTTAGTTCTCTGTGTTCAAGATCTTCGTATGAAGTGGCTTTGATTTGATTAAATAAGGAATCTGAGTTGCAAAGTAGATGTAATGTGCCCTAATTCAAGCAAAGAGACAATACAGCATATCTCATTGTTAACTGCACAATTGAACCCCTCCTTTTTTTTACATGCAACTTAATCCCATATCAGAGTGTTTCCTGTCATATCAATGGTAATATTTATCGTTAATGCGTTTGTTTGTTTTTTGCTATGGAGCAATTGAGAGTTTGGTGAAGTCTGCAGATTTCTTCTTAAGAAAAGTATTTAAAGGCATAAAATAAAATAAGACAAACTTAAAGAGAAAAAATGGTCTTCAAGCATTCTGCAAGGATTGTTTGGTTATAGACATCTTACTTTTGGAAGAGGCTGCTTGGTAGAGCAAGAGACAGGATAGAGAAAGCACATATTCTGGTTCCAGCAATATAACCTGCTTCCCAGAAGAGATGTGGAGTATGCCTATTCTGTAGATTTGATGGAATGGATAGAATCCATTGAAGGCAAGCAGTTGTACAGACCACTGGTCCTGGGTCACAGAGAGCTTCATAGATGACAACCTGCATCTTGAATTGCACCTGGAAACCTACTGGAAGCCGATACAGCTTACGTAGCAGCAGTGACGTGCAGTGAGGTTTATGGCTGGTGAGGCAGTTCTCTCACCCGACTGTCTAAAGCGCTTTCTTTCTTTCGCCCGCCTGAGCTCTGACAGGCGGGCGAAAGACCTGCCTCTGCTGGCAGGCTGCCGTGGACACAGAGGCAGGCGAAAGAAAGTGACTTTCACCAACCTGTGTTGGTGGGCTGCCACAGACACATAGGCAGGTGAAAGAAAGTCTCTTTCACCTGCCTGAGCTGGTGGACTGCTAGTTGCTGCCAGAGTCACCATAGATGACTCTTCTTAACTGTTTTAAAAAACCTCTAAAAAATGTCCTCTACAGGAGGAGGCAAGAGAACCACGTGCCTCATCTACATAAGGAATTTTTCACATTTTAACCCTTGCTTAACTCTGCTTGAGTGATCATAAAGTCAGACTAGATGAGGCACGTGGTTCTCCTGCCTCCTCCTGTAGAAGGTGTTTTTTAAGAGGCTTTCTTAAACAGTTAAGCACTAAGCAGAGTCATCTATGGTGACCATGAAGAGCCGAGGTGGCGCAGTGGTTAAATGCAGCACTGCAGGCTACTGCTAGATCAGCAGTTCAGCGGTTCAAATCTCACCGGCTCAGGGTTGACTCAGCCTTCCATCCTTCCGAGGTGGGTAAAATGAGGACCCGAATTGTTGGGGGCAATATGCTGACTCTCTGTAAACCGCTTAGAGAGGGCTGAAAGCCCTATGAAGCGGTATATAAGTCGACTGCTATTGCTATATTGCTATTGCTATTGCTATCCACTGTGACTCTGGCAGCAACTAGCTCAGCCTTTTTCCTTTTACTTTTTTTTTCTTTTCATGATGACAGTGATGAGACTCTGCCTCCCCTGCCTCCCCTGACTGCACGTCCCTGTGTAGCAGTGTTCTTGCATGTGTTTAATATGTGTCCAGTGTGCCCAAAATTGCACATGCTACTGCATTTTACAACAATTATAGCTCCTAAATGGTCTTGAAGACACTTGGCCCCATATACAGCCCATTGCAATATTGCAGCTGGCAGGGTTACTAATGCATGAACATTTCAAAGGTGATAAATGTATAAAATCTGAAAACTGAATTTTCATTTTTTTTTAATGATAGGACTGTCTTGATAGTTTAAAAAGTACATGTTTCACTATTTTGTTGTTGAATAAGTTAATGTAATATAACCCTAACCCCACCAACTAATTTTTCACCACTTTGATTTAGTCATAAAAATAATCTGCCTTTACACACAAGAATTAGTATGGTCTTCATGTATTCTGCAATTAGACCAAAAATAAATCTGATTAGATTCATTTTATGTATATGTTAAAGATCACCTTTGAGTGTCTTGATAAGTGACCCTTTTGTAAATTTTCACATTGAGAGAGAGGGGCTACAATGTCAACGTACATACATTTCTTAGACTATGCAAGGCTTCTTTCTAGTTAATCTAATTAATGCATTGCACTGGGAGGGAGGTAATCTTTCACCACAGTGCTTCTATATTTATTCCAGTAAGACTGCAATCAGTAACTCATTTTTTGGCGTGACAATCCCACTGTACTCCATTGGACTTCTAGACAGATATGTGTAGATTTTACCTTGATTGTATTTCAAAAGAACTAGTGACAATACCTAAGGTTGTTTTCATTGGCAGTTGAGAAAGTCCTGAGTTGCAGCAATGTGCATCAGATTTAGTTAAATTTCAGGTCCTAAGCTAATCTGGTTGGTTTGGACTGATTCTATGAGTTCACAAAACAATTCTGGCATTCTTTCTAGGTAAACAAAAGCACAAAAGAAAAATCTGCCCAAAATATACACACAGAAAGCAACATGGTGACTAGGGAAATTACCTAAGCAATAGTGATACCTCCACGATACAGTGAGTAATTAATCAGGATTCCTCGTTCATCATACCTTGGGAAGAGAAGTTGTATCTTCAACTATCTGTTGTTCCTATGATATAGGCCCGTGATGGCGAATCTATGGCACGCCTGCCACAGGTGCATGTGGAGCCATATCTGAGGGCAAGTAAGGCGTTGCCCTATGTCAGCTCCAGCTGGCTGCTGATTTTTGGCTTTCTGGAGGGCAGGGGAGGCCATTTTTGCCCTCTCCAGGCTTCAGGAAAGCCTCCAGAGCCTGTGGATGGCGAAAAACTGGCCTACCAGAAGTTAAGAAATAAACTTCTAGTAGGCCTTTTGGGCTGTTTTTTGCTCTCCTCAGGCTTCAGGAGGCTTTCCTGAAGCCTGGGGAGGGCAAAAAACAGCCCAACAGACCTACCCAAAGTCTTGAGGCTTCAGTAAGACATGCACGGATGCGAGGGGGAAGCGCAGGGGATTGTGTGTGCATGCGAGGGGGAAGGCATTGCATTATGGGTGTGGGCATGCATGCATGCGCTATCACACACGTGTGCACCCTTTTGGCACCCAAGCAGAAAAATCACTGATATAGGCCTCCTCCTATTAGGGGTTGTGATGGTCCAAGGGCATCTTTGCTCTGCTTTGTTGCAGGCAGACTATTAGTAGCTAATTCTTTAATCCCAAAACCAGTTATGCGGGTACCTGGTACAAAATCCTCTTTGCCCTCCTTCTAAGATCATTTGGGGTTTTTTGCCAGATAAATCATCATTCTAGCCATTGCCTATCCACTGCAGATGAAAGCCTCTTCCACATGTTTCCAACTAGTAGGGTTTCTTCCCAGCCAAGAAATATTATTTACTTAAAGGCAGTGTGACTATTTCCAAAGCAACATTGAACAGATGTAAATTATGAACAATATATTTTTGATTGATGGGAAAAAATGCACCAAGTTCAAGAAGTGCATTAACATGTCAAAAATTAGAAAGAGGGATTATGCACAGTCCATTTCTTGAGGATAATTTTGAAAGTTCTTTTAGTAATTATTTACACGCTTATATTACCAAATATGGAGTGGGATGACTCAGCGGTTAAGAAGCTGAGCTTGCCAGCTGGAAAGCTGACAGACCAGGTTCAAGACTCAGGAGCTACATGACAAAGCGAGCTCCCATTCTTGCCCCAGCTGCTACCCATCTAGCAGTTTGAAAGCATGAAAATGTGAATAGATAAATAGGTACTACTTTGGTAGGATTCCAGAATGATTGTTGTCATTTGTCATTACATTCTATTGTAGGTTCTGTGTTTCACTGCATGTTCTGTGTTGCAATGTGATGTCATGTTGGTCACATGATTGCAGAAATGTCTTCAGACAATGCTGACTCCCTTGGCTAAGAAATGGAGGTGAGCACTTCCCCCTAGAGTTGGACATGACTGGATAGGGGGAAACTTTTCTTTTTTTATTAGTAAGCTACATAGAAAAGGGGCAAGAAAACATCCTAATTGCTTTAATATAATCCTTAATTATTTTATATAAATGTACATATTGATGGCTAATACAATATGACATCTATACATTAGAATCTATTTGAATTATAATCATAATAAAAACAATGGAAATGTATGATTAACTGTCACCCTAAATTCACATTAAATGCTGTATTTTATGTAACTAATAAATATGCAAATTACGGTATTATTATGTAAATTGCTCCATTCAAATGCTAAGTTAAGGAAGAAAGATATAAACAATTTCAATTAAAAATTACAGTTGTCTGAAGATTGCAGTTTATAAGAAGGGATTACTTGACAGCCAACAAAATGTTGAGAAATTATTATTTCTTCATTACATTGAACTTCACACATATTCCACCAATTATGAATTAATCACTACATGGTATTAAAAATCAGGACACTAAATATTGCATTTCTGAACAATTTACTTTCGATTTTTCTCTAAGTAAAATATCCTCACAATTAGTGTGAATAAAGACATTATACTGTCATTTTCCTATTCTTGGAAATACTTCACTTTATCCCAGGACCAGTTTGAAATGAAAAATAGGGGGGAGAGGTGAAACATTCATAAATAGGAAAGGGAGCTAATCCCTTGATTTAGAATCAAATCAAGACATGAAATATAATCTAGTTCAAAATTATATAGGCTTTTTGTATTTATTAGTTTCAAACACATTGTAAATTGAAAGATAAGTTTGAAGTTTCCCTTCTGCTAGTGAGACAATTCATAGTTAGTAAACCAATACCATAGTTTCCAGCGTATAAGACAATTTTTTAAACCCCAAAGATTATTTTGAAAATCAGGGATTGTCTTATATGTTGGGTATAAGAAAGGCCATACCAAAAAACCAAAGCAAAAGAAAAAGCAATGCCACCAAGCAGAAAGCTGTGCCGCCACCAGTGCAAACACCAGCCTTTCCATTGATAACCTCGGCGCTCCTTGCCTGGGCACGTGGATGGATGAATGCTGGGATAGCTTAGTAAGGTCTCACTGGCAGTCTAGAGGAGGAAGGCGCTGAGCTCAAACCACGAAAGCCCAGCAGCACACAGGCCTTCAGCTGGCTTGCAGGCGCCTGAAAGTAGGGGGTCGTCTTATATGCCCAGTCGCCTTATGCGGCGGAATATACGGTAACTATTTTAAAACATAATATACAAAGACCAGTTTGTCTCTAAGTTTGCCTCAGTATTTTCCCCCTTCCCTTCTCTTTTTCTTTCCCTTCTTGTTTTTCAAGATTAAGAATTGTTTTTTAATGTTATTTAGCTGTTTCTGTCAAAATATCTAAGATCAGATGTTTATTGCTTTTCCAGCAAATCATGAGCAGTCCTTTCAATTGTAACATCTTCTTAGGGTGAGGTCAGACTTGCCGACCATCAATCACTCCAGTGGTGAGATGTAGCAAAAGTATATTACCTCATGAAGTCAATTCAATTATCAGTTTTCAGTGTCATACCTTGCCTACCAACCCAGAAGAGTGGGTTGCTCTTCTGGATTGGCCAGATAAGAACTTGATTTTAAATTTATTTCCATTTCAATACTTAAGCTTGTTTGGTATAATTTAGGTTATTTGTTGGACAACATGGAAGCTGATGCTTTGTCCTTCTTGCTAATCTCATCTGGCAAAATCAGGTGGGGAGTAAAGTAGCTGCGGGTGGTTTGGTCCTTCTCCATTATAACCTTTTATCTTTCCCATATTAAATTATGAAGTAGTTCAAATCAAGTCATTTTGTCTCTTAAATCTTGGATTGTAAACTTGAATGTAATCATACTCTCCTTGAATTTGAATAGAAACACTGATTTGCACAGACCTTCATTTGTAACCTTGATTTTCAGGTTACAAATGAAGGGGAAATGTACATTTCAAATAGTTTTACCGTCCAAGTTCATATACTGAAGTTGGATGCATATTTATTCATATAGAGAAGAGAAAAATTAAAATCAATGAGACAGAGGTTAATTATGACTTATTTAAACCCATCTAATTTCAATGTGCATCTATTTCAACCATGCAATATGAACCCAGCCTATTGCTTAGGAATAGAACTGTTGCTATGAGAAATTGTTCCTCTAAACCAGTTTTCATTATACAAATGCTTGTTGGGATGTCAAGGCACAAATTTTATTTGCAAATGGGTGAGAATTTCTATCAATACCTTTGCAGGGAACCCTGTTCTTTTCAATTATAATTAACTGTTTAATAAGGTATTTCATTCCCAGTCTGCATTCGAAGAAAGGTAATGACAACATTTCTAGAAAACAATAATGGTCTTAAAATGTAAATAGTCTTCTTTGCCAGTTAACTTTTTAAAATGTTTGTTTTTTACATTGTGCATGCCCAAGATGGTGCCCTGTCGCATTTGAGGACAGCTTTGGGGAGATGATTGTCCTTCTCGGGGCTTGCAGGGAGTACCCTATCCCATCGTCGGTTCCAGGTATGAGAACTTCCTGGGACCTCGGGGATACCCTTGAGCTGCAATTTCCTGCCTTGTAGCCGGAACATCGTGAGTGAAATGAGGTGGTTGGCGGTGAAAGGAGAATGGAGAGCATTGGCGGGTGCCGACGTGGGTGTGGTCATCATCATTTGGATGCCTGGCCTGAGGTCTCTGCAGCTGCTGCTCCCCATGCCATGGTGTTATCCTGGTTGATCCCCCCTCCGCCTTGCTTATGTATGTGATAGCCTGGATCAGCGGGGAGTAGTTGAGGCAGCTGGCATGGATATTGATGGCAGCGGAAGATGGCTTTGGTAGTTGGCATGGGCGCAGTTGGAGTGGGGGGGTGTCCTTCGTTGAGGCCCCCTCCAGAATCACAGCCATTGCCTGGGTCACTGTACTGTGTCATTTGGCCATTTGGCCCCTCCACTTGTGACACTATGGACTGGGTCAACGGAGTGTGGCCCTGGCGACGGATATGAGTGTGGCTGGCGTGGATGGAGCTTAGCTGTTGGAGTTGTTGAAGTTGTTGGAGCAGCCACCACTGTCTTCACTGCCACCATCACTGGCCGCTTCACCACCTTGCAATTTATCATTTGCTGTGATTTTGACATCTGGCTGTTACTCCTACACATTGTCATTAACACCGACCATTGCTATGATGGACATAAGCTTCCCGCTACCCCCTTGAACACTGTCGGCTGCCAACCCCCAATGGACATGTCATCTCCTCGTTCCATCTCCTGTGATGTCATCCTGTTTGGTTGATGCCACACTCTCCTCTATGTTATACTGTGACAAAACTTTACTCCCTTTGGGAACTCCCCCTTTCCCGGGGATGGCCTTCTTGCCTATCAAGATGCTTCTTTAATGACGGATCTTGGGATCCTGAGAGGTGCCATGCGAAGAAGAGACTTCTTAGGGGTTTCTTACAAGGGTTTTTAAATAAACTTTTTAAGGGGGGGTTGATTCGCGGACATAGAGGCGTGCAAAAGAAAGCAAGCTGGCGGGCTGGCACTTTCTTTTGCCTGCCTGTCAGAGCTCAGGTGGGCGAAAGAAAGAAAGCGCTTTAGACAGTGGGATGTCAGGGGAGAAGACTGCCTCACCAGCCATAAACCTCACCGCTCATCACTGTCATGGGGGTACCTAAGTGCTCCCATGTTACACCTCTTTTAGGCGGCCTGCAGTGGTTGCCAGTTATTTTCCATGTGTGATTCAAGGTACTAATTATGACCTTTAAAGCGCTCCATGGCTTAGGCCCAGAGTACCTGCGAGACCACCTACTGCCACCAGTAGCCTACCACCATCCAGTGTGATCCCACAAAGTTGGACTCTTCAAGGTGCCATCGGCCAAACAGTGTCGGGTAGGGACCCCCAGGGCGAGAGCCTTCTCTGTGGGAACGCCTTCCCTCTGGAATGAGCTGCCCCCAAAGCTTTATATAATCCCCAACCTCTGGTCCTTCCGACACGCCCTAAAAAATTGGCTTTTCCAGCAAGCCGGCCTGGCCTGAACAGAATAAAATTAATGATTAATTTAATTGTTAGTTTTAATCTAATTTTTAAAATTTTATTGTTAATATTAATTGTGTTTGTTTTTGGATACTTTATTTAATTTTCTTTTTAACTTTTGTAATATGTGTTGTTTTTTTAATATGTTGTACACTGCCCTGAGTCCTTTGGGAGAAGGGCGGCATATAAATCTAATAAACAAACAAACTATTTGACTGCAGTCTGAAAGGATTCATGTATATTTTCAAGAAGAAGAAAGAACTGATTGGAAAGAGCAATTGCAAATTGATCAATACAAACTGTGATATGAGTTAGATCATGGGAGAAATAATCTGCACTTTGTACTGAGGCTCAAGAAATAAGAATAAAAAAAATATTTAAAAAAGATAAAAGAAATAAAGAAAATAGTCAATAGGAACTGAAAAAGAATTAATCAGAATAATTCAAAAGTTATTTCTTTATATATAGTACTTTCGATCAGTGTTTCTGAACCTTGGCAACTTTGAGATAGCTGAACTTCAACTCCCAAAATTTCCCAGACAGCAAGCAACTGACTCTGGAATGCTTACAGGATTAAAAGAGACAACCCCAACAGCAATTCCAGGTGCCCAAGGAAGCCACTCACCCCCCCCCCCCAATTCACTGCAAACAACAGGAGACTCATCCACCCCTAACACAAGTGCCTTGAGGGCAATAGCCAGGTCTTTGATGCTTTTCAATAGGGTTGAGAGCAGAGAACATCTAAACCAGGAGTGAAATGCTCTGAAGTCTACTACTGGTTCGGTTCGCTACCGGTTTGCTTCATGCACACATGCACACCACAGGCACTACTGCACAATGCTGAAAAAGGAGGATTAAGTAGCCTTTTCTGTGTCTGCAAAGATAAGTAGAATAGTGATGGAGGAACATCTGTGCTGTGCAATTTAGATTAGCTAGAAATCAGGATTTCCTGCTTTCTAGCTAATA
Source organism: Thamnophis sirtalis (assembly GCF_051295495.1). Lineage (NCBI taxonomy): Eukaryota > Metazoa > Chordata > Lepidosauria > Squamata > Natricidae > Thamnophis > Thamnophis sirtalis. The sequence continues at coordinate 108,562,023 of NW_028261386.1, read as the reverse complement.
TAAATCACACGACACAGCTGATTATCACACAGCTGATTGTTGGAACTAGTGGTTCGCCCAAAGCGGTAGCATTTTTTACTACCGGTTCAGGTGAATTGGTCCAAACCAATAGCATTTCACCCCTGATCTAAACTATTGTGAAAATATATAGACATAAAACAGCATATTTAAAAATAAAGAAATTGCAGAACAATTGATTTTTCCCAGTCAAACAGTTCACCGAAGAGGGTTTTTTTTTTAATCTATCTTCTCCCATGTTGAAAATTTTGAGACATACATATTCCAAAAGGAAATCCATGACCTCTCTGCATCAATGATAAAATAATCTAATTTAGCATATTATTTACTCTTTTAAAAAAATCAATAAATGCAATTAGAGAGAAAAGAATGGGTTCTCTTGGCTTAAGTATTGAATACACTCTATGAAGGAGTAGGTTTATTGAGTGGTTTTCACAAAAAATCTCAGGACAGCTGACAGCCAGTAAATAAGCTGTTAGATGAACAGTGCACTGATTTACAATTTTGTAGAACAGGCTGGATCTTTGCCCTCTGTGCAGAGAGGAGGAGGAGGAGCTGACCGTAGAAACTCTCTCCCATAACCCACAAACACTTCACTACAAGCATGGAGAGAAGCAAGGAGATTCTTTACACTTAGTTCCTCTTCATGATTGTCTGGAGAGTAAAATGCAGTGATATCATCTGATTTCATCCATTACCAAGTCCTTCCCAAGACAATACACTAATACAGCCTTCCAATGGGTTTATGTCACAGGTTGAACCTTGCTAAGAAAAGTTAGACTGCTCTAGAAGGTTTTTCCTCTCTTTTTTATTATTCCTACAGATTAAAACAATTGTTTAGATCAGGCCCATCGGCCAGATGTGACAAGCGCTGGGCATGCCCATTCCCAGTTTAGCAAAGGGGAAAAAGTCACGCTACCTGTGAGTTCCCAACCTTGCCCAAGCTAATGCCAACCTAGCAGTTCAAAAGCATGCAAATGTAAATAAATAAATAGATGCCACTTCAGTGGGAAAGTAACAGTAGTCCATGACAACACACTGGCCACATGACCACAGAAATGTCTTCAGACAGTACTGCTTCAATGATCTTGAAACAGAGTTGAGCACCTATAGCAAATTCACAAGGACACCTTTACCTTTTTTTTTCTTCCATATTTTTTTTCTCCTGCTCTCCTCTATATTTTCTAATTTTGACTCCTTGGAACTCTTGTTTATTGGGTCATATATCCTGGTTCCCATGTCTTCCACGGGTCTGACTAGTCATTTGTTCAGGACACATTTTCACAATGGAGTTTCACTGCCACTTGCCCTCTCCTGAAGTAGGGTTGAAACTGGTCCAAGCTATTCTGTCCTGAAAATAAGGTTTTGGGGTCCGTATCAGGTTATTATTTACTATAACTTTACGATTCAAGTTTCCATTACCTTTGAAACTTCCCCAAGCAGAATCTATCTATCCAATAAATTCTGTCCAGGAAAGTCAACCCCCCCCCCCCCTTAGACAAGTGAATGAGATGGAAGTCCAAAAGCTGGCCTTCTTGATCAAAACCTTCCTACTCGGCAGCAGCCTGCCTATTGATATAGGTTTATCCCATTACTTTTGTCATTCTGGAAGAAGGTTAAAGCAATGTTCTTCCAAAGAACCTTCAGGAAAAAGGGTATAACTACACTGGAAGTCAATGGGAAGTCAGTAGGGATTTGTTAATTTAGGAAGATACTCCTGTCACTGCTTCACATTCGCTTTGTATTGTGCTGCTTAAAATATTTATTTATTATTATTAACTGCATAATAAATGCTTGCATAATAAATATGGAGGCTGATATTTCCTATTTTAATTATTATTATTTAACATAACTTTTTAAAAAATTAACAGGGAGCCTAGTTAATCCCAAGGGAGATACCTATGAACATATGCTTCTCCTTTCTGGGAAAATACATTTCAAAATCAGCTTCCCCAGTGGTGGTATTCAAAAGTTTTTACTAATGGTTCTGTGGGTGTGGCTTGGGGGGCATGGTATGGCTTGTTGGGCATGGCTTGGTGGACATGGCAGGGGAAGGTTACTGCAAAATTCCCATTTCCCATTTCCTCCTGATCAGCTGGGACTTGGCAGGCAGAGAATAGATGGGGACAGGGCCAGTCAGAGGTGGTATTACCGGTTCTCCAAACTACTCAAAATTTCTGCTACCAGTTCTGCAGAACTGGTCAGAACCTGCTGAATACCACCTCTGAGCTTCCCCCACATGACCTTGCTTGTTGGAAGCCAACTGGGAAGGTCACATGACCCTGAATCACTGCAATCGACATAAGTACATGCAAGTTGCCAAGTGCATGAATTTTGATCATATGACCATGGAAGGGCTCTGATAATTGTAAGTGCAAGGACTGGACATAAATTACTTTTCACTAAACAAATGGATGTGAGTCGAGGGCTATCTATAACGTTTATTGTCTAAATAGGTGACTGTGCCAGACATATTGTACGAAAATGCTAATTGCATTTGATTTTTGCTGACCTTTGAGCAAAGAACACAGTCTAATAGTTGAAACTGAAAGAAGGAAACCCAAGCCATAGTTTTTACATTTGCTATTTAGGAATCTAAGCTTATCGCACATCAAGAAAACAAGACTCAAACCAGGGTGGAAAAGAGCAAAATAAATTATGAAAAATTCCTTGGTCAGTTTTATCAAACACTGCCAAAAGCAAGCTAAAATATGCAGTATGGTATGTGTTTTTCTTCCCTGCAAGTTGCTTTAGTTTTTCTCTTCCCTACCACTAGCCACTAGCAATGATGATGAGCATAAGAGGATAATCTATGTGCTCCATCTAATTTCAGAGGGCAACAATCTTTTAATGCCAACACATAAGTGGTGCTTAATCCAATTCATGGTTCATAAAAGATATCAAAAGTAGACCTTTAAATGTCAATTGTAGTTTGCACCCCCTCCCTCAAGAGAATAAAGTAGGAAAACATTAACACCCAAGGTAAATAAAAAGGAGTGTGGAGTGCCAAAGTGAATAACTTGGCAAGGCTGAACAGGAGTAGTTAATCCTGCCTTTTGCCATTCTTTAATCATTGAAGTAGCTGTTAAATTAAGAGAAGCGGCAAGGAAATGTTGTCAATGTTTCAAAAGGGGCCTTCTTTCCTTCTATCCTTCCATCCTCCCTCCCTCCCTTTTATTTAAAAAAAAATGATCACCAGCATCCATGAAAGCAAGACTTGCATTTCCCTTTTAAATTAGTTTAGATTGTTGGTGAATATTTGATTTTATTATTCACCCTGAGCACTCAATAGACAAATCAGTTTGTTGTTTTAAATATGTTTTCATAAAAGTTAAAATTATTAAAATTCCAAAGGGGAAAAAAAGAGATTTTTGTATTTTGTTCTGTCTCTTAGATGTACTGTAAGCACAACATTTCAGTGCAGAGATCAAATTAACCACTTTTGAGTTTCCTTCTGTGGAAGCTCATTCAGTTGCTTAATGCTCTCCTATTGCAGTACCCTACATAGAAGTGGGGTTGAATAAGTATAGATAAATACCACAGCATGTATTTTCAATTATTGGCAAAAAACTATATTGCTTTGGCCCCTATAATTCTGGCCAATGGCTCCTGATTTTCCTGAAAACAAAACCTTATTAATATCTTCTTGAAAGATTTTTGACTTTGGGCTACAAGTAAAAAAAGGTAAAGGTAAATGTTCCCGTTGAACATATGTGCTAGTCATTCACGACTCTAGGGGGCGGTGCTCATCTCCATTTCAAAGCTGAAGAGCCAGTGCTGTCTGAAGATGTCTCCGTGGTCATGTTGTCGGCATGCTTAAATGCTGAAGGCACATGGAACACTATTACCTTCCCATAAAAAGTGATTCCTATTTTTCTATTTGCATTTTTACATGCTTTCAAGCTGCTCTGTTATGCGGCGTTAGGGATTCAACTGCTGAACTGCCGACCTTTCTGATTGACAAGCTCAGCATCTTAGCCACTGAGCCACTGCGTCCCATGTACCACAAGTAGGCCTTGGCAAAACTTAGGTTTTGTAGATGTAGAATCCCACTTGAGTATTCTCAGTAGAAGTAAGAACCATCTAAAACCAAATAGGTACATATCAGAGTTTTTTACAGCAATCAAATCCAGAAAACACACACAGGTAACTGATGCAGCAGGATTCATTAACTTAGATTTATTTACATAATAACACATGAGACATATATACAATACCAAGAGTGGTTCTTCCAACGTGGTAGAGAAGGGAGGTTGGTTTCAGTTCCAGAGAGCAGACTACTTTTGTAGCTTTAGCACAGACTCAGAGCTATAGTATTAAGCCACGTCCAGGCTCCAAAGTGTTTCAGCTCCGATTGGCTGAACTTGTTACTAAGCCCTATTCCAGTTCATGACTATATCCACTCTGACAGTACTTAACCAATTCATATCTCATAAACACTTTACCACAGGACTTTCACACAAATGCTGCTCAGCATGGTACCCTGAGAGGTTTTTTAGAGTAGTTCAGTTCAGAAAGATCTCCTTGGCAGAAACAACCTACTCTTGCATGCGTGTTGTTGAGTTATTCATATCCTAATCTACTGTGATTCTATTGAAACTCTCATTACTCTCTTTGAACTCATTCCTATGCTGTTCCCAAATGATCAGATGACTTTTATATAATGCTTATCATAGCTAAATGTGCATCCATGATCTTGTTCTTACAGAATTCCTTCAGCAACTGCACTCTATAGCTATAGGTATAACTACTAATATCGCTAACTTTATCAATAAGTTTAATGATGCTCAATTGCAAAGAACTGCTGCCCCCGTCTCGAATTGGTATGACTGTTGTGTTTTTAATTTTGCATTGTTTTTTATGTCGTTTTAAATTCTGTTTGTATCCCCTTCCCTGTTGAGCTGTGAGCCGCCCTGAGTCCCCTTCGGGGGAAAAGGGCAGCATATAAATAAAATCAACAACAACAACATAACATAACAATTATGAAATCCTCAGTGCTCTCTGAACTTCATTATTTGCTTGTAGACATTTCACTACCCAACTAAATAACACCATCTGTGCAGATACATGTGGGGTTTGTTCCTTGTTCATATACAGTATTTTGCCCTACCACCGTGGGAGTTTAGGGTTTTTTCCCCTTGGTAGTTCCTCGGTTAGATATATTGTTTTTGTGCTTGATTATTAATCCAAGTATTAAACCAAGTATTAATCCTTGCTTAACTGGATGTTGATTTCTGGAGAGGATGTATTTTGTTTTTTTTTTATTATTTCTGTCAGCTATTTTATTCGCTCTTTTGAATGGTGTGAACATCTTGTTTATTTCTATGATGACTGATTTATTTGAACACCATGTTCCAAGAATTTTAGTATTTGGGGGTACATATATCAATAGACTTATATACCACATCACAGTGCTTTACAGCCCTCTCTAAGCAGTTTACAGAGTCAGCATATTGCCCCCAGACAATCTGGGTCCTCATTTTACCCACTCAGAAGATGGAAGGCCGAGTCAACCTTGAGCCAGTGAGAATTTTCTGTTGGTTTATCAAGTAGATTTTAAAATCTACTTGATAAACTGTCAGGGTTCCAAGTAACACCCAACGAAATAAAACTCCACCAACACTTGAAGTTCCTCAAAGTTCCATTTTATTAGTGATGTCATACTGGCACATCTGGGAAAACCTGAATCTGAAAGCTTCCAGGTTTCCCTACCCAAATGAAAGTCCAAGCCCTTGCCCAGCACCCACATGTCTGTCACATGGCCAAATCAGGCACCATCCCAACTGCCAATGCCTCTCAATCATACCCCTCTAGGTGCGGGACAAGGTATCCTTGACTCTCTGAGAAAGAAATGTTAGTATGACTATATATGTCTCCCATACTCCACATAATCCCCTTCCCATTTTCCCAGAGCATTGAATGTGGCAGGCCTGAAGGCCCAGTGCAAAAGATGGCTTCCAGGCCTGACATTAACTTCTTGGAAGTCATCTTGTGCATAATTCATTGTCTATCTTTTTTTTCTTTCCAAGATAGTGCTTACATGGTAGAATCATCTTAAGGCTTTCAAAATATCAGGAGATATTTTGCCATTCACAGAAATTCCTTCTTTTCATGCAGGCCATTCAAGAAGGAAGAGAACAAAGAGGAAGTCTCCAGTTCAGACTTGTATGAGTCAACTAAAGTGGGAACTAAAATCTCTAAAGAATGGGAAATGGAAGAGACAATTGTGTGGGGAGAAGAATAACCATAAAGCATGGAATACATCTCTTGGGTTAATAAACCAAAGAAAGAGAATCAGTCAAGCACACCTAGAAGTTCTGAATTCAAATTTTACATACTGCCAGTGTGACCAGTGGCAAGGAATTGCAGAAATTTCAATTGCAACATCTGGAAAGTTCTATATTCCTTATCCCTGCACTATACAGAGGATAATGTTCACATATTATTTATGCCACCTTTCAACAGTCTAGGAAATGTAAATATAACATTTAAGCTTATGAGATCCTGATTAAATTCGATGGGATTTTTCTTAAATAGCTGAGATTGTTCTATGGGTTTCATTGTGCAATTTTTGCATATCATTTCCATTATTCTTCACCATACATCAAGAATCATGAAAAGGCAGAACTTGCTCATTCTGAAAGGCAATTTAAACAACTTTGCAGACATATTATCATTGCTTCTACACATTGAAATGGTGCTTTCTTGGGACCACCAACCATAAAAATAAAATTAACCAATGAACCTACAATAGAATGTAATGACAAATGACAACAATCATTCTGGAATTCTGCATCAACAACAAATAATTAAACACTGAATGAACCTGACAGAAGACCTTTAAAACATTGCCAAACTCTATTTAGAAAAACGTAATGTTTACAGAAAGTCTAATGATTTCATCAGTCTTAATTATAACTGTACCTTGGTGAAAGACTTGCCTGCATTAAAAGTAATGAAGAATGTGTCAAATATTTGAACAGTAACAATTAACTTCTACCCAAATGTCTATTGTTTTGCAAATAATCAGAAAATGGAGAAATTGTTGGTAATTTCAAGACAATGTTTATTACCCAGCAACCAAATTCTTTCCCCAATCACTTAGAGGAGTAAGTTTGGAAGTATTTATCCAGATCTAATTACACTAAAAGTAAGCACAATCAAATCAGCTGTTCCAATCTAGAACATAAAAAGATAAATCCTGAAGGTCTTGTAATTTTCTGGTGTCTGTAATTGAAGGTACTTTGATTAAAATTCCATGGTGAAAAAGCTACCTAGAAATTTTGGAGAGAGAAAAATACATAGCATGTGAGCACAGTATCTTCTCACTGTTAGTACTGATGGACAAGAAGAGTTGTTCTTAACATCAGAGAGAAATAAATAAATGTTTGAGCTACCTAGATTTGTGAATGTTCCTTCAGTTTTTCAGAGCAAAACTTCATATGAAAAATGTTGGCATTCAACACATTTCTCAGATGATTTAAAACAGCTTATAATGTTTATGTAGGCAACAAATGAGGGAATTTCTGGCTTAGGAGTTCCAACATGCAATTCATCATTTTCACACATTTCCACCTTAGTTTATTCATGATATGGTATTCCATATGTGTATAATAACATCATACACATGAATAAAGGAGCACCACTTCTAGTGTCATGTGCAATGCTGCCATCAGCATCTTAATGAAAGCATAGGATCATACAGGTGCCTTCACCATCTTGATGATACTAGGAGATAAGACTACAAAGCTAAGCAGACCACAGATATACCAAAAACTTTCTGCATTGAAATTTTCTAAAGAAGCATTTAACAGCACAAATCTACAAATAGTCTACCTATCACACAAGATTTCAGTGCTGGAAAAATAATTAGCCCACACCACCTTCACTATTCCCTGTCCCAAGCCCCCACTCTAAGGTACTTCTGCCTAGAATAGCAATAGGAACACTTAGATTTATATACTGCTTCATAGTGCTTTACAACCTTCTCTAAGTAGTTTATTGAATCAGCATATTGCCCCAAAATCTGGGTCCTCATTTTATCAACCTGGGAAGGATGAAAGGCTTAAGGTTGTCAGAATCAAACTCCTGACAGTGGGCAGTGAATTAGCCTGCAGTAATTCATTTTAACCACTGCATCACCACAGCTCTTCCATATGGCTAATACGCACACATCCATATCCATATCCACAGAGGGGGAGAGGAGGGGAGGGATAGGGGAGGGGTCATCAGCCTCCTTAGGAAAGGTCAGCAGGATGGGTGCAGATATCATCTTGGGGGCATGATAGCAATAGCACTTAGACTTATATAGTGCTTTATAGCCCTCTCTATGTGGTTTACAGAGTCAGCATATTGCCTCTAACTATCTGGGTCCTCATTTTACTGACCTCAGAAGGATGAAAGGCTGTGTCAACCTTGAGCCTGGTGAGATTTGATCTGCCAAACTGCTGGCTGCTGGTGATCAGCAGAAGTAGCCTGCAATACTGCACTCTAACCATTGCGCCACCACAGCTCATGATGTTGTAAAGGGTGGGAGCCATGGCAGAAAAGGATATTCTTCTGGACCCCACTAGTCAAAATTCCTTGACCAATGGGGTCTGCAGCATGCCCTTTCTGCCAGCCGAGGCAGGGAAGGCTAGTATGTATGCAATATACATATGGAAGCCATTCTTACTTAAATTGTAATTAAACTTTTAATTGTAATTGTATTATGAATGTATGCTGTTAATTTTGCCATTACTGCATACTCACAAAGTGCCCAGTACAATATCTTTGGAAGTGTCTCACTTTTCCAGAATTATCCACATCTATAACATTTAACTTAGTAAATTGTGTAAATTGTGTCGTTGTTGATATATCATGGAATTATGCCTACTTTAAAAAATATATGACTTCATTTCAAATTTGTTTTCTAACATTCTCTGAATAGTGCTAAGCATCTTTCCAGTACATTTGAGGGATTTTTTTTAAATGTCCATCACATATGGTAAAATATATGTTCCTTGTGCCATATGACATTCCCAGCATTTATTCTTATGTGATTTTTCTATCCTGACAATTATCAACAAATATACCATCTATAAAAATTATACTAATATTCTCTTAACCTGGATATATTTTATAGACTTGTTCTTACTAATATTTTATTATTACTGTTTCTTTCAAGTTTTGCATCCATTTCATCATACAAAGTTTGATTTGTTCTGATTTTGTGTATCAAAGATATAATTTTATACACATTATAAAACCTTGCTTTTATATGAGCATTTCAAATTCTGACATTTTTCTTACAAATGTTCTCTCATTTCTGAGGTCAGTTTTTATTCTTCCAACGATTTTTAGGTACAACTATCTATTATGTGGGTTGAGCGTTTTGCGTTTCCCCCCCTCCTTTTCCCATGTAAAACCAATCCCTGACCTTACTCATATAGGACCGTTTCATCACACATCATTTGGAAATGGCATTTGTAAAATCCCAGCCTGACTCAGCCTAAAAAGGAAAAGGCCACATGATAGGGAGGGGGGATAGAGAGGGGGGAATTATCAGCTTTCTGCAGGGTTATGTTCTGCTAGCTGTGCATTTAAATAAAGATTTATTAAGCAATGCATTAAATATAGGCCATGTGGAATCACTTTCTAGTCCAGATTGGTCTTTCATTTAGTACCAAGTTTATTCAAAGGTTAAAAGTTGATCAAATTCCATTAAACCAGCTTTTAGACGTCAGGACACAGATGCTTCACAACAACTTGTTCAATATATCCAAGGATTTTCACAGGTTGAAATATTTCAGGTTTCAGGAATAGTTGACAACATTTGCATCTTTAGTCCTTATTGTTGTGTACTTGAGTTACAACCAGCCAGTGTCAATCAAGCCGGATGGTGGGTTTTGTTGGCTTATGCGTGGAGGCGTTCTGATGGGAGAATAGCAACCTTCTAATTAGTTAATGGTTTGACAGCTACCATATAAGTAGCTGTCAAACCAAGGAGTTCTGTTCTGTTGTTAATGTTCTGACTGATTAAAGGATGTTGAATGCAGAATCACCTCAGTCATTCCTTACTACCACAGAGGTTATAATACTGGTGATGAGGAGCTGAAACGAATCCACAAAGTGCCACAGTTTGTTTAAGGGCCGTTCGATCGCAACAATGTCTAGTATTCCCAACTTTGCTCCCTTCAGTGCTGATAAAGAATCCTGGGAAGCATTCTTAGAATGTTTCGAATGTTTCCTTATTGCCAATGATTTAGCTGAAGTGTGTAATGGTCGTAAAAGAGGCTTCTTTTTAAGTGCCTGTGGCCCCGAAATGTTTAGTATGGCCTGGGCACTTACTGCCCCTACACCTATTACTGGTGTTCCATGTGACCTACTGTTCACCAAATTAAAAAATCATTACTCCACAGCACTTTCCGAGATTGTGCGGAGACATGCTTTCAGACAATGTATCCAGAGGGACAGGGAATCCGTATGCCAATATATGGTTTCCTTTGGCATGAGGCGATACATTGCAATTTCCGTGACTTGGATGAGGCTCTGTTGGAACAACTAGTCTGAGGCATTAGGGATATTCGACTGCAGTGCAGACTTTTAGCCAAACCTGAGCTCACCCTCCAAGCTGCTATGGATGAAGCCAGGACTGCTGAGATGGCCAAAAAGCCTACCACCCAAATTCAAAATAGCTTGAATGGCACTAGCCACCAATTCTCCGCTTAATTTATCAACAAGCTGACTCTGAGGAGACATGGTCTGATGTCTATGAAGAGATTACCCATCTTGAGGCAAAACCTAAGACTAATAATTGGCCCACCAAATTGTCTCAGGAGGGTTGCCAGGGTTGTGGCGGCAAGCATCTCTGCTCAAATTGCCGTTTTAAAGCTGCCATATGCCGGCGTTGTGGTCGTAAGGGACATTTGGCGAGTGTTTGCAATGCAATGTTTCCTGATATTGATCGCCAATCTGGCCACTTCTCTGCCAGCCAGGTCACTGGCTGGCTCCCAGTCTCAGTGCTCCATGCTGGACAGCAAAGCCTATCAAGACACTTGGGCTGTCCAGTCCGCAGCTGAGCAAGCAGCAAAGATGTCCAAATTTTTCATCACCATCAAGATTGAGGGCTCTCCTTGCAAAATGGAGATTGACTCTGGGTCTATGAAATCTATCATTTCCTGGCCATTTTTGCAGAAGATTGCACCCTCATTTAACAAAGCCTCTCTGTCCCGATGCAGCTGCCATTTGAAGGCCTACCAGGGGAACGTGATACCAGTTGTCGGATTGGCTTCAGTCTGGGTGGATCACAATGCCTTCAAGGGTCATCTGCCAGGGTTCCACCACAAAATCGCAGAGGACAAAATCGCGCTCGATGAAAGCGTGCATTTGACGTCATCACAGCGCGACGAAAACATCACGCTGTGATCGAAAAATGTAAAAATAAAGCTAAAACCTTACCCTAACCCCCCCAAACCTAACCCTAAATCTAACCCTAAACCTAACCCTTAACCTAACCCTAAATCTAACCCTAAACCTAACCGTTAACGTAACGCTAAACCTAACGCTAACCCTTAACCTAACACTAAACCTAACGCTAACGCTCTAAACCTAACCCTAACCCTAACCCTAACCCTAAACCTAACCCTTACCTTTATGTGAATCGGCTTGCTTTAATTTTAATTTTATTTCAATTTTTAATTTTTTTCGTCCCGCTGTGATGACTTCACATGCGCGCTTTCGTCGAGCGCGATTTTGTCCTCCGCGCTTTTGACGGGTCATGATCTGCCAGTAATCATGGTTGCCAAACCACTGGCCACCATGCTGGGCATTGACTGGTTCGAGCCCCTGGGACTCTCCATTGATGGCATCCACTCCAGCATGACTGATGACTTTTCTGCTTCAACCACTGAGTTTTCCGATGTATTTGCTAGTTCCTTGGGTAATTTTAAGGGAACACCAATCACCCTGAATTTAGACCCTAGGGTAACCCCAATTCGATTGAAGGCTTGAAGGGTCCCATTCACATTAAAAGCCAAAGTAGAGGCAGAATTGAACAAATTAATTAAGCAGGAGGTTCTTGAGCCCATTGACTATGCACAGTGGGAGACCCCCATTGTTACACATATCAGGATTTGTGCTGATTATCATTCAACAATCAATAAGGCTTTACAAGCTCACCTGTACTCAGTCCCAGTGGTACAACACCTGTTGCACTCCTTGGGACATGGAATTTTTTTTGCCAAGTTGGACATGGCACAGGAATATCAACAATTGTCTATTGATGACATCTCTGCCACTGCCCAAACTATTGTAATGCACAAAGGGGCTTTTCATTGCAAAAGGCTGCAATTTGGGGTTTGTGTGGCCCCTGGCCTGTTTCAAAGCCTTAGGGAGCAGCTGCTCCAAGGGCTTGATGGGGTCATCCTGTATTTTGACGACATATTGATAGCTGCTACTTCCAAAGCTGTTCTGCTTCGGTTTCGACAAGCAGGGCTGAGACTCAAGAGGAGCAAGTTTTTAATTGATGGAAAAGGAATTCACCCCACTCCAGCTAAGATAGAGGCTATCCATAAAGCGCCCACTCCTACTTCTAAAGGTAGGTTGCAGGCTTTCCTTGGTCTGCTGAATTTTTATGCAGTTTTCTTACCGTATAAGGCCACCATAGCAGAGCCACCGCATAGGCTTTTGGACAGGTTGGCTGCCTGGCAGTAGGGGACATGAGAGGCACAAGCCTTCACCGCTGTCAAACATTTGTTGACGTCATCGGTAGTCCTTGTTCAGTATGACGAGCGATTGCCATTGACTCTCACTTGTGATGCTTCCCCATACAGCATAGGGGCTTATTAGCTCACTTATTGCCTTCAGGCAAAGAAGCCCCTATTTTTCGAGAACATTGTCACTGACTGAAAGGAAATACAGTCAGGTGGATAAGGAGGCACTGGTGGCTGTTGTAGGAGTAAAGAGGTTTCATGACTACCTCTATGGCCGCCATTTTCCCCTAATCACTGATCACAAGCCCCTACTAGGAATTCTTGCAGGGGATAGGCCAACATCCCCTATATTATCACCCCGCATGCTCAGGTGGTCTGAATTCCTAGGGGAGATATTCCTATTGATTGTAATATCGGCCCAGAAAACAGGTAGGACATGCGGATGCGTTAAGCCACTGCCCGCTGCCTCTACAGGTGTAAGACCCAGCACCCACTTCCCTGTGCTGGCAGTCAAAGACCTGGAATTGCCACTTACAGCCATGGATATAGCATCATATATTCGCAGTGACAAAGTATTGTCCTGGGTTTTGGAATGGACCCTTAGGGGATGGCCGGCGGAGTCTCTAACTGAAGATTTTGTGCCATATAGCCAGCAGAGAATGGAGTTATCTGCTTTATGGGGGTGTGTACTATGGGGCAGTCAAGTTATGATTCCTGCAGCTCTCTGTTCTCAGGTATTACAGAGGTTGCACGAGGGCCATCTGGGCATATGCCACATGAAGGCCCTTGACCGCAGCTGCATGTGGTGGCCAGGGTTAGATGATGCCATTAAACAATGGGTGGACAATGTGCAGCTTGTTAATCTTCTAGGCCCATTCCCCCACTGCATTACCTAGGGAATGGGAGAAGCCGTCCACCCCTTGGTCACGGTTGGACCTCGATTTTGCAGGCCCTATACAATGAACTTACATTTTGATTGTAGTGGATGCCTTTTCTAAATGGGTTGAAATTATACCCATGGCATCCACCACTGCTGAAGCCTCTATAAGGGTTCTACAGAAATTATTGACTTGTCATGGGTTGCCTGATGTTGTAGTCTCATAAAACAGACCGCAGTGGACTGCAGCCATTTTCCAAATGTTCCTTGCTACTCTAAGTGTCTGCCAGGTTTTGACCGCTCCCTTCTACACAGTCAAATGGAACGGGCCGTCCAATCAGCAAAGGAGGCCCTAGGGAGAATGATGTCTGGGAAATTGCAGAACAAAATTACCCAGTATTTGGTATTCCAACATTCTACCCCCTGCCCAATAACTAACCAGAGCCCTGCCGAGTTATTGATGGGAAGGAAGCTCTGGTCCACACTTGATAGGTTCAACCTGAATTATGGTATTCCACAAAACCCATTAAGGCCTTCCCTAGCTAGGATGTTTGAAAAGGGGAAACCGTGTTTTTGCACAAAGCTTCGCTGGAGCACCTAAATGGGTTCCAGGCACAATAACTGAAATAACAGGACCCTGTTCTTATAGGGTCCTTCTGAGTGATGGTTGTCTATGGCAGCGCCATGTTGACCATCTGCGACACTGCTATACATCTGGAGACTGGGGAGAGGAGGAGGACCAGCCCGACAATGAAAGAACCAACACCGCCTGTCAGCCAAGCCATCCTGCAATGTCAAACCTCTCCCACGCACCACCCGTCGAACTCTCGTCAGCTGACCTACCTGTGGACAAACGTCTGCAGTCTGGGGCGGAGTCTCTGAGGCCATCTGAGGACTGTCATACTACAGCCAGAGAGAAGGGTGCAGCCCTTCCTCCTACACCAACGGCAGAGCTGGAACTGCGATGCTCCAGAAGTATCAGGCGCCAATCCGCCTATCTTTCCGACTACACTTGCACAAATTTGGGGGAAAGAGATGCTGTGTATTCGAGTTATGATCAGCCAGGTGTCAATCAAGCCGGATGGTGGGTTTTATTGGCTCTTGCGCAGAGGCGTTCTGGCAGGAGAATAGCAACCTTCTAATTGGTTAATGGTTTGACAGCTACCGTATAAATAGATGTCAAACCAGGGAGTTCTGTTCTGTTGTTAATGTTCTGACTGATTAATGGTTGTTGAATGCAAAATCGCCTCAGTCGTTCCTCACTACCACAGAGGTTATAATACTTATATGGGATGGTAGTCTGGGATGGAAGTCTCTTGGGTTCAAAGAAGGCAATCTGTTGTGAAGTTCATCTATGGACAGGGAAGGGACTCTCCAGTTCTAGTCTGAAAGTACAGAGTCTACCACAGTATTCTGTGATGGTGCTCATAGTTTTTGATCAGTTTTTCAATTTCATTGGGCATCCAGAAGTCTCAGGATTATCCAGAATGTTTTTAGTGACAAATGACTATCAGTGAAGTCAGCATAAAGTGGCTTTCTCTGCTCAATGCACTTCTCTCAAACTTGCCTCACAGCTAATAACATATCTGTTGTATTCTGTTCTGGACAAAAGTCTGACTGCATCTCTTTCCAAGACAGTGACAAGTTCAGGAGAATGTGGGCAAAGTTCTTGGACTGCAGTGAGATCACTCTGTGGTTTCTGCAGTCTGATTTGCTTCCTTTATTTTTATAGAGAGTACATCACAGAAGTCATCAAGTGTCTCCTCTATAGACCAATGTCTTCTAAGATGTCTTGCAATGCCTGCAAGTCATTTGGATCTAATACTTTGTAGGTTTCAGCAGGAATGCCAGCCTGCCATGTTTGAGCTCATCTGCAATATCACTTTCTTGAACTCTTCAGTAGAGGAAGGCAAGTATAGGGCATCTAAGACCAGCAGCAGAAAAATCTGCTGTAAGGTATCATGATTAATTGAGTAAGTTGAAAAAGTGTTCAGTCTGGTGGTTTCTCAGTCCTTCCTGGTCTTTAATCAAGTTCAAGCCATCAAATGACATCAAGGGAGAGGACCATAAAGTGGCACTAAAAAACTCTCTGGTAGCATGCATGCCTGCATAGTGTACAACCTGTTCAGCCTTCTTCTGCCATAATTCATCCTGCGTTTCTCACAGTTCCATCTGTAGTTTGGATTGCAGGTGCTTAAACTTTTCTTTCTTTGAGAAAGATGATGGATCATTCTGCCAGACTGTGTTAAGTCTTGTTCTTGTCCTGGAGGGCTGCTGAAATCGTTTTATGTTTTTCATCAAACCAAATTTGATCCACCCAGGTTTTCAGTCCAAGTGCAGTGGTTGCCATCTGCGTGATGGCAGAATAGGTTCCTACAAATGGGAAAATGCTGGCTAAATTTTCATTAAGTACAACTTGGAAGCATTGTCCTTGGTCTGGGTCTTATAGACTGTCAATGAATTCTGTAAAGTTGGCTTTGTGTAGGTTGAGGAATAACCAGAACAGTCCTTGATAACCCAGTCAGCACCTTTTGTGGCATGAGTGATAGTGATGTCTTTGGGATTGCACTGATGTACTATTTCCAAAAATCAGGTTTTGCACAGTAATACTATCTAATAAGGAATTAATATTGGATATTCCTATAACATAAAGATTACATTAAATTAATAAAAAATAGGGCCATCCTTAAAACTGTCTTTTATTTGTATTTACTGATTGTTTGTTTCTTTTAACTAGATGATTTTTATACTATAAGAAACATAGCTTCATAGAGCTTTGCATGCCCTTGAAATATATCTACAAACTTCAGCTGATCCAGAATACTGTGGCACGTGCAGTTTTAGGTGCACTTCAGTATACCTATGTAACACCACAGCTATATCAACTTCAGTGGTTCACATTAGGCTTCTAGGAGAAATTAAAGGTGCTGGTTGTTACTTTTAAAGCCTTGCATACATGAAGCCAGGTTATTTTCATGGCCATCCTTCATCAGTAGTTTCTGCTGATCACATTAGATCTGGCAGAATGGGTGTTATGAGATATAAAACCCAAATACTTTAATCCTCACAATAAAAGAAAACAAGTGTGGTTTACAATTCAAAAGTTTATTTTGAAAGCGTTTGCAAAGGCAGCTTCCGGGTCTCTTCCCAAGTTGTATTGAGAACAAGGAGAGCAAAAAGCAGTTTTCAAGCTGTACATTTATACTTTCTTCACAATGCACGCCATGCCTAAGAAGAAGCCGTCCCCTTCTCCTAAGTCTTTCTTTTAAGTAATTTAACTAATTTTGCACTACATGACCTACGGAAACCCAGTTATCTTATTTGTGACTCCTTGTTGTTTCACCCTAGGCGGTGGATGTACCTATGTGACCAAATGGTGGCCTTGTTTCAGTGGTGGGTTGCAGGAGATACACCATGGTATAGGCATACCAGTGCCTGCCGGGAGCATTGGGTACCATTCTGGTACAGTGCTCCGGAGGGCCCACCCACCCGCCCAAGCTCCTTACTTGTATTTGAGCTCTTCAGCGCCTGCACAACGCTCCGCCGAGCAGCTGGAGTGTCACAGAGGCCATTGCGGAGGCATTGTGGAGGTAAGGATGCCTGCATGCACTGTGTGCGTGCTACACGTGTGCATGTGGGGGACACTGGGCCCCATTGCACCGTACCAGTTGCAACGGGATCCGGAATCCACCACTGCCTTGTTTCAGGCATATGTTTCTGTTTTCAAAGACGTTAGTCATCACGTCCTGTTTTACTGAGCACATTTGGTGGTTAATTTGCAACAGGAAGAACTTTATAGCTTATTGATACATTTAACACTTTTATAAAAGAGTAACTTATTATTTATTTCCTTCAACATGTTCAGGGTCCTCTCAAGAATGCAGTGACAGGTCTCAGAACGTGTGCCTTATTTTTTTTCCATGTATAGCCTTCTGACTGAGATATGGACAGTCCCAGATCAATTGGTCTTTCAGGAGGTCATGAAGAACAGGGTATTCCCTAGACATTAAGTTTATTATGGGTATATGCTTTTAGATGATATTAATATTTTATTGTGCCTCATTTGTGGTTTATGAAGATGTTTTCAATGGAATGATATTTTTATTTTGTCCACCGCAAAATCTTCAGAGAGATGGGCACCATATTAATTTGATTAATAACCAAATAAAATAATGTCCAACTTTCTTTAAAGCCCGAAGCCATTAATTGATAAAAAGACGATATCCTGTTTCTCTCTCTATTCCTACTTTTTTTTGTATCCCAAAGGTGATTTTCAAAAGAGAAGTGGACTTTCTTGGGTTTTTTCCCCCCTTGAAATCATTTTGAAAAGCACTTTTGGACTGACTGAGTCCTGGGTGATTGAGAAGCTCCGTACCCTTTTTTGCATATTGTTAAAATCAGTTCTGATTTTGTTTTTAATTTTTAAAAAAATAAAAAAGGAGAATCAGTTGACAGTTTCATTTTAGTAAAGGCCTGTTCAAAATCAAATAAGATTACATTTTTATTATGGTCATAGACCAGCATAAAGTTGGTGGGGTCATCATCAGCTCTTAAAGGTAGCTTATAGATATGTCTACTTAAAAAAAGACTAAAGGAAAAAATAAAGGAAATGGAATTAGAACATGTCTTTTAAAAAAATGTTATATCCAAGTCTCTTTACACAAAACCCTAAATGGCTAACTATTATAAAGAAAAATAATTGTAATTGAAAATAAAACCAAAACTTAGGGGGGAAGACAAATAAATTTCAGTACTCCAAGTGGGGATAGGCCACATTTCATAAGAAATGTGCATTGAAAAATAGGTCTTTCCTGGTATTAAATTATAAAAATGTTAAACTAGGTTATGAAACTTTGCTGTCTTGGCAGCACATTTAAATATAGTTTTCATATTAAGCAAATGTAATGTTTAAAATGCAAACAAATTTCACCTTGCCTCTAAATAGTAATTAAAAAGTCAGATTCTGCTGCTGATATTTTAATAAAACCAAATGAAAAGTGAACATTTTAAGTGGCAAAGCAGTAATTTAGAGTGGTAGTTAAAGCTATAACCATAGCAACAAAATACTAAAGGCAAACCTAAGCCATTTTTTCACTATTTGCATGATTACTGAATTATACCTAATGGAATATATTATAGTTACTTAATGCCAGATTTATTTTTATTTTTTTAAGTAACTCTGAGAGGTGAGCATCTCCTACTAAATATAATTCCTTGTAATTCCATGGCATATAGAAAACATATTTATTGTGAACAATGGCATTGTGTAAGGTATGTTAACATTATTGTAGTATTATTCAGAAAGAGGTTAAGATATAAATGTTGGTGATTTTATCAGCCAAGTATACCAATATAGACTTAAAATAGCAAAAAATGCTTGGAGTGAGATGGGAGGCATCGGAAGACAGGAAAAAACTACCAATCTATTCACTGATGAATGACCTATGGGTGAGGAAAACATCAACCACAGTATTTCACTGGATTCCAACTATTATATTCTAGAAAATGACCATAGGCAAATTGCATGCTAGAGTGTTAATTTTAGTAGGAAAAGTTTCAAAGTAGACAATCTTTCTTTGGGTGGGTTAATACTCTGAACTGAAACAACACAGAAGGTCGGAGAGTTGGATTTTTTTTTCAAATAAATTGCAAAGAGCACAAGAGAAAAGAAAATATTCAGAGTCCACCTTTGTATAGCAGTTCATCAAGATGAAACATGAAAGACAAACTCAAATATGTGAGATAAATACTTTCCCACTATCATTGTGACTATGTTTGCTTCCTATTAGTAAATAAACAGTAAACAAATGGGGATACCTAAGATTATAGAGAGCCAAGTTGGTGTAGGATTTAAGCCACATGTTAGATACCAGGGGGTTGTGAGTTCTAGCCATATATTACCTAAACCAGCTGAATGACTTTGGGCCAGTCATTCTCTCTGAATCCTAAGAAGGAAGCAATGGCAAACTATTTCTGAAATCCTGCCAAGAAAACTGTAAGGATTAATCCAAGAGTCTCCAGGAGTTAAAAATGATTTGAAAGGGGAGGGGGAAAACCCCTAGGATTACAACCTTAAACATGAGAAACGAAATCCCATTAAATCCATGGAATTCATTTTAAGTAAACATGCCTTGACCTTTCTTCAACTAACACATTTGCTTCTGGGAACTTAACTATAAAATCAGACAAAGAGTGGAAGAAAAGATGCTTTTGACCTCAATATGTATCACGGGGGTAGCAAAATGTGGGTTGTTAGTCTTTATTTGGAATAAGATATGTATTATATTGCTACAGTCCATCTGAGACTAATTCTGTCACAAACTGTCACCTGTTTGTTGAACTGAAAAATCCTAAAAGGAAGCTAAAGTGGCCCAAGTGATTCTCAAAGGCCAGTCCCAGGTGGGACTAGGGCTAAAGGTTTAGCATGACTTGGCATGGAAAGAAATATATTTAGATGACTTGTTTCCCAGCTGTTCCTATTCTTCTCATTGCTAAACTAGTGTTTCCATTCTTTTTTTGTGGGGGGGAGGGGAATTTTCATTGAGAAAATTAAAATACAAGCTCCAAAAATTTTTTATAAACATGAAGCAGAAACAGGGAAGTGGCTATGGTTATCCAAAATACTCTTTTGGTTATTTAAAAGTCTCTTGAGAAGCTGTTCCATATATAATTTCATAGGAAAGTTATGTGTTAACAGAAAAACAGCATAAGAATTGGAAGGGACCTTAGAGATCTCCTAATCTAACCCTCCTGCTCAAGCAGAAGACTCTATGTCATCCCAGACAAGTGGTTGTCCAGACTCTTCTAAAAAGCCTCCAGTGATGGAGCACATACAACTTCTGAAGGCAAGCCATTCCATTGGTTAATTGTTCTGAATGTTGAGAGATTTCCTCTTAGTTCTAAGTTGTTCAAATTGGCCAGAGGATCTTTTGCCGTATCCTACATTGTGCTGTTTCCCAGTGTATGGTATTCAGATTGCCATTTTCTTTGGATATAAAGACAATGACAAAATAGGAATTGGGCTCTTCTTTCTCTTGATCGTTCATTAACATTTTTCCATTTGGAGTAAGCAGTGAGCCCACCAACATTTCTGTCTTCATCTTGCTGCTGGCACATTTGAAGAAACTTTTCTTGCTAAATTTTGTCTCTCTTGATAACTGTAGTCATTATCTGGCTTTGTCTTCCTGACTTCATTCTTACATTTCTAAGTTGAAACTCCTGTAAATTTCCTTATGCATTAGTCCTTCAGTTTCCAATAAACAAACAAACCTCCTTCCCAAGTTGCCTGTTCAATCGCTGATGACATTTATCCCACCACTTCTGTATTCCTCGTTATATCATAAGTGCTTTGAGTCTCAACTACTTAGAGAGGACTGTAAAGTACTGTGAAGTGGTATATAAATCTAAAAGCTATTGCTATTTTGCTTATTGCCCATCTTTTGTTCAAAAACATAGAGGCACTTCAAATAATGGGTTAGATTTCAGTATTTAGACTCTCTTACCTTTACACTTGCATTTTCTTTGTTTCTTTGTTAAACTAGCAATTTCTAAAACACTTAACTTTGCTGGAAAATCATGCTGAATTCTCCTGTCTGAAGTTAAACTGCACCCCTGGAGAAGAGAAAAGAAAGAATCCTATCTCACTTGTGATGCTTTCTTGGGTGTTATAAAACTATTTTCTTATTTATTTATTTAAATCGAGTGTGTGTGAAATCATTTGTAAATGGTTAAAAATGTACCCATTCACTAAGATGAACTGTGAAAGTTCTACTTTAAAGTGATAAAATTTGAAAAGGAACTCCCACCAGCATACAAGCTTGGAAGATTATCTGATCTTCCTGGATTCTTTCTTCTGTAATGAACCTTGTAAACATGCTGTGTTTTTAAATATGTTTCCTATGCTCTCAAATCCAGTTGAGGTGCAGGTACAAACAGATTCTTCAGACTTCAAATCATTTAATACATCTCATTCCTGGTTTTTCTTTAAAAAGAAATAGAGGTCTAAGCTCTACAACTGTGTTCAGGACAGTAGGTGTTCAAAATATCACACAATACCTTATTGATAGAGAATGAGGAGGAGGAAAGAGGCAGGATTTTTACCACCCAGTTTTGCAGTCAGCTATTTCCTTTTTATTCTCTCTTCAGTGTTGACAACAAATCAATGTTGACTTCTGGGGGTTGCCTGGACCAATCCCTACAGTTTTCTTGGCAAGATTATTTGGAAGTAGTTTGCCATTGCTTCCTTCTTGGGACTGAGAGGTATTGACTAGTCCAAGGACACCCAGCTGCCTTTGTGACTAAACTAGGACTAGAACTCTAGCCTTATGCCTTAATCACTACACCAAACTGGCTCTTAAAAGTGATTTATAGCACAGTCTATGGATATTTATCCAGAAATTTGCTGTAAATTCTATATTGTTTATTTATGATAAGCATGTATAGGGTTGTGGCCTTGTTCAATACAGAAACAGCAAAGCTATTATAATCTAAGTAGACTTGTGGATCACTCAGAAGTATTCTTGGTGTATCAGGTGCCAAGTGTAAAATTACTGAACCATATTTATTTATTTGTTTGTTTGCTTGTTTGTTTGTTTATTATTACATTGATTGGCCACCAGTCATACCATAGGGTAACTCTGGGAAGCTTCCAGTTACAAATAAATACAAAGATAAAAGATATTAAAACCAAGGACATATGGGGAGGGTGGAATGGGTGGAGTGGGGGAAGGTGGGATCTGTTATTACTCAATCAACCACCTCCATTGTACTGTTCCACCACTGGGGCTCTGACAATCAGTTTGGGGCTCCAGTGATGGAACAACACAATGTCTTTAGAGCCACGTCTTTAGACCCTTTAGGTCCTTAAAGAAGGTACAAAGGTCAACCTTACATTGGTGGGGAGGGGGAGCAAGATATTCCAGATGGCAGGAGCAATAGCAGAGAAGGCCCTCCTCTTGGATACTGCGAGCCAGGATAATTGGGCTCCTAGGTCTCACAACATGCTTCCTCTGCCAGCACAAGTGTTACGGGCCAATCCAATAGGATTAGAGAGTCCCTCAAGTAACCTTTTCCAGGGGGATGATGGATAAACACTTAGAAAAGAGCCATGGAACACTGTTTCTGTATATTAACATACAGAATGATTATTGTATGCACAAAGATGGAAAGATTTGGCAGTAACTACAATGGAAAAATAGTTGATGAATATGACTAAACTTGCTGAGATAGCTACATTGACTTGCTTCATTAGAGAAAGGATGATATCTACATTTATCACTGACTGAAAATCCCTTATAGACTTTTTGCATAAAAAAAGAAGAAAAAGAATATGCTTTTTGGTTTTGATGGTTAGACAGAATAAACTATAGAAAGAAGAAAGAAGAGAGTCATGATATAATCTTAGCAAAAGAAGTTAAAATGTACTGTTGACTGCTGTGTAAAAGATTGGAAGCCACTTCTTTATATATTTTTTGTGTAGCTTCTTTTTTCTATCTGTCTTCTTATTTTCTTTTTATCTCTTACTTTTTATTTCTGGCTCTTATAGCTTTTTTATTTCTTCCTTTTATTAATTTCTCATTCTACTTTAGCTTGTATTAGTTCTTATTGTTGTTAAAATGCTGAATCAGAGAGAGAGGGAGAGATTTTTTAAAAAAGAGGACAATGTATGCTTTGTTTTTAAGAATTTGAAACAAAATTATCTCCATACTTTGCTGTAGAATTTAGAATTTTTTTTTTCTATCAGGCATTTTAATCTGTATGGTAGAATAGCACAGTACAATATGTTTCTCCCCTTCATACCACTAAGTAGACCTAATGAATTTGCCCAGTACAAATAGATGAGAATTTCACTGAATTTATTTCTGGGAGAATAGTTTACTGACATTCAAGTTTACCCTTGTTTTCAGCATAACTTCTGCAGATATTGGTATACTATGACAAGACTCATAGAATCTATAAGCACTGACTTCAAATATTTTGGAAATTATAATTGGATCATCATAGAAATTAGTTTAGGACTAGTTAGTGATGTATTCCTGAGATATTAACATTAAGTAATTGGGGAAGGCCAGAATTATCATATGAATGAAATGCAAGCCTTTTGCATAGCTAAAAGTTAGAGATGTCTATTTGAAGTGGAAACCTTGGCACATTATGGCATGACAAAATAAAATAAATAAATGTTACTTAAAGAGCCATTCTGGCTTAATATTACTGGCTAAAGGACAACTTCTCAACGATTCTAAATATCCAACCAAACTATTTAAGCTAAGTATATGAAAAACATCCAGTAGACAAATGAACACCCCATCTATTTGCTGTCTTTATTGTGATTTTTCTCCTACAGTTTTTAAATGTGCTGGCAATGTGGTTCATAAATCTCCAGCAAACAGCTGGTATATGATGGAATATCTACTCAGAGGCCAAAACAAAAATGCCCAGGTGAAATGCTCTGACTCCTTTCTAAGTCTGTTGGGTGCATTTGCTGAAGTCTACAGCATGTCCTACTAACTGGAAAACTACCTTTAAAGTGATGGCAGTTTAATTTTACACCCTCTTGAGAAATCCGAAGTGCCTTTTGAGAAGATGCAATGACAAGATATGATTCTGCACATCATTATTTCCAGTGGACCCATTTCCATTTCATCTTCTGACAAGTGCTGACATCCAATATGCATCCTAGAAGAAGGTGGGAAAGAAAGAAGCAGAGGAATAGAGAAACTGGAGCTGCAGAACTGACATCTAATGCCCAGAAGGCATTAATTACCCACTGAGTTATTTCAGTAGTGGCTGCTGATCCAACAGACAACCAAAAGGTATCCCAAGCTAAGAAATAACAGCAAGCAGGTTGCTAATGCATGTTTTCAGTAATCAGGAGCTTGTTAGACAGTGATAGATGTCCAACTGATGCCATGCAGGAAAGTCAGCAAGATAGAACAGTGATGTAGTGTTGCCTATTTCTACATTCTCTTCATCTTATGTCAATCACCCAAAAAAGAAAGATGGAATTCTTCTCTAGAAAATAAACATTTAATGCTATATGATGGAGAAAACTGCTACTTTTCAGGATGATGAGGAATTTTATTTGGTATATAATGCTTACTTGAAATACTTTTAATGTTGTACAAGTACGTTCAAAGTAATCCAGAAGATGCATTTAGGTAGTTAGGGAGCTGATCTTAATTTTCATTTCACAGAGTGAAGCACCATGATAGAGACTGGGGGAGGGGGGAAGGGTAACTCTTAATTCAGAATCAGATTTTAATGAGATGCATCTTGAAACATGCAGAATTAGGAGCTCAAAATTACAAAAGTAAAATTTGCCTGAAGAGTTGATGCAAATGATGAGAAGCAGAGAGAGGAGGAAAGAAATAATATTAATAATGGAGCTATACTGGTTAGGTTATTTTGAGATTCTGAGTAGAACTATGATATTTTCTGGAATCTCTTCCCAGTAACTCATTACATCCTTTTTAAAACTGACAATACTTTAGTCCCCTTTCGTGTTTCTATTCTCATTCAATTGTCACTTTAATATGGATGAATCCAATAGGTATTTTTTTTCACCCAGAACTTACTTCTTGAGGTCAAGATTTTTCCATTTTTTTCCACTTTTGGAGAATGGATTTTTTAAAAAAAATTCTTCTACATGTCTTTTGAGAAATGAATTTTAACAGCGGCATATTTTTTGCCCCACATTTAATATTTTTGGGTTTGTATGAATGTTTTAATGTGCATGTTATAAGTCCTAAGAGTCATTCAAGAAGGTAGAATACAAATAATTGCAATAAATACATAACTAAACAGTTCAAGGAAAAAAGACATATATTTGCATATTAAAAGGAAAAGATAATATTTCCTTCAGGTTCTGTCTGACTCTTAGTGACTACATAGATATTTCCATTACATTTCTTTCCAACAGTGTAAAAATGATTTCTTATTACCTTCTGAGATTTTTTCATTGCCTTTCCAGCTTTCCTCCTGAGTTTCTACCTACTTAGCTTTTGAAGATCAGCCAATTTCCTACACAAGTAAAAGCCTTATTATTAGAGAATCACCATGTCTCCTTTTTACCTTTCCAAAACTTCTGCTGTTGTATCATGACTCAAATGGAAATCTGCAGTTTGAGATATAGAATTGAATTGAATTCTTTATTAGCCAAGTGTGATTGGACACAAAGGAATTTGTCTTTAGTGAATATGCTCTCAGTGTACATAAGGAGAATAAAATACATTCATCAAGAATAAAAAGATGCAACACTTAATGATAGTCAAGATTACTAATAAGCTATCAAATCATACTAGGAAACAAATAAAAACATATACGTTGAAAGATACAAGCAACATGGTTATAGTCATAAATGGAGAGAGAGAGAGATGCTAGGGAGGAAGAGAAGAATACTAATACATTCTTAGTAAATAATTTGACAGTGTTGTGGGAATTAGTTGTTAAGCAGAGTGATGGCATTCGGGGGGGGGGGACTGTCCTTGTGTCTAGTTGTTCTGGTGTGCAATGCCTAATAGCATTGTTTTGAGGGTAGAAGTTGAAACAATTTATGTCCAGGATGTGAGGGGTCTGTAGATATTTTCACAGCCCTCTTTTTGACTTGTGCAATATACAGATCCTCAATGGAAGGCGGGTTGGTAGAAATGTTTTTTTTCTGCAGTTCTAGTTATTCATTGAAGTCTATGTTTGTCTTGTTTGGTTGCAGAGCCAAATCAAGACAGTTACGGAGATGCAGATGACAGACTCAATATTCCTCTGTAGAACTGAATCAGCAGCTCTTTGGGTAATTTGAGTTTTCTGAGTTCATGCATCTACATGCAGTATCCAACTCCTATTTTTTCTGCATCTCATGTTTTCCAACTGCACCACTCAAGCTGCCAACAATCCCTCCCTTTACACTCTTTTCCCACGTGTAACTTTTCTCCTTGAGCACTGAGTTCTGTAGAAATATTGTTGTGGTTCTTATGGACATTGAAACAGGTCCCGTAGAATCCTTATGCATAGATTAAATATATAAATCATTGTCAGTTTCACTTTCGGGAACTCAAGGACCTCAGGCAATCTCTGAGAAAAGATCAGCATAAATACTATAATAATAGCATCAAGAAAATTATGTCAAACAAACTTGTGTTAAAAAGAGAATTAAAATATGTAGGGTGCTACCTTTAATCCATAGACAATTGCATATATTTTATAGAAAACTAAAATACTTTGAATACCTTATATATGTACTCTAAGGATTGTTCACTGATCAAAAAAAAGAATCTACCAAAGCTGCTTCTTGTTTTTTAAACATTGTGTGCTAATTTGTCAAAAGCAGCTTAATTAGCACAAAGTAATGATCAAAGATTTTTTTCTGTTTTATATGTCATCATTTTTTATTTCTTGGCAGGTGAAATTGCTATCAAAGGCATTAAGTCATGTATTTAGAAACCCAAAGCACTATTTTAGTTTCTATCCTATGGATTTTTTTAAAGAGAAAAAGAAAAATATTGTATGCCCTTTTGTATATTCAGGGGGCAAGGATTTGGGAAGAGGAGGTGGAAGGAGAAGGAGGAGAAGGAGAGGGAAGGGAAGGAGATCATCATATGAAACATGTTGTGTGTAATATCATATATTGGAGGTCAGCAAATATAAGCCTACAAAAACAAAGTGATTGGGTGCCATTTAAAGGTGTTATTAGAATCAGAAAGAACTTGTGTCAGCTATGTTCCAAACATGAATAAAAAGTGTGCTTGGATGTCTACAATTAAATTATTCATTCAATTATGTTTTCAGAAAAGATTGTATGATAACAGTAAAGTTTCTTACTCTATGGAGATACATTACAGCTTAGAGATATTCACTTCTTTTAGATAGGCAGTTGTTTTCCATTTATTTATTTTTTTGTATTAGAAACAAAATCAGAATTAAGATGTGTAGCAAACTGAAAACAAAAGAAATACAAAATAGGTCTCCCAGTAATTTTAGAATAGATAGCTTTCCTGTCCACAGTTTTTCAACCCAAGTAGAGCATGAGGACTTTATTCTTTCCATCTGTCCTCCTCCTCCTCCTCTTCCTTTTCTTCTTCTAGGTATTCTCTCATTCATCTCCATTGCAAAGGGTGATGGGATACACTTTTTGATGATACCCTCTCATTTCTTCTCATTAAGTCCATTGCCCATTGTAGCCTTTCTATTGCTGAAGAATTCCTTGAGGGATATAAGAGTGTTGTAATTCCTCTTCATTAATCCAGAGGAAGTCAAAAGTATGTAAAATCACATTGTGCCTGTTGTGTCGGCATCTTGGTTGAAGGCCTTAATGGTAATAGATGGGCCTGCCATTCATACAATTGCCTCTTGCTAAAAAAAAAAAAAGATAAATGCAACTTAAAGCTACATCAGAACAACCAAAAATGAATTATGCCCTTTCATACATATTCAGAAACTGCTAAACAATATATGTTCAATATATGTGTTTTTAAATGTTATTTATTTACCTGCGTTTCTGAGTGTTTAATAGTGACTATACCTTTTTGGCATCCTACAAATTCAAGGCATTTTTTTAATTTTGTTTTGTTTTCAATATTGTTTTAATTAAAACACTACTTTGATATAATATGAAAACTAAACTTTTAACAAAGAACTGTCTGATTTCAATTATATATCTACACAGTTGCTATGAAAATTTAGCAGAGTATTCAAAATTATGGAGATAACAGCAGTCAAGGAATGCAAGCCAAACTGAGTCTCCATAAAAAAGCCTGCCTCGATATGGTTTTGCTTTTCAAAGGAGCTGGCAGAAGAGTAACCAATATCCAGAATTCAGAGTTCCAAGAACCAGGAGAGAGTTGTCAGCTAGTCTAGAAGTCAAAATTTCTTGAGCAGAATCCACACAAATGCCAAATAAGACCTGGTTATGAAATAGTTGGTTCTACTGATGGCTCATGAGTCAGAAATGTCTCTTAAATCAGTTGTCTTTAATCAAGATATTTTGCTTGACAAGGAATCTCCTATAATGTCTCTGCTCTGCTCTCTAGTCTACACACTGGGTGATTGGGCTGGGAAGTCTTATGGCATCATTATCTAATCGTTCCAGCTGTTCCTGTGTTTGATCAGCCTCAGATTATACTTGACTTTGTGTTCCAAAGTCTGAATTCTACAATTCTTCAGGATTAGTTCCTTGAGTCCTGGTCCATGATAGGGCTTTTAGGCTTTCAGCAGTATTCCAAATATTATGAGATTTGCAGATCAACAAAATGAAGCTCTTAATAAAGTAATTACTGTAGATAAAACTGAAGAAGAAATCCAGAAATTAAAATTGAACAAGTCCCCAGGACTATAGAGATAATGTATTTCTGTAATACATTATAAGATTTTTCCAAAAAATGTTGATTAAATCATTAACCCAGGTAATGAATGATATACTACATTATCAATTTCTTCCTTCCTCAAAGCAAGGAGCTTTTATTTCTTTCAGTTAGAAAAAGGAGAATGATTCCATTTCCCTAGAATTGTTTAGTCTATGTTTAATTGAATGTAGATTACAAGTTATTTATTGCAAGTTTTTTTATGATTTGCAAAATGATTAAATAGTTTCTTAACACATGTTATAAACCTGATCATACTGGATTTGTCTCAAAGAAATCCACGAGGATTTCAAATATGTTTTGAATACAATTGATAATATAAATCAGAAAAAAATGTGACAGATAAATAAAGGAGTATTTTATTCTTTAAAAGGTCATATTCATAAAATACAAATCAAATTCAAAAAGAGACAGAGGTCCCACCAATAACTAAGGTCCAAAGTTTCCAAGAAGCAAAAATAGAAGATAGAATTTAAAAGAATGAGGGATAACAGAACATATTCTATATTCAAACAGCTTTTTAAATTCATGAAACTGTCAGTCTCTACTTGAATATAATTAATAATCAGTCTTGATTCTCAATGCCAGGTTCCTCTAAAATAGATGCATTTTGCACCTGATACATCTCCATGTCGCTCTCCACTTTTCTACTCCCTGTGTCTCACCAAATAAAGAAGGCGGCCTTCATATTACTGGGAGACCATCACTTTGGTCAACTGGGGCGCAGATGGTGCAATCTGGTTTAAGTTCTCTACTACAACTTTAGTCTTGCCTTTCTAGCTCCAGATCCATGCATCCTTCTCGTGGTTTCTCTTCTTGTCTGAGGATATTTTTTCACACACACATATATGATTATGGCTGGTTTATGGTACTATTCCATTCAAATATACAGAAGCACAATTACACAGTTAACCAATATGACCAATGACTTATAGATTCAGGAATTCTACATATGCTTTCAATGTCACTCCAATTAATGGAGATTGGAGAAGATTGCACTTAAAATGGAAAAGATACATTTAACAATATATTGATCTCTTTTCAAAATATCGTGGAAACACTATAAAGCTGCAATCCAAAACTCTCTTATTAAAATCTCTGAGACTATGCATATATACAGTACATATATTGATGATATATATGGTACCTTTCTGCCTTCAAAATCTAAATAATAAAGGCCATCCGAGCACTAAAGTGAGATTGAAGAATATCATATCCATTTTCTCCCTCATGCATCTTATCCATTATTATAAATTATGTCTCCATTAAATATAATGTGCTCCCATAATCTGTTATTCCAACCCAAGCATTATCTGCATATTCCGGTTGCTCATTTATAACATTTATGCCCATTCTTCACTTTTATTAGAAATATAATTTATGTAAAAACATTAAACACAGTTAAGAGGAGAGCTTGAAATATAGACATACTTAACGTTTATGAATTAGGCATGCAGTGCCATTTTAAGCAAGCTTGCTCAAAAGTAAATTTATTTTATTTAGTGGGATTTGCTTTTAGGTAACTGTTTTGCAGCCTAAAGCAGTAGCATGAATGGCAAGTGAAACATTTGTCATTCCAAGAATGAGCCAAGGTTAATAGGAAAAAAGAAAAGATCTTCTTTTGGTCTGTTCATTGAAATATACTTCTGGCCTAATAAAAATAAGTACATCTAAATACCTTTGCTTTAAAGGCTTGGTGTAGTAAAGTCATATGTGGCCAGGCATTCTTAGAACATTATGGCAATCTACAAATAGCATAACTCCTTATTATCCTGGAAAGATTTAAATTCAACATACAAATGTCCTATTCTGCAGGAAGACTGTGTTTTCCTTTCCTAATGAATGAAAACATTGATTCACATGAAGCTTGCTTATTTGATCCACATCTCCTTCATTGTTAAAGTCATTCCACAGAGAACCAACTGGTATGAACAGCTTTGGTTTCTACCCCATTTGTACTCAGTCATCATTCATTGGAGAGGAAAGGCTTACCTGTCTCTGATGGCAGTGGAAGTGTCTCATTAAGAAGGAAGGGGAGAAAAGAAATACACTCATCATTGAGGCATCAGGTGAAAAATGAACAAAGTGGTGCAAACATAACATCCAGTTGTAGCAGTCATGTAAGGAAAGAAAGAAACGTGGCACAAAATGGCACATGAATAATGCAAGCAAATAAAATCTTAATGATTGAATAATGAAGCAAATGATGTTTTTAATTACAGGAATGGACAAAATTCTTACTCAGCCCCAGTTATTGTCAGCTGGTTCTTGGTGCGTGAGGTTCCTGATGTGCAATTGCTAACAAATGTTTTGTATAATCAATCTTAGCAAATATCAAAGGCTGCTTTTGTGGGCAGCATTTGAAGCTGTGCATATTGATGTCAGCCCTCTGACAGCTCTCTGTCATGAACACATCTGTGTCAATACTACGCATCTATATGCCCATTGTGACACATAGTGGGAGGACGGTAAGCAATTTATTAGAATAACTATGTTGGTAATACCATGCCTCATTTCCCAGGGTAAGCAGTCTTATATTCAACACTGTTTATTTCTAATTCTTGGATTCAACCTGTACAATACAGAGCCTTTAAGAACAATTATATTTTAATTAAAAATTCAAACATGGTTTGCATGGTTACTTTTCCAACTGATCCTCTGGTGTAAGAGCTCCATCAGAAAAGAAAAGGAAATGTTTTTCTAGCTTCAGCTAGATTAGTTCCTTCTTAAGAATTCCTACCTGTCCTAAACTTCATTAAAACATCTTGAAGATCTAATTTTTAAATTATTATCTTACCACCGAATATGACAGGTGTTAATTGCCTAAGCATTTCAGCAGAAATTCACTATTGCTATTCTAAGAAAAAAAAAACCATAGTTCTATTCCTCAAAATGTCCCTCTAAATAGAGCAAATGATAACATCTAGCTGATCTTGTCTGGGCTTGGACACTAAACAAGTTTTACCCTGAATGCTTACATGAGATGCTGTAGATGATTAGCAGGTCTAAATACAACACTTTGAAAGAAAACCATAGAAACAGGACATCCATACTATTTCTGCAGGATCTACATGAACACTTCCATGAAATCACCAAGAACTAAGTTCAAATCAGAGACTTTAAACTTTTAAAAACAGACCATCACAGGCAACCACAGTAAGGCAGGCATGTAAAGGTGTGTGGGAATGACCTTGAAAAACAGGGGGAAGAGGCACAACCAGGGGTTGGTCAGATATGATGGAGCTTAGTCTGAAGAAGGAATAGGTCAATGTCTCAGAAGGGACTATCCCTAATTAATTAGGTAGTAAAGGCAATGCAATGCATTCATCTGGCATACTTACATGCCTCCTGTCTCACAAGGCTGAAAGGGGAGGAGAGGGGAGATGGCAAAATGTGACATCACAGGCAAATTCATCACTTCTTTATATGTGTTTTGATGTCACACAGGTTAAGGAGCTGTCAGCATTGTGAGGTAGTCCAGACAAGAAGTACAATCAGAAGCTCTAACTTTATTGAAAGGTTACCTTAAAAGAATCTTAAAAATAAGAAAGTGTATCTCTCTCCCCAGTCCAGAAACTAGAGAGGATTCCCAGTGACATTTTCTGTGACATTTTTCATGTTCAAATTCTTTCTGTGGACTCAGCTTTCCCTTGTTTGACCATGGATTAGCATGAAGGTCTTCTTTCTGTTTTCCTATGTCATATCCACATACCATTACAGGAACAGATCTTGTACCACAATGGCATCTAGATTATGCACATCAGGTGGTTTATTTTCTTATTATTAATGTATGTATGTGTTCTTTAAAAATAACTTTGTCAAATGAGGAAGAAACAGTGTTTGATTTCAATTATGAACAATCTTCTGAGCATCAAAGACAACTCTATCCCCAAAAACTGGTGGCTTGCAAATGAAGTTATTGGAATGTACAATGAATGTACAATATATCACAGATACAAGAAAAGTCCCGTCCCCCCAGACTTTCTAAACATTTTTGAGGGTTTTAGAGTAGAAATGGAATCAAGCTGCTCTTATTTCTACTCTTAAAAGACCACCATTGGATCATGATTTTTCATTATTGTTTAAAAATTAGTCTAGATATGCTTTAAATAGAGGTTTGCCATCTGTGAAATCAAATTTAAAGATAAATAATTATAAGAAATTGCAATTAGTTTTTTTGTAGTTTTTTTAATTGATGTTTAATATCTGAGTGGTGGATTTGAGTAAACACATAAATAATTCATCAAAAACTTTTCCACTTCTCCATACATAGATATATTGTATTGCTATCTGTAGATACAACTCAGAATTGGGAAATCAATGTACATGTGGCCCTTTTCAGTATATATTGTGCACCAGGACCTAGCAATGCCTTGAAGATGATTTAGAATCCAGTGGATCTTTCTAGAGGTACTTTTATTTTTCAATTTTACCACTTTAGAAGTGATCATGAACTTCTTAAACAGCAAAACAAAAAGCAGAAGTGGAACCATTGGATCACAAGGGTTGTCAGCCTTCATAAGACTTCCATAAAGTGTTTTGCATTTGCTAGAAGAGCAATGCTTTTAATGAGGATAGAGCCAGCCTGTTAGTATTGCATGACACTGTCCAAGGTCCTGATTAATTTCTGACTTGCATGATGCAGAGAGCTTGCTACTTCAGTTCTGCTTGAAAGGTTTCAGTCTGACCAATTTCTCCAGATGTCCTCGCCCAACCCTGAGCATTCTTTTTTTTTTTACTCTAGATGAAAGCAATTCCAATGTTTGGAAACAAAAAGCAATGTAGATTAGATTAGACAGATTAGACACTCAGAATGTGATCTGTTTCTCTATATTATTAGTGAAATATTTACACTGATATCATGCTTTAATAAAGACCTTCCCATATCTTTTTATTTAAAAAAGAAGAAGTCAGAATGAGAGGAGTCAAGAAGAATGCAGCAGATATTCATAGCATGTAGTGCTATAGTTGTGTGTGTGTGTGTGTGTGTGTGTGTATAATCTTTTTGTTGCTAATTTGTATCTATTCATCAATCAGAGAGAAGTCATCTTTCAGCACTAAAATGGATAAACCTTCCAGAAATAATGGTTGAATTTCTCAAGGGCTACTCAAAAAGATATCTCTAAGATTTATTCTGGATACTAATACCAATCAATACATAACAATATTATATAAGCCACTGATTATATTGTTGCTATCACTAGTTCAATTTTGCATAAAATAGAAAGACTCATAAGGCTCACAATGGTTATAGAAATGCATTTTAATTTCTAAACAATTAAAATTAAAAAGCTGAAAAAAGAATTTGCTTTTTCAGCTGAAATTCTTAATTTGACTGCTTCTGAATCTCTCTCTCTCTCTCGCTCGCTCGCTCCTTCTCACTCTCTCTCTTCATATAGATATAATTACACACAGATACACAAACAAATGTGTGTGTTTGTGCATGTGTGTATGAGAGAGAGACAAGCTGGTCTAACCAGTTTTTCCCCTAAAATCTATCTAAAACTCAAAAACAATTGTTCAGTTTTGCTCACATCTAATATGTACACTTCTGTTCTTTTCATGGTGAAACTTTTACTTAGTGAAATTTTTTGCTAAAAGATGAAAATAATGTGAACTATAATCTGTGAGTAGAAGAAATTACATCATTTATTTTGCATAAAAACATTTCAGACATACAGTATGTATGGCTGCAAAAGGCATTATTTATAAATAAATTGAAAAGAGATGCCAGGTGTACTCTTGGCACATAATGAGTTTGATCATATCTGAAAGCTTCCCATAAATAATTTTGGACAAAGATTGAGTTGTATATAGAACACTGCTTCTTATAATATAAGTGGTCTTTCCTTAATGGCACTTCATTTAAAGTTATTTAAAACACTTGCATACTGTTTCCTATATCAAAGTGGTTGCATAGAAACCTAAGAGCAATAAATAGAATGGCAGTCTTTGAATGCAATCTGTGTGTTATATTTGTTGTGTTGGGATAAAAGGAAGCAGTTATGTATTCTAGATCCAAATCCAACATCTGGAGAAACTGCTTAATTGGCGCATATTATTAGTTACTAATATCAAAGGTTAATATTAAAGAAAACAAATCTAGTAGTAACAATAGAATATTTAAGAAACAGTTACCATCTGTTAAAATGTAGCCTTCTGTATTTATGCTTATATCCCATATTTCTTAATAAAGTATTTCCTATTAGGTTGCAGCATTTTTCTGTAATTTCTTTTTTTAAATGAAGAGGAATGCTTATCAGGCTAAGATTATGTAGAATTTGTCCCCATGCTTTTTTGAACTGACTATAAATTGCAACAATAAACAAACAAACAAACAAACAAACAATGAAACCTTCCTACTGGAACTGTTTAATTTTAGTTGTCATGAGAAATAATTTAGCCTCCAAAGCCTGAAGTTCTTTGAGGTGCTTAGGTGATATTAACCTCAGCAATAATTTAAAGTATCAAGAAATCATAATCAATTGTCGAGAGTTAGTTCTTACTATGTAATAAAAACAGAAACTAAATTATACTTCCTTTCTGACATTTCTTCCACTTCATTTGGAAGATCTTCCTCTAAGTTAGTTGACTCTGTAAGAGCCAACTATATAAATTCCTTATCCAATGTATCTATAAAGTTCTGGTTTAAAACAATCACATTTAGCTTATTTTTTTTAATGAATAATGTGTAATTAGATTTATTTACTTGGAATTCCTCTGAGATCCAATTAACTAACTTATATCTTTAAAAAAAACCTAGTCAGTGTTAATTAAAGCTAATTACAACTGCTGATATGGTATTAATGTTACCCATTAACGCAACATCTTCACTGATAAGCTCATTTAGCAAGTAATCTTCTAGTGAGGCCCAAAATCATATGGTTAGGAGCTGTGGGGAAGGAAACATGAATCGAACTTAGTGATTATATGGCTATTTTAGGAGGAGAACTATTGCAATAGTGCTAAGGACAGTGAAAAGAATTACTATTATATTCCACCCTGGGACTAAGAAATCTGAACTTTCACTTAGACATTTTCTTTTTAGAGACTCCATGATAAAACAAATGTGGGACACTCTTGAAAATGACTAGCTTTTTCCATAAATTATAACCCAGAATTTTTCCTAGGTACATTTTATAACTGTATACATTTTCTTCATTAGCTGTACTTCTTATGTGTAAATACAGAAGGGATTCAGTAAAGAACAGGAAGGGAAAAGGCATTCCTTTATTTAGAAATTGGTACAATTAAATTGAATTGATCAGTGTACAGCTGATCCCAACCTTCCAATTCTCTAAAGATATTTTATGTCTCTCTCTCTCCCT
Organism: Thamnophis sirtalis; assembly: GCF_051295495.1. NCBI lineage: Eukaryota > Metazoa > Chordata > Lepidosauria > Squamata > Natricidae > Thamnophis > Thamnophis sirtalis. The sequence goes on along the minus strand of NW_028261386.1, from coordinate 108,525,755 downwards.
CTATTTGTTTACCTCACTAGTATATATATTGGAACTGAGATAGCTATTACTACCATCATTACTTTGCACTCTTCTTAATATAAAGCAGGAATTAAGAGCCTCTGCCATCCAGACTGGTATTGGATCACAAGACCTATCTCACCTACTGATACATTCCTGAAGATCTCTGTTCTGTTAATATTCTTTTCTCACCTAGAACCAGGGCCATGGTGAGGAATAGAACATTAGGTTTGGGAAAGGTGAATGTCATCCCTAATGCCATCTGCACCCCAAAATATATCCCAGAATTCCCCCCTTTGAGCCATACAAAAGATTATAACCTAGAGAGTTTCTCTGGATCATAGCAAGATAGGAAAAGTAGAAATAGTCTGAAACTAGGAAGACGATAAATGAATAACAGTATTGGAAGGAACTTCGGAGATCTTCTTCTCAAGTAGGAAACCCTGTACCATTTCAGACAAATGGCTGTCCAATCTCTTCCTAAAATCATCCAGTTTTGGAGCACCTAGAACAAAAAGTTCCACCGATTAATTGTTCTAACTGAGTTCTAAATTGGTTTGCTCCTTGATTAGTTTTCATCCATTACCTTCAAGTACTTTGGATAATAGGTTAACCCACCCGTCTCTTCTTTGTGGCATCCTCCTTAGATATTGGAACACTGCCATCATGTCACCCTCCCTAGTCCTTCTTTTCATTAAATTAGTCATATCCAAAACCTGCAACCTTTCTTCATATGTTTTAGCCTTCAGTCCCCTAATCATCTTTGTTGTGCTTCTCTGCACTCTTTCTAGAGCCTCAACATCTTTTTGATACTCTAGAAAGAGTGCAAAGAAGAAGAACAAAAATGATTAAGGGACTGAAGTCTAAAACACAAATAAGAGTATTCCAGTGAACAGCTCATATGTCAAGCTACAATGAGCTTCATATCTAAATGAGACAATGGGGCAAACAGACTTTAATATGTTTGCAAATCTAGAGAAAGAGAGAGGAAACATGGAAAACCCTGCATGCATGCATGCATGCACATACTCTTCAGATTAAACATTTTGGCAGCATTTCTGTGTAGTAAATCCATAATATCCAAGCTTCAGAGTAAATAATCTACTTATTGCACCATTCCACTTTACTTGATGAAAACCAACAAGCTAAACTAAAAAAGAAATACTTTCACATATACTTTTATCTTTTATTTGATTAAACCACATGGAGTAAAATTGCATTTTCTCAATGGTGGTTTTCTAAGCATAATTGCACACTCCTTGCTGATAAATTAAGGAGCAAACAAAGCCTATTCATTTTTAAATAATAGACTTTACCCAGCAAATACCAGGCTTCTGAAGCACACTTCAGTTAGCAAATGCATGTGTCAACTCACACATGCTTTAACTCAAATAGAGCAGGAAGAGATATGAGAGATGACCCATATCGTCCCTTTTTATTGCAAGAACCATTTGGAAAACATATTAATTGTTGCCTGCATTTGGGGAGATGTTTCCATTCAGCACACATTACAGAGGCTATTAAAAATAATAAACCAGCATAATGAAAGGAATTTAGTTATTAATGACTCTTATGTGCCTTGAAATTAACTAAACATGTGGCAGATCTCTGGTGCAAGGAAATCCATTTGATTAATGCACTGGTAAAGCACAACAAAGTAATGTCTCAAGCAGAGGAACCATTAAAGCAGCAGTCCTGTATACATTTATCTGGCAATACACCCCATTGATCTCAGCAGTGTTTAGCTCTATCTGAGTAGGCATGTAAAGGATTACAATGCCTATTGCAAATCATATTTCATTGTAATCTAATCCCACAGTTTTGGGATACTTTCTTTTCCATTTCTAGTGATTTTTTTCCTTGTCCCAGATAGAAAATTCAGTCAGTGTTTAAGCAAACACAACACATTGATTTAGATGTTGGTTAGCCAGTGTTTTGATTTTTTATGGAAGAATCTAGAAAATATGAGAAAAAGTATGGTGTCTTCATCCTCCAATATAGCACTCTATGATGGTAGGTGCTTCACAGATCTGCCTTCATGGAAGGAAAAAATATGGTATATAACTGTTGTGAGACAACTTTTAATGCCACCATTGTTATCTCATGCTGGAGCCTTCTATAATTAACACGATGGAAAGTTTTTATGTACTTGAGGTCTCAATTTGCTCTTGACATTTTTAAATTTGCCAACTCAACTCTGAGGTTTCCTGAATAAGAAATGGAGAACGAGTGAGTCCAAAAACCCATGGGTGAATATAGAAACTCTTTCACCTCTGTGAAAGATGGCGCTTGAAGCTCCAGTGGAGCAGCCCTATTCTTAGCTGTCAAGGATTGCTGGGTTTACATGTATGAAAATAATTGACATGAATAGAAGTTCTTTGTAGAAGGGACTGACTTCATCTGTTGAAATGGAGAGTTTGTTCTTAGGAGGAAGATCTATTCTGTCTGTAGGAATGCGGGAACAGGGATTAGATCATTATTTTCTAGATAAATAAAAGAGCTATCACTTCAAGTCCTCACCTTGACAAAGTGCCTTGTGTGTAATAAATATTCCTATCTGAGATCAAAGGAAACCATCAATGGAAAACACTTAGCCAGCCTGGTTAGCAAGTGCTATTAAAGCATTGCAGGTGCCTTTCAGTATTTATCTTGTTCACTGAAGGAGAACTCACATTTAACAGTTTTGTGCATACATTCACCTTTTTCAAATCAATCTAAAATCCTGCACAGTCTAAATTGGGGGGGGGGAGAGAAAAAATACTACAAAGTGCTCCCAATTATTGTGATTATTTTTTGGACATACAGAAGTAGCAGTCAAGAGTTGTTTGAAGGCTAACTCGTACATTTTTCAACAGTGACAAATTTGGTGAATTATCCCTGAGGCATAGTGCTATCTTTTTTCTGTGAGTGGTGGTGGAACTGTCACATTCAGCACAGGGACAGAACAGTTGAAAAACATGGGGCAATTTCTTACATCAGTGGAAGATCAATCCACAATTAAGTTAGATTAAATCACAAAGACTCTGATGGTTTGATACATTGGATGTGGGTATAAGGGTTAATTCCTATGCCAGGGAGATATGTTTTATAAAAGGACAAGTAGCAGAAACTTTCAAGTCAGGAAATTAGCTATAAGGCCTTTCACTCAAAAAGTTGGAATGATGAGGGCCAGGATTTAAATTCAAGTTCAATTTTGGGAAGGAGAATTTGAATCTAGGTCAACCACACAATAACAGATAATGGTGCTAATCATCTATTTGGATGCAGCAAATTTATTTAAGCATATATATCTCCAGATGAAAAGAGACTATTTGGTTTAGTAGTTAAGGCACCAAACTTGAAACCAGGACGCTATGAGTTGTAGTCTTGCCTTAAGTGTGAAAGCCAGCGATATGACTTTAGGTCAGTCACTCTTTCAGCCCAATCCATCAGATTTGGTGACAAGCCAATCAACCAATTCCTGTCACAAACCATGAATCAACGTTTAGTTGATATGAAAAAAAACATTTCTTGCAGAGAAATGCTAGTAACAACAACAACAAATCCAGTTGAAGTATAAAGACCTGTTGATAGGACCACCAATTTGTAGGGTATATACAACAACAGGGCATATTTAGAGAGTATTTCCATGTTTGTTTCCTAACCATTTTTTAATAAGCCTGACCTTAAATGCCTACAGAATGCATTGAATTTCATAGCTAGATTGCTACCGAGTAATGCATTCATATTGACTTGATGCCAGTTTATATTTGAAACCAGTTCCATTATTTAGAACCAATAATTTAGGAGTATATTGGCTTAAAACAAGAAACAACATTCTATCTTAGATTTGTATGGTCAGTATTTGAGTGAACTGCGATGATGAGTTAACAATTGAAGTTATTAAGGAAAAGCAGCAAGAGAGAATTGGTTTTCTTTCAGTACATAATAACATATTATATATTTGCAGATAGTGAGGTGACCTTATTTCACCAAAGACCTTTGGAGATACAAATCCACCAATTTAATCAGAATTGCTTTCTTGTTGTTTTTTTTATTTTAATTTTAGCACTTTAATGAAAGACTCAAACAGAACAGCATGAATGAATGGGTGAGAGTTTCTGCTTATTGTTTACAATAAAAAGTTAATAGTTGATCCAGCAGATCTTCCCAGAGATATAAATGCAGAATATTCTATGAATTAAGGGCATCTTGTATGAATTAAGGGCATATACACAATAAATAAAAAGAGGGATGGAGGAAATTTATAGAGTATTTTCATGCATAATCTATACCTTATGTCATGTAAAGAATTTAAATTGCCTCCCTGTCCTGCCTTCCCAAGCAAATGCAAGAGGTTTAGATAGATTAACTGCTAAAAAGTTAAGATTAGAAACCCATACATACAAAACAACTTTTTATCTAAGAACAAATGAGATTCTTGTATATATATATGTCCCCACATATATGTTAAAACCTGCAAAGGTAGTAAGTGTGAAAAATGGTCAAAAGTCACTTTTTTCAGTGCCGTTTTAACTTTGAATGGTCACTAAATGAACTGTTGTAAGTTGAGGACCACCTGTATATAAGAAGCTGATTATCCAGTGAAAATTATCATTCAGTAAGTCAGCTTCCGACGAAAACAATAGGAGGTAGATCTTGAGATAACTTTATCTATTGTTCACATCAGTATTTGTGTCCTTCAGCATTTATTTTGTCTTAATTGGGCAAAAAGGACAGAAACAAATTAAGCTAAGAGCAGAAAAGTTAAGTGGAAATTATTAAAAATAAATGAACAATGCAAGTCTATTAATCACTTTGAGGATTGTTTCCCCCATCTGTCTCTCAATGTTGCTTTCAGAAATCTCAGCAGAGACTGCCTTACCTGATCTTCAAACAGGGAAAATAATCTATGATCATTTAGGATTTCAGTATTTTTAAATGTATTTTAAGAATCTATCCTATTATCCTGGGCTTAATGATAGATTTATTGTCATATTTTCCCAGTACAGAAGTTTGATTGTAGCTTACTGAAAATGGAAATCACTTCCAATACATATCATAAATAAGAGATCAGTCTGTTTTCTCTTTCCAATTCCTTCTAGCTCTGTTGCACTCCATAAAAATCTATCCCCTGCTATGAAAATCACACCAATTATTTCTATTGACAGATTTTATTTTATTACATTGCTGCTAAAATTATTCTGTTTAAAATAGCTTTGCAGAAGTAAGCAAGCATATAATTACACAATTAAAAATACATTTTACACATGTGAAATACTAAGAAATGTCTAGCAGCATGGAAAGGAGTGTTATCAAGGAAACTTATTTATTTTGCTGTTCAAAAGTGTCATGTAATTAGAGTTTAGCAGATATTCCTCTGTCATCCATATTTAGACTAGTGTCATTCATTGTCAATGAAATAGCACATTGACCTGTTCTTAAAATGTAATAAAAACATAATCATTCATTTCTCCTTAAGTAAAATAATCTTTTACAACAAGTATTCTCTTGTTTGTTTCTTTTCCTTTAATCATACGTACTCTCTCACTCAAACAGATGCCTTAAAATGTAACTGTGGTCAAGATTAAGAAAGTTCCATGCTTTGTGAAATAAATTCATTTCATGTATTTTAATGCAGAGCTACCTAATTTGTTCATTGTACAAATACATTATCAAATGTAGTTATATATTAATTGTTACCTTTTCTAATTTTAAATGCATTTCTTTAATTTTTCAGAAATCGAATTTGCACGGATTAAGGTAATGTGTTAAAAATAAGAGCTTCTTTATTGCCTTATTTAAATAATAAGCATTGTATATGATCCTTCTGTGGAGTCCAGCTGTTCTACATGTATTCTACATTCTTGATTACCATATTTTTCGGAGTATAAGATGCACTCCCCCCCCAAAAAAGGCTGAAACTTTGGGTGCATCTTATACTCCAAATGTAGCTTATTCACAGTTTTTTCTAACTAATGAGGCACTAACAAGTGAAGCGATCTTCCATGCTTTGCCTGCTTTTCTCATTGCTTCTCTCTCCCATGATCACCTGTGCTTTAGAAGCTGTTTTTTATCTAAGGGATAAAAAGCACGTGTGCACTCAAAACCAGCAAACTTATGTGCTGAAGCTGACCAGACTAAGGATGCCAGCCAGATGAATACCTGGTAGGCAGATTTTCTTTTCCTATTTTCCTCCCCGAAGACTAAGGTGTGTTTTATATTCCAGGGCGTCTTATACTCCAAAAAATATGATAAATCAATAAATTGGGTTCAAACATAGAAATATACTGCTGAAAGTAAGCAGTCATTGAAATGCATTTATCAGTGCTTTGGTATATGAATATGAATATAAATATACATTCTTGGATAAATTCCCTTTTTACAACCCAATAATCACTTAATTTGGGATAGAGTCGGGGCAACTGAATGAATGTGAGCATTTACTGGCCAGAGGCCCTTCCTGACACCATGGGGAGCAGATATATTTTTCTTTGTGCCCTTGGAAAGAAGCATCTGCCACTACCTAGGATTGAATTCTCTACTTTCCAAGTGGGAGGCGAGCATCTTGATGCCTCAGCTACCACACTGCTCATATATCCATTCTTGGATATTCATACAATTTAACAAAGGTTATCCTCTCTCTTATCAGAATGTTGACTTTGAACAAATTTGTGGATATTTACTGGGAATATAGATACATATGTAAATTAAAATGGGGATTTCCTGCAGTTCATGTTTTGATTTTTTTAAAAAAATGTTTCTGTTTTGACAGGAAGTAACGCCACATGGTTTGAGAATTTGAATATAAGATAGAAGGTAACTGAACCTTCATTCTTCAAGACGAATGGTGCAAAAACAATGTGTGAGGTTCTGGCTTGTAAGTAAAGCCAGTCTTAAAAGCAGAGCCAAAGGTTAGGAAACATATTGTGCAGCAGTATCAGCAGGAGAGGTAAGAGGCATAAATAATCAGAATTTTCCTGTACAATAGCTCTGAAATCTTCAACTTTCATGTTCCTGCCTTCTCTGACATTGCCACTGTTCTATAAGGCAAAAACTTGCACCACTTAATTTTGAATAAATATGAAATGAAAGACAGGAAGGAGAAGCATAAAAAGACTTAGGTAGTCAACCATGATCTTGTTTGATTTACACTATCTTGGTCATGTGTCAGAATAGCAGCTAAGGCAAGCTAGTATTCTTCCCGAATGACCTATTGACATGTTTTATTTTGCTAGAGGAATACATGTTCTTGTGGGTGAAAGTAACAAATTGTTTTGACTCCAAGTGGTACATGTCATGGCAGGTGATGAGTCAAGGATCAAACCCTCATACACATACATTTTTATCTATGCACACAACTAGACACATAGTCATACTCTCTCTCTCTCCTCCAAGATAATCTCAATGCAGCTGAGATATCTAGAGAGAAGAGGAACTGCTGATGTTCTCCTGCCCTATTTATATTTATTTTCTCCCATTTCACTTATTTGTGGGGTTTCTTCTACCCTTAGAGACTATACAATATCCCCACTGCAGAATTCAGAATGCACTAATGCACTTCTGTTCTCATACGTTTTTTTTTACTTAGGAACTCAAATTTGATAATTCTTACATTGCAAATTCTTTATTGGACTGTAGTTGGAATCTAGCTGTAGACTGCTCATTTTTTCAGGACCCAATGCAATTTTCTAATTCTTTTCATGATGCTTTGATAGATGGGACACTTGAGCTTTTTATCTATTTCCACACAGTGCCAAACCCTAATAGATATCTTGTTTTATTTTACCTTGTTTCATACCTTCAAGAAGCAAAAGTGCTTAGGCTTTAATTTAAATCTGTTTACCATAGGGATTAAAAATCATAACAAAAATGCTTGTTTTGTTAAATTTCCTCTACAGTACAAAACTGAAAATAAATAGAACATCTTATCAGTCTAATACTGAAATGGATTTAAATGTTACTATTTTTCAGTTAAGAAAGATAAATGCTAAGTAATTAAAAGAGAAACATTAAAAGAACAAATTCATAAAACGTGATTGCATGTATCAATAGGAAGTGATTTTTCAGTGCAAGAAAATAAGCAAATTAGTGTTTCAATTATTTCGTTTGCAGAATTCCTTGGTAACTCATTCTTTTTATCATTAGAAAACCTAAGTGGATTAATTTTACTGGAATAATACTGAAGGCAGGTTTTTCAGGTAGCATAATATAATTAAGCCTTAGAGCTCTTTGCAGTTCTCATAGGAATGTTACCTCCAATTCAGTTCATTGTGTGAAATAATATTAAAAGAGCCTAAGGATGACCTTTCCAACTCCTTTTACTTCTCCCTATTTTCATTGTTGATTTCTGAAACTTAGTAAAACAATCAAAGATGCACAAGACAAAATTTTAATAAAGCAATACCAGAATCAGCAACAGGTATACAGTTATCAATGGCTCATCTTCTCTTCCTTAGTTATTCTTATTAATCAAAAGGAATCTGGAAAACATTTGAGGGCCTTCAATCTTTTGCCAGTTTCACTGTAAACCCAACCCAATCATTTGTGTCAATCTTTTCTGCTTCTTTTGGTCTCTTCTTATTCCAAACAGGATTACCTAGGCCAGCAATACATTTGCTTCAGGGAAAAGCTTTCATCCCATTCTTTCCATCAGTGACAGGAGCTGCAAAAGTAGAATGTCAGGGTTCCAAGTAACCCCCCCCCCCCAATGAAAGAAAACTCTGAAGCTTTAAGTTCCTCAAAGTTCCATTTTATTATAGGTGTCATATTCGCACATATGGGAAAACCTGAATCTGAAAGTTTCCAGGTTTTCTCCACCCAAATGAAAGTCCAAGTCCCTGCCTAGCACCTACATGTCTATCACATGGCCCAATCAGGCACCATCCCAACTGGAGATGCCTCCTAGTCATGCCCTTCCAGGTGCAGGACAAGATGTCCTTGACTCTCTTGACTTTATTTATAAATAATAAAGTTATAAATAATGAAGTTATTATGACTATATACCATACATACGCCATATAATCCCCCCTACCATTTCCCCACAGCATTAACAGTGGCAGGCCAGAAGGCCCAATGAAAAAGATGGCTTCCAGGCCTGACATAGAAAGCCACTTAGTACTCCATCCAACACATGCCAGCCTTATACATGCCTCATTAGTGAATCTTTTGGAACCAAGTCATATGTTCCTCATATTCTGGATTGGCCTAGCCAGTGTGATTCCCAAACCCATTTAATTGCTTTTTTTTTAAAGGGTCTCCCCATTTAAATGGATTTCAATAATAAAAAACAAGCTATTCTCTTGAAAATGCTTCTCTTGAAAAATATAACTGAAGTGTTTCAAAGAGTAGCAAAGAGATCACTGGTTTTAAAAAAAGTGACGTAAATTAAAGTAATTATTATTATATTATTTTTTCAATAATAAAAAACAAGCTATTCTCTTGAAAATGCTTCTCTTGAAAAATATAACTGAAGTGTTTCAAAGAGTAGAAAGAGATCACTGGTTTTAAAAAAAGTGACGTAAATTAAAGTAATTTTTATTAGTTCTTCCACCTCCCTTTAGGCTATATAGTTTCTTCTTTCCCTAACAATTGAACATATTAATGGCAAACAAGGATCAGACATTAGCAGCCCTTCTTACCAGTGATCATTCATGTTTCACATTCTAAAAGTCCTGGAGCAAATGGTGCAATCCTTGGGATTACAGTGTAGATCCATAGAGAACAAGGAAGATAATCTTGACAGAGATATGCAACTCACTTACCAAAGCAATGAGGAGTGAAACTTTTTTACTACAGACAAATAATATTTGGAAGATCTTAGGCAAATACCTGCCTTATTCACAGAAGATAGTGGGGGGAGGCATAGCACAATCAGGCTTTCAAAATTTTGCTAATGTGGTAAGGAAATACTGTAGTAAGCCAGTCAATATAAGTAGTAAGGAAGAAGACCTTGACAGAGATAGGCCAAATCTATTACCAAATGATGATGGAAAAAACATGGCTTAAGTCCAAAATGAACAGAAGGAATATAAAAGCAGCTCAGGCAGATAGCTCCCTAATTCACCTGAGTATGATGGGGAGAGGTGTGGTAAAGCACAATCAGACTTGCAAGATTCTGTTAGCATACCATCCTTAATAAAAGAATGTTACCCTTCTTGTGGACTTGATTTCTTGGTTTGGTTGCATAGTGAGGCTCATCATCATCAATGGTTTTTCATTGAAGTGATGGAGTTTGTTCCTATGGCCTTGACGCAGAGTTTTCTGGATTTGCAGCAACTGGTACTGAAGTTAATCAGAATAGAGCTAGAAAGGACCTTGGAGATCTTCTTGTCCAACCCCCAGCTCAAGCAGGAGACCATATACCATTTCAGACAAGTGACTGTCTAGTGATGAAGCACCTACAAAATCTGTTGGCAAGCTGTTCTACTGACTTAATTGTCCTCTCTATTAGTTTCTCCTTTATTCCAGGTTGCTTCTCTCCTTCATTAGTTTCCATCCCTTGTTTCTTGTCCTGTTTGCAGTTAATTTGCTATATAGGTTGATCTCATCCTCTTTGTGGCAACCTCTCAAATACTGGAATACTGCTATGTCACCCCTGGTCCTTCTTTTCTTGAAACTAGCCAAACCCAAATCCTGCAACTGTTTTTCATATGTTAACAGTAGAGTTGATGCAGAGAGTAAGGAAGATGATCTTGATGAAGATACATCACATCCATTACAAAGCCATAAACAAATAGTATTTGGAAGCGACTAAGACACCGCCCTAATTCATAGCTGCATAAGTGGGATGAGGTACAACACAATCAGACTTGCAAGATTTTGTTACAATAGAGAATCTCAATAAAAGTAGTGTTAGTCTTCTTGTAAAGGTGATGTCATGGTCTGGACTAGTTATAGTATGGATGACAAGATCTAAGAAGCTCATGTATTCTCTAGTGTTCCACCATTCATAAGCCTAGCCATGTTATGAAGAGGAAGGTCAAAGTTTCAAACAGCACTTTTGAAAATAACAATAACAATTAAGACATACAGTATCTATAAAAAGTCTTTCATTTTTAAAAGAATTTGTTCATATAAGCAATGTTATAGAACAGAAGTGGACCATCTTTTGGTAACCAAGGGTTCTACTTAGAGCTAAGAAGTTATAGGTTTTCGTTGGGTTTCTTGGTTTTTCTATCTTGATGTACCTGTTGTGTGGTTTATATTCCAGGTACCCTATGATTCATATCAGAAAGTGTTAGGAAAAGTTGATTTTGAAGGGGTACAAAAAGGAGTCCAGGAACCACAATTTTCCCACATTAAAAAGTAATTCTTATTTAGTTTAGCATATAATTAATTGAATGCATCAAAGACATAGAAACCATTTCTTTATGTAGGTCAAATACTTCATATTAAGAACAGAGGAATAACCCAGGATTTCCATCTAACCAAAGAGTGAGAAAAGTAGCTTAAATATATTTGTGCACTGCCCAAAACTTCTGTAGCCTTCTGAATTTAGCCATTCATCAACTGTTTCGCATCTTTGCCTTTTTGGAGAAATGATGCATTTATCTTTTCTCGCCTTAACCTTTATAATCCTCTTAGCAGCGAAGATAAATATTGTGGAAACTCATTGGTTTTTATGGATTTTAGGAAAACACATCTTTGATTAATTTGATGCCATTTAAAATGATCTGATTTCAAACCAGGCAAGTATAAATGTGCTACTTTTTATAATGACTTTAAATGCAACCCTGCAGATGTCTAAGTAGTAGAATCTTAATGGGATTATATTTCTTAGCTGATATATGATTTTAGATATGTAAAGCCTTCTGTTTTAAATCCCCTTTAGAAAAAATGTGCATCAGGTATGCAAATACACTCTGAAATGTTTTCATTTGCCCCTATTTACCCTTAAACAGAAATGAAAACGTGGTTAAAATGCTAATTGGAATAGATAAAAATATTGTCAGGGAAACATCCAATTTTTTGCATGGTATGAGTGTGCACAAACAGATTCACACCTACATTGCATTTAAGAAAACAATTCTGTAACAAAGAAATGCCATGTAATGGGATTGTTTTTACACACTGGGTTTTTTCCGTCAGCAGTTTGCTATCAGGTAGGAAGACAATGTAAGATGGGAAAGGCCTTAGTAATAATGGATACCCAGACATATTCCAGGTTATTTCCACAAAATAACTTGAGTAGTTAAGACCCTGTGGTTCACTCTGATGAACTACATCAATTTCCTTCTCAGTAGTACATCAATTCTCTACCTCTGGACAACACCAAAGACCCAGATAGAGTAGATGCTGGAATAAGCTATCTACACAACTGGATTCTGCTTTGTGCAAGTAGACATTGCTTTGAGTATGTAAATTCAGTCCTGCTTAATTTACCAGCACATCAATCCACAGAATGCAAAATATCTGGTGGAAAACCCAGGCAAGCTAATGGGATCATAAATGCTATCATGGAATTTGTTTTAGTGCAATTTAGGATTTCATTGAAGAAAAGTTGCACAATTGAATGAGTGGCATTTAATGATTTGCATAAGCCAATAATATTAAGGTTTCCTGCTGATTACATTAGAACTAATAGAAGGAACCGTATCATATATATACAGATCATCAATGTAACCTAAAATAGAGATCAATGAAAAGCACTATGACAATAATGGCTAGAGCAAGTAATAAATTTCATCAATAGATAGAATTGAATTACTAGCAGAACTGAACATTTGCTACAACCCACTTTGTTGCAAATTACTTGCATTCAGACTTTAAAGTAAAAGATCCCAAAGTGTTTCAATTTCTTTGTGCTCCAAAGGCAACTAAAATTATGGTAGCGCCAACACTGGTTTTTTTTAAAGAATAAATTGCAAAGCCATTTGTCTGAAATGGTATATAGGGTTTCCTGTTTGAACAGGGGGTTTGGACTAGAAGATTTCCAAGGTGCCTTTCAATTCTGTTATCTATTAAACAGGTTAAAGGGTCTATTTTACCCTTTATATACTCTCACGCAATGCATAAATATTGAAATATTATTATAATAATGCTTCTGCCATTACATGTGTGACATGGGCCCACGCAGTGCATATGTGTCGTACTTGCCTACGATGCCTCCACAAGCCTCCACAATGCTCCAGCTGCTCGGCAGAGCGTTGCACAGGTGCTGTATGTGCCATGCACATGCACAGAAGCGCCAAAGGCTTAAGGACAGGTAAGGAGCTTGGGCGGGTGGGCCCTTTGGAGCACCGTACCAGAACAGTACCCGATGCTCCAGGCAGGCTCCAGTATGCCCGTACCGGGGCAAACTGCCTGCAATCCACCACTGATATGTAAGATTAAACCTTGCATTTCAAATAACCCAGATTTTTAAAACCAAAGAAAAGAAGAATTCAGATCCTAAAGGAAAATCTGAAAACCTTCTGCAAGTAGTTAACAAACAGTGTTTTAAATAAGTTGACAACATTTAATTTTACAATATTTCTAAATATTCTTTCCCAATCCAGGAAAAAAAAATGTATACATTAATCTTACATCCTGAAGACTTGAAGTATAAACAACCTATCTGTGAAAAAGATCCATAGTCACCAGATCCTATTGATCCTGTAGCAGCACAGAAGATAGACTGAAAAGTGAAAAGGAATGAAAAGATACAGATATTCTAGTAAGAAATGGCAGACACAATGTGGTATCAGATTTTTTTTTCTATTAAAGTGGAACCCTGTGGTTACAGAAAAGTTGATATTCAATAGGAATAATTTAAATTATTAAATTAAATAGCTCCACTGCAGGATACTCAGAATAGATCCAAGACAGGTAAATAGAAAAACAAATTTTGGAAATCAGAATCCATGAGTTCTGGGTGATAGTTTAATCAGCCCTTGCTCCTAAAGGTCATACAGTGCAAGTAAGGAATAACAAGGAAAAAAGGGAGCTAGCTATGGAGATCAGATGCAGAGTTTACAATCATACGCAGGACCCCAGTTGTGATGGGAAGCTGAAGAAAGGAAATTGGAATGTATTTGGTCAGATGAGGATAAAAAGAAAGAAAAAGTATCTGGGAGTAGAGGGTGAGGAACCTCCTAGTAGGGGGAAAGAATACTTGTGAACAAGAGGTAAAGAATAGAAAACACAAGGTTAATCAAAAGAACACTAAAGCATCTAAGTCAAGCTAGATATCCATCTATGAACAGATGGCTTGGAAGATCTGACTCGGTTTGGAGGACCAAGAGGAAGAGTAGTCAAAAAGAAGGGAAGAGAATAAGCCTGTTACATAACTAGTTACTGTTTTTGAGCCAAATTATGCAAAATACCTTGGAGTCCTAGTGGATGATCACTTAAACATGAGCCAGCAGTGCATGGTAGCAGCCAAAAAAAAGTTAATACAATCCTTGGTTGTATAAACAGAGACATAGAATCAAAATCACATAAATACCACTTTATAAATCCTTAGGAATACTACAACTGGAATACTGAATACAGTTTTTGGTCACCACACTGTAAAAAAGATGTCAAGACTTTGGGAAAAAGTGCAAAGAAGAGCAACTAAGGTGATTAAGGACCCAGAGACAAAAACATATGAAGAACAGTTGCAGGAATTGGGTATGGCCATTCTAGAGAAAAGAAGAACTAGAGGTGACATGATAGCAGTATTCCAGTATTTGAGGAGCTGCTACAAAGAAGAGGGGCTCAACTTATTAACCACATCTCTGAAATGGTATAGGGTCCCTGCTTGAGCAGGAGTTAGACTAGAAGACCTCCAAGGTCCCTTCCAGCTCTATTTTGATTCTGCCATGCCAAAATAAATTATAAAGAGCATGTTTATAGAAAGTTGGGCAAGGACAGAATTATTAAGTAGAGCCCATGAAAAGAAAGAATTACATCTCTATCCAAATCAATAAATCTAACCACAACTTATATCATTCCAGGACACTTTCTTCTGCCTTTAATTCTGAGAAGTTATAGTGAATTATATTATTTGAAAAAACACTTGTTCAGGTGGTATCGGGAGGTTGCTGAAATAAAATATCTCTGTGAACAGTTTGGCACAGTCCTTATCTTATACAGATCACTCGGATCTAAAATATGCATATGGATCCTTACATGTGTACTTGTAGATCTTCCCCAGTCTGGGCTGCTGGGTAGGAGTAGGGGCATCTTTGTAGTGGCAACTGATTATGGAAATCTCTCCTGGAGGAAGCACTTCTGATTCCCATGCACTTTTCTTTTAAAGCAATAGCTAAAGATCTTGTTCACTACACAGTTTCAAAATTGTTGATTCATTGTACTGCAGAATTCACACTTTAAAAAAATTAACTCTGTAATTTTGGAATGTTCATGCTTTTATCAGTATTAAACAGTTTTTATTGATTTTGTACTCTTTTCTGAGGGCTTTGGGAGAAGGAAGATCATTATCATCATCACCAGTACCATATTGAGACTTTCCATAAATATCAAATGAATATGTGTTGGTGTACATGCATACATACCTCTGTGTGTGCGTTTCTGTGTGTGAGAGAAAGAGGGGGGAGGGAGGGGGGAGGGAGGGGGGAGGGAGGTGGTATTCAGCCAGTTCTGACAGGTTCTAGATAACCGGTAGCAGAAAATTTGAGTAGTTCGGAGAACCGGCAAATAGACTGGCCCCACCCCCACTGCCTCCCAAACTCCTAGTTGATCTTCTTTTGTTGTCCTGAACAGGAGAATGGAGCTGGAAAGCAGGTTAGTGGGGTGGGGAGGGAATGGGGATTGTGCAGTTTCCTTCCCCTGTCACACCCACAAAGCCACACCACGCCCATAAAGCCACGGCCACAGAACCGGTAGTAAAAAAAATTGAATCCCAACACTGGTGTGTGTGTGTGTGTGTGTGAGAGAGAGAGAGAGAGAGAGAGAGAGAGAGAGAGAGGGAGGGAGGGAGGGAGGGAGGGAGGGAGAGAGAGAGAGAGAGAGAGAATGAATCAGTATATATGTGTACATTGAAATGAACATGGAATATGTAAATGAATAAGCAGTGAATCACTTATGAAGGCTGACAGGTTAATATGCTAGGCATCAAAAGCAAATAAGCAATACACCAAAATTAGATCTTTCTGAATGTATGTAATCTTTGAAAACAACTTGGTAGTAAGTGTCCTTGGTTTAGAAGTTTTAGAGCTTACTTGTTCAAATATTTACCTGATGTATGGGTTGCATTGTAATAGCACTAAGGCTAAGTCTCAGTTAAGAGCACTGTAAGAGACTTTCAAAATTAAGCAAAGAACCAAATATAACTATTAATCTGAGCGTGCTATGAAATATTAATTATGCATTTCAAGCGAGGAGAATAAACAAGAAATAATTTAATCTGTGACATAAAAGAAACCCCCCAAGGAATCCTTGTTGGAGGCTTTTTCTGAACAAACACTTGTTTTTCAGTCACAATGGAAATGTTTGTTACTGAAGTCAGAAGCTTTTTATTAAAACATTTTGCAATTATTCCTTGTGTGTTTTATATGGAAAACCCATGCATTCAGGAAGTGCAGGAAGTAACCTTTATGAACATTCCCTTCATATAAATTGATTGTCCAAGAATTCACTTTATGTGGAAAAAAATGGGTAATATGCAATTTGTATCAGTGAGGCCATTTGAAACAAATCTGAATGGTTAATCTGCCAAATCATTTGAACTGAACCTCCCCCCCCCCACATTGAAAATCCTACTTATAGACTTATTCATGTTATGGAATTATTCTAGTTGTGAATCCCTTTTCCCCATTTACCTTCATACTTGCAACAGCTACTACTTCTTTGCAGAGTCAAAAAAGCCATTAATATTTTTTACAACTCCCTTATTAAGAAAAAGGGAAGGGGTTGCTTTAACACCAGAAAAACCTGGACATATTACATTGCATTAGACATATTATATTGCATCAAAAGGAATCCTGGGATGAACTTTTATCCTGGGCAAATCTACTGAGTGTAACATAACAATGGAACTTCATAAAATTCATAGCGTCATAATGTATTCCACCTCTTTGTCTGCTATGCTAACTACTCGCATTAGAAATCTGGCTTTAGAAAAGATCAGAAAATGATTTCATTGTACGTTAAACACAAGGCAAGAAAGAAAATGTGTGCTTATATGTGAGCACCTTTGTCAATGCAATTGAATTACATGTGACAATACCCAACAATCCCATATTTTCCAACTAGTTCAGTGTCTGGCTATATAAGAGATTTTCTGGGACTATAACCCTAATAGAAAGCAAGAGAAAATATAGATACAAGTAGTACATATCCCAGGAGTAAAGACACAGAGATCCATTACTCCTCTTAGTTGTAGAAATGTAGGAGCATCAAAAGGCAAGTAAAATTATCATTTGAATGTCACTAAAAGACAGCAATGGTACTATATCCATTTAATCAGGGGTCCCAAACCAGTGGGCTTTGGCTCACTACTGGGCTGTGGCCTCTTAGCTACTGGGCTAAATGAGTGGCTGGCAAATGCACTCACTTGTGCACATGTGCGCACCCCCCCACTTGCACTAGGGTGCCCCTTAGCATTGTGTGATTGCTAGCATTGCTGATAGCATCGTGTGGGTGCTAATGTCACCATGAGCATTGTGTGCATGTAGCTCATTTGTATAACATGCACACCAGTGGTGGGATTCAAATTTTTTTACTACCAGTTCTGTGGGCATGGCTTGGAGGGAGTGGCAGGAGAAGGATACTGTAAAATCCCCATTCCCTCCTGATCAGCTGGGATTCAGAAAATAGATGGGGGTAGGGCCAGTCAGAGGTGGCATTTACTAGTTCTCCGAACTACTCAAAATTTACACTACTGGTTCTTCAGAACTGGTCAGAACCTGCTGAATACCATCTCTGGTGCACACTCGTGGCCCCATTTGTGCATAGGCATGCATACATAAAGCAAATACTCTTCCCTCACCCCGCATTCCGAGCTGCCAAACCAGAAAGGTTGGGGGAGTCTGTATTAGATTAAATAAAATTAAGTATAAAATGTAATAATTTGTAACTAAACTTTGGTTTAAAAGTTAAAGCATCAAGATAGAAACTGGAAGACTGAATTCCTGTCTTAGCTACAAAGTCAGTTGGGTGACCTTGGGCCAGTCTTTTTTTTTTCCTCAGGTCCAGCAAGCCACTTCTGAAAAACATTGCCAATAAAAATACAGGGACTAGTCCTGGCAATCTCTAAGAATTGGACGCAGTTTTACAGAAGACCAAAGAAAGAGACTTACAAAGATCTACATGGCCTGGGGTCAAAGTATTGGCACCTCTTTCCATTTTTATACCCACCATCTGCAATCTTCATGTGCAGCTCTAATTGCATTATGAATTGCAATTGGAGGGTGAGGGGATCAGTGCCTGTAGTAGCAGCATCGGAATTTGAGAGCTCCCTTTCAAGATGATCTGTTTGACTGTTTGGCTACTGAACTTGAAACAGGCAGTCAGAATCATACTGTTTTGTTGTACTGATTTTTAACAGTTTTTTTTGTGTTTTGCTTTAAGGAAAATTTGTCCATTCCTTGCTATGGTTGTTGAGGTTGTTTTTGTTTCCAGTGTGATTTCATTGGGATTGATTCCTCTCTGTTTTAGCAACAATGGCAGTTATTAAAATTGTTTTAAAGAGTAAGTGGAGTGTGTATTAAAGGACTGACAAATAGATCAATATTGTCAATGGAAGTGAAAATGAGAACAAAAGAGTCCTGCTGGATCAGGCAAAGGCCTTAAGAGTTAACGGTCTGTCTTAACAGTGATCCACCAGATGAATCTAAAGTAGTGTTTCTTGACCTTGTGAACTTTAAGATGGGTGGACTTCAACTCCCAGAATTCCTCAGCTAGTATGAGGAATTCTGGGAGTTGAAGTTCATGCATCTTAAAAGTTTCCAAGGTTGAGAAACATTTATCTAGAGGGCCTACAAGAAGACTGAAGCCAGTCTCTCTTTTCCCACTGTTGTTTCCATGCACCTGTATCAGTGGTGGGTTGCAGGCATACGGGAGCCTGCCCAGAGCACTGTGTACCATTCCGGTACAGTGCTCTGGAGGGCCCGCCCACCCTCCTGAGCTCCTTACCTGTCCTTTAAAGCCTTCTGCGCTTCTGCACACACACATGGTGTGTACAGCACCTGTGCAATGCTCCGCCAAGCATCTGGAGCATCGCAGAGGCTTGAGGAGGCGTCACTGCCAGGTATGATTCATGTGCATGCTACACATGTTCATGTGAAGGACACCGGGCCCTGTTGCAACGGGATCCGGAATCCACCACTGACCTGTATCCATGTCTGGAGACACCATCCAATCATCAATCTTAGCTATCATTGACAGACCCGTCCTCTAGTCCACTTTTGACATCCTCAAAACTTGCAGCCAAGGTCACATCTTCTAACAGCATATTTCCAGGTTGATTACGCTATGCATAAATAAATATGTATTCTGGATACATTTTAAATCATCTAGGTTTTATCGGGGAAATAAAGAAAAATGTCTCCCTATTCACCCTTTTGTTACCACGCATAATTTCATAAACTTAAAGTGATTAAAATATCAAAAAGAGGTACACTTATACATAGCCAGCAAACTTGCTCCCCTCTACAACCATCTCTCAGTTTTCATTTAGTGAAGTGACACTTCTTATCCCTTCTTCTTTCCCGGTCTGGTCCCTTGCCACAGCTTGTGTATACCCTGGACTGCAAAGATTCGATATGCTTCTTCCCTCTGATATCACTTTTATAGCCAGCTTATCAGAGCCATTTTGCTCTTAATATAACTAAATAGAATGATAACAAGTTATCTAAAAGAAGCAAACTTCCTGACTTCTGTTCTGAGCCCCTTGTTTTTAGTTTTCTTCTTTTCCATATAAAGTTTGTTCCATCCTATTTTCACATAAATTCTGATTTTTTTTAAAAAAAAACTCTGCATGAAAAATATTATGTTGGTCTACACACACACAAACTCTCTCTCTCTCTCTCTCTCTCTCTCTCTCTCTCTCTCTCTCTCTCTCCCTCCCTCCCTCCCTCCCTCTCTCTCTCTCTCTCTCTTTCACACACACACACACACACAGACACGTTTATCCACTATGCAGTTTTGCTCTATTCTTTCAGATAGTGCAGTTTTGTGCGTCCTTTTCATAAATGCATATGAACTTTGTACAGGTTTCCCATTATGCACAATGTACCCCCATTTTGCCTCAACTCCACTGGCCCAACCTTGATATGTCACTGAGACTTAAAACAAGATTTAGACAAATGAAGGAAGACAGATCATCAACAGCTATTAGAAATATTTTCTAACTGAATTTTCCAAGTTGGCTTATTCTGTGTCTAGACAGATGTTTTCTTGTGAAGGCTAGTAGGACACAGGATCTCGGACAGTTCAAAGTCAAACCAGGTCCAGTAGACCTGTCCCCAGAATTGTGCAAAGCTTTAAAAGGCTGTTTTGCTGTAATAAACTTTGTGCAAAGCAAGTTTCAAAGTGACTTTGCAAAACAATCCATCCCCTCCCAGAAGTGAAACCCTATTTTTCTTGTCTTCATGTTCCTTCAGCCCTTCATCCAGTAGTTCTAGAAAAAATGTGATCTTCAGAGTGTGCTCTATGTTGTCAAGATTAAGCACAACTATCCATTATCCCATTAAAATAATCATCTTTCTAAAGCTTCTGAAAACTAACTAGAATTATGAGGCAATCCTATGTGCTTAAGTTGGTTGCCTTTCATCCTTTTCCCAGTTGTTTCATTGGCCAACTTCAGAAGCTCCAGTCTTGATTGCTCTGTCCTGAGTCCCTTCAAGACCTAACTGGACTTTCCCCTGTTCCTTGCATTTCTCAGCACTGTAGGGTAGGCCAATCTTGCTGGTTGGTTCCTATGTAGATTTTATCTGCTCTTCTTTTTAAGAACTGCTCCTCTTCACTTCTCCTTGGGCCTTTCCTTTGCTTTTCCAGATGTTTCCATACACAGATGCCTTCATCACCATCCTCCTTCCCCATATTATTTCTTGTGACAGTAATCACAGGCTCTTTTCATTTTCTTTCTCCCCTTATGCTACAATTAAAGCTCCAATGCTAAAGCAATTTAAGTAAATGGGGAAAGTGTTTTTTTCTTTCCTATGTAGAACCATGGAAGCTTTGCAGCAAGGAAGAACTGGTAATTCAGCTTCAGAGAACAAAGTAGCAATAAAATTACTTTGCCACTTAAAAATGCTGGATGGAAGAGGAACTTTTAGTATTGTCCAAGGGAGAGCAAAGGGGCACAATTCACCAGAGTTGGGAGAAGTGAAAAAATGTCCACTAGGATAGGTAATGGATGGAGAATGAGCTACTATCTACTTCACTGACTTAATGGGTCATTTTTTTATTAACTGCAACATTAGCAACTGTAAATAGAGAGCACAGCAGCCAAGAAATCCAACAGTCCAGAATAAAATGGTGCCAAGATAGTGACCAACCTTTGGAGGGGAAGGCATGTAATAGCTACTGCAATCAGTCAAACCTGGACTACTAGAATGGAACAAAGTTCTAGAGAGTATTTGCTATGAAGAGCTTAAATGATTTGGTTGGAGTACAATAGTATTGAATCAAAACTGGGAAACAGTGATGCAGACTATATTTGCAATGAGTCTGGGAAGGGGAGGAGGGCAACATCATTTGTTCCTGTACTCGGAAATAGTGAGTGTCCTGCAATGATGTTGGGGAAAAAAGGAGAGGATGTGCCCATGGACTATAATCTCATCAGCTTCCACAGCTTCCAGAGAGTAATATTTAGTGTTTTAGTCAGAGGCTGTAATGGTATGTGGGAATGACCTTGGGAGACAGGGAGAAGAGTTACAGATTAGGCAATGGACAGTTAAGAGGAAGCTAAATCCACAAAAGGAACAGGCTTGTGATAAACGTTTCAGAAGGAAGCCCCCTAGTTGTTTAGATTGTAAATGTGAGGGTGAAGAGATGCACTTTCAAATTTGCAAGGTCTGTATTCATGTAAATATAGAACTAGTATTCTTGTGGATGCTTATTTTCAAGACTACCTCACAAAACTAAGAGAGGCTTATTGCAAAGTTTGGTAGATTCAGCTGAAAAGTCATACTCTGAGTTGTAAAGTTGTGTCTTCCGGCCAATAGACTACCAAGTATGGAATTGATTGCCATTTCTTAAGAGCACCTCACCAGATTTGCTACATACTGAGCCATGGTAGTGCAGTGGTTAGAATGCAGTATTGCAGGCTAATTCTGCCGATTGCCAGCAGTTTGATTCTCTCAAACTGAAGGTTCACTCAGCCTTCCATCTTTCCAAAGTCAGTAAAATTAGGACCCATCTTGTTAGGGACAATATGTTGACTCTGTAAACCACTTAGAGAGGGTTGTAAAGCACCATGAAGTAGTATATAAGTCTGCTATTGCTATTGCTACTGCAAGGTGCAAGGTCTAGAAGGCTTCATGTCCACTTAAGAGCTTCCAGAAGGATGTTTTTGCAATGTAACAGAAATTTACGTACTGCTGTATTATGTAGAAAACAAAATCTCTTCTTCTCCTGAAAATCCACACTGTGCAGATTAGTCAGGGCTACCCTATATATTAAATAACTTGGCTATTCCGAAGCTATTTGAACTTTCTCCTGACTTCAGTGCCATGCTTAATCAGAAATGTAAGGGGCATACCTCACCTTGACGTATTAGTGCCGGTAGGGTTAGAAGTGTCTTTTAACTCCCTGCTTGTGCTTAACTCTTCAGCAAGTTTATATTCAGCATTTATCTTTGTCTTTTTCCCCCCACTGCCGTATGTTGCTGACTTGAAGTTATTGTTCTGTATCAGGGGAAAGCTCACCACTAGGGTTAACAAGCTGTTTAAAATGAAGAATAGCTTGGGATCCATGGAAAATAATCTGTTGCCTCCATCTGCCTGGCTTTTTTCTTCTTTTTACAAACTGGCTGATTTACAATCTTTGCAGAAAACATGACTTTGAATTTCCTAACTTTGTTGGAAATAGAATTATCTATATTACTTAAGGCTATAGTGCTGTTATGCCTTTTCCTTTCCTACAGAGCTACAGTTCCCATATAGCTCAGCCAATTTCACGAGGCTAGCCGAGGGCTATTCACTCGCTCAAGACACTAGCATTCTGCCACCAAAGTGTTTCCTAAATTAACAAATTCAGATTATTGATCCTGCAATCTCAAAATACACAAAAGGCCATTGTTGGGGGTTGGAGGAGTTAGCAAAATTTATATGTTTGATGTTATGCTACATTTTTTTTCAGCCAACAAAGCAGATCCTGCCTGAGCTATTGTGTGGCCTGAGGCACAGCATCAGTTTCCTCTCCATCACAAATCAAGGCTGGTCAAGTTATATCGGCAACCAAGGAGAAAAAAATTCCCACAAGTGCCTGTCCTCCCCATCGGCAATAAAATGCAATAACAATAAATTAAAGGCAGAATATTCTGCTGGTTCTCATGATATCCCAAATTAGCTGCTAAAGGGAAGCTGACTTCTTTGCCTCAAAGTTAGATCAGTGCCAGTGGCACTACCTTCATGTAATGCCACCATTCAAACAATAAAATACATCTTGCCAAAATGTAAAGTAGCAAATGCCCATTGTTAGCAGAGGGTAGAAAACCTGATGAAGTAACTTTTGCCTGATAAAGCATCACAAATGTTCTGACCCAGCTCCCTAAACACGACAAACCCTCTGATGTGAACTCTAGTTTATATGTCTACAAAACTAACATCCAGGACACAAGCAGCTAGCATACCATGATAAGGTTAATGCAATGAAGTTACTGTCCTCAAAAAAATTTCAATCTTACAACCATACAACTGGGCTCACCTAACATTCCAACTCAATGTCTGAATGAGCAGTCAAGTTTTTAAAACTTTTCAGAATGCTAACAGAGTCAGGGCTATTCAAATATTGGGTAGGCTATTCAAATGTTGGGGTAGGAGTGTTCATAAAAGCAGATATAGAAGGCACATCATTGCTTCCCACTATCAGAGGTGTCAAACTGGCAGCCCACAGACCAGATGCGTCATGTGCAGGCCACGCCTACCCCAATTCCGTGAATGGGGAAAAATGTTGTGAAACATCACGTGACAGCAATGTGACATGGCGAGTTTGACATCCGTGCGCTAGATGATGCTGTTTGAAGGGGGGAAAATGCAGAATTGTTCACCTGATTGATTTGAGTGGAGGTGAGCAGAAAAAAATGAAGGGAAGCAGACCAACAAATAACACTTTCCTATGCGAGGTAAAGCTTCATAGGTGATAACAAGCACCTTGAATTGTGCCTGGACCATCATTGGGAACCAGAGCAGCTTGAGAAGCAGAGGTATTATGTGGGAATACTTTGGTGTGGCCAAAACTTTCTATACCACTAAATTCTCAGACAATTATGGTTTCTCACTATTCTTCAAGGGCACCCCCATTTAGCAATAACAATAGCAGTTAGACTTATATACCTCTTCATAGGGCTTTCAGCCCTCTCTAAGCGGTTTACAGAGTCAGCATATTGCCCCCACAGTCTGGGTCCTCATTTCACCCACCTCGGAAGGATGGAAGGCTGAGTCAACCTTGAGCCGGTGAGATCTGAACCGCCGAACTGCAGATAGCAGTCAGCTGAAGTGGCCTGCAGTACTGCACTCTAATCACTGCGCCACCTCGTCTTTAGACTTTGCAGATGCCCAATCAGGAACCAAGATATGAATGATTGTAAGCTGAACTTCCCAATCCAAAAATTGACACAATTGTTAAACAAAACTGTTTGGGGGATGATCCTCCAAGCCACAGCTATAATCTCTCCTTCAAGCAGGAACTGTGAGT
Source organism: Thamnophis sirtalis (assembly GCF_051295495.1). Taxonomy (NCBI): domain Eukaryota; kingdom Metazoa; phylum Chordata; class Lepidosauria; order Squamata; family Natricidae; genus Thamnophis; species Thamnophis sirtalis. Next base: position 108,500,987 of record NW_028261386.1, on the reverse strand, counting down.
ACAAGAAGGCATCTAAATTGTGTGCCAACCATCTGGGGGACCTATCCAGAGAAAAATGGAAAATCTCCACTTCAAGGAGGCCTCAGGATGCATGGCAGTTTGGTCTTGCCAAGTATTAAGTACCAAAATCCACATAAGCAAGCATGAAAATCACAAAATGGGATATAATCATATCACAATACCATATTCTACAACATATTGACTGGAAATGAAGAAGCATCATCTTAAAAGAAACCAAAAGACACAGTGAGGCAGACTGCTTTTTGCCGTAAGAACATTCCTCACCAAACTTGCAAGTGTACACATTTTCATGAATGCTTAACGTTGCTTGATAAAGTGTTCTGAGAAACTTAAAGGGTTGTGTGGAATTTTGTAAACATTTTGCTGGCCTGATAGCCACAATTTGGAAGGTTGTTGTTTTTTTCCCCTCAAAACACTGAAGAGGCATGTTCTCTTCTTTTTCACATTGGTAAAATGTTTGTGCTAAGATTTAGTGTGTGACAACCCAAAAGTCTATCTTTTCTGTAAACAAATTATGCATTAGAGACACCATTAGAGCTCAAATGATAAATTATTAGTTTTAATCAACTTGCAACTTACACAGTAGGAGAATTCATCCCAAAGCAAAGAAAAGGTTTTCAAGGACAAAATCAAGAAGAGAGATGAAAGAACAATCTAAGGTATTCGACTGCTAAACCTTTCCTTAATAAGTCCATAGTTTAGCTCACTGGTGAATCACCGGCAAATATTAAACTCAGTAGATATAAAGCTATAAAATAGCTCAGTAGATATAAAGTGCATATACAAATGCATTTAGTAAACCAATAAGTATTTTAAACAGGCAGTGTAGTTTAACAATTAATAAACCTCAAACAATGACATATTTGCCTCACACCTACACTTAACCAAATAGCCATCTTGAAGAGGGTCTTCACATTCAAATTAATCTGAGAAACTGGAAAATAGCTCTTTTCTGCCCTCTAGCGTCTGTGAGAAGACCTCAATTAAGCTTTTTGAAGGCAGAAAGCAGAAACAAAAGATAGCCCCAGTTTGAGAAACCATTATGATTATTTGAGACATCAAATCATCTCCTATAACATGGAAGACAATGTGTAAATATACCTGGTGTTGTTCCATTAAGGTTTATTTTCCCCTCCCCACTAATTTTAGCAAGGTGAAATCAATTTTACCCTTTTCTTAGGGGATGTAGATATTCTACCTAAAACATGTCTGGCTTCACAAACTTGTGTTTTGCATCCCAATTGCACCATGTGCCAGGAAAACAGATTGTTTGCTAATTGATATTACAAAGGAAGACAACCCAGTAAAGGATGATTATGTCAATGCCAGCTAGTAGCTGATGAAGAGCCTGACAGGAACACCGTCTTTTTCTCAAAAATTACAAACTGAACCCATAAGGCAATTTTTATTGATATATTGCTATGAAGGTAAATATAGAAAGTGGGACAGAAAAGGCAGCTTTGCATCTACAAAGAAGTCACAATCTTCTGTCCACTGGGAGGGCTAGTTGTGCAACTGAGACATCCAGTAGTGGAATTGGATGTTGGGATTATTGATCGTGGTGTCCAAAACAAAGAGACTAGAATGTAATATTAGGTATCAAAGAAAAATGGTTTGCAAACAGGTATGGGATATAAAGTCTGATGAAATAAAGTAAACATTTAGGATTGGCTATGTAGTAGCACAACAGCCAGTCATCTTATTCCAATATTCCTGACCAAAAGTTGCATTCCCTTTCGACTGGTGAAAGAAATGTCTCACAGAGTTGAAAAAAGAACATCAATTTGTCTAATATGCCAGCAATGGAGGCTGAAAAGTAAACAGTATTGCAGCCTTCATTTAGACCAAGGATGTCAAACTCAATTGCCACCTGGGTTGTATCGTGACATATCACAATATTTTTTGCCTTTGCAGAACCAGTGTAGGTGTGCTTCCCGCAGGACATATCTGGCCGCAAGCTGCCAGTTTGACAGGGCTTATTTGGACCTTACTATGTGCTTGATCTGATTTATCATGAATGATTTTCCAGCAGATATATTGTCTACTTCATCAGTTTCATCTTTCTAGTAAGCCAAAGTGTTGATTTACGTCTGCAAGAAGAAAGTACTTAAAAGCATTAATGTCAATCACTGGGCTCCATGTTTCAGAATGAAACAGTATTACCAGTAGATGAAGTGGGAAGCTTCCTAGGAGACCTATTTTTCAAAGCACTTGAGGGCAGGACAAGAAATAAGAGATGAAGCTTATTAAGAATAAATCCAACCTAAAACTACGTAGAAATTTCATGTCAGTAAGAACAATCAGTTGACTGGCTTGCTTTCAGAAGTTGTGAATCTGGAAGTTTTTAAGAAAGATGGACAGCCATTTGTCTGGAATGCTATAGGATCTCCTGCTTGATCAGGGAGCTGGACTAGAAGACCTCCAAGGTCCCTTCCAACTCTATTACTCTGTATTCTAAATGTAGGGTAAATAAGGAAGGAAGAATAAAAAGTAAGGGATGAATTGGCACAATGGCGATCAATGTTTTGCACGCTATAAAGAATAGTTCAACTGTTTTTCATATCTATTACCATGTTTCCCCCAAAATAAAACAGAGTCTTATTTTCTTTTGACCCCCATAAAAAGCATTTGGCCTTATTTTTGGGGAGGTCTTATTATTTTTGAAGTGGTGAACGTGGTCACCTCATGGCTGCTGCTGTGTTGCAATATTTTCGGGGGAGGGCTTATTTTAGCATAAGCGTTCAAAAGCCCAATTGGGCTTATTATCCAGGAAGGTCTTACTGGCAAATTTTCTACTGGGTATAAAGATTCTAAGCTAGTTGAATGGTGCACAAATGTCTTTTGTTAAATTAAGCCTATCAGTTAAAAAAAAGGTTATGTATCTGGGAATCTAAAATGTATTGCCATATTCCACTATGGAATCTGGTAGAAGCCATCTAGTATTTGAGTCAATCATTTTAAGTGTTCCATTTCCCCTGCAGAGATCCATATTGGGCATATAGTATAAAAATCACACACATTTCTTCCATCTTCAGACCAGTTTAACTAGCTTAATCCAGTGTCCTGTTGCATATGTAAGACCAGATTTTATTAAAAACAAAATCATCTACGAAACTGGTAAGTGCATTAGAACACCAAAGCATTTGGTGCTTTGAAATAAAGCATCTAATTGAATTTAAGCTTGAGAAGGATAGATTGTTTCCTACCTAAGTAATATACAGTAGCAAATGTATAGGAAACCATATTCATATCATCAGCTGTCCATATTTCAGTAGATTTTGCCTTCAGTAATAATTGGCAACCCAGTCTTGTGTTGTATTAAATTATGTAAGTGAAAACTGAGTGCTATTTGGCAGTTGTCTAACAAATAAATTCTGTCATCTGAGCAAGCACCAGGATACCACTCCTGAGCATTAGAGACCTCCAGGAATGAAGTGTGTAATGAATGTGCAGAACTTTACAATACAGCCAGTATTCTGTAAAATTTCTGGGATAATTTTGGGTTGACATTTGGTTGCCAATATTCCAGGTGCATACAGGTTTCCAGCTATCAAACAGCATATTCTGTTTTGATATTAAGTTAACTTAAACCAAACAACACAATAGGAAACCTACTGTTTGCGTAAATAGTACAGAGAAAGTCAATATCCCATTTAGTTGCTGAAATCCTAGAGGACCTAGTATTAGGGGAAAATAGTATGGGTTTTTTGTTGACATCTTTATGCTCTTCGCTTTGCTTAAACAATTTTTATGATGTGGACATGATATTAAATCTTTTAATATATCCTTTCAGTTTAACTTTTGATTTCTTTTCTAATTGTGCTTTTCATTTTACAAAGTTGTGCAGTTACGCTGTACATTTAATAAAACACTGTGTTTCTGGTACATTTTTCTTCTTTACTGTAGCGCACATTAACTAAAACAAACATCTTTTCTTCTCTTCGTGTGTTCATTACAGCAAGTTTAGGCTTCTGAAAGTTGGCAACAGAAAAATGCCCAGTAATAGAAAGTGTGAAGAGCCCAGTAATAGAAAGTGTATTTCTTTAAATACAACATTTTTTTTGCCCTAAACCATTGGGACTCTGCCAAAATAGTAATAGCTATAGCCTTGGGACATCTATGACCATAAATAGAAATTCTCCATGAAGATAATATTCTAAGAGACAGAAAGCAATTTCACCATAAACATATAATCAGCTACCTTTGACATATGTCCTCACTTCAAGTTATCATCCCTGCCAACATATTTTACTTGGATGTTTTAATGCCATATCACCATATGTCATGGTTTTGGAATATTGCCTCACATGGTTATCTCTTAATTGCCTTGACCTGAAGGAGCAGTTTCATAAACTCAAGCTAATCTCACACATTCACGCCACACTTTGTGAAATCTGTTTCTAAAAAGTGTTGGATGGAAGACTATGTTCATGCTACGCAGGTAACCAATGAACATTGCAAACATTTTTTTAAAAAAAAAAAATCAGAGTCCCCAAGCACTAATGCTTTATTTTATTCATGATGAGTTGTATCTTTATTATCACTTACTGGCAAACACAGATTGGTGGACTTTGGATAGCATTGTAGTAGTATGAATAGATTGCATTGATTGCTCTGCAGGGACAGCATTCCCAGAATCAATTTTGCACTGTGAGTCACAATCCTGAACCCTTATTTGTCTTGTCAGGGCTGAGAATAAACCACTAGTTTAGATGTAAGTAGAAATGCATTTATTGTAGTTTCTACTATGTTATCTTTTGTGCTCAGAAGAACTGGGCTATTGAACAAAATGAAAATAAATAAGCATGATTTATATAACAACACAATATATATTCTATAAGTCCAAGCTATTCTTTCTTTATTCCATTGTCAGTTTTCGTGCAGATATAAAAGTAGATTTTACTAAGTGACTGCAGGAAAGAATTTGGCTGAATAGAAAGGGGACAGAACCAAATTGAAAATAGAGAGTGGAATCAGACCCACAAAGAAACAGATTATTAATGGAGAGAACATCCTGGTTTGTAATAAGTACAGCTTGGTGAAAACAGGATTTCATTGACTTCTCAAAACCCTAATGCCCCCAAGGAATCTAGAAAACAAATCTTATGAAGAACAGTTAAAGTAATGTATATAAACCTGCAGGTCAGAAGACTGAGGGAAAATAGGATAGTGATTTTCAGATATATAGAGTAATGCTATATAGAGAAAGAAGTAGATTTAAACCAGAGAAGATATTCAGCAGGTTCTGACCAGTTCTGGAGAACCGGTAGCAGAAATTTTGAGTAGGTCAGAGAAACAGTAAATACCACCTCTGACTGGCCCCGCCCGCTTCTATTCTCTGCTTCTCTGGGGATTTTGCCGTAACCTTCCCCTAGAGTGAGGAGGGAATGGAGATTTTACAGTATCCTTCCCCTGCTATATCCACCAAGCCATGCCCACCAATCCACACCATGCCTACCAAACCACACCCACAGAACTAGTTTCAAAATTTTGAATCCCACCACTGATTTACACTCTGCTGGCCAGAAGGCCAGAGATTGAACCTATTGGTTGAAATAGTGATAAAATATATTCCAGTTAGATATTAGGATGAATTTCCTGTCAGCCAGTGAAATATACTTCCCAAAGTGGTATCCCCCTCTTCATTCCTTTAAACAGGCACTTCAGTCTGAAATGTTTTAGTGGATCTTACTAGATGACATATGAGGTTCCTTCCAACTCTATGATGCTATTATTATTGTTAAAAAGTAATTTTACTGGTTGGGGTCTCGAAAGGCTCACTGATTGCAAATTACATATGCTACGAATTCTGCAAATTATATTTTATGATTTGCTGATAATAAGCTTCCTAAAATCTGAATTTGGCACATTGTCATTATATCAGGGAATAGGGAATCTATTACTTTGATTAACAGTTTTGTGCACTGTGGTGCTTCTGCCAATTTGGGATCTTCCCTAACTCCATTGGGAGAAAGACACAAACTATGGTGAAGGTTTATTGGAAATACGTATATCCCAGGACTTTAAGGAATTACAGATTTCTTATTATTTTGAATCTACAATTTAATCTTCCAATAATGCTTTACCTACATTTTGCCCCTAGAAAGTTGAGTTTTAGATTTATTAATAGAATTGTGTCAAGGTATTTTCTTACAATTTCTTACACTTCTCTGTGTTCAGTCTCTGCAGGATTTGTGTGTGTGTGTGTGAGAGAGAGAGAGAGAGAGAAAGAGGGAAGGAGGGAGGGAGGCAGGGATATATATATATATATATATATATATATATATATATATATATATATATATATATATATATATATATATATATATATATATATATATATATAATGTTTGTTGTTTCAACAAGTGAAATCTATTACTATATTTTCTTTATTTTATTTTCTATATAATAGTGTGGAGTGCATAAGGATTATAGAAATTCAGATTAAAATTCCAGACTTTCTCTGTAACTGAGATTTAAATTTCATGGAAAAGAAGCAATGTGAATTTGAAAGGAAAGCTGCTAAAATCAGTAGATACAACAACTATCTGAAAGTCACAGTTAAAAGCCAAATTATGTGCCTCAAGTGCCAATAAGAAAGCACATTATCGCCACTAAGCATCTGTCATGACTATTTCAAAGAATGATGCTCAAAATTACATAACCATTAGAGTTTGTGAAATACTATCTCCAACTATTTTTTAGGTACTTGGGGTATGAATCACTGTTTTCCATTATCTACAATTGGAATGAGATATATAAAAGATGTTCTACCGTGTTATCTTTACCAGGATGAATTTAAAATAACCTATATATTTTTTTTAAAAAAAAGTTATTCTGAAGGGAATGAAATTCTCATTTCTACTACAAAAAAGTTTTTTTTAAAAAAAAAACCATGCTGAGCTATGGTCTGAGGAGTCTATCATTATTATATCTTACTATATACTTATATTATATTATATAAGCTATGGTGGTGCAGGCAGAGGTTAGAGTGCAGTACTGCAAGCTACTTCTGCTGAGTTGCCGACTGCCTGCAGTTTGGCAGATCGAATCTCACTAGGCTCAAGGTTGACTCAGCCTTCCATCCTTCCAAGGTGGACAATGAGGACTCAGATTCTTGGGGACAATAGGCTGACTATAAACTGCTTAAAGAAGGCTGTAAAGCACTGTGAACTGGTATATAAATCTAAGTGCTATTGATATCTACCTTGGAATATTGGATGTTTGTCATTTATCTTTAAATCTGCCTTTGCTAACTAATCCTTGAAAGTATAAGCCAAAGCCTAATGGTTCCAATTATGGCAAAAGGGGAATCGGGTTATCATTGGCGGTCATAAGAAAGCCCTGAATATGTTGTAGCTCACTGACTTTTGCTGAAAATAGGGATTATTTCATTGTAGCCTTTGAAATCCTAAGTATCATTTCCTTGTCATATTAAAGAAGAGAACTGAGATGTTGTTGTATTTTTGTTTAACATGTCCATGTTCATAAGGAACCTAATGTCAGGGTTCGAAATAGCATCCAAAATTAAATCAGAGTCCGAGACAAATGATTCCTCAAAGTTCCAATTTATTAAAAAAGCCATGTTGGCACATCTGGAAAAACCCGAATCTGAAAGCTTCTAGGTTTTCCCACCCAGTTGAAAGTTCAAGATCCTGCCCCAACACCCACAAGTCCATCATATGGTCTAATCTTCCGCTACCATGATGACAGATTCCACCCATCCAGTTCTGAACAGGTGCAGAGACAAAGATGACCTTGGCTTTTTAAGAAGAATATTATTATGGCTACATATGACCCATCTCCGTATAATCCCTCCTCCTTTTTTCTCACAATAGAAAGTAGACATTCGAAAGTGTGGCAGGCCTGAAGTACAAAAGAAAAGATGGCTTGCTGGCATGACACCTAACAGTATTATGACTGGGGCACAATAGAAGTGTTCAGGATTTTGTTTTGTTTTTGGCCAACCTGGAAACTCCTGAGCACAAATAGCTTTTTTGGAATATTGGAGGAGAAAGGAAGAAAAGAAAAGAAGAATTTTTAAAAAGCAGTCTAGGGCAGTTGATCCCCCCCAAAAAATCTCAACCTTTATATATTTCATCAAAATGAAGAATGTAAAATACAGATAAAATTGCAAAAAACCATCTCCTGCATTTCGGCTGCAATTCAATTTGCTTTTGCCATGGTTATGCATAAGAAAATATGGCTGCTGGTGCTAAAATACCAGCTAGGAGGACCCTGGGCAGTAAGATATACCCAGAATGTATACCAAGCATCATTTGTATTGGCAAATTTCTCAGCTAGACGCCTACATCGCAGCAAGACATTAAATAGATTTATTGCCTATCAGCCTTAAAGCAGAGGATAGATGTCTGGTTTTCATAGAGAGCTGATGCATTAAATAATAAAAGCAGAAATAAAAAGGCAGCAACACTACTAAGAAATCATCATTCATCAGAGTTAATGTATATGACAAATTCCTTTTGTGGTTGGGTTGTATCCACCTGCCTGCAAAAGCTTTCATGAAGATATCCAATAGTTTTTGGGCATAGAATAATTCTGCAACACATTCCCTGTTATCTTTTTGACAACATTTTAATCTCTAGGCTCTGAGTAAGACTGCAGGGAACCAACCTGTTATATATCATTTCATTCTTCAAGGAAATAAAGAAAAAAATGAAGATGGGAAGGACAGAGTCCGCAGTCTCCCCTGTCTCATTAATTGTAATATTGAAGTCACAATGCTTTAAAAAGATATGAATACTGTCGAGAGAGGCAAGGACTTTCTCTAATCATATATTTGGTGCTCTCCCTTGTGGCATCAAAGTTAAAGACATGATTTGATCTCCCAGTGATTCATGGATAGTTTTGTCATTTGAATGCTTAAACCAGGATTGTATTTGATTAATTTTGTGCATGAATCTCCACCTTTTTTGTACTGGAGATATTAAGGAAGATTGAAACCATGTTATCCTGTTTATTTTATTTTCAGTCCTAGAGACAGTGGAATTTATACCATGTTTTTCCACCAATAGGGAGCAAAATGTCCAGGCCACCTTTATTTTATTTTTGCTTTCTTTTCCTTATTAATAAAAAATCTTTCTTCTTCTCAGGGGGATAACATATGACAAATGATTTTGGAAAACAAAAAATATGGAGCTTTTATGCTTTCCTGCAGATAGGAAATGTGCCAAACATATGAGAACATTTTTGGCATGGTGGGCAATGTTTCTAGACAAAGGTTCTTTTGGTTTCTAGGTCTTAAAATGTGTTTTGCTTTTGTTAATTGGATTTATATGGGATAATCAACCTACCCTTTATGTTAGGGTAGCTACTGTTATATGTATTAGAAATGGTAAAAAAGGCTAATCAGTGTAGACATCTTTATTTACTTCAACCAGGTGTTGTTCATCCATCATCTATTTCCCAACTGTCCCCTGATCCCACACTGATCATCAATAGTTTTTTCAATTGTCATACCATTTTCTTCTTAATGATCTTCTGTTCTTCTGATGCTGACCCATAGTGACTAATGATAATCGGTTGACATCTCAAAAATATCCATTCTGAACATATTGAAGTTTCTACCTGACACCCTGATACAGAGACAGGGGGAGAGAGGAAAGGAGAGGGGAAAGAAGAGGGAGAGAGGTGGGGAGAGAATTAGAATAGATATTTCCTAGGGGGAACAAGTCAGAGAAACTCATCTCTTCATTGTGATGCATCAGTAGCCCTATTCAGTTGTTCAGAAAGGATGATTTTCATAGCATGAATATTGCATCTATGAGGACATAAAATGCCCCCACATGTAGTACCTTTTAAAAAATAAATCATAGAATGCACGAGTTGGTCGTGTAATCCAATAGCTTGCCCAGTGTAAAAATATATGAAAACATTCTACTAAAATAAACTTCACATGAAATGTTAGTACCACTTTACAACTAATATTCATTAGTTGTAATGTGTATTTGTAATACATATGCATCCAGTTTTGGTCATTACAATATAAAATGATGTTGAGACTCCGAAAGGAGTGTAGAGAAGAGCAAGAAAGATGATTAAGGACCTTGAGACAGAAACCTATGAAGAACAGTTGCAGGAATTGGGTATGTTTAGCATAGAAAAAAGAAATACTAGAAACCTATTTTTCAAAGCACTTGAGGGCAGGACAAGAAGCAATGGCTGGAAACTAATCAAGGAGAGAAGCAACCTAGAACTGAGGAGAAATTTCCTGACAGTGAGAACAATAAACCAGCGGAACAACTTGTCCTTAGAAGTTTTGAGTGCTCCATCAATGGAGGCTTTTAAAAAGAGTCTGGACAGCTGTTTTTCTGAAATAGTATAGGGTCTTCTGCTTGAACAGGGGGATTAGATAAGAAGATCTCCAAGGTCCCTTTCAAATCTCTTATTTTGTTACTGTGTTAAAATCATAGCATGTACAGGTTGAAAGATTGTATTTTGAGGATAAGTTAAAAAAAAATATTTTTTTCAATGATAAGGCAGGAGTTATGGGCTGCTGCTCCAGAGACGAAAAGACTCTGGCAAAACAGGAATTCAAGTATAGTTGAGTGTTGTCTGGAGACAGCTACTTCTAAAACTTCAAAGAAAAAAAATGTAACATTTCCACAAGCAGTACAAGCTTTCAAAGACACCTGCTGTGGTCTGTTTCACCACTCCAGTAACCAGCTGTTTTTGAAACTCAGAAATCCTTCAAATCAATAGTAAGTGTAAGATGCAGGAATGGCAAACAGAAATCAAAGAAACAAATATGTACATAAGATAAAGCTCTCCATAAACAGCATCCCCTCCTAACTTATGCTTTATCATGCTGATTTTCTTGGTAAAATTCTCCTCTTTCTGCTAGGCTGAAAATATGGTTCTCAGCAAAAAAAAAAAAAAAAAAAAAGCAACTCTATTAGCAAGGTAATTTATTAAGAGAGCAGAAGTGTTTGTACGGTAAGAGCCTTTTTATTATTTTCAAAGAAGCTTTGCTATTTCAAAAATTGGACAATCAATAGACAATTGATCGCATGAATTTCTTTTTCAAAATAGTTTAGATAGATAGATAGATAGATAGATAGATAGATAGATAGATAGGTAGGTAGGTAGGTAGGTAGGTAGGTAGGTAGGTAGGTAGGTAGGTAGGTAGGTAAATAGGCAGGCAGGCAGGCAGGCAGGCAGGCAGACAGACAGACATGGATATATGGACGTGTGTGTGTGTCTGTGTGTGTGTGTGTGTGTGTCTGTGTGTGTTTACTTTATTGATTAGCCCCTGGGTCATATCAAAGTGCAGAGTTCCATACACAAATTATTACTAAAATCTGATAAAATTACAATTTAAAATGAAATTGGAATAAAATTCAATAATTTAATATATAGATAAGTAAAATATGATGAAATGATATTTTATTATCACCCCTACAATCTACCCCAATCAGCCCCACATATGCTAATTACCGTACCGTACCGTTTTGCTTAAGTACTGTGCTGTGTTAAATGTTATTTTCAGATTCCGGCTCCACATAAGGTAAGTTCTTTTGATATGGGGATCCCAATGGGTCCTTCATTTGGTATATAGACCAAGGTACCTGTCTCTCACCCTCTTGTACAGGCAAGAATCAAACAGGATGTGAGCCAGGTCTTCTACCTCTGCTGTTCCGCAAATGCAGAGAAGTTCATTGTAGGATATAGAATGGAATCTCCCATATCTGAACATTGTATAAGTAAATTCAAAGAAAAAAATGTAAAGAAAAGAAAAAAAAGAGACAAAGAAAAAAAGAAAGAAAAAAGAAAAATAAAATAGAACAGAAAACATTAAAATAAATATAAAGAAATGATGTTGATCTTCTCTTGGCACTTATACATACAACTTTTATCAAACCTCTCTTTCTAAAATTACATCATCATTCCCTTTTTCCTATAACCTATTCTTTCTAATCATCTAAGTCATAAATCAGAAAATCATTTTTTTTTGTTTTTTAAGAAAAAAAGTCCATAAGGGATTTCAATCATTGAATTTCAAAAGAGCAAATATTTGTGTGCTTGCAATGTAAAATAAATACAGTTTGGCAGCCTCGGTCACAATAATATCACAATATTTGTTTCTGCCACTATTTTCTTGTAAGCATCCTTGATTTTAAAGCTCTATGCCTGTACTTTGTTATAATGTATTAGATATAACTGTGTATCTGGCAGGATGTTTAAGCAGCAGCTGCTAAAATGCCAAATCTTTACTCTGGTCGATTGCCCAAATGTGACATTCAATTGAAAATGTTTTAATTTAAGTTCAGTTTCCAGGAAATAACATATCTCCTCTCCTCTATCCCTCCTCCTCCTCCTTCTCCTCTTCCTCATCCTTTCGATTAAAGTTCCCCTGGCACAAAGTAATCACATCTTATTACCATTTCTTAGATGTGATTGGCACAATGTGGTGTTTTGTTCTACAACAGAGCATCTCAGTTTTGGAGATGTTCAATTTTCTGGAGCAGAAAAAAAGGTAACATCTTTCCTTTTTTATACTTTTTCTACTGACTAAACTTCACAAGAGTTTGAGAACAGCAGATAGTTTATAAATACTATCAAACATTTCATTTGCACAGCCACTTTTTCCTGGTGGACATATAGTCAGATGAACTGACTTTATTCTGACATAGGATGCATATATAAATAGGCTGCATTTAATTTAGTTTACTGACTCTCTGTGTCAGATTTTCAAGGTTCCTGGTGCCTGGAGATTCCATTAGTGTCAGCTGGATGTTTCATCCCTCTTCTTCAACCTTCAGTTTCATACGAGACGTTCAGAGAGCTTTTCATTGCAAAGGGAATGCCTGGCCAGAACTCAACACTAAATCACAGATTTCCTGATATTTCACAGCTCAACTCAACTCTTGGGTTCTTTAGACAAGAGGCAATTCAGACACTATAACATGTCTAGAATGCTGCAGTTCAGCTGATTATGGGCACATCATAATAAAAGAAGTGTATTAGTTACTGATCTAGTTCTGGTTACAAAGTACTGCTTGTAGCCCAAGTGACAAGAATTATGTAAAACAGCTTCACAGTTGTAATTAATGTTGTTGCCTATCAATTTCAGAAATATGAGTATATAGTTATATATTTTCAGGGGAGTAATGGATATTCATGGATATTAAATGATCACTCTTCTTGATGGGCTGCACTGGAAGCTAGCTATTTAGCACATCAGACAGATGGAGGTGATGCTGAGAACAATGTGTTTGTTTCCTAGCTGTGTTTTTTTCTGGTCATCATGATTCCTGCCTTGCTTTGAATTGATACCGTGCCTTGACTTGGATCATGCCTTGGAAACTCTGGACTTTTTTTTGCCCCATGAACTCTCTTGTGTTGTGGATTTAAGTTTGCCTGGTGGGTTTACTTTGATTGAGAAACTTTCAAATGCCTTGTGGACTTGTTGGCCATTGCTCTATGGAACTAGCATTGGACTGCTTGTGCTGGACTTAATTGGAACAGTTCTGGTTTTTCTGGTAAAGTGAATAGCTGGGGAAGATTAATAAACTCTCTAAACCACAGATATGGGGTGGGTGTGAGTGAATGAATGGGACAACACACAAACATAACAAAGAAATAATGATCTGCTACTACAAATCAAGTTGAATAAGAAGAGGAATTCTGAAAATAGTACCAATAATAATAGACACCTTGGTTGCATTTCCAAAACAACTAGATCACCATCTGATCACAATCAACACTGACAAAATCTTCCACAGTCAATTGCAAAAGGCAGCTTTACTTGGAACAGCTTACATCCTGCAAATGATACCTTTAACACCATCAAATAACAGCATCTGCCTTTTCCAGATTTTGGGGGAGTACTTAGTAGCTAGATAAAAATGCCAAATCCAATGTAAGCATCTTGAAAACTGTGTGACCAACCATAATAATAATAACCACAGCATTATTTGGCTGGTATCAGTATATATCAATACTAAATACTAAAACTATATCTACTTCCCCTCCTTCAGGGTTCCTTTATCTAATCATATATTTAGTACCACTGTCTATTTCTGTAGATCTAAGCCCTATATATTATCTTTCAAACTGCATAATATTCATATTTATTCAAGAGGCTATGTTAACTGTAGATTTAGCATTATCATCAAATGGACTTGATGAGGTAATAGTCTTTAGACCCTTTCAGAACTCTCATGTACAAATCTGATTATATGCTAACTCCTTTGCACTGCGTTCGACATATTATTTGGTTCATTGGAATAATGCATAAATATCACATTCTGAAATTAAGGTTGGCAGAAGCTTTACAAAGCTTTACAAAGTCTAGATGTTTTGTTTTCATATTGCCTTTCAACTGATCACATTTGTATACTTTTGTCAGTTTTTATACCCATGTTTCATATATGCAGAATTGATCATTAAACTGTTCAGCCATTTTATTTTGGACCTCAGGCATGGCAAAAATTTCTGAATGGTTGCTTTTACATATCTTCCATTTTAATTTGCTAGCTGATCTGAGAATAGCAGCGTTTTGCTTAATTTAATATGCTCCAAATAAGGGATTTTAAAAATCATTATCCAGAAAGTTAATTTGCAAACGGGTGATTCATAATTTGTGTTTGAGGGAAGTCAAATTCTATCACATTTCTTCAGGTAGAGATATGGATTAGTTCCTTTGGTTTCAGCTGAGAACTTTTATGCCACAATGTCAATGTACATGCAAGTGGAAGCATATTTTTCTTTATCAGTGCCTGAAAGTTCATTAATTTTGCAAAGGATTTCAGAGGCATATAATAACATGGCTAATGTATTGTTGGCCCACAGCACCCAACTTGTGAAAGATTAAGTATCAACTGATCATGATTTTCAAGTAGAAGAGCTTATTTGTCAAAGCTTTGCATCTGCTGTTAGGGAAGATTGAAGACAAAATGGGATAACAATTGATTTTACACATCACATAACCTTGACTACTGTCAACTGTTTAAGTTAGACACTATCAAGAATTAAGTACAGCAGAGATTCCATGGATGTTCTTTATAGCTGTAGGACAGAACAACAGAACTTTGAAACATGGTCTGAATTACCCTCTGAGTAATCTTGTACTAAACAAAATTAAGACAAGGTGGTATGCATTTCTGTCTCATATTTTCCTCTTTCTCAGGACTGAGTTATGTTTTCTCAAAATTCCCCTGTAACAACCTACTTATTCTTTCCCTTCTCTCATGGTTAGATTTACATTCTTTCCCAAATGTAAAATTTCAGCAACTTCCTTAAGTGTCTATTAATTTGTTGGAATTTGTCAGAATTTGTTGCATAAATTCAAATCCAGAAGCACAGATAGATAACTGATGCAGCAGGATTCATTAACTTCCTTATATACATAAGAATATATGAATAAATGTACAATACCAACAGGTGGTTCTTCCAAGTAAACACAAGGCAGGAGAGTTACAGGCAAAAACAAGCAGTTGGTTTCATTTTAGCAGACAAACCCAGACAGACTGTTTGTTTACTTCTCAGAGCAGCAGACTGCTTTCTTCTGTTTTAATTCTTTACACAGACTCAGATCTGTTTAAGCTCCCATTGGCTGATTTAGTGCTATGCCTATTCATTGGCTGACCTTGTTCCCATGTCTCTCCCAGTCATGAATATTTTAACAGAATTCCCATGGAAAAAAGGATGTTTTAAGTTTATCTATTGCTCTCAATCACCTAAAACAGTCCAGGTATTTATCAAAGATGAGAGAACAAGGAACTAAAATGTAACTCAAGGTTGACATTCAAACCATGCATTATGCAATTAAAAGAGAATTGCATTTTTGAACCTTATTTTTATATTTTCATTCTTCATCCAATGGGAAAACAAAAAAAGAAATATTATAGTGTTCTAGATATAAAAGATCTTGAATCAGAACTTCTAGAATTAAGCAGAAATGTTATTTTCTAATAGACAACCTGTACCTGTCGGGTCATTGTTTCAGCAATATTTCCTTAACTAGAGAAACAGGGTAAGCAAAAATGAATGTAAGATACCTTACTCTTATGAAAGAGTTTTTCAACTATTAATTACAATCTTTTTTTTTTATTAAATGTTTTTTTAGTTTTAGTTTAAAACTGGTACAACATCTTTCTTAATATATCAATCAATTACAGATAATACAGAAAAAGACAAAAACAACAATCAGAAAAACAAAACAAAACACAGGTGTCTATTATGAAAAAATAAGAAGTATATCAACTGGTTACAACATGTTTTGGTGCTTCTCTTCCATTGACTCCTATTAATTCAAATATCTTAACTCGAATATTTGCCATATCAACATCATTATACCTCTGGTTTTAATTATTATAATTATTTAAACATCCTTCATCCTTAGTTATGCTAAGGAATTAGTCCATAACACATGCTGGCAGTTCATTTACTTATTTGTAAAATCCTCTATTATCATCAAATCCTCATATTCTATTTTAACTAAACATCCATAATATTCAATTATATCATATATCCTAACATTTTCCCAATATTGATTAACATTTAATTATATGGATTTTATTTAGTTTTTTAATAGTGCTAATTATTATAGTTAATACTCTTTATGTATAACCTAAAGGTATTTTCTCCAATTGTTAATTATCATATCAACTCCACATTATATACATTACTATCAATATCAATTATTATTCAGCAATATCTGTTACACAAAAAAGCAATTAGATTTAGCTAATTTTCAGTTATATTCATCAATCTATCAACCAATTCCAAATTATATATATTGCTATCTATATCAGTCATTATTCAGCTATATCTATTACAAATTGAAGTAATCCGATCTAGATTCTATTTTAGCTAAACATCCATAATATTCAATTATATCATATATCATAACATTTACCCAGTATTGATTAACATTTGATTGTATGGATTCTATTTAGTTTTTTAATAGTGCTAATTATTATAGTTAATACTCTTTATGTGTAATCTAAAGGTATTTTCTCATATCCAATTGTTAATTATCATATCAACTCCACATTATATACATTGCTGTCAATATCAATTATTATTCAACAATATTTGTTACACAGAAAAGCAATTAGGTTTAACTAGTTTTCAATTGTATTCAACAATCTATCAGCCAGTTCCAAATTATATATATTGCTATCCATATCAGTCATTATTCAGCTATATCTATTACAAATTAAAGTAATCCGATCTAGCTAATTTTAAATTGTATTGTCCCATCTGTCAGCCTGTGTCCCTCCAACCGCAAGGTTTCCTCCGTCCAGTAGCCATTCGTTGAATAAATTTACCAAATGTTTCCATAAGCAAGTCCAAACAAAAATATTTCGGCACCTTTGGATTCTGAATGTCGGTGATGAAATAATAAAGTTGTTCTTGGCTTATAAAGCTTCCCAATTTAACTTTAATTCTCAAGGGTGAATTCTCCATTCCTTCTGCACACTGTCTCTTTAAATAAGTCGTCTTTATGGCTTCCCCCCTCCTCTCTTCCTCTGAGATAGACCAGACACCATTTCTCACATTTTCCGTTTGTGTTTCAGGAACATTTAAGCATTCAACGATCTCAGTTTTAGCTTCATATTTTAGAATCAATTGATCCAGTTTTCTTTCCAATCTTTGGTAAGAATGAAAAAGTCCTCTACACTCAGAGAAAAGAGTCTGAAATGAAGTCTTAGAGGTATCTTGGGACGCCATGATGTGTCGTAGTTAAAATAGAAGCTCTCTTTTTTTTCCCCAGAGGCTTCGAAGCACTTTTTACTTTTTTTTTTAGTCTCTTACCGGCTGTCAATCTTATCTAGTTGTAAACAGAGCTAGATAGTAAAGTAATAAAAATGTCGAATCGTGACGGGCTAATTAGTAGGAGATAAGTTTTACAATCCACTTAGGGAGATTCAGAGGGGGGAAGGTATCGCGGAGTTTCTTGAAGCATTTAAGAGGTAAAGTAACCACCAGTCATAAATCCATTAGAAAAGCTAATTCGCCGCTAATCTTCTTGTTGTTTGGTTTTCAATTAGCTTAATTTTTAACACGAACAGTCTCTCTTGGATAATAAAATCAGCTTACCAGATAGCAATAGCAGTAGACTTATATACCGCTTCATAGGCCTTTCAGGCCTCTCTAAGCGGTTTACAGAGAGTCAGCATATTGCCCCCAACAATCTGGGTCCTCATTTTACCCACCTCGGAAGGATGGAAGGCTGAGTCAACCCTGAGCCGGTGAGATTTGAACCGCTGACCTGCTGATCTAGCAGTAGCCTGCAGTGCTGCTTTTAACCACTGCGCCACCTTGGCTCTTGAATGGAGAAGTGATGACATCACTTCTTCCATTCTTAGGGGCGACCTGCAGTTTCAGTTAGCACGCAGCTAATCCAAAAAGGAATTGGCACGGGGAGTTAATACCCTCCCCCAGAGATTTGCGAATATCTCTGGGGTCCTGGGTCCCTCCCCACCTTCACTGTCGTCTTCGGGACAGCTAGGGTTCAAAGAACCCGTCCAAAAATCCTTTGGTATAGAGGAATTTCAGGAGTAGCCTAAAACTCCATCTTCTCACTGCTAAGCCCCGCCTTCTTAACTATTAATTACAATCTTGATCATTTCAATCTATTATTTCTTTAATCTGACAAACCATATCTGAGTTCATACATTTTGCTAAAACATATGATGATTTGGTGGTTTGTGTGAACTTAACAATTGTGATATGAACACTATGATAAATTAATAAGTTCTAGATAGATGATAGATAGATAGATAGATAGATAGATAGATAGATAGATAGATAGATAGATAGATAGATAGATAGATGATATAGACATAGACATAGACATATAATATATGTTGTGTATATTGCAATGTAAGAAATATCCAATATTTCTATAGGACTATGATTGGAATAACTCAAAATGTATTTATTTTTAAAAAAATAAATATGAAATCAATGTAGAAGATTTGGTTTGTTTTATTTTACCAAAAAGTTGACTTTTTTTCCTTTGTATTTATTTTTGTCCTACATTCCCTCAGGGTTAGGTAATAAAATAGAAATGGAAGTGCCTAAAGGTTTTTTCTTTTTTTAAATCAAGGTTTAATCCAAAATATCCAATTTTAGCAGCTATCAGAGTTCAATATACCTCTACAAATAAGTGCCTTTGAACAGCATCTTATCTTTCAGTGGTTCCAATATGAACAAAATTTATTTTTGTTCATTATGTTTAGAGTGTACAGACTATTATCTGATGGAACCACAGAAACAGAAATCTATACAAAACTAAACTTTTTTTAAAAAATAAAACTTTTTTTATCATAGACAAATGGCATCATTAAAGTAGCAACTAAATTTGAAATGGAGACATTTACTTTCCCTGCAGCAAAG
Source organism: Thamnophis sirtalis (assembly GCF_051295495.1). Taxonomy (NCBI): domain Eukaryota; kingdom Metazoa; phylum Chordata; class Lepidosauria; order Squamata; family Natricidae; genus Thamnophis; species Thamnophis sirtalis. Next base: position 108,481,595 of record NW_028261386.1, on the reverse strand, counting down.
AAGATGTACTTAACAAGCTGATTCTATGAATATTTATTTAGTATAAGTCCCATTGATTTCATGGAAACTTATTTCAGTAGGATTCACTGCTTAGTAAGTACAGTTAAAATTACAGTCTAGATACAGAACATAATGTAAATAAGGAGGGGGAAAAGCTCATGCTAAATATATAGTCCAGAAAAATGAAGCAAACCAATAAACCAAGATCACCTTAGCTTTAAAAATCTTTTTAATATGAAAGGGAGAATTATATAAAAAATATAATAGTGATGAAAGAAAAAAAAGAAAAATGGAGGAGGAAGAGGAGGAAGAGCTATATTGCATAAGATTAAGAGCTATATAAAATTTTCATATAAATAAGAAGATAAGGAGGGGGAAACACAATAAAAAGTAGTTTATTACTTGGAATTGATGAAATACTAAAAGAAAGATGATTGGCCGCAGTCTTAAAATTCAAAAATTAGTTTTCTGTCGTGCATGTCCTTTAGTTTTAATTCTGATTTCTCATTTCTTCATAATAGGGTAGTACTAGCAATAGCAATAGCAGTTAGACTTATATACCGCTTCATAGGGCTTTCAGCCCTCTCTAAGTGGTTTACAGAGTCAGCATATCGCCCCCACAGTCTGGGTCCTCATTTCACCCACCTTGGAAGGATGGAAGGTTGAGTCAACCTTGAGCCGGTGAGATTAGAACCGCTGAACTGCAGATAACAGTCAGATAAAGTGGCCTGCAGTACTGCAGTACTGCACCCTAACCACTGCACCACCTCGGCTCTAGTCCTACCATTAGGTAGCTAATTTTCTATGATAAGGCAAAACATAGAAGCAATTTAAGGTGCTGTTGACATTTTAAAGGACCTTTAAACCAAGGTGGCGCAGTGTGTTAAATGCAGCACTGCAGGCTACTGCTAGATCAGCAGGTCAGCGGTTCAAATCTCACCGGCTCAGGGTTGACTCAGCCTTCCATCCTTCCGAGGTGGGTAAAATGAGGACCCAGATTGTTGGGGGCAATATGCTGACTCTCTGTAAACCGCTTAGAGAGGCCTGAAAGGCCTATGAAGCGGTATATAAGTCCACTGCTATTGCTATTGCTATTTATGGAATGATTTCCCTTGGAAAATTGACCTTGGATTTTCATTGCCAAGTTAACACATACTTCAGAAAGACAATATTAAACCTTTATTAGTGGGTTATTATATTGTCTCTATGATCATCCTGTCTTTTAGTTTCCTTTTTTTCAAGCCAAAATAAAGAAATGTTATGTTCAAGGAAAAAAATAAAAAAATCATGCACTCCATCTTTTCTAATGAATGAACTGCAGCCTTCTGATACTCAAAGGAATCAGTTGTAGCCCCCAATTCTGCAAAAATTCTCCCAAACTTTCTTTCCCACCTACACTTAATATGAGGAATTATAGTAGAGGAATTAGTAGTTTTGCTTAACTTAACCTTAGCTGGAGATTAGTAAGACTCTGGTGGCACACCCCAGAAAGCCAAATATGTTGAAGAAAGCAATTTTGGTTATCTAATAACTAGTCACTTGGAAGGGATAGAATATTAAATCATTATTGGTACCCATTTATTTGTACCCATTTCCTGTGTTCTTATTCTTATTCATGTTTAACTAGGTTGAGCCGAGGTGGCACAGTGGTTAAATGCAGCACTGCAGGCTACTTCAGCTGACTGCTAGTTTGGCAGTTCGGCTGTTCAAATCTCACCGGCTCAGGGTTGACTCAGCCTTCCATCCTTCCGAGGTGGGTAAAATGAGGACCCGGATTGTTGTTGGGGGCAATATGCTGACTCTGTAAACCGCTTAGAGAGGGCTGAAAGCCCTATGAAGCGGTATATAAGTCTAACTGCTATTGCTATTGCTAACTATACCTTAGTTATTTCACCCAAATGTTAATTTTGCTGCAAGTAAATAACTGAAGCAAATGACAGCAAAACTATCATTTGGTGACCCAAACTACCTTCAGACATGATTAGTTGAAGGCAACACAATGAGCCAGCTTTCATAACTACATGCCATATGCTTGAAGCCCAAACAGTTTGTGTGGGATTTATGTGCAGTATATTAAAGCAAAATTAAAAATCAGCCAACAGAGGACAAATAGCAAAAAGTGGGGCGCAATGTATTAAATCCTTTTCATGAGTATCTTTTAGACTGAGTAAGCATGTAGCAATTCTCAGATTACCTCTTCTTAGTTAGAGTTTTACTATTTGCAATTGTACACATTAATTATGGCTGGATAAAGATCCAGATTTGAAGAGCAAGATGTAACTGGAAGCATACTTGAGTATGCTCATAGTTTCTCTTGGGAACTACCCTCTATATCTGCTATACTAGCTTAAGGACAAACATGTTGGATTTAAAATGTTCCAGAGTGGTGTTATAAGAATTCTGAATCATAATTTCCCCATTCGAATTTGGATCTCAGCACAGCTCCAATCTTTACAGTTGGTTGTTATATTATTATTCTATATTTGCCATAGCATGTATGGTGTGTGTGTGTGTGTGTGTGTGTGTGTGTGTGTGTGTGTGTGTGTTTGTGTGTACATACATGCACATAAATATACTCATATATTTAATAACAGAATTGAATAACAGAATAAGAGCATTGAAAAGGACCTTGGAAGTCTTCTAGTCCCAACCCTCTATACCATTTCAGACAAATGGTTGTCATTTGTTTCAAATGGTATAATAATTGTATTACTATATTGTAATATATATATATATATATATATATATATATATATATATATATATATATATGTATGTATGTATGTATGTATGTATGTATGTATGTATGTATGTATGTATGTATATATGTATATATGTATATATGTGTGTGTGTATATATATATATATATATATATATATATATATATATATATATATATATATATATATATATATATATATATATATATATATTGTTTTCTGAGGTTTTCGCGGGTGTTAGTATGTAGGTCTCTAGTTGTTCGGGTTTTCTCCCGCGTAGAATTGGAGATGTCTTGGCGACGTTTCGACGAAGTCACATTCGTCATCTTCAGGCTGCTGCTGACTACTTCAGGTTTGGTGTTTCCAGGAGTAGGGTCACTACTCCTATATATATACACTATATTATTAGTGTTGTATTAGATTTTACTATTATAATACAATAATAAAATCTAACACAAACTAAACTTTAATAAAATGAAATGAGAGGAAGTAAAAAGTACAAGAAAAAAGAATAAAAAAATAAGAATATAATAAGGAAAAATATAAATAAATGACTTTGAACTTTAATCGCAACCAATATAAACAAATGCACTCCAAAGTTACAAATTATTTATCTCTTCATCCCATAACCCATTCCTTGTTTATCCATAAACAAATCAATAAAACCTCCTTTTTTCTGTTCTGTATCAGCAGGAAGTCCACAAAGAGTTGCCAGAAGTAACAAGGTATCTTGTTTAAACCTTGATCAAATAAACCAACTTCATATTCCTTCTTTTTTCTTCTTCTAACAATATTCACCTTTAGTTCCTTCAACAATTGTTGTAGGATTTAATTTTTCTTCATTGCTTTTTTGTTCCATCACAAAGAGTTCTTCATGATTTCAACAAGCCTCCTTTGTAAATCCTGTAGGGAAAATTATCCAGGTCACTCTCTTGGTTTGTCATTTGTATTTTCCTGTTAAATTTTAAAACTTCAAGCAGTTTCTTTTGTAGATGTGAAACATCCTTTTGTAAATCATTCTTTTGGCCATTTCTCAATAACAATGGAACCATAGCCAACTCTAAGATTCAGTTTTGAAGAAACTCTTAAAATCTCAGAGGCAATAAAATGATAAAACCAAGCCTTTCAGAAACACCGTGTCACTTTGCTCTAGTTCTGCTTAGTTAGTTAATTAGTTAGTTAGTTAGTCACTCATGTACAAGATAACAGGAATAAGAATAAACATGAATAAGAACATAGGAAATGGGTAGAAATAAATAAGGACATTAGGACAGGGACTTTAGCACCCTGGTGCACTTATGCACACCCCTATTCTCCTTCCAATCTTTCCAGCGAATTAGAAAAGTAGACTTTCTCCTTGTCATAAATCTTCAAAATCAGAACACTCATCCACTTAGGTTTTTGCATCATTATTTGTGTGTAGTCTCAAATTAAATGAATTAAAAATATGCTTCCCATACATTTTGCAATTTCTTCTTTAAAATGGGCAATAGGGTTAGAGTTAAGGTTGCCTAAGCAGAGCTCTGGCAAGCACCCACTGATGTGTGTTCATAGTTCTAGGTTAGAGTCATGTTTATTTTTCAGTCTGTAAGTTGAGATGTTTAGGCCGTAATTTATGTTTTAAATCCCTTGAAAAGTGGAATTGCATTTTGTAGCACGCAGTCAGAATAATAGCTAAAAATAACAAGACACCGCTTAGGCAAGGCCATTTCCATACAGATAATAAGTACCAACCAGAGTCAGACAGGCAGTTGATCAGTGGGGAATGCAAAACTTTGGATCAAAAAATTTCCCTGAGCTCTTCTATTTCAATTACAGATCATTGCAGTCAATACAAAAGCATGACCCCCAAGTCCACTCATCATGGAATTTCTATATTTTTCTTACCCATGGTATGCTGGGGAAACCCTGGGCAATTTTCCTCCTTCGAATACAGAACTAGAGAGGGAAAGTTAATCAAAGCAGAGAGGCCAAAGCCAGTAATGCTGATGTCTGCAAGAGCGGAACAAATGGAAGAGACAAACTAGAGAAAAGTGAGATGGATGTATTTTAGAGCACATCATGTTGGAAACTGTATGGCATGCATTACACAGTTACGATAATTGATACAATTGCTAAAAAGAAAAGGCATTTTACTGTAGAAGAAGCAGCAGCAGACCAAAAAAAAACCCAAAAATCTAGTGGATGCTTTCTTGAGAATTGAATGCTAAAGGGGGGGGAAAGTGTTTGTACATTATCTTGTAACTCATATTCTTTGGGAAGCAGCAGCTTTTCTTCAGGCTTTTATAGCTCAAAATATCTAAATATTCATAAGCCAAAATGGAGAAAAACACTCTCAGCTCAGAGCAGCTCTTAGTTAAAAAGCATGACAAACTGAAATGGCATAGTGATATCTAATGAATGTATTTCTTTCCCTTTGGAATGATCCTGAGCTACACTAGAGAAAAGCAAATTAAATTCAAAATTAATTGCTAGGAAGATTACATGTTTTAGATAAACTTTGTTTTTCTTGTTTTACTTTCTGCAAGATAATGCTAGTGTGGTTCGCAGCCAGTCAAACATATCTGGATTCTTCTTTTTTTACCCATTTGGATAATGTAACATCTGAAGCATGCTAACATATATTGAATTTGTTATTCTTACTCAAGATGGACCAAGTAGTCTATTTCAAATCCATGTCATTTTTATGGTTCCACCACAAAACCGCGCTTGACTAAACCGCGCCCGACTAAACCGCGTCACTGACGTCATCAACAGGGCGACAACAGCGCGGAGACAGAAGCACGCTGTAAACCTTAAACCTAAAATTAATCCCTAAATTTAAACCTAACCCCCCTAAACCTAACCCTAAACCTAACCCTAAACCTAACCCTTAACCTAACCCTAAACCTAATCCTAACCCTTAACCTAACCCTAACCCTAACCCTAACCCTTAACCTAACCCTAAACCTAACCCTAACACTTAACCTAACCCTAAACCTAACCCTAAACCTAACCCTAAACCTAACCCTAAACCTAACCCTAAACCTAACCCTAAACCTAACCCTTACCTTAAGTTGAATCGGCTTGCTTTCAAAGCGCTATTTAAAGCGCCCTTCTTTCTCTGCGCTGGCTGTTGTCGCCCTGTTGATGACGTCAGCGATGCGGTTTAATCGGGCACGGCTTAGTCGAGCGCGGTTTTGACGGGTCACACATTTTTATATATGCTCATCCAGTCATTCGTTTACCCAAACGTTCAGCCATGATTACTTCACTCCACTTTTCTATTCATTTCTGCAGTGTAAAAAAAAAATCCACAAGAATTTTCATACTGATATACATACACACAAAAATGAAGATGGGATGGAGATGGAAGCAGAGACAGTAATGAAGACAACAAAACTAAGCCAAAATAAGTCTCTTAGCAAGTTACTTTTTAAAACCATGCCAGGAAGCATGAAAACTAACTGATAATCTGGCTTTCAATCCATTCATCAGTCCATGCGGTGTAGATCACAATAACTTTGACAGGAACTTAATGTGATGTAAAGAAAGTTGAGTTTGTAACTGATGATTGTAATATACTAACACAACTGTTTGCCTGTCTATCTGAGTGGTCATTCAAGACTTTGATTAGTTGCCTTGCCTACACATACTGTCATAACACTTTTCCAGCTGGATGCTTTTCCTGCTCCTGAATTGTATGGGTTTTATTTGTCCATGCAGCATGATGGGGGGGGAGGGGGAACAAAACCAGATTGATCTCAATACATGGTATAGTATCCAGTAAGAATGTCAGATAGTAGTGTTGAAGGCCCAGAACCAATAAACCTATTGTCCTGTACACTGTATATGAAATAATGCATACCCTTTTTCTAGGAAGAAAACTAAAGAAAGCTAACATATATGTGAAAGGTGTGGGACAATTCCAGCGTCATATCAATTTTATGTACTCTGCTTTAATTATTATTAATATGTGGGCTGAGTTCAAAACGGCCAGTAATTTATGAAACACAGCACTAGGTTATATCCCTGCATTTAATACCTGTGCTGTGCTTTGAATCTGAATCTTCCCATCTCTAAGGTAAAGGATAAGGTTCCTCTCACACATATGTGTTAGTTGTTCCTGACTCTAGGAGGTGGTGCTCATCTCTGTTTCAAAGCCAAACAGCCAGCACTGTCCAAAGACATTGTCGTGGTCATTTGGCCAGCATGACTAAATGCTGAAGGCGCATGGAACGCTGTTACCTTCTCACCAAAGTGGTCCCTATTTTTCTACTTGCATTTTTTACATGCTTTCGAAGTGCTAGGTTGGCAGAAGCTGGAACAAGTAACAGGAGCTCACTCCGTTATGTGGCGTTAGGGATTCGAACAGCCAAACTCTAGTGACATACTTTTAACTCTTATGCTTCTTTGTATGATTTTTATTTTGGTATGTAACAAGCATTTTCTCTGACCTTTAATTGCTCTTTAATTGATTTTTCTAATGCTCATTTTATAGTACTAGAGAGCTGAATATTTTTTATATGTGCTCTCTTATTATTGAAATATTGAAGTCAGATTTCACCCTGATATCAAACAAAGTATGAGGGAAGTGACTCAAAAACATATTGAGCAATAATAAACTCCTAAGAATGATGATGATTTTTGTACAGCTGAAAACATGATTGGCTAACTTTTAATAATTTCAATGAACAATAGATCCAGTCAGATGTGTTGCTTTTCTTTAATTGGGAGATAAAGGGCACAACCAATCATTCTTGAGCAATAGTATATTACTTCCTTTTTTTTTCTTCCTCTGCAGTTTTATGCCCCTCAAATTCTGCTCAGTAGGTTTCCAGATCCCTGGAGACTTGATAGCAAACTTGATGGAACCTGCTTTATTGGTAAATTACATTTACAGGGTTCTTCCCAAGAACTCAAATTTCCTCTACTTATTGGAGTCCAGTTCTCAAATTTCTTCTCTTGCTATAAGTATCATAAAAATGAATCCAAAAGTATCATGAAAGATAAGCTGAAATTCTAACATATCCTACTTCCATTAAATATCAATCCAAATTATCTTCCCAAACTCTTCTGTAAAAGGATAAGAAACTATATCTGAACTGTCTAAAACATTGCATGCAAACCTGCTGAATTATTGCTTCTAGAAACATTTCTCCACTTTTATAAAATATTGTTTTTGTCTGCCTATAGAATCAAGATTAAAAATAATTATCTAGATGAAATTCAACTTCCTGCTGTGTAAGCAACATCCTCACACATGGCTATCCAGTTTTTTTACAGCATTATTTTTAGTTAATAATGTATATAAACTTTTATACATTAGAATTTCAGTGATAATTTAATAATTTTAATACATGAATAATTTGTAATACGTAATAATATTTAATACTTACAATGAACAATACAATTGTCATCGTATTGTTGCTTGTATGTGCTACACAAAGCTGTACTATGGAAAATAAAGCTAAGAATTACCTTACCAAACAGATGTCTCTTGGGAAAGAAACATTTAACAATGTGTCCCTTTTTTTCACCTAGACTGTTTCTTTAACAAAGGGCAACAATAGATCAAACCAGATCTAATTTCTGTATCTCTCTTAACATGCTGTATATAAAAAGAAAACATTTTCACACCGATGAGTTTTTATTTCTTTTTATCTTCCCAAATTAAAAAAAAAAACCTACCAACTGTTTAACAATGTAAATGTAAGACCATCATACTAATTGGAATCTATTATAAACTTACAATTCTAAATCAATGCTATCAAGAAAACTTTTATTTTTGATTAGCTTCTGGGAAGTGTAGCTGAACCTTAATTGGGAACTAGAACTGCTATTTGGTACAATCAATCCATTATGCCATTTTGATGCACTTAAAAAGGTAATTCCTTTCTCTGAAATGATTTCCTCTTCGCTGAAGATATTCTGTATTCAGAAAGACACCAAAATTTAAACTGACTTCAAGACATAAAGTTGGGAAGATAGGGATATTGAGGACCTATACTTGCTCATAGTGTCTAGGTCTACCAATATGTTGGATAAATCATACCTTCAGTTTTATTTATTTATATTTTGGGGGCTACTTCAAGTTTGTGTTGACTCATAATGACTGCCTGAACAAGTCCCTGAAGTTTACTTTGTAAGATTTCAGAAGTGGTTTACCATTGTCTTCTTCCTAGGGCTAATAGAGTTACTGCCCCACAGCCAGCCAAGATGGTATTGTGCTTAAAGTAGCACTAGAACTCAGAGACTTCCAATTTCTATCCTGGTCCCTTAACAGGTTCTCTCATATATTCTACTAAGCCAAAATCAAACAACATTAGAACTTAGCACAATGTATACACATACATAACTGGGTTATGCATGCATAAAACCAGAAACAAATTACTAGATAATTACTAATTTGAAAACTTCATAAATTTATGATAGCCTTGGTAACTAGCATTAAGTATGAGTTATTTAAAATTGCTCAGATTGAAATAAATATCTTAAGAGATCTGTGCCTTAATGAGTTTCTCATTAAGGAGAGTATTATACAGTACATTAGTAGCTGGCTTTGAACATGAATGTCTGACTCTGCCCAGCCTTGTACCCGCTAGAAACATAGGAATTTAAGTCCTATAAGCTCTAATAGCTTCACACATGCTATGCTTTTGAAGCTCATAGACATTAAATCCAACAAATCTGGAAAGTATCAAATCAATGACTATTTTCACAGATCAGATTAGAAGGTCAATTGTTGATCTGGGGAGGAAAAGATCCTTGCTTATATGTTTAAATTTATCATTTAAATGTTTTCCCAAAGGCATATTAAGAAACAGAATGTAGGACATAGAATTATAGGATTGAAATGCATCTTGAGCAGGGGTGGGTTCCTACCGGTCTTTGTAAACTGATTGGTTGGTGAACCCGGAAGTAATTAACTTCCAGGAACGCCGGTACCGGTCCTGGCCCCTGTCACTGCAAAGAGCCCTTGCCGGCACGTTGCAGCTTGCTTGCTCGCTCCCCCGCCCATCCGCACTAAGCCAGCCCAGCCTGCCGCTCACTGATTGGCTGGAGTCCAGCCAATCAGTGAGCGGGCTGGAGACGAAGCCTTTAAAAGCTTCACGTTTGACCACCATTTGAAAACTCCTGTCGCCTTTCAGGAGCTTGAAGCTTACCCCTCAGGTAAGCAACTAAGCCCCGGCGGCAGGACTCGGGAGGCTTTGGATGGGCGGTGGCGGCTTAGCTTTTGCGAGGAAAGGCCTTCAGGCCTTCCCTCATGAAAACCGCGGGCTGGTGTACACCACGTGGGTGGGGGCGGTAGCGGCGCAGCGGTGCAGTGGCGCAGCGGCAGTGGCAACCTAGCTTTCGCAAGCCGCGAGCTGGCAATGAAGGTGGCCTAGCTTTCCCTCCCCCCCACCCCTCTCCATCCTCGCCTGGCTGGCTAAGCCTGCCAGGCAACCTGCTTAGTGTCTTACCTGTTCCTGCTGCCTCTCTGCTTGCCTGCTCCCTGTTGCTTCCATCCATTGCAACGAGGAACCATCGCATCAGAATGCTGCTGATTCTGCCTGCTGGTAAGTGACCTGGGTTTTTTTCTTTTATTTTTTAATGTATTTTAAAATAGTATTTTATTTATTGTGCATAGAATTTTTTAAAATAGTTTTACTTAAAAGTATTGAGTATAGAATATTTTTAAATGTTTTACTTCAATTTATTCTGTGCGGATTCTTTTTTTAAATTGTCTTAGACTATTTTAAAAAGATTCTATCCAAAATAAATTAAAATAAACCATTTTTAAAAATTCTATACTCAATACTTTGAAATGTATTGTGCATAGAATTTTTTTAAATAGTTTAAAAGTATTGAGTGTAGAATATTTTAAAATGGTTTACTTCAATTTATTATGTGTGGAATAGTTTGAAATGGTTACAGTATAAATTATTGCTTGTGGATTGGAATAATGGTTACAGTATACTATGGCTGGAACAATGCCTTAAAATAGTTACAGTATAAATTAATGCTGGTGGAATACTTAACAATGGTTTTTAAGGATTTCTTTTATTTATAGAATATCTTTTTTTAATTATTTTTTTGGGAATTTTATTTTTTTATTGTTTATAAAATATATTTACTACAAGAAATGTTGTTCCTTTTTGCAAATGTTTTCTTTGTGATGCAATATGTTGCTTTTAAGTGTTCAGACCAGGTTCATGTGTCTCAAAGTGGCTGCTTTTCTATGGGCAGGCCAGGTTGGTGCAAGGCAGGCCAGGTTGGTGCAAGCCAGGCCAGGTTCTATGGGCAGGCTATGTTGGTGCCAGATTTAGTGTGTTTCACCCTCGTTGTTTAGGTAATTCTGAGGTGGTTGACAGTTCTGTGAGCTTCCTGGCACTGTCCTTTATAATTTCCCACAATGCCTTGATGGTTTTTATTCCAGTGACTTTGTCTTTCCTGTCCTTAGGCTTAGGAAAAAAATTGGTTTCATTGGCAGTCTTTTTTTGGGGGGATTCTTATTTTTTGCTGTTTTTCTGGCACTGTCATAGTGTGTGTGTGGGTGTGGGTGGTGTGTAATGTCCCGCAGTTATCTACCCATTAATAATGATCTAGTAATATTTCCTTATACATTTTAGAGACCTTTCCTTACATAATTGGTGTTTTCTTTCATACTTTTGGATTTCTAATTTCTGTTTCTGTTAGTTGGCAATTGCTAAAACCAATCCCATGCGAAAAAGTATTCAAAGCCTTCTTGATTTTAATTGTCAATTTATTTGTTCCTGAACATTGTAATATTTATTCATTTACATATCTCTGTTTTTCCATTGTTGTGCAAACACAATTCCAGCAGCTGCTAACATGTATAAAATTAAATATATATTATACTCCCTTTCAAATAGCCAACAAAATATTTCTGGTTTTAATTCCATAACTTGCTTTACGATTGCTTCTAACCACTAACTTCTGAATAGCTACTTGGACCGACCTAAGTACTAATTCATAATTTCATATCTGGTCACATGGGCGGCAAGCCACTCCCATCTGGTCACATGGGCAGCAAGCCACTCCCACAAAGGGGGCCACACCCACAGAGTAGGTTCCAACAATTTTTGAAACCCACCACTGATTTTGAGGTCTTCTAATCCAGCCCCCTGCTCAGGCAGAACACTCTATATACCCGGGATGGTGAACCTATGGCACGCATGCTACAGGTGACATGTGGAGCCATTTGTCAGGGCACGTGAGGTGTTGCCCTGTCAGATGGCCAGCGCGCCTGCGCATGCTGGCCAGCTGAGTTCAGACTTTTTAAAAGCCATTTTCAGCCTCCCCAGGCTTCAGAAGCTTTATAGAGCCTGGGGAGGGCGAAAACAGCATCCCCGCATCCCCCGGACAGGAAGTGACTTCCAGTTTGCTTGTAGGGCTGTTTTTAGTCCTCCGGAGCCTTCAGGGAAGCCTCCTGAAGGTCTCTGAAGGCTCCGGAGGACTAAAAATGGCCCTACAAGCAAACTGGAAGTCCGTTCCCGAACTTCAAGTTTGCCCATAGGGCTGTTTTTTTGTGATCCAGAGGCTCCAGAGGTCCTCCGAGGGGGGCAGGGAAGGGTGTTTTCACCCTCTCAAGGCTCCTATAAAGCCTCTGGATCCTGGGAAGGGTGAAAAAAGCAAAAAATGGGAGGAAGTGCCTGTCATGCACGCATGCATGCTGGGGGAGGTCACACATTGCATTATGGGTGTAGCATGCCCACACACAATCCCCCCTGCGCTCCCCCCGCTTATGGCACGCGAGCCAAAAAAGGTTCGCCATCGCTGCTATATACTATTCTGGGCAAATGGTACGAGACATACTTAGATGGCCAAGACCCACTGTATTTCTTTTATCTATTGAAGTTAGAGGGAGAAAGGAACAAAATTAGAAGCTCACAGGATATTAATGTTCCCTTTACATCTCTAACTCTAGTTCTGAAGAACATGGTTGGTTTTTTTTCTCTTCTCACATTGGAAATTTTGGTAGTTTTTCTCATTCTATCTCCCTCCCTCCCCACCCCCTCTCTCCCTCCCTCTCCCTTCCCCCTCTCTCTCTTTCTGACACACACACACTTTTCTCTCACTCTTTCATAGTCATAACTCTGACTACCATAAATGGACTGAAACCATCTGGAAAACCACAAGAGAGCAGCAAAGAGCCAATGAATACTCTGCCTCTTTGCCCCCATCTTTTAATCATATCATTATGTACAAGGTTGTTTTTTTCTTATCCAGCTTCAGATAGATGGTTACAAGTGTTCTTACTGCAAGAAAAAACAAAATAAGGTATCTGGAACATATGAATCCAGTGACTATTTTAAAATGGAGACCTTTGATCCTTTTTAAAGCCATCCTTTTCTTTTTCTCCTAAGCACTAAGCCTAATTTTACTAAATTAAATCATTTAAGTAATCCAGAATGCTGTAATTAATATTTCAGTGTTGCAGAAGTGAAAAGATACACTGATCTTGCTCCTGTCCTTTAAATGCCTAAAGTGAAGCCTTTGTTCCTTAGCCACATCTGCTTCTCTAGATAAACAGACGGAATTTAAAAGCCCCCCAGTAGTACTCAAATAGCATCAGCCTCATTGTCCTTGCCAATATCCATCGATCAATCAAAGAGCTTTAAGATGATGCTCTGGAGATGTGTTGCTGATATCTTTATCAGCTGGGGCCAACCACATGGCTACTATCTGTACATCCATTGATATGAGTGGTTATGACATTCTTTCATAATATGTGGGAGCCATATAACTTATACGAGATTATCAATCTTCAGTGAAGAACTCTACTTTACTTTCATAGAAATATCAAAATCTGAAATTCATTGTTTGGTCTGTTTCTTGCTTTCATTTTGATGTGAGCCCCGATTCATTTGGTTAAATGGAATTTCAGAAGTGGGAAACTATATATGTGCATGTAAACGTGCAATTTACTCTTTTATTATTTAATGGTAACACAAACCATTTGTACACCATTTACATTATCACTAGTCTACTGCAAATAATAAACAATAGTGTTTCAAAGGCTGATGGACCTGTTGTTCTGACATTGTAATCCAACAGTTTCCTGCTCATACAGTCATACCAGCCATGCCACTTGAGAGATTCTTGATGCTACCCTTTTTTAGAATAGTGTTATGCACCCTGATGCTTGCTGGGAGTGGAAGGGGAGAAGGATTCTGCATTTTCCCCAAAGTAGATCATTGTGCCAGCTAGGAATAATGGAAGTTTGAATGCTGGAATTGGCTATGTCTAGTTTAAATGAAAAGAAGAGTAGGGATGACATAATAGCAATGTTCCAATATCTAAGAGGCTGTCACAAAGAAGAGGAAGTGAAGCTATCCTCCAAAACACCTGAAGGCAGGACAAGAAGCAATGGGTAGAAAACTGTCAAAGAGAGAAGCAACCTAGAATTAAGGAGAAATTTTCTGGCAGTTATAACAATTAATCAGTGGAACAACTTGCCTCCAGAAGTTGTGAATGCTCCAACACTGAAAGTTTTTAAGAAGAGATTAGACAACCATTTGTCTGAAATGGTATAGGGTTTCCCGAGCAGTGGGAGAACAGTTTTCCTGAGCAGGGAGTTGGATTAGAAGACTTCTAAGGTCCCTTCCAACTCTGTTATTCTGTTAAGTTATAGTCTAGGAATGAATGACCTTCCCCACCACCAAATTCATTCTTACCTGAACATAGAATTTATCCCAACTCACCTTTTACTCCCAAATCCCCAAAAATGTTAATGTGATTCTGATCACAAAAATGTTTCTCACTTCTCCTATACAATAGTCCAATATCTGTAAAGACGGCAGCTTTAAAAAAAACTTGGTTTCAAAGTTTTCAGTCTATGTTGAGAAATTTAGCCTATAAGAATGTTTAGATAAATCAACTGTTGTATACTTACAAATGAATCTTGAAGTTATCTACAACTTCTACACTTAGTTACAGAATGTTGTGGTGCAATTTAGGACTTAAAATAGTAGTTTTGTCCATATGGGTATTTTAGGTAACAGTATAAATGAACAGGGATGCAGTTGCTCAGTGGCTAAGACGCTGAGCTTGTCGATCATAAAGGTCAGCAGTTTGACAGTTCGAATCCCTAGTGCCATGTAACTGAGTGAGGTCTCATAACTTGTCCCAGCTTCTGCCAATCTAGCAGTTTGAAAGCATGAAAAAATGCAAGTAGAAAATAGGAACCACCTTTGCTGGGAATGTAACAGCGTTCCATTCGCCTTTGGCATTTAGTCATGCCGGCCACATAACCACAGCACTGACTATTCGGCTTTGAAACGGAGATGAGCACACACCCCCAGCACCGCCTCCTTGAAGCTTTACATGCAACAGTCATGGCATGAATAGAATACATTATCAAACCAAAATGTGGAGGATTCAGTATAGGCAGCACAGAGCTACCCAGGAAGGGGTCTTATACATCAATAAAGATAGGTATTTTAATTTCCAATATGGAAACATTGCTAAATTTAATAGAGCTTAAACCTGGATAATTTTAGACAAGGGAAAAACATAAAATATGAGTAAATTTACAAAAAGAAAATGCTTTGATTGTCTTAGACCTGATCAATTACTCTGTGTCCATGACTAAGATGAATAAAAAAATATTTCCATCATTAATCTGCTGATCTTTACTACTAAAAGGAACTACTACTGTGATTCACTTAAGTAGCCAAGAAGTTTGGATATTGATAGGAACTTTACAGTACATGTTGATTTCCCATGTAAATCATGCTTTATTGTATTTCAGGCTGCATAGAATGAGCTAGGGACTTTATTTACTCTTATCTCTTATAATAGCAAAGCTTCACTCTTCACCCCGTTTTTCTAATATAAATTTAAATGACTTGTAGCTTGTTTGGGTGTTTTTTGTTCCCTAGAGACATTTTTTTAACTAATACTTGATTTATTTCTGCTTTCTATGGCTCAAGCAAACTGCTCCAGAGAAAGAGAAACCTAATTAGATATTCACTTTGACATTCTGGCCCCATAAGAAAGAACATTAGCTTCATACTTATCCATCTGGTTATCAATTTGAGCTGGGGAATCTCTGCTTATAATTTTCTGGAGATATATAGGCAAACTTCCAGTTATACCATTAAAGTACCTGACATTCTACAACATGCTAATTATTGATCTTAAATACTAAGACATGCTACTTTTGGGGGGGAAAGGTGTCATAATATGAAAAGATTTGACTCTTGTTTAAGAATTATATTCCCTATTGTTTTGATAGAGGGGAAGGGAAGGGAAGAGGAGAGGAGAAGAAAGGAAAGGAAAGGAATATTATGCTTCAAAATAACGTACCATTCAAGTAAGATTGGGCTGACCAATTGTGTTGCCTAGCAACTGCATATGCATACTGTCAGTGAGAATCCATCTTCCCTGGGATCCAAATGACTTGGGAAGTGCTAGTTAGAAGTTATCATTTGCATGAGAAAGATACCAATGTCTGTTCTAATTAGAAATAACACTTCTTTACTCACATTGGCCAGCAAATTATCCAGTGCCAACCATCTGCCTGGTCAGGCCTTTGCTAACTAAGCACCATTTGGATGAAATGTTATTTCCTTTTCTGCACTCTTTGTGTATAGTTATGGCCATCTAATCAAGATGGATCACATGTTTTTGAAATCGATTCAATACACGCCTCTCAAAAAACCCCAAAGAATTTTCACTCAAATAGTTTCAATGAAATTTAAGGCATAAGATAGAATAAGCAACATATACTGTATCTATAAAATTATAAAAACATAAAAATAACTTTTCTAGTGAAGTTTACCATTAAATGTATTGTTTTATGAAGCATGTCTTTGCATTTCCTCCCATTCTTCTGCATGTTTGTCTTTTTGGGAGATATAATTGTGATTTTCTCTTTAACTCTATTAAACTGTACCACAACATAGTGTATTCTAATGCTTAGTTTATGGTAAATGCCTGTAGGATTATTGGAGGGGGAAGGCAGGGAGGGAGAGGGAGAGAGAGAAAGAGAGACAGACAGACAGACTATATTTTCATTTTTTTTCCTTTTTGTTAGCATGAGCAGAAAAAAATAATGTAAAAATGTCTTAGACACAAATATACAACCATTTAATCAAGGACCAGAAAATGCTATGATCTGATCCTCTTTGAGAAGGAATTACCAAAGAATAATTATTCTTTCCAAATAATAAATCACCAACTGATTTCTGACTTTTATGAGTGCAATTTAGCATCCTCATTGCTGCTGACTGCTATGCTACAATGTAAATATGCAACAGTTAGCTGAAGCATATAATGTGGTGCAGTGTTGAGTTGCCAATTATTTTACTACCAGTTTGGGTGCGCTCCCATGCTTGCTCGCGCATAACGCTTCCTGCCGCCGCTACAATCAGTTTAGCTGATTAGGGCCGAACCGGCAGCAACCCACCTTTGATGTGGTGTGAAAATGGTATCTAGCCTCAGAAAGAGAGGGTGTGTATGTGTGTCCATAAATATCTTCCTTTTTTTGGCTTCCATTCCTCTCTTCCCCAGAAAAAGGTCAACAACATTGTCAAGGAATTGTTTATGTTTCATTGTATTGGCATAAGCCAGTTGTTAAAATTCCAAGCAGGCTCAATTGTTTTATGCCATAGCCTTATTTCTCTCACTGAAAAGAACAGCTGTTGTCATCAATGCCTTTGTTGAGCTGCTTTGGCACCATGACTGTATGCCAGTTGCATCTGATATGCACAAGGAGAAACCCTCATATGTTTGCTATTGATCTAAATATTCTGCATTGAATAATATTTCCCTGTCTTAGTGAAGAGTACAGTTGGTGTACCATTGAGGTCACCGTCTATCTTCCAGTTGTTCATTACTCAACTGAATTACTCAGATGATTTCACAGAATGATAGGCAGACAATATATAGCATCCTACAATATGTAGGATGACTTCAAAAATGGCAAGAAGAAAAAAAATAAAGATCATCTGGGCGAATCTGAAACCAGCTGCTAGTTGGGAATCATGTGATATGTTTAACTATAATTTCTTCCTTATAACGAGTGCCAATGATTATAATTTTAATGCCTGGCACTGATGTTTTTGTTGCTGTAATGACTAGTTCCTAATCATTGATTTACAGTCTTTGGGATTCTCTGTATTAAATGATATATATGAATGTATTAAATGATTATATGAAAGCAGATGCCTACTTTCTCTCCCCAGTAATGTCACAACTTAGCAGCAAATCCTGCATTTTCTAGTTACTATAACATTGGACAGAGGGAAGTTTCTGAAAGATAAGAATAGGCAGGAGTAACAATATTGGCATTATTCCATACATCTTCCTTCATGTAAAGAGTGAATTTGCTGTAGATCTGCCACAGGGTTGTCAAACTAGATTTCATTGAGGGCTGCATCAGCATTGTGTTTGACCTTGGGGGGGAAGGGGGGGCATGGCCGTGGTGGCATGGCCAACTTAACGTCATTTGTGTTGGAGTTGCCTGTGGTGGCCCAAGTGCTCTGCCAGCCCAAATGGGCTTTCAAGCTCCATTTTCAGCTGCAACGGCCTACTGCAACCCTCTGCCACTGAAAATAGATCTCAGGAAGGCTGCCCGTGGCCCTCATGAGCTCCGTTTTCAGCTGCTTCCTACAATTTTCTCCCTGCGAAAACAGAGCTCAGAAGGGCTGCACATGACACCCAGCCACCCACCCTGAGCTCCCTTGTTGCTGGCAGAGGCACCAGAGACTGGTCCCTTGCTGTTTCAAGGGCGACTCTGCGGGCCAAATTTAAGCAACCCACAGGTGGGCTCCAGCTCCTGGTCCTTGAGTTTGACACCCCAATCTACTGCATTCATCCATCGGTTCCAGGCTTTGCTTCAAAAGCCAGGCTGTGGTTATCTCTACAGGAACACTAAACACTTCTGCTCCTGGGATGATTTTAAATGGATGTAAGTTCACCTAAGCGGAGCAGTCATAACTGAGCTTCTCAAAATTCTGAGTGGTGAATATCAAGAATTACATTTCTGACACAGCAGTTGGCCTTAAGACCCTTGATCTGCACTACTACTGAGACTAAAAGGTAGTTTAATTAAACACAGTGTTGCTATTACCCTATTACTTTGAACGATCTCAAAGACATTCTAAAATAAAGCTATAAGTTTCCTTGCCCTTCGAGCAATAAAAAGGATATCAACATCATTAGACATATGGAAGACTTCTGAAGCTGATAATTGGTCAAATAAGTTGGAAATTAGAGTGCATTGTTTTAATCTGGGAGGCAAGCTCATGTCAGAATTTTTCTCTCTCTCTTACTGGCAATTTTACACTACTGCTACAATCCTTCAAAAGGTCCATGCTTCCATCTAAAAGTCCCTCCTTCCATTGGTTTCTTCTGCTTTGAGTTCTCTTTCAAGATTGGACCTTTTAGGCATCAATCCAACCTTTGATCCATAAGTATTGTTTCAAAAGAGACCTTCTTGTTGTCTGACAGTTATGTTTTATTAGAATACTAACCATATTTTCTTGCCATGCTGTATATTCCTAGCATTTATGCATTATGATTTGTTTACATTCTTCACATCCCTAGCATTAACTCTGCCTTCCTTCCCACTGTCTTAAATTGTCCAACCCAGGGAGCAAAAATTTAGAAAGAATGAACTAAAGTCTAACTAAGCTCTGGCCTTCACAGAAATAATAATTTTGCAACAATTTGTAAAAGCCTGAATACAGTAAATGTATCAGAAGGGGAAGGAGATTAAGGTTTGGGTTTGTGTCATTATTATTATTGCCTCAAAATATTATATCCTAAATCATTACATTGGATTTTAACTAAAAATCCATCATATAAATATGTAACTGAAAAATTATCCTAATCAACCTGTTTAAACCTGGATACTTCTATATAGTGTTTATCTAGTGTATTAACATTCCAGTGGTGGGTTTCAAAAATTGTTCGAACCTACTCTGTGGGTGTGGCCTCCTTTGTGGGAGTGGCTTGCTGCCCATGTGACCAGATGGGAGTGGCTTGCTGCCTATGTGACCGGATATGAAGATGCTGATGACACTTGTCAGAACCACCTTAAATTACCTCACACACAGCACTGGCATGCATAAGAATATGATGTAAACTTGTTTTTTAAAAGGCATCTTTGGTTTGCGTTAAAACAACTTCAACACACGCAATGTTCTGATTGCACCACAAATGCAGTAGTTATCCTTACCTTTCATAGAGGCACTGAGTTTTATAAATATGAGCATAATAGTGTAAAATAATCATATCCAAGGACCAGTGGTGGGTTTCAAAAAATTTTGGAACCTCTTCTGTAGGTGTGGCCTGCTTTCCGGGTCCACTGGTAGAACCTCTTCTAACCGGTTCGGTAGATTTGACAAACCAGTTCTACCAAATAGGTGCGAACTGGTAGTAACCCACCTCTGTAACATTCACTTAAAGTATGTAGCACTCACATCTCTTTCCAATGAGAGGATTTCAATTCATGATTATACTGATTGGAGAGTTAATAAGAAAAACGGTTTAATTAATTCCTACACCAGACAAGTCCTATACTGAACCTGGAATTCTGGATTCATTGACAGACTTACAAGTTCTGGCCTTTAAGGGAGTTTTACAATCTAGACTTCTTGAGATCAAGTAATAACTGAAATCTCATCTTCCTTTGAAAATACGGTATTAATTATTTTGCTTCTCTGGGACAGCTACCCAGAGCAACTATAGTCAGCATCAGGATACAATCATGTAGTAGAATCTGGAGCTGAGTTGAGAGAAGGGGAAAAAAAGCTGATAACCTTGAACCACTGATGGGGGAGAAGTCTAGGGTAGCAATCTACCCTAGAGCTTTGCAGTTTGAAGACAGGATAAGAAACTATGGATGGAAACTAATCAAGGACAGAAGCAGCCTAGAACTAAGGAGAAACTTTCTGGCAGAACAATTACTCAGTGGAACAACTTGCCCCTAGAAATTGTCCAACAATGGATGTCTTTAAGAAGAGATTGGACAATCAGACAATCATTTGTCTGAAATTGTATAGGGTTTCCTGCCTGAGCAAGGGATTGGACTGGAAGTCATCTAAGGTCTCTTACAACTCTGTTATTCTGTTATTTATCTAATACTTTCTGTAGTGAGTGCCTAGTAAGATTCTTAACAATAGGCAAGTAGCAATAAACTTATCACACTGATCTGCTCCTTGTGTCATCTTTGCTTTCTTGCACCTGACAGATCAAGAAAGCAATATGGATGCCTGGATCCTCTTTTTCTCAAGACAGAAAAATAAAAAGGGGGTGGAGGTAAAATACAATAATGCTGGAGCTTCACCTAACAACTAGAATATTTCCTCAGTAGTCTCACTTCAGTCAATTGCTCCATAAATCAAAACAAGCAAACTTTTACACACAATCAGAATTGCTAAGATGTATCTGTATACGAACACCGAGGGCCTCCTCCACCTTCTGCACAGTTGGGGTTGCCAAGTGGTATGATTAGTTCATACTGTCAGGACTAGCTAATTAATGAACTATCCCCTTTGCAAATATTACCCAGCATCAGAATATTTGCAGTGAGCATCCTTCAGCATAATTCCCATCAGGAAGTAACCTTGTCAAGCCTAAAGAAGATATGCAAAGCCAAGTAGCCAAGAAAACAAATGGTCAGAAAGTGGTGACCTCTGTGATATTTAGGGAAAAGGTTAAATATTCAATTTTTGAACATTTTATTTTCAACTTGAAATAGTACAACTTTTCTACAAGCTCCTCCCTGGACAATAGGGAGGTTGCATTTCTGTCGTCCTTGCCATACCTTGTTATCTCTGCCTTAAAAGAGATGCAGAGGGACTCTTTCAGAATTTTATTGCAATGAAACCCTCAAAACTATCCAGCTGAAACTTGGCAGGTTTAATATCCACTAAGGGGGTCCCTGCTATTTTTATTCCATTCTGTCAGAAATTAAGAAGCTGCAGGCATGTGGATGTTTCTCCATTATAGCTTCCAAGGAAATCTTTTATTGAATCAAATCTGCTTGAATAAAATCTTGTTGCTTTTGGATTTCAGATCTTCAGTTCAAATTAAATCTTGATTGATTTGCATGAAGATATGCGAAATGTTCAGTAATGTGTCAATCCTTTCACCATATATTACTGTGGAAATGTAAAAAAGCATCTGCCATATTTGTTTTGTATAATATGTCTATATTATGCATTGAGAACATAATTTATATCTCAGATTTATTGTCCTTCTATGCCAGATCATGGTTTTGTTCATCATAGAAAAGAGCATTTGTTCAATTAATTCAATTTTCAGTTCACTTGTTTGACAGAATCTCATTTTTATAGACAAACTGGTATCACTTATCTTCCCAAACTTGCCTCAAAATTATGATCACAAGAGCATTTTCGACTGAAATGATGAGAAAATATGGGATTGCAAATTTCAGAGAATACATCATAGACAATGCCTCATAGTTTCATTTGAGTGTTTATGAAGATCCATAAAATAATATTAAGATAGAATAAAGTATACGTATATTTCAGAAATCTATAAAGTGAAATGCAGTGATCCCTTTATAAAATATTGTTAAGAGATAATAAAAATATAATTGGGTGGACTAATTGATGTATAATTCCTAAAAACCTGGTTAGACATATAGTTTGATGGTTGCAAAATTATTTGAAATGTTTTTATGAGTTTGTGCAATTATGCCTCCTGACTTATGGTTCTTACTGACCTAATAGCCAAGGTGGTGCAGTGGTTAAAAGCAGCACTGCAGGCTACTGCTAGATCAGCAGGTCAGCGGTTCAAATCTCACCGGCTCAGGGTTGACTCAGCCTTCCATCCTTCCGAGGTGGGTAAAATGAGGACCCAGATTGTTGGGGGCAATATGCTGACTCTCTGTAAACCGCTTAGAGAGGCCTGAAAGGCCTATGAAGCGGTATATAAGTCTACTGCTATTGCTATTGCTATAATAAAATGTTACTCAGAGTAATACCATTTATGGAACATTACTAATTGAGTTGGAGACTATGTCAATGGCTGTCTCTAGGGAACATTTTATCTAATATTGAAGCATTACCCATAATTTTGTCAACTGCATATACAGTATGTGGCAGCTTACGACAATGAATTTCCAAGTGTTGTTTATCAAATAAAGTCCTGAGATTTGAATGGTTCCTTCATTTTAACAAGATTGGATATGTACCATTAGTATGCCAAAAACCTCAATTTGACCCAGTACAAATGTCAAGTGCTTTTTTATAAATATATAAATAAGGCACCTCAGAAAATATTATACCTGTGTATTTCTTTATATGTCATTATTATAGCTATGCATAAATACTTAAATTTACCAGATGCTGTAGATGTTCATGTTGTCTGCCAGTTTCAAGTACAGATTCTTGTTCATAAGGGTATTTTAAATAGGTGAAGTTTGTGAAATTTAGGATGATGGGAGAATACTTTATAATAAAGAACATATTCTCATGCCTTCATAAATATCACAAACTCAGCATTAATGTCATTATTCATAAACCTTTAGTATCCTCAGATTTACTGACCTCTGTCCAGGAATTATGTCTGGAGACAAGCTGAGATGGTGAACATTTGTCCATATGGTCCCCAGAGGTTGAGCCTGACTCGATGGTGCCTATCCTAGAGAATTTATGAAGGATTTATGTGCTAACTTTCCTTGATGAAGATTCCACAGACATGTCCTAGGATTGCCAGTCTTAGCAGCTATTGCTTTGATATATGCTTATGTCTTTTTAATCCTCCTCCCTTATGTGTTAGCACTGAGTAGCTAGTAGCTGTAGACCATATTAGAAAATAAAGTAATGTTGTACAAAAACAGTTTTTCATGTGTAAAATTTGGCCAACTTAACTAACATTATATTTAAAGTGGGTGTCTCAAAGGTGCTTTTCCAAAAAGCAATTGGACCTTCTTGAGGTTTTTTCCTTGAAAATGTTTCATCCTGAAGAAGCTTCTTGGATGAAAAATGAAATATTTTCAAGAGGAAAGAGAGAGGGACGGAGGAAAGAAAGAGAGAGGAGGAGAAAGAAAGAAAGAAAGAAAGAAAGAAAGAAAGAAAGAAAGAAAGAAAGAAAGAAAGAAAGAAAGAAAGTCCAGTTGCCTTTTGGAAAAGCATCTTTGGGACAATCATGACCTGGGATGACTGAGAATCTTCGTAAATATTTAAAGTAACTCTTACTCATTTAAAATAATATATG
Source organism: Thamnophis sirtalis (assembly GCF_051295495.1). Classification (NCBI taxonomy): domain Eukaryota; kingdom Metazoa; phylum Chordata; class Lepidosauria; order Squamata; family Natricidae; genus Thamnophis; species Thamnophis sirtalis. The sequence goes on along the minus strand of NW_028261386.1, from coordinate 108,457,691 downwards.
CATTAAATATATCGTAAATGTGGCTGCTATAATTGTTGTTTATTAATCTGTTTACTTAATCTTAATCATTTAGCACTGCACAAGCATGGTTGAATTTCATTAATTAGATTATGATTGGTCTTTTTTCCCATATGCTTCTTCCTTCTTTTCTTTTCATCTGTGTGGAGTAATTTGGCTGGAGTTGCCCAAAGGCATTGCAGAGGACTTGATGGCAATATAACTTAAATTTTCTTGCTTTACATTTTCAGCTGTGTTAAAGGGGTAGCAGGTAGACTGAGCTGATACATGAATTAATAGGAAATCAGTAGGTTGGCTTATTTGCCTTGCACAAGTGAAGACCATTGAAGAACTGTTGATCAATCCAACCTATACATAATAGAACTGTTTCTTCTTCTTCTTCTTCTTCTTCTTCTTCTTCTTCTTCTTCTTCTTCTTCTTCTTCTTCTTCTTCTTCTTCTTCTTCACTCCACCTCTCTAAAGAAAATGGTTTATAAGGAGAGGATAAAGAGTAGAGTGTTCTTATTTCCTTTCCCTTATAACTGGATTCCTTTTACTGTGATGCTGATGACTTAAGAGTCCTATTGAGCATTCAGCCTATTAAGGACCTATGCTGCTTGCTTAAGGAAGAAGCTTGTCTGTTGGTAACCAGATGTTGGACCTTTAAAAATAAAATAAAATTACATTAGAGCTCTGAAAGGTTGGCAAGTCTAGAATGACCTTCATTGTAAGAAACAAAAGAAGTACTTGAAAGTCAACTACAGTAATTCTCACACTTCTTTTAAGGTAAAGGTTCTCCTTGCACATATGTGCTAGTCATTCCTGACTTTAGGGGGTGGTGTTCATCTCCATTTCAAAGCCAAAGAGGTTGTCCGAAGATGTCTCCATGGTCATGTGGCCAGCATGTCTAAACACCAAAGGCACATGGAATGCTGTTACCTTCCCACCAAAGGTAATTCCTATTTTTCTACTTGCATTTTTACGTGCTTTCAAATTGCTAGGTTGGCAGAAACTGGGACAAGTAACGTTAGGAATAAGAACCGCTGAACTGCTGATCTTTCTGATCTACAAGCTCAGCATCTTAGCCACTGAGCCACCGCATCCTGAGGTACACTTGTTTACATATACGTAGTCTAATTAAAGCAGTATTATCTTGAGACTCATTCCCATGCTTCCTTCCTTTCTTTTGTGCAATGCTTCTGTTTCCTCCTTCATATTCTTAGCTTCTTCTAGGCATTGATCAACCTGGCATTGTCACCCACCAGTCAGTTAAATCAGTTATGCTGCTAAATCAGTCGTGCTGCTTTTTCTAGTCTTCTGAGAAAAGTTTGTGGAAGAGACATGACAAAGAGTGGGAGACTACATGGCTCTTATTAGTTATTTATGGGAGAGCAATTTCTATCAGCTCTGGAGTTTCAACCTTTCAAATTAAAGTAATAGGTTAGGGTTTTTTAGATAAATAAAAACAAGAACTCTCGTATCTCTGGAAACAATTACATTAATAGAATGTTATTACTATAGAATGCAATATCTTTTTTAAAAGATTCAATCCTTTTTCCCATGATAAATTGATTTTATGGGGAAATGCAACATTAAAAATGGTGGTGGGGGAGATGGTTATGTGGAAAAAATGGATGACAGCAGATATACTGACTTTCGGTCAATTAATAGATGATGATTTTTTAACATGCTGTGCTGAGAGATTAATATCTGTCAGATGTAGCTCAATGGAAATATTCACAACTGCAACATCTGTTAACACTCTTTGGACCAGCATCAGCATCTGACACCCCTAAAATACTAGAACTTTACTATTTAGTTTCCATTTGTAGACCTTTTATATAAACTGCCACTATCACCCAATGACTTCTCCTTTTTGCTGTCCCGCTTGTTCACAAAACTGTGGTTTAATGGGTTTACTAATATTCCTCAGCAATTCCCTTCAACAAAAAAACTCAGAACTGTTCCAATTAAGCCCATCCATGAGGAGACCAATGCTAGTCCACAGAGCAATGGCCAAAGAGTTCACATGGCCTATTTGAAAATTTCTCAATCAAAATCAATTCATCAGACAAATCTAAACCCACAACACAAGAGAGTTCATGGGGCAAGAAAAGTCCATAGATTCCAAGGCATGATCCAAGTCAAGGCATGGCGTCAATCTAAAGTGAGGCAGGAATCACAATGACCAAAAAACATGTAGCTAGGAAACAAGCACATCCCCAGCATTACCTCCATTTGTCTACTGTGCTAAATAGCCAGCTTCCAGTGCATCAAGAAGGGTGAGGCTTTTCTGGCTGACCTGTTCTTGGGTCAGGTGCAGAATGCAGTTCCTCTTCCTCATCACCTGACCAGCTGCAGCTGAATGCTTTCCCCATCTGGTCTGCTGCAGCTGCACTTTAGCCAACTCCCTCACAGACAGCTGCTCAGAGGCATCCACCACCTCAGCTCTTGACATGCTAGGAACTGGGTCATCACTGCTCCGAGCTGACATCTAGAGAGGTATCTGGTGAAGCATCTGGGAAGTCATCACACCCTTGTACTCTAGGCAGTCCCATGTAGAATATCCATTGGCGATCACTTCAACAATGAGATGAGTGGCATATAAGTTTAATAAATAAATAAATAGCCTCCCAAAACGTTTTTACTATTTTCTCCACCACTTGGAAAAGATGGCTAAGTTTTCCATAGAGACTCATGGTTTTCTTAGATACCAGTAAAAATGGCTTTTTCCAGAGGAACCAAGTCCTTTAAAAAAATAACTGAAAGACGGGAGGGAGGGAAAATAGGCTGGAAAGATGGTTTCCTTACATATATGTATTTATATTGTGAATCATAAATCTGTGTATGCTACTTATGATTTCCTGGAGAACACAAAAAGCTTTGGGGTTGTTGGGTATTGGATATTGGTTTATACTTGTTATATACCATCTACTTATGCTGGTCATATACCATCCACTTATTTTCTTCGTTCTAAGAAATTGCTTCTGGAAACTCTCATGACAAAAATAAATGCAACAGTCCTAAGGAAAAATGTGACTTGTAGTGAAATACTGTTTCTGCCCTTGGACTTCCGACATGGCTTTCAATACTGTTTTATTCAGTAACAACATAGAGTCATGTCTAAGAAAATAAGTGCTGTGTTTATCTAGAAGAACTTAAAATAATGGCCAGTGAATTTAGCCTGCACAATATGCACCTTAAATTCTCCCCTCTATGCCTCTACTGATCTTTTCATGCCCTCCACAAATTGCAGAGGCTTCCCTGCTAGGATGGGAGAAGTTGCTGCAGAGCTCCAGGTCCCGCCCAAAAACTCTTCAAACTCAGTAGGGAAGGGCACAATAGCTAAAGTTCTTTATGTATTACACAAAGGTCTGAAAGCATCAGACCTCTAGCTGTGGAAAAGGCCCGAATACGACCTTGTTGAGTATGGAAATTGCTATAGTACTGGGCATGCTAAGAGCTGTAGGTTAAAGCAGCTTTTCTAATGGGGACTGTCACTATATTTTGCTTCTATGGCCTTTGCTTTTTCCTTTTTTTTCTCCTCTGCCCTAGATACACTTTGTGTGCAAGGGAAGAGAAAATAGTGTAAGAGGCATATATGCTCATGAATATTTTACTTAGCTCTTGGACATGATCAGAAATATCCATGCATTTGACTGAGAGCCTGAAAAGACCTCTTTGATGTGTCATAAATGATACATTGTTGAATCAAAATGAGTGAAGAAAAATAGGCTTCTTAATTATAATCATAGTAGCAAAAGGAGAAATCTTTTCTCTAGACATCATACAGTAATTCTAAGGGAAATTGTTTGGCAGAACTCATTTCTGAAGTGTCTAAGAACCTGATCAAAACTATAGACATCCAAATTGGATACTTATTACTGTCACTCTAGTAGCAGGAAAGTTGGAAATATCCCTTGGGTGTTATGTGCACTTAAGTGAATACTGAAAAGGGTGATGGGATTTTGCCACGGAAAGCCTCAAAGATGTGAACTTAAAACTTTTTTCCAAATGATACAAATTGTGTATTAGTTCTAACTTACTTAGTAGCATGTAAGCACAGATGGATTTCTGGTTTCTATTGTTAGACTAATTATTTCATGTATCTAGTTTTAAAACAATTCTAAAATTCTGATAAAATAAGCTACCATTACATATCGGTTTAGCGAGCTCATAAATTGATATCTTCAACATAATTTTGTCTTATACAGAGATTGTCTTAAGGTAAAAGTAAAGGTTTCCCTCACACATATATGCTAGTCGTTCCCAACTCTAGGGGGAACGACTCTAGGTGCTCATCTCCATTTCAAAGCCAAAGAACAAGAGCTGTCCGAAGAAATCTCCGTGATCATGTCGCCAGCATGACTAAATGCCAAAGGTGCAGGGAACACTGTTACCTTCTCACCAACGTGGTTCCTATTTTTCTACTTGCATTTTTTACATGCTTTCGAACTGCTAGGTTGGCAGAAGCTGGGACAAGTAACGGGAGCTAACTCCGTTATGCGGCGCTAGGGATTCAAGCCGCTGAACTGCTGACATTTCTGATCAACAAGCTCAGCATCTTAGCCACTGAGCCGCTAAGAGATTGTCTTAGTACCACCATAAAAAGGTATCCCTCTCTTGAAAACTAATTATTCTCTGCCATGGCCAAGTACTTTTGCTTCAGCTCTGTGACTGACTATATTGCACAGTAGAACACATTTTGAACAATACAAAGCATTGTATCAGTTGGTAAGCACAAAAAATTATTTAAAACATCACAGTATCATTTAACCAACTATTTTAGCAATGCTGCACAAGCCTCTCTGGGTTTTTTACTTTTAGACGCAACCCCTAGGCACAAACTTGAGACATAAAAGTGCCGTTAAGAAAGAACATTTGTGTAATTCCAAAATCCCATCATAGAAAAGTTACATTAAGAATAGTGTGGAATTGGGTAGAGTGAGGTGGAAGGGGCAATTCTTCCCTAGCTTTGGGCTGCAATTATGTTTGAGATACATGTGATTGTAAACAAAGTGATTCATAATGTGAAAAATAAAGGGAATGTCTCTGATTCCTTTACGATCACCAATAGCTGAAAGCTATGCCATGTATCTAAATCAACTGCTACTCTTCATGGTATCTATGGAGATTCTCAGTCATCCAGGTCATGGTTGTCCCAAAGATTCTTTTTTCAAGAGGCAACTGGACTTTCTGGTTTTTCTTTGAAGACGTTTTGCTTCTCATCCAAGAAGCTTCTTCAGCTCTGACTCCATTCCCCACCATCCAATCAGAGCTGAAGAAGCTTCTTGGATGAGAAGCAAAACATCTTCAAAGAAAAAACAGAAAGTCCAGTTGCCTCTTGAAAAAGCACCTTTGGTACTCTCCACAGTATTCACCAATATTTTTCACTAAAGATTGTCATTCCAGAATATGATCCCCAAAGTAGTGTTGATAGATATGGTCCTTTATATAGAGGTCTGCCACCTGCCCCCCAAAAGGACAGTAGTCAAGAGATTGAAGCCATTTTGAGTGTCACTGACATATTTGCAACATTTCAAATGTGCCAACTGTACCAAAAGATTAGGAATCCTGTCCTAAAACACAAGAACGACTTCCCTGAAGTTTACGGTTGTTTGAAGATGAGGATGACATCATAAAAATACCAATATTATCTCTGGACAGGCACAAAATACTGCAGTATTCTCAACTGGATTCCAACTCTGGGGATCTTCTGCCATCCTATGAATATTCTAAATGCTCAATCTGCCTATGGATCACTTGATTCCTAGTATGAAGGAACACTTCCTTGTTGAATCTTCCATATCCTGTGGTTTCCTGTTGAGAGTGCGAGCTTTTGCCTCTGAACACATCTGTTCCCATTTGAGCTTCCTCTTTTTATGTTCTTATAGCTGTTCTTATAACTTACTGCAGGTTCCCAATAACTGGCCAGGCTTTTAAGATTTTCTTGCGATTCCAAAGGACTCGGAGAAGGGTACAGATCAAAGGAAGATGAAAGAGTCTGGATTCAAATAAATAAACTCTTCTGTGATGGACTGGTCATCTATAATGATGACAGTCAGGGGTGGGTTGCTGCTGGTTTTACTACTGGTTCACAACCCAGGTGTAACAGTGCTCATGTGCACTGTTCTATGGAAATTGTTCTACGCACATGCGCAGAACAATTTACAGTGAACTGAGCACACGCAGTCACTAAAATCCAACATGGCAGCGACATCAGTGGCAGTGAGGAAACTGGTTTGGGGGTGGTGGTGTCAGGCCTGAGTCACTGCCAGTTCTGCGACCCAGGCTGAATTCCACTACCAGTTCGGCCAAATCAGGCCAAACCGTTAGCAACCCACCTCTGATGACAGTACTCTTGGTTATTCAAGGTGTATATTGGATAACATGAGTTTGTAGTGATGTGGCTTTCCAGATATCCTATTTAAGAAACTGGGGATTGTTTGATTTGACTGTACATTGAGCACCCTAAATTTGAGAGAATCCGATAATTAATCCCCTAGAAATTAATTATTTCTATTTAGCTACCTAGAAAAGGTAGCTAAAACCGACAGTGTTAATTTTTTTAAGGGTATCTCCCCCACCTGAAGTACTGGGCAGAATCCTGATTGAGAGGATCCACGAACAACACTTGTCTTCAGAAGTTGTGGGGGCTCCAACACTGGAGGTTTTAAAGAAGAGATTAGACAACCATTTGTTTGAAATGGCATAGGGCTTCATGCCTGAATAGTGGGTTGGATTAGAAGGCCTCCAAAGTCCCTTCCAACTTATTTTCTTCTGTTATGGAGTGCAGTTTGGCAATGTTGATCTTTCCAAGAGGGAATAGTGTGGTAACGATAAATGAATGCTTCCTTTTCAATGAAAACTTCTGGTGACTTCAATTAAAGAAAAACCTCTCTTCCACCCTCCCTCTGCACATTTTATTGAGTTCATTTTTATTTGTTGCTCTGCCTATTAAAATTGTTGCAAGCAGTTTGGTTTCGCTGAGCGTTTCCTACACACAAGTCAGACCCTCAGCTGATGTTTTTATGACCCACACAAGCTGTGTTGCTTCACTAGCAGCACCAAGTAATCAAATCCAATAAAGTGAAACACTGGCCTTGCTGTTGCTCTGTTCCAGCCTCCCACTGAGATGGCTTCAGGCCTTGGTTTCAGGGTCTACAAACATTGGCTTACAAAGGAACTGAGACAACCTCACAAAAGAGAAGAAAGAAGTGCAGAAGTTGAAGAGCAAATCTATTACCGCCTGCAATTTTTTTTAGCCTTAGGCTTGAAGCCTTACTTCAAGGACTGAAGTGCTAAGACAATTTTTTTTAACAGTTGAGAATCAACCCTATAACAATTAAAGGTAACCACATTTTAGGTTTTGTAAATAGGATGAGGATCATTTTCTAGGATTCCTCAAATAATTTTGTCTTCCCCTTGGAAGTTTTCCTACTAGTACAGGCTATTGTTGGAAAATCAATAGCCTACAAGGCTTAAACATTTGAGCCATTATCTAGAATTGTGAGAATAGAATGAGCAGAGCAGAGCAGAGTTAATCAGCATACATTAAAATGAAATTTTGTTACATTTAGTTCTCAAAAAATATGCATATACACACATACACTCACATATATGATGCATAGAAACATCACAGTCTAGTTGAAATGTATACATATATTATGGCAAAAAAATTACAAAGTATGAAACCAAGCCAATTCTTTTCTCCATTCCTTACACCAAAGAAAAACAAAAGAGTTATAAATAATGGTTGTCATAAGGAACAAAGCTGTTATAGAATCTGATAGTCCTGCTAGAAATACTTTGAAACCTCCTCCCAGAGGGGAGCAACAGAAACAGACCGTGAAGTGGGTGTGTGGGGTCTCTAACAATACTTTGAGTTCTAAGCACTTAGTACTTATAAGCAATATCCTGAATGACATGAAGCTAGCTTCCTATAATTTTCCCAGCTGTCCTTACCACTCTCTGTATAGACCTTCTGTCTGAGGCACTATTAGCACAAAACCAAGCAGTGATACAGTTTGTTAAAATGCGCTCAAACATGGCTCTGTTAAAGTGGCCATAACATAAGGAAGAAAATGTGCTCTCCTCATCCAATGCAGGAAATGCAAACATTGGTTTGCATGCTTCACTAAAGATAATGTATAAAGAGACCAAGTCAAATTGTTAATCCAAAATCATTGTCTCTTAATACCAGGTTAAGCTTGTTTGCCAACCATTATTTATAACTTTTATTTTTCTTTGGTATAAGGAATGGAGAAAGGAATTCCTTCTTGGCTTGGTTTCATACTTTGAGAAAATGTCAAACTAATATGAAACCTGAGCTTAATACAGCTACTATTCAATAGGTATATACATGATAGACATATTTAAAAGCATAAGAGTAATCCAAATTTATTTATTCTTTCATTATTCAGAAGTATAGTTCAATGATACAAATTTAATTTGCTAATTCCTTTTTCTATCAAGAAAGATATCTTAAAAAATGCATAAAGTATATGATATTCAGGTGATAATTTCATGAAAAGTACTCTATTTTCCATACCCAGAAGTCTATCCATCTTTTTTTTAAAAAGATGGGAACAAATAGTCATATTACAAGACACATGGGAAGAGATTAAAGTTTGGGGGTTTGTAATTATAAGTAATTAATATTCAAGTATTTTTTCTCAACATTTGCAGATAATCTTAAAAGTAAGACTGCAATTTGTCCAAAAATACCCAGTCTGTTTTATAATAGGAATCAGAATTCAAGAAAAGTAAATGGAATGCCACTCTCTGTCAAGAAGGGTAATGTGACTTCATAAATGTAATCCCTAATTCCATTAAAAAATCTATATGCTTGGTAGGGAGTAGCTCAGCAGGCAAACATCATGTTTTAAAAGCAAAATCCGATGTTTCAGAAGAGCCAATGAAGTTAAAAACATTTGATTTTTCAAAATTGAAATATCAAGTAGCTGGTTGTATTTTTATTTTTTTGGTGAGATACAAAAAAAACTTGTAAGACTGAACTCAATTTAAATGTGTGCATTGGATTAAAGACATACTGGACAAGTCCAAGCAACTGAATCCAAACTATTTAAAAGGTATGTAAAATGTCATCCGTGTCACAGAATAACACCCACAGTTAGTGGACTTCCAATGCTCCCATTGTGTGGACTCTGTGCTTCCAGGCTGAGAACTGCAGAGCCACCTCCATGTTCATGGATGAACTGCACAAGAATGTTTCTTCTTCAAACCCAGAGGACTGAATTGGATGAAAGGTATATTGGACAAGACTAAACTATTGAATCTGAACTATAGAAAAAGCATCTAAGTTAAGAGCCGAGGTGGTACAGTGGTTAGACTGCAGTACTGCAGGCTACTTCAGCTGACTGCTAGCTGCAGTTCAGCAGTTCAAATCTCACCAGCTCAAGGTTGACAGCCTTCTATCCTTCCAAGGTGGGTAAAATGAGGACCCAGTCAGCAATATGCTGACTCTATAAACCAGTGCTATAAAGTGATATAAAGCACTGTGAAGCAGCATATAAGTCTAAGTGGTATTGCTAAGTGCTATTAAGTGCCTGAAGAGCACTTCCTTCATCCCAGAACAGTAGTATTTACTTACTTAAGGCTCTTTCTAACAAGAATATCAAAGATATCAGAAATTCATATTGACAAAGACAAGGCAAGCCAAAATACTGACTGAAGATTTCACAACTTTAAAAGGGAAAATTCACCAATAATACAGGTAGCCCTTGACTTACTATCACAGTTGAGCCCAACTAAGTCAGACAGTTGTGAAATGAATTTTTTTGCCACAGTTGTTAAGTGAATCACTGCAGTTATTAAGTTAGTAACACGGTTCTTAAGTGAATCTGACTTCCCCGTTGACTTTGCTTGTCAGAAGGTCACAAAAAATGATCACATGATTCTGGTTTATTGCAGCCCTCATAAATACATGCCAGTTGCCAAGCATTCAAATGTTGATCATATGACCACAGGGATGCTGCAGCTGTAACTGAAAAATGGTCATAAATCACTTTTTTCAGTGCCAGTCTAACCTTATAAACAGTCACTAAACAAATGGTTGTAAGTCAGGGTCTACTTGTATTACAACTGCCTATCTCCATTATGAGGATCATGGCATTAATGAATGCCAGATGAACTAGCTATATGTGGATATTAACATTAGCTTCACCAAAAACTCTTCAGCAATTTGCCACTCAGGAAATGCCCATTTCTAAAATAGCCCATTAATCTGGGACTGCAAAAACCATAATCAAACTTTTTTCCCCCAGTGGAAGAAATGCATCAGGAAATCTATGATTTTTAAAAGTTGTCATCTTTGCTCATTGGTTTTGCAGGATTCATCGGAATACCAGAATGTCCTCTTGTTCTGAGCAATTATATCTGTGTTTCTTTAGCACTTTGGAAATCCTTTAGTATTTTGAAGCCTTTAAAAAAAATAAGATTGACATAGACTTAAAATGTAAACAATACACTATTCTTAATATATAGCACTACATTTCAAAAGAAGGTTGTGTAAAGCTACCAAGGGGAGGGGGGCTTCAATCAAACCACCTTATAAAAGAAGATTTGCTGATTGAAGTTGAGACCCACTTTGCTGCAGCAAACCCAAACAGCTGCCAGAAATTGTCTCCCCAGAGTGTTGCAAGTTCAGTTTGCCACATGAAGGATGTTCACCTCTAATACTGAAATGAGAAACTGGCTAATGAACTTGATCATTAATTTGTTAAATGGTCTGCTTATCTAACCTCTTTTGGGGGTGGCAAGATTGACATTGTTGTGGACAATAGTCACTCTTTCAACTCTAAGGATTTGGATAGCAATGTTACGGTCAGTGGTGGGATTCAAAACAATTTACAGCCGGTTCTGTGGATGTGGGTTGGTGGGCGTGGCAGGGGAAGGATACTGTATAATCTCCATTCCCTCCCCACTCCATGGGAAGGTTACTGCAAAATCCCCACTTCATCCCAATCAGCTGGGACTCGGGAGGCAGAGAATAGATGGGGTGGGGCCAGTCAAAGGTGGTATATACTGGTTCTCTGAACTACTCAAAATTTCCACTATCATTTCTCCAGAACTGGTAAGAACCTGCTGAACCCTGTAACCTCTGGTTACAGTCAACAGGATCAGCTTGTCAGAAACAAACCCTGCTAGACTAATGTTATATTTTTCTTTCAGAAAGTTACTAGCTTCATAGGTTAAAATGGTAGAGACATAGTATTCCTGGATCGCAGCAAGCACCTCACGATAACCTACTTCATTAAATGGTAAAATTATAGCTAGATGAGGGGTTCTCAATATTTTTTTTGCTAATTCCCCCCTCCCCCATTCCTAGCCTTATTTACTTCTGTGATTGTCTAATAGTAATTTATGACAGACTGCATTTTCATTGGCATTATTGTAAACTCTGGCAGTTTTAATAATTATGTTGGTGAAAAATAGCAGAGAATGAAGTATAAGGATTATGACAAACTAATCATAAGTCTGGCAATGAAGTTGGAGTGGTTTACCTAGAAGCCTTATTATGGGCAACTAAGAATGTAGCCTAGTCTTTGAGGAAAAGAGGAAATGACCCACATTGAGAACCACTGGCCTAGATTGTATGACTCTTAGATGAATTCATGTTTGGCTGAATGATATTAAACTTCAGATAGTTTCCTCTAAAACATGATGTTAAGAATGTATGTTCAGAACAGAATACCCACAGCACTCATTAATAGTTCACATTCAGTTTGGAAGGAACTATCGAGTGAATGACTTTCTGCTATTCTGCTATTCAACAATTTTAAAGTACTGACTAACTTGAATGAACAAGTTGAGACAACATTTAAAAAGTTTGCAAATGTAGCTAACACTATAGAGATAGAGGAAAGGTTACATAGAGACATGTGCAGCATACTGCCATGACCTCAGTGACTAGTTACCTCAGATTCTCTATAAAAGAATAAACTCTGTGAAGGCAGACAGACATTTTGGATGAACCCTGTTATGACTGGTCTCTGAATCCATCATAACACTTTAGAAGAAAGGCAGAAGGTTCAAAGAGATCTAGACAAGTTTGAACAGTCAAGTGAAATGGATAGGATGGAATTTAACAGAGAGAAATAAAAAAAAATCTGAATTTGGATAGGAAAATTGAAAGGCACAAGTACAGGAAGTAAGAGAGCTCACTTGCCAGTATAGGCAGTCCTCATTTAGCAACTATCTCATTTAGTAACTGTTCATTAACAACTGCACATTTAAGGCAGATTTCAATCGGTCAACAAGAAGTGAATGGGCACCAAGTAGAATTAAAATGAATTGCAGTGAAAGCCATTCAAACTTTACAGGATTAATTGAAGAGTTTACCATCCCTATAATTTTAATTCAACTCTCCCAGAAAACAAAAAAGATGGTGGCATTTCAGTGTTTTCCTGTTAAAATTTATGGATGGTGTATATTTTTTCCAGTTAAATTGCAAACAGACTAAAAAATAGTTTCTCCTAGATCCCTAATTGCAAACGTGAATTAAAAGATGCCTTTCCAAATGTCAAACCCTTATTACTAAGGAATTAGAGTGAATGTACCCACAAAATCATACTGCAAATTTCTGGTTTTAAATTGCATTCATGTGTGAGTGTTACTTTTTGTCATTTTCTTTTATAGAATGGGTATGGTAATGTTTTAACTTACTAAATTTAACTACTTTAAGAATTTAATCACTTTTGAGTTCAGTTTAAGGAATTGGTAGGGGGAGCAAAATGCACCACCAGGCATGAAATTCCCCCCTAGCCTGATATTTCTGGTAATACATGCAAAACATATTAAATTGTGTATTCAAAATGAAATACATTTTTTTTTCAAAAACGATACGCTCTAAAGAAATATACTAGACACAAAACACACAATGTAAGTAAAATCCTGTTTAGAAGAATGATCCCATTGGATAATACAAAACTGTGTTCCCTGCACAGGCTAACTGGTAATAAAGCCCATTTAAAGCATACAACCCCACAATGCCTGTTGGCTAACAAAAAACTGAGCTAGTGAATGATAGACTGGCTTGATCAAAAACTCTATTAGCCTGAATATTTTTGTCCCTTTCATTTAATTGTATTGAATTCTCAGACTGCCTGGACAAGTCCCTGCAGTTTTCTGGCAAAGTTTTTCATAAGTGGTTGCCCTTGCCTCCTTCTAGGACTAAGAAAAAGTGATCAGCCTAAGATCACACAGCTGGCTTTGGATCTAAGTCTTCCAGTTTCTAACACATGGTCTTCCAGTTGTTAATCTCTAACCACTTATAACAAGCAGGCACTCTAGATCTAAACAAACATGGAACTCTGTCAAATTATGGGTAGAGATGTTCACCCAGAAACTGCCAATCTGCAGCAAAGTTGTATTGTTTCACCTCTCTTGGAGATGAAACCAATACAAGCAAGCATCTGTAGTAACTTCACCTTCACACCTGCACTCTCCCACAGCTAGTTTCAGTGTTGCAATTCAAATTTCTGTGCACTTATTTTCTACACCTATTAACCTATTGACTGCTAGGGGGTAATAGATGTAAAGACATTTAGTAAACGAATTCTGCACTTTTAACCTCATTTTCTTATCTTAAAAAAACAACTACTACAAGTTTTTTCTGCAATATGCCTCCAATGGGTTAGACTTTCAAGGCATTCATTACTTTTTTTTCTTTTCCTCTTCCAATTCTGAGCTGAGTAGCATAGTACTTACCTAATTCACTGTTTCTCCATAATACCTTTTTATTTTCTAAATAAATCCTTCTCTTTTTTTCATACAAAAATAAGACTGAAGAATGCTTCCTTATAAAAGAAATGAATATACACTGTTTCTCTCCACACATTGTTTCCACTTCTAAAGTTATCTGCTGTTCAACATTTGTCCTCCCACACTTCTAAGAGGTCTCCCACTATTCTCTCTCCCAAAGCAACCCCATATGCAACCACCTCTTTAAATGAAGTCTGGTCCTCCTCCCAACAGGTTCTGTAAAAACAAGCCATGTCTAGTCCACCGCAACAATTATATTAATGCTAGTGTAGGAAGTTAGCACCTGCCCCTCTCCTAGAAAAATGAAATATTCTAGGAAATATTAAAAAGGCAGAATATTATATTTCCCTGGATGAGAAATGGAGAAAAATGGTTTTTAGGCAGGAAACAGACTGACTCTTAATAGTCCCCACCATCCTCAATAGCCTGCAGCAGATAAAGAGGTAGCTAGGTCTATTCATAGGCAAATGCTGTCACCCACGATCCAACAAAGGTAGGAATAGCCCTCTACCCATCTCACCACATGGCACCTGGGAAGATTACATCATCCAACAAGGCTCAACCAAACCTGGGACTCAGGACAGCCTACAGAGTTGCCCCCGCCTGGCCCCATGGGAGTCTGACAACCAATCAAAACACAAGCTCAAATTCAAAGGCCCGGAGATGGTACAAAACTCAGGCACTCTTAGCATCTCTGTCCTTTTTTTCCCCAGCATCTCAAGCCATGTGATCCTGTCCATCAATAAACCTTCTTTCCAAGCAACTTCCATGAATCCAGTATCTTTTTCTCCACTTGGAACTGAACCCAGATGGACATTTCTTCCAACACTAGTTCCCCCAAAGTCAATGGAGGCTGAAAATCTCTGGACTATGATATCTCTTGTCCAAGTCTCTTTTTAACAGCTCACTCCTTCCTGCTACATGATCAGCTCTAATTTCCTTTACTTATGGCTGGCCCAAGCCTTTGTATTATCTAAAGCAAAGTGAAAAATGGTGTTTTTTTTTCTTTTCTATTCCATGTGGCAAAGGCATGAGTTCATGGGGTTAAAGGATGTAAAAAATTGTAAGAAAAATGTATAAAGGGGAATGGCTTTTATTGCATTATTATGTATGCAATCTTGACTTTTTCGGCCCTCTCCGAAGATGCTACTACCATGTAAAAAAGCCAGCTACAATTTTATTTCCAACAGCATAAACTTATCAGATGAGATAGTAGAACATTCAAATTCATTATCCGTCATTAGATAAACCTATTGGGGAGGATGAGATTTTTTTAAAAAAAACACTTTTTTGTGGCATTGCATTTAAAGACATCAAATACATCCCTATTTAGAAGACATGGTCTAAATAGTAGCTCAGCAATTCCAACTTTGTACTGGAATCTTGATAAATTTTCTTTAAATAGATGTAGGCTTTAAAGCTCAATCAGCCCAATGCTACAATGCAAGCAAAAGGGAGATGGGAGCAATTTATTTTCAGATCAGATACCCACAGTTTCCAATTTAGATATTGGAAAAGATATCCAAAAGGAAAACAAAAAAAAAATACAATGGAGTGAACGATTCTCCCTACCACCATCCTCTTAAATTGTATTTCCATACAACTCTATTCAGAACTTACATGATTTTAGCTGACTAGTGGTTAACTGGAAAACACAGTGTGAATATTGCAAGGAGAAAAACAGATGGCATTTATTTAAAAAAAACCTGTGATCCCCCTCTGTGGAAGAAATTAAATTTGCATATTTAGATGAAGGGCAAAGAAGGAACCAAACACATAAGAAAAGAAGGCTCTTCTAGGGTAAATATTTCCTACTGTGGAAGAAATTAGTTATGTTAGTCAAATGAAGCAGTCAAAAGAAGTATGGTTAGGATCCTTTTTTAGTTTCCTGTTAAGAAATCTTGGCTTTTCTATTGGAATATACAGTACAATCATATCGAATGAGTAAAGTGAGAGATTATTGTATAAAGTCTGAAAGTAATAATGAGCCAAACCAAAGTTATAGTTTCAGACATTTAAAATATGATGGCTAATTCATGCTGAGGGACAAGTGGGGGTGTTGGATGATGGCTGTGACTGCACAATCAAAGCATCTTTTCTTTTCTACAATGGGTGGGATTTCAATCACAAAGTCATGGCTACCATCTTGTTCTTTTGGCCCATTCACCCCTAGTTGTCTTGACTTTTTCTGCCCTCCCCGAGGATGCTACTGCCATGTAAAAAAGCCAGCTACAATTTTATTTCCAACAGCATAAACTTATCAGATGAGATAGTAGAACATTCAAATTCATTATCCATCATTAGATAAACCTATTGGGGAGGATGAGATTTTTTTTAAAAAAAACCTTTTTTGTGGCATTGCATTTAAAGACATCAAATACATCCCTATTTAGAAGACATGGTCTAAATAGTAGCTCAGCAATTCCAACTTTGTACTGGAATCTTGATAAATTTTCTTTAAATAGATGTAGTACTCCTCCAATGCAATCTCCTTTTCCTTTGGAAAAAAAATCCTCAAAAGCAATTTATTTTCAATCGGTTTAAGTAAGACTGGCTAAGAAACATGCAGAAGGCATGTTCAGCACAGCTTCTGGAAAGTAGAGCATGTTCAATTTTTGTGATCATAAAAAACCTAGCAGGGGAAGGGAGAAGTATTACTTTTAAGCTTTAGTTTAGTAGGTATTCCACCCTCTTTCCAATCTGCTTGATAAGTGGCCAAATGGATCTTAATTAGAGATGTTCTCTAAGAGAGGGGTGTCAAACTGCGGGTCGAATGTGTCATGCGCTGGCCCCACCCCTGCCCAGTTTAGTGAATGGGGGAAAGTCCTGATATGTCACGTGATGCGGCTGTGATGATGCGAGTTTGGCACCCCTGCCGTAAGATATATTATCTATCATGGGATCCTTGGTCCTCTCTGAGCTTGTTTGTTTTCTTGCAGGCTTTTTCTTATAAAACTAGGTAACATCTTCAATACTATAGTATATGCTTTAACCATAAGCCAAGGCATTTAGTAATATCCTTCTCAAGCTACAGCTGATATTGCACTTTCCATGACATCTAAGAATGTAGCAGAAGTGAAAACATGAAGAAACATATTGTATCCAACTTTAATCATTTATTCGGGATTCAGATTAGGGATTCTTAATCCCTGATTTGTTGAAAAAATAAGTCCTGGTTGAAAGAGAATGTGTTTTAACAATAGTTACAATACCATCCAAACAAGGATTGTACTAACTTTAAAATATTGCCATGAAATCTCACCAGAAAGCATACTGTGTGTCCAAACATACATTTTTCCTGAGTTTCATAAAATATAGAGAAGGCAATTTAGTTGAAACAATCTGCAGCAGCTCTCTAGTGAGTCTATACTAAAAAACAATTTGGTCTACCATGACCCACAGGAAAAGCTTCCTTAAATAGCTGACAATGCCATCCTATGCTCTCTAATGAAAAAATAAGGAGAATTGAGTCAGGGTGGTTTCTTATGGGGAAAATATAGGATTGCAGCCCAGATAATCTGGTGTGGAATGTAAAGGTACGAAATGTGGGGAATTATTATCACTGCTAAAGTTGTTGGCATTATACAGTGGGCATCATGGCCATGGCAGTTCCTAAATGAATTTAAAATGTAAAGTGCTATATGATTTTATGCAACTGAAGGATTTCAAGTTTTTTTCGGAGCTATTTCACATTATCGAATTGACTACATGCTCAGTGACAAATTGACTTACTGAATATATGACTCAATTTGTTATATTACAGGTTAGGTTTGATCATATTAGGTGACTTTTTAAGATGTGTATTTTAAAAAACACAATCTAAGTGAAGAAAATCTAACCCTGTTGAAAACCATGTTTCAGCAAAAAAAAGGAGGGGGCTTGTGCTATATCAATTGACTACAAATATATTTTAATTGGAAAGTTGGGAAGGAAAGGGGTATCTTACCATATATTTAGGGTAATATATTTTAGCTATAACTGCACAGCAAAATTAATTCACAAATGGGCACTTGAATCATCAATAATTTTACATCATCTTATAGCTGCTTAAAAATGTAACAATGGAAGTAAAATATCATTATTTCCCTCAATTGGTGTCGAGTCACTGTCTCCTCACCTTCCATATTGCTGTACTTATCATCTCTGATTGTTGGCTATATACTGGCTGAACGATGAGTTAAAATCCAACAATTTAACCTAGTCTCAAGTATTATTTGCATTCTATGATTTAGTCAATTTTCTTATTTTAAATCAGTGACTTCACCTCTGTCTTCTACTTTTTTTCTGCTGTCTCCTCATTATCTTTCCTTTAATGCTGAATTATATGAAAAAGATTTTGTACACAAACTTTCAAGGTAGCTAACTTTGGCTATGATTCTCTTGAACAATGCCAGAGTATGGGTGGAGCATGGAAAATGTTTCCTGAAGGAAACAGGGCTGGTTAGCATCTGGCAAAACATGAACTGAGCAAATCCAAATAATTACAAGCTTCATTGGCATTATTTGCAGTGGCAAGATCCTAGCTAAAGAGAAGCATGGTCTGACTTTGACATGTTTTGACATTATCACTTAGATTAGATGCTTAGCTAAAGTCAGTGATTTTAGATAGGAATAGCCAATGCCAGGAGAGATGACTGAATTATTTATAAGAGATGGTTGTTGGGTATCCCAATACAGCTAGGGAAATAAACAGACTGGAATATTAGATAAACATTTATTATCAAAAGCAATACTTTTGTTTTAGGACACCCATCACTATATATTTTCTTTATAGCTTTCTTTGTGCCCAAATATTTCAGAGTCATGACTTCCTGCTGAAAGCAAGCAAGG
Organism: Thamnophis sirtalis; assembly: GCF_051295495.1. NCBI lineage: Eukaryota > Metazoa > Chordata > Lepidosauria > Squamata > Natricidae > Thamnophis > Thamnophis sirtalis. The sequence continues at coordinate 108,439,079 of NW_028261386.1, read as the reverse complement.
ACGGAAACAGATGTTGATTTTTAAAATTAACAATTTAAAAAGAAGACTTTCATCTAGATCAGGAGTGTCAAACTCAATTTCATTGAGGGCCGCATCAGGGTTGTGTTTGACCTTGGTTGGGGGGGGGGCGTGGCATGGTCAGGAATGTAGCCATCTCAACCACACTAGTGTCTTGGGCGCTGTGGTGGCCTAAGTGCTCTGCCAGTGAAAATGGGCTCCCAAGCTCCGATTCCAGCTGTGACTGCCTCTTGCAACCCTCTACCAGCAAAAACAGAGCTTGGGAGGGTCACCATAGCCCTCACAAGTTCTGTTTTGGCTTGCAGAGACACCACAGGCCAGTCCTTTCCTGTTTTCAGGGTGGTCCTATGTGCCAGATCTAAGTACCCTGAGGGCCGGATCTGGGCCCTGGGCTTTGAGTTTGATACCCCTGACCTAGATTGAGAATGCATTTTATTCCATGTAAATTGAAAAACTGTCAGAGCCAGGAACCAGGGCAAACATTTTCCCATAATACATTATTCAATATTTGTATTTAAACAAGTAGCACAGGATTTTTCATCTCATTCAACTATTGTCCTGTCTGATATGTTCCCTTTCCTTCCAGAACATAGGAAGAACAGAACTATTTCTTGCCTGACAGCATGGAAAATAATGGGTTAAAAAGGCTAGATGGTGTTGCCCTGTGTCTATTCACTAAAAAATAAGCTTCACTGGATTTAGTGAAGCTTACTTATTGGAAATTGCATATGACTGGAGCCTTGGCTTAAGCTAAGGCTTAAGAACTTTAATGCAGCAGTTGGTAGCTCATATTCTTTTGCACCTTAACAAGCTTATAAAAATGACACTGGTGAGTTAATAATTTGAATCTAGGCATCCATGCTTCACTTCATGAGCTCCACAATGATGCCAGCTTTCAAGCTACTATGATAAAAAATGTCATATATCCAGGAACTTTTAAAAAGCTGAAAACATTAAATTTATCAGCAGGACCTTAATGTTGGGTTTTGTTGCTGCAATGTTTTGGTGAAAACTGCATTCTTGATGTCTGAAGAAAGCCATCTTTCATTAATGAATGATAGTCCAACGTTATTTAGGTTTTCATGCCTTGACAGCAACTGCAGGCTAAGTTCAATCAATCAATCAGAACAGAGCTGGAAGGGATCTTGGAGGTCTTCTAGTCTAACCCCCTACTCAAGCAGGAGACCTTATACCATTTCAGATAGGCGGCTGTCTAATCTTTTCTTTAAAACCTCCAGTGATGGAGCAACTTCTGAATATAAGCTGTTCCACTGGGTAATTATAGCATATGCTGTGCTTGGAAAGGGCTCCAATGCCACAGAGGTTTTTTTTTTCATTTTTTTTTATTCTCTTACACACAATTATAGGTATACATTCACATAGTATTCCTCTTCTTTACATTTGTCGTTCTTATACATTTATTATTCCATTTAATATGTTATAATACACAATTTGGATTGCTTTATTTACCATTCCTTCCGCCTGTTGTAATACCACTTATTTTCACTTTTTTTCTCCCTCCCTCCTTTCTCTACTTACTTCCTTCCTTCCTCCTCTCCTTCCCCTTTCTTCTTCCCTTTCCTCTACCCCACAGAGAGGATTTAATGGACTCAATGTAGAATGTCTATTGTACAATGTGGTGTCCATGCAGCAGAATCTGTGAATGAACTATCGTCCTTCTAGAACAGCAGTGTCAAACTGAAGGCCCAGGGGCTGAATCTGGCCCACGGGGTGCTTAGAACTGATGTACAGGACCACCCTGGAAACAGCCCATTTTTGCTGGCAGAGCTCTTGAGTTACCACAGGCACCCCTAAAACAAGTGACATATAGCTGACACCCCCCACCCCACCTCCCCAGGTCCAACACAACAGTGATGTGGCCCTTAATGAAATTGAGTTTGACACCCCTGTTTTAGAAGGATGCCTGGAGGACAAACATATGCTCAATGTAGCGAAACAAGCACAATTTATGCGAGTGCACAATGCAATTATTTAGTTCTTAAGTCATCAACCTTAGTTTTCAATTTCTGGATGTTATGGGCAAAGTTTTTTTAATAACTGAATTTCTCTATTACAGCTCACTTGGAAATAAAGCATTTCTGCAATAATTACCTACTGGAAAGTGGAAATCAGGCCATGTTCCGTTATGGCAAATTTGTGCCACACTCCTAACATGAAATGTATACTTTGCCATTATCAGTTTCTCTGAATAATGCATAATTTTCATATGATGAACTACCTTGCTTTTTTCTTGAAGAAAGCGCAAGAAATTCATGTGGTTTGTATATACTGCATAGCTTTCACATTATGATTAAAAACAAGTGAATGATACCCCTTTTTCTGTGGGTGTGCCACATGCACGCACATATGTGTTTACTGACATCATGAGCTATATGTAATATTTCTAACTATTTGACATTTTATTTAAGGTTTTCTCCTATTTTCTTTTTCTCTTACATAAATGTTGACCAGCTAAATTCCACTTAAAAAACAGAAATATGCTATATAATTCCTAAATGACGCTCAGAATGTTAAACATTGAGGATCAAATTAATTTTATAATGTTGAACAAGACAAACATAAGAACTGCCCTTTTGGAGCAGGTTAAAAGTTTGTCAGCATTCATTAATACTGGACAAATCCATAAGAAGTTCACAAATCGGGAATCACAGAAGCAGCTTTGTGTCTTATATTCTTGGACTGAATTCTAAATGTTATTTTATCAGTACACAACTATTATTCTTTCTTGCATGAGTTGATCTTCTGCACCAGTGGTGGGTTTCAAAAAAAATTTAGAACATCTTCTGTAGGTGTAGCCTGCTTTGTGGGAGTGGCTTGCTGGCCATGTGACTGGATGGGAGTGGCTTGGCAATCATGTGACTGTGTGCGCATGTCCAACTTGTAAAATGTGGTGAAACCCACTTAACAACGCTCTTGCTTAGCAACCAAAATGTTGGCTCAGAAAATCTGGCATTGAAGTGTGCAAGTCTTAAAGCTGTCAAGTTACAAGGCCCTTGCACCCCTAACCCATTAGAAAAAAAAACCAGGGGTGTTCAAACTTGACAGCTTTGAGACTTGTGGACTTCAACTCCCAGAATTTCTCCTCTCACACTTCATCTTGATGATGTGCGGACGGGCGGGGGGAGAGAGCTGGAACCAGTTCTAAATGGCACTGTAGTTTTGTGGAACCTCTTCTATAGAAGAGGTTAGAACTGGCAGGAACCCAACCCTGTTCTGCACCTACAATTTTATGTTATATATGTACTGCATACTAGTACATGCATGCATACACAAACACATACAAAGAGAACAGAAATGCTGAAGTGAAAATGTAAGTGATTTTGGTAGCCTCCTGAACTCTGGTAGGAGCAATAGCTTGGCTTTGTTCCTGTTGCTTACTTTATTTGTGCCCCCCTCCAAAAAAAAACCCCAATTCTTTTGGTGGCTTAGAAGCATGTATTTTTTCATATAAGCCTTGCCACCTTACTCTAAATCAATGTCTTTTCCGTAGCAGCTTTGAATAGGTACTGGACTTCAGCTACTGGACTGCATTACTGGTGTGGTTGAGAATTCAGAGCTTTGATTCCAACTTATCTTGAAGGAAATATTTGTAATAGCTGGCAGAAGAACAATTTATATACTAACATGGCAGTAGACAAATTGATATCTGAAAATCAGAAATTTTAGATTTCTAAGTAAGCTATAGTTTATTGTCTTGTTCACTATCTCATAGTGAACAAATGTATTTAAAATGAACCTTGACTGTATTTCTAAAAAGCAACTAGTGATACCAATGCATAGTCCTACTAACAGTTTATCCAAATGTAAGCTATCTTTTTCTGTGCTTCTGCAATTAATTCAGCAGGTACACATTCATCTATATGATTTCACCTCTGTGTGCTTCACGGTGCTTACCCTTTACATTATTGCAGATTGCTATCTGATGTATACAGATTACAAAAGAAATATTCAGTGAAGAAATGTAATATATTTTAATGACCCCAAACAAGAATGACTAAATGTACAATCCTCGTAGTTAAAATTATCTCCCATTGAAGTTTGAGTAAAAATTAATTTCAGCATATATTTGACACAACAGAGCATAAGCTGTTCTTTTGTTTCACTGCCTTGGTAGGGAAGAGCTTAATTTTCAGCTCATCATAGGCTTAGTTTTTATCTTATGCTATAATGGCAGAAATTAATGGAATAAATGTACTCCATTCAAAGATAAATTATCATTTCACTGATCTACTTCTTAGACTGCAAATTCCCCAGGCTCCTATTAAAAGCTTTAGAGCCATGGAAAAGTGTGTGAAACTAAAACCATGTTTCCTTTCTGCAACCACATTTTTAAAAATATATTTTGTGCATAAGACTGCTGTGAAACTTAATTGAAAGGGTTAGTTTTAACCTTCCTGACTTGACTGCAGATATCTTCATAATTGTCTTCTTCAGATAGAAAACTAGGATGTCTCATAGACTCATCTTAGGAAATTGCATCTGAGAGTGTGGGAAAGTGGTGGCAGTATCTTCTCCACTGCAGTTCCAAGATGACTCCACACCCATTTGCACTATTCAGGTGACCCTGAAGGCACAGATGAACCTCCAAGTGGCCTCAACGTCTCTCAGAAAGAGTGACCAGATGAGTGCAAGGAATATAATCCTTCCATTTGTCACCATTCAATCAGAAGTGAAGAAGCTTCTTGGATGACAAGTCAAACGTCTTTAAGGAAAACAAAGAAAGTCCAATTGCCTTTTGAAAAAGCATCTTTGGGACAACCATGACTTGAACAACTCCATAGACCTTCTCCCGTATGTTTTGAATAGCCCCTTTAAAAAAATCAATTGGCACCCACTTTGATATTATTTAGAAGGGTACCAAAATAGTATTTTGCAACAGACCTATATTATTGTCACTGATGGGATTAGGTTCCAGTTTGTGTATTTTTTAACTTGTCAAACTTTTATCCATTAGCTGTTCATAGTTTCACTGTGTATAAATCTAAAATAATTAGTCACTTTTAATAATTTAAAATACAGACAAAAGACAAACAGAGGTAGATGCAAGCATTTCGTATTGACTTATCAGTGCCTACATTACAATAGTATGGTTAAAATCAACCTCAAATATAAGATCATGTATAAATCTATATATAAATATGTATAGATCTATGTATAGATCTGGGTATAAATCATTGTGAGATATATTTGACAGCAGTTCACAAAAATAAGTAGATATCAATATCTCTGGAGAGAGAATTGTAAACTGAAAAACAAGACATTCACATGCTCTATTTGACCATCCCATAACTACATATGTGCCAGGGTGGCACTTTCCATGTTGTTTCTCAGAAATGATTATCTCCTTCAGAAGAATTTCTAAGCAAATTCTCTTCGTGAAATTGAATTAGAAATGGTAAGCAAAAAAAATCAGTTTAATTTTTCTCAGATTTAATTAAAATGAAAGACTGTAATCTACCACATGCTGAAAATTAGATTTGATCATAAGGATAAATTTTGCTTTCCATTTAAGAGATAGCCAATTTTTATCAAGGGTGAGATTAAAAAAATGGCAATTGATACAAAAAAGAAATGGCTTCTTTTTACGAAGGGGATAGTGGGGAAAGATGTATCTGGATTTTCATTCCCAGCTATTAAATTAGCTGGTTTGTCTTAGATTTCATGCTACTTGGTTTTGCCTGAGAGAACACAAGTATCATCTGTTATTCTGCCTTATGTAGCAAAATGTTTTGGTGCAGCTTTTATTCCTACTATGCTATGTATTCTGCTATAAAATACTGCATTATTGGAGCAAAACTGCATTCCTTTCCTACCTATACCAAATCTAAAAAGACCACAATTATATAGCAAAATCTCTATTGCAAAATATTATACCTCTTTCGCTCTAATTTATTGTCCTATTATGACACCCCAAAATCATCTCCCTAATCCAATGACTTCACTCATGCTAATGGTAGATCCAGTCTTAGGAATTGGCAATTGGCTGCTCAAAGGCAGGATCCATCCAGCCTAATGGAGAGAAATCACACAACTTCAAAGTAACATTTTGCATAGGAGATCGTGCTTCTTTTTCTGCCAGAGTAAAACCTGCCACAGAACTACTTCCCTTTCCAACTTTATTTACTTTAAAAAAATGAATTTCAACAACTGTAGAATCAGGCTGCAACATTGACAAAAGTGAAGGGGGTCTGAATACTTTCTGAATGTGCATTGTAAGTGTAGATTGGACGGCTGAATATCAGTGTCACCCCAAGTCACTGATCAATTTGTTCTGGTAATTGCAGTAAAAATTAACTGCATCTTACTAGAAAAAGTTAAGCATGGTGGTTGTTGAAGTTATAACTGGAAACATATTTAACATTATGAACCATGCAGAAGATTTAAAATCTATAATTAACATCATGATGCACTCTATAAATACTCATCATTTAAGTGGAAAGAGGGCCAACTTGTGTTTTTGATCTTTGAATATGTGTTACTACTATGCATTATGGACACTATTATTAAAAAAGGTACACCAATGTTTCTGTAACCAGGGAGATTTTAAGAAGATAGGGTTAGGATTCAGCCTGTTGCCTTGGAAACTTGCCCTGAGACCAGGAGATTCAGCTTGAGTGACATTTTAAGAGCATGAATTAAAAGCTGGCACAAAATGAGGGTTATAATGTATTCCTTGTTGTTCTAGGTAGTTGTCTCTGCATTATGAGCTTTTATATCTCATTATTTTGATTGAACCACCAGAATCTGAAGTGACTAGAACAGTCTACACCATCCACAGGAGCGCCTTCAGGCTGTTCTCAACTGGACATGTTCAAAAATTATTTGAGTGAATAGTAATATAAAGAACTCTTTCAGAAATAACAATGGTTCAGTTCTCATGAACTATTAATCATGTCTGATTTAATGGGATCATTATATTTGGCATTCTGCATGTGTTAATAGCATCTAATGCACAGATACTTTTTTTTAAAACTGTTGAATGAATAATGATCTGAGACTCAGGTTTTCTTAATAGCCCCTTAATATCAACTACTTTGGCAAAAGATGAAAGTGAAAAAATACATGACATTTATTTTATATTAGCAATGTAGAAAATGTGTGCATTTATAATCAAGGTACATGTTTTATAATGCATTCATAATGGCTTCCATTGAAAAGATTATTATGAAGACTGCATCTTACAGCAATGAAAGAATAGAGGAAAATGTGAGCAATAGGGTAGCAATTTAAAAAACATAAACAGGCTGTCTCTGTTTAAAAATAATGACTCCGGGAAGTTGATAAACTATACAAATCAACAAGAAAAGGCTACCAGTCAAAATTCTAAACATTAACACTGAAATGTTCAAGATGTCACAACTATAAAAGTTGGATGGGTAATATGAATATGTTGCTTTGCTTGACAATTATAAATTATGTGTACAACAGTATTTGCTATACAGTGTTTTGTAATTGTTGGACTACAAGTCCCAGCTAACATAGCCAATTATCTAATGACATCAGAAATGCAGACTATTGGGAAATACTGCTCTATTGGTTTAGCAACTAAGCCACTTACTTTTCTAGTAGATGGGATAAAACAAATTAACTTCCTAACCCACAATATGGATTTACCTTGGTCCAGCATCCCCATAAAGTATTCTTAAGCAAACAACCTGGTTTAACTATCATCATGATATCTGTTCTGTCCGCACTACACGTTATTATGTGTGCAGCTTGACGTACAGCTAAACCCACCTGTCTTCCAATGAAATGGACCATGTGCGTATATTTGGATGTTTTATTAAAGAAACAGGATGGATGTAACTGAGAAAAATAGAATTACATACAATAAGAACCCAAATAGAAAATAAGCAGTGTTGAGTTGCTGGCGAGCAAAGTGATTAACAAATACAGATAGATACATCTAAATCTCACTAGCGATGCTGTTGTGTATGGGATGTAGAATTTTGTCCTCAGATGAACGTGTGACATGGATTAGGCTGGATTCTTCCTGGTGCTTCTGTTTCCTTAGAATGCTAAAGGAAATGGAGTCTGGCTTCCCAGATGCCCTTGTTTTTGGAGTGAGCTAATTTTCTTAGTTAAAATTACATGGTATTTATCATTACTTTGTAATGGTAAATATTGTTTTTTTCATGTGTCCTGGAATTATTATTAACACTACTTGTGGGTTGAGAGTTCTCTTGTAATCAACTTCCAATTAGTAAACAGCAGCACAACTATGGAAGAGAATTAGACACTCCTTTCTGCTCTATCGTACATGTTTAGAAACCATCTAACCTTGTATTAGGATTGCTCTGATAATCTTATTGAGCTGTTGTTTCATCCTTAAATAATACTTCTATCATAGATATTTAGAAAATAATAATTGTTGTACATTAGAAGGGGTAGATCAATTTCAATCCAATTTGACTTATTAAATCACTTTGATGTGAAAGTTTGAATCAATTGGGAAACCTGAGTAGATTCTATCTTTTGCTTAGATTTAAGGCATCAAATCAGTTTGGTCCAATTTGAAATGACTTTGTCCAATCAATTTGGAAGCATCCAATTTGATTCAATGGTTCCGTCCAATTTTTCTGATTCAATTAAGGAAGCCAGTTTGATGCAGATATTTGATTAACCTGAAATAAAATATCTGAATGGGCACTTTGTACAGTTCATATATACTTTTGCTTGTTCCATTTTGTTTGACCATGGAATTGCCTAAAGTATAAAATCCCTATATTGTCTCTGATAGGAAGTGTGGTTATATTGAAAACTGAACACTTTGCTGATTGATTTTAAGCTAACTGCTGATTTCTGCAAAATTTCATTTTTGATAGTTTAACACAGGGTTGTCAAACTCACGGCCTTTGGGCCACATGAGGGGGGGGGAGTCCCGATACATCATGTGATGATGCCGTGACGACACGAGTTTGATATCCCTGCTTTAATACAAAAATGAAATTCTCTGAGACAAAGTAAAAAAATGTTTGAGATCCTTCACAACCCACAGCTTCCCTTGCCCACTGACTATCTCAAGGATTCCATCTTAGAAATTTGTTTTACTATTAATTAACTTTGACAGGCTGAAAGTTGATTCAAATATGTATATATGGATCATTTAATATCAGAGTCTTCATGGAGTCAGGCTGCCACAGACATTTGACAAAGTAACTAAATAAATACATCTGCCACTTTTACATTCTCTGGAGAAAAATTATCACTGATTGAAAAGAACATAGTAAAGAAAAACTTTGTTTTTCCTCGCCCTGCACATTCTTTTCCCAATGGGGTCCTTACAGTATAGAGGGAAGAATTTTTACTTAATTGGTAGTTGAGAAAGCTCTTAAAGTTCTAATTTTCCAGTGATTTAACTGATTCACAGTAAAGTGTAAAGCAGGTTGAAAAGTGTTTTCTTAAAAGAAGGAGGTACCAAATACACATTAAAATCTAAACCTTTTCCTTTAACTTTAAGAATGCAAACATATGCAACTAAAGAATAAAGGGGTTTTGATCTGAACTTAAAGGCCATATTCTCTAACTCTACCTCTTTCAGAAAATTAGTAGGGTTTACTTATCTTCTTCTTGTTCATTGGTACTGTGATGTAGCTATTTTATCTAAGATACTTTCTGGTTACAACCAAATCCAACATGTTGCAAGAATAAATTCAATTAAGGGATAATTTAGCAACTGAAAGAAATAATGTCACAGGCCACAAGAGTAGGGGATGAACAAATCTATCAATTTACTACTTGCTACTAAGAACAACCCCTGCTAAATCTCTGTTATTGTTTCTATTTAAGCATTTTTAAACCACCAAAAGGAAAGGTGTCCACAACATATATGAAAAATATAGCCCCCCAAAGCTCCTAATCAAACCAGAAAAAATCCTCCACACAGTAAAATATCTCTTGCTTTAAAATTTATGATACTAAGGCAATAACACTGTTAATCTCTATATTTCCAAAGGGAGAATTTTTTAAAGTTCAAAGATATCCATTAAAGGTCACTGGCTCGATGTCAACATTAAGCATTTCCTTCATCATAACCATTCATAATTAAGCATTTTTCCCAGAAAACCTAAATATAAGCTGTTTTCCAGTTTATTTGTTTCCAGAAATACAAAAGTCCTTACTGAACCAAATATCTACTCACCAGTACAATGTAATTTAAAGGCAGTGGATTGGAGTGGACCTATTTTGATTCTCAATGTCTGCTATTTATCTTAGAAGTATATGTCAATTGTACATACAATATTCATATGTTCATATTACTCTGATGTAAGAATAACATATAAATTGTGAACAGAATGAGCATTACAGCTTCTTGGTACACAGATGTACCATTGTTACAGTATAAAAATAAATCACAAATAAATCATGGTCATTTGCTAGAAATCAGTGAAGTTTGGCAGAGGAGTATTTCCACATTAGTAGAAGAAATGAAGAAGCAGTACATGACAAGTGCCATTGCATTCTCTGTAAAAAGCTCATATAAAATTATGAAGGGTCTTAAAAAGGCTTTTTCCCAAAAATGATACATATCTATCCCATGAAATACATTCTGAGAATAAGAAGTAAGAATTAAAAGAGACTGATGTTCTTGGTTTTTAAAACTAATTGATTGATTGATGTCTACCTTTATTATTTTTATAAATAAGGCAGTGAACATATCTAATATCCCTTCCTCCTCAAATTTTCTCCACAACAACAATGCAGTGAGGACAATTGGACTGAGAGACAGTGATTGGCCCAAGGACACCCAGCCAGTTTTCATGCCTAAGGCAGGACTGGAACTCACAGTCTCCTGATTTCTAGCCTAGTGCCTTTAGCACTATAGTGTATGTTGAATAGCCTCGTAAGTCCTCACACTTACGAATGACAGCTCGGCAGCAGCCAGGCGCGTCTTAGCCAATCAGATGTGCCTGGCTTCTGCCGAGCTGTCATTCGTAAGTGTGAGGACTTACAAGGCTATTCAACACTTCTTCCCCCCCAGCTGTGCGCATGCGTTAATTTTGCGCACGCGTAATCATTGAGATAAGCTGGCAAACGGCGGACACGCCCCGACCGCCGCAGTTGGGGGGGGGGAAGAAGTGTTGAATAGCCTCGTAAGTCCTCACACTTGCGAATGACAGCCCGGCAACCGGCAGGCGCGTCTGATTGGCTAAGACGCGCCTGGCTGCTGCCGAGCTGTCATTCGTAAGTGTGAGGACTTATAAGGCTATTCAACACTTCTTCCCCCCCAACTGCAGCGGTCGGGGCGTGTCCGCCATTTGCCAGCTTATCTCAATGATTACGCGTGCGCAAAATTAACGCATGCGCACAGCTGGGGGGGAAGAAGTGTTGAATAGCCTTGTAAGTCCTCACACTTACGAATGACAGCTCGGCAGCAGCCAGGCGCGTCTTAGCCAATCAGACGCGCCTGCCGGTTGCCGGGCTGTCATACGCGAGGCGATTGGTTAAACTGTTTGACAGCCAAGTATAAAAGGCTGCACAACTCCGGAGGCTATCCGGTCTACTTACAGTTACTGTTGCTATACGTTCTTGTTACAATAAATGGTTACTGTTACCTCAGATGCCTCCGTTTCTTCATACTGCCGATCTAACAGTGTATATAATTATTCTTGTTAAATATGTTATGCCTATGCTCATGTGCCTGTATGTATTACTTTATTTTAAATCAGGGATCAGCATAATGACTTAGACCAGACATCTAATGTTAGTTATTGGCAATTGCAATTCAGAAGCTCCTAGAACAGGTATGTCAATGGGCTGGATTCTGCCTGTGGTAGGCCACAGAGTTGGCCCATGGGCCACCCCAGAGATGGTGAGGGACTGCCCCCTGCCCCCCCAGGCCTGGCCACGCCCACCCAGTCAGCCACAAGGAGCACACCACACCCACCCCAGTCCCCCAAGGGCAAACAAAATTCCAACACAACCTGCTATGTGGGAATGAGTTTGACATCCCTGTTTTAGAAGATGCACTATAGACATGATTATTAAATGATGCAGAAAAAAGTTTAGCTGACTGGAAGATTTTATCATTCCATATGACCAACAGTTTATGCATTTGAAGGTGCAAGGTTAGAAATATTTAAAACAATGAATACATGTTGAATTTCTCCTAATGCTTTCTGAAATGTATTCTTTGTTTTTCCAGTCTGAATTTCTTCCCGGGCCTATATCATTCAACATTTTTCAGTTCCATAAAATTTCAGGACAATGTTTATATTGCTATAGGCTGTAGTTTTAAGTTTTAAAAAGACATAAAGGTGCACTTCTCTGCTGGAGGCTACAGTTTCCAACGTACAGAAGCAACTTAAAAGCTATCCTATTAGGCTACATCTCCATCTCTTTCCTTACAAAAATGTATACGGCAATGTTTTCTTTTTCCACTCATCTCAATAAAACTGCAATTCAGTAAAAGTAGAAATGCTTTTATGCTTCCTTCCTCTTTGTCTGCCAACCAGCATAAATTATGACAGTAAGCTTCCTCAATAATTTAACTTTACTAAGGGAGAAAGATGGAAATTGTATCCCAGAACATTTGGAGGACATCACATTTAAGAAGAATACATTATAGCAAGGATATGCAAGGGATCTCATCAAAAAAGATGGTAGCTATCATAGTACAATCAAAGCTCCATCCACTCTTTGTATGGCTGAACCACATGCAATGCATGTAGAAAACAGGCAAAGCTTGGATTGCATCATTGCAAGACTTTTTTTAATAGCATGTCTACATTACAATATTTTAAAGATATGACTGGCTTCAAGAATGCCTTTGAAACTGTAACTTTCTTCTATTTCACCTGAATGAGTCTCACCAAGTGTCTAGTGCTCATTAATCCAAGACTCCAGAAAGAGTGCAGAGAAGAGCAACAAAGATGATTACTGATTGGTGAACTGAAGGCTAAAATATATGAAGAATGGCTGAAGGAGTTGGATGTTTAATGAAAAGAAGGACCAGGGTGAAATAATAACAATATTCCAATATCTAAGGGGCTGCCCCAAAGAAGAGGGATCAATCTATTTTCTAAAGCACCTGAAGGCAGGGCAAGAAGCAATGGGTGGAAACTAATTAAGGAGAGAAGCAACCTAGAACTAAGGAGAATTTTATTTACAGTTAGAACATTTAATCAGTGGAATGACTTGCCTCCAGAAGTTATGGGTGGTCCAACAGGTTTTTAAGAAGAGATTGGACAACCATTAATCTGAAATTGTATAGAGTTTCCTGCTTGAGCAGGTGGTTGGACTAGAAGAGATCTAAGGTCCCTTCCAACTCTGTTATTCTGTCTGTTATTCAAGGGACAACTTAACTCTTTCCTACATACTTTGACAGCAGTGAAAAACTTTAGCAAAACAAAAAAACAAACAGTGCAATTTAAGCATGAAAATTGAAGAGCTTGGCAAGTGTCTGCTTAATTCAACATCTCCTTATCTGGAATTATTATTTACTGTAGGTTGAAAAGCATTTCAGTAGGAAATTCCAGATTTTCATGACCACATCAATGTGGCATATTTTGTATATTTTCATATACTATAGATAGATAGATAGATAGATAGATAGATAGATAGATAGATAGATAGATAGATACATACATTTGTACAACTTATTTTATTAATATTGTACTGAAAATGAATATTATTCATTTTCTTAACATATGCACTGTGTGTGTGTGTGTCCATTCTTTCCTTCTCTGTACACATACGCACACGTGCACACACAAAACCCAGCAGTTAGTTATATTTGTTCCAGTTCTCAAATACTTAGAAGAATTAAAATGAGATATGTTGGGAAATAGTCAATGCCAGTGTTGAATCCAAAGCTTTTCCAATCTACTCAACCCTTCCTACCAAATTGGCACCTTGTCTATAAGCCCTGGAGCCAGCACAGAAATACTTTCTTTAAGAAGGTAGAGAAGAACGAGAAGGAAAGTATTTTAAAACTCCTGGAGTGTTTTTCAAATAATGATGTGTGTAATTCTGTCAATAGTATACCAGAGGAAAAAAAGGTAAGTGTGGAAGCGTCTTGTAATGAAATTAACAGTTGCTATGGTTTCCATCAAACTGATTTGCCTAAGGTTGTGTCAATAAGTATTTTTTGTAATTAAATTTTGAATGGAAGAAAAACACACTTGATGCTTCGTATCGTCTGGATACATTAGCATGACCTAAAACATTAAACAGTGGCGATGATAATTTTTAAACCCAAGCAAAACAGCAGATAAAATTGACACAACTGTAATTGGAAAAGTTGAATAAGATTCTTTGCATGCCACAGTGCATTAGCTAGGCAATTTCTGGATTTGGCTCAGACATACACCTGATATCTTTTAGATTTTTTTTTCTATAGATGAGCTGATGGGTGTCTATTATTTCTGATGGGCGATGCTACAAGGCACCCTCCAATGGTGAAAATAAACTCAGAGCACATCTGCAAAGAAGTTAAGCTGGTCAAAGTTTCCTATTCTGCTTCCACTGAGAGGGAAGTACAAGGAAATGGAAGGAGATGTGCCTGATCTCATTGACCTCATCTGGTCTGAAACCTGACCTTTCCAACTTCTAGTTAAAAGCGAAAGCTGCTAGGAGACACAAAGAAGAGAAAGGCCCAGATATAATTTCTAAAAATGGAAAAAGTAAACTTTCACCAGGGCCTCATAAAGATTGTTATTTCAAATGCAGAACTCCCAAGGTGCTTAGGTCAACTTTGAAATTTTTAAGCCAATATATTTCTGTAGTTAGTCAAGAGTTGCTTCTGTGAGGGGGAAAAAAAGAGAAAAGAAAAACAAACCTCTTACAAAGTAATTTTCAGGAAACAATCAATATAAAACCTAAGCACATTTTTCTTAACTGTGTGTTTGTGTGTGTGTGTGTGTGTGTGTGTGTGCGCTCACCCCCCACGCTTTGTGCAGTCATTTACTTTTCTGAATATAAATACATTGTTCTAATTAAGATATAATAAATGATCTTCTTCCAATTATAAAAGAAAAGAAAAAAAACCCTAAAGAACATTTTGTTATGATTATACATGCATGACTCTATATAAGACAAAGAGACTGCTTCATAATAAGAATCCATGCAGGTTCTGCAGGAGACTTGAATATAATGAATTAAGGCAATTGTCAACCTTGAAGCTGACCTGACCGAAGCCATCTTGAAGTTTCATTGTTACCACACTGGAGCCTAGGAATAGGGAGGGGGGAATTGAGATAGTTGAGACTGTGTAGGCAAAATAAAATACTTTCGCTTGGGAACCAAGGACATTCTCATACCTGGTCAAAGGAAGGAGGAGTGATATCACCAGGCAACCATACAGAGTTGTGATTGGTCCATGTGACTGATGGTTTTGAGAAAGTGAAAACTTTTACCTTTTAATCAGGTGAAAACTGTGGGAACCTTCAGAGTCAGTTTTCACCAGATCAGTGCCAATATGATATATCCAATAAAGCTATTCTTTGAGGAATCTACCTGTGGCTTGTAGTTTTGCTTGCTACAAAACTACGGGTCTATTACTTGCAACTCTAACTCAGCAGGTCAGCGGTTCAAATCTCACCGGCTCAGGGTTGACTCAGCCTTCCATCCTTCCGAGGTGGGTAAAATGAGGACCCAGATTGTTGGGGGCAATATGCTGACTCTCTGTAAACCGCTTAGAGAGGCCTGAAAGGCCTATGAAGCGGTATATAAGTCTACTGCTATTGCTATTGCTAACTCTGACAGCAGGGGTGTCAAACTGGAGGCCCATGAGCCAGATGCATCACTCGCAGGCCACACCAACCAGTTCCGCAAAGGCAAAAATGTTGCAATACATCGCGATACATCGTGTTTGACAGCTGTGAATTAAGGTGACCTCAACAAGCTTGACTACTGATGACTAAATGGATGCATCATGCAGTATTCTTAGCTGTGCTATAGCAATAGCAATAGCAATAGCAGTAGACTTATATACCGCTTCATAGGCCTTTCAGGCCTCTCTAAGCGGTTTACAGAGAGTCAGCATATTGCCCCCAACAATCTGGGTCCTCATTTTACCCACCTCGGAAGGATGGAAGGCTGAGTCAACCCTGAGCCGGTGAGATTTGAACCGCTGACCTGCTGATCTAGCAGTAGCCTGCAGTGCTGCATTTAACCACTGCGCCACCTTGGCTCTTAGGAGTTTGAGACTATCATCTTCTTCCAGTATCTTTTCCTTTCACTTTTCAGTGTAAATCTCAGTGTTGGAATTCACGGAAGGATTCCTTATCCAATGCTAACTCATAATGCTAATCTCAAAAGCCAACTCTGTTTAGTATTTGAGATTAGCCAAGGTCAGTTAGGTGCTGCTATCTGCTGAGGGAATAGAACAAAAAACATGGAACAAATGGCATCAGATAATAAAATAGTAGTTCCCAAGCATTTAGACCAGGGAATACATTGATAGGATGTTGTGGATACTTTTACAAAAATAGCTACAAGAAGTGGTTTGTCCATTCACAAAATGGTGGCCACTGTTTAGATAGCCAGGTTACCTACCACATCTGGACTGCCAAACTGTGCAGAAACTAAGCCTTGCCTACCAGTCTGTGAGTTTTGCAGCAGAAATCTGGTAACTTGTGATACAGTGGGTCAGAAAACTCCTATTTATCAGAAGTCAAAATAGTGAGGTGGTTTCATGAAAACCTCCATGTCATGGAATTCTCTATATACTCCAGCCACAGATTAACACTGTTACTACATCCTTTGGATACATCCACTCAACATTTTAACCCCTATGAGACTCATGGAATCCAAAGATATTTTGGAATGTGAAAATTATTCAAGAAGCCGGTGCTTTGCTTTATAATACAGCAATTTGCTTTCTAGTTTTGTTTACATTGGAAGAGTAGAGTAGAGTAGAGTAGAGTAGAGTAGAGTAGAGTAGAGTAGAATAGAATAGAATAGAATAGAATAGAATAGAATAGAATAGAATAGAATAGAATAGAATAGAATAGAATAGAATAGAATAGAATAGAATAGAATAGAATAGAATAACTTTATTGCCACTTTAAATGTACACTAATCAGCATCCATTAAAATGAGATTTCATTGCATATAACTCTAAAAGGATAACCACCTCCAATATACACTGCATAAACATGACACACATATACAAACATATATGATCCAGAGAAACAACACAGCCTAGTCCAGATGTATACATATACATGGTGAGAAAAATGAATCTTGCTACTTTACCAGACAGAAGGCATGAGGAACAAAGCTTTTTATAGAAGCTGATAGTCCTGCTAGAAATACTTTGAAACCTCCTTCCTGAAGGGAGCAACAGAAACAGACCATGAAGTGAGTGTGTGGGGGCTCTAACAATGCTTTGAGCTGTAAGCACATAGCACTTATAAGCAGTGTCCTGAATAATGAGAAACAGGCTTCCTAAAATCTTCTCAGCTATCTTTACCACTCTCTGTATGGACCTTCTATCTGAAAAAAAAGGCTATGTTTTTAAACCTATGTTTTAAACCTGTTTTTTAAAAGATCAAAAATAGAATGGGGCAGGAGACCTAATGATGACCCCAGAGACATGGCCACCCATGATTGCCACATTGGAGATCCCAGCATTAGTATATTGTTATACCAGTAGGATTTACAATGTCCTTTGGACACTTCTCCCAGAACAACCAAAGTCTTTCTGCTGCCTGATGTTTAGCTCTTAAGGACCTCCCATTATCCCCCAAGTGGTCAACAATCTCTGTGCTCCTCCAAATAACAGTGGTCTCAGCCACTTGGAAATCCAAGCCAGCACCTGGCCAGTTTCTAATCACCATCACCTGGATTTTCTGACATGCAAGTGCATGACATAGGTACTTCGGACCTTTGGCAACCAACATCAATTCTGCCCCAGCTGGATTCTGCACTTTCAACTGGGTTGTTCTTTTGTTCTAGCTTCTTCCTTTGCCTTTCTTCTTCCTTTGTTCTTGTCCATCAGCATCTCCACTTTAACTGAGTCAGTGGTGGGATTCAAAATTTTTTCACTAACCAGGTCTATGGGCATGACCTGGTGGGCATGGCATGGCTTGGTGGGCATGGCATGGCTTGGTGGGCATGGCAGGGGAAGGATACTGTAAAATCTCCATTCCCACCCCACTCCAGGGGGTTACTGCAAAATCCCCATTTCCTCCCAATCAGTTGGGATTCGGAAGACAGAAAAAAATGGAGGTGGAGACAGCAAGAAGTGGTATTTACCAATTTTCCAAACTACTCAAAATTTCTGCTACCGGTTCACTAGAACTGGTCAGAACTTGCTGAATACCACTTCTGAACTGAATCCTTTCTGAGGACCTATTGATGAGATGCTTAAAGGAGTTCTAAAGAAAGAGAGCCATTCCCACCACTGGGTAGTCTTCTATTCAAAGTCTACCAATTGATAATGACAGCAGGGCTTAATGTGTTTCCGGGGGGGGGGGGACGCTAATATAATTCATTGTTATGGTTATTTGGGCCAACCCATGTTTTTAATTATTTTAACTATGTATTTGCACTTTGTAAACTGCCCATAGTCTGTTGGAATATGTAATCATAATATGTCTAATAAATAATGAAATTATAATTATTCAATCAGACCAATTTTGAAATACCTTTATAAAATAATACAAATTTATTTTAAAAAATCAGTCCACATCTCCCAACATTCCTTCCACCAGGCCAAATCCTGATGTTGTGCCTTGGAATCAGGAACTCTGACTTAATGATCCTTACTAATATTTTCAGAAGAATTGATATAGCTACAAAAACTAATCTGCAAATGTTAACATTTTTACTTTCCCTAAAAAATAAACTTTTACATAATTCCATAATAAATCTTACTGAAGGGATGTAGTCCATAACAAAATGTCCTCATCTGCCATAATAATTCATGTGCAATTTACTTGTCCAAGCAAAGGACCGATTATATCCAACAGAACATTGTGAAATGCCATTTATGTATTTGCTGCTGTTTCTTCTTCTAAGTGAGCAATTTTCTGTCTTGATAATGTGCACTTGATGTAGCTCCAGATATCTTTATTATTATAAAAATCCATAAAAGATGGGGTTATCAAGGCCATGGTCTAGGATGGTTAGATAAACTTTCAATGCTTTGATAAACTTTCAATGGAAGGAAACCACACAATTGTATCCTGCTGGAGGATAGAATGAATATTTTTTCGGCTAAGTGTTGGCAATAGTGTCAGCTTCAAATCTAAACCCAATCTAAGACAAGGTTGTCACAGATAAAAATACAAATAAAAATACAGGTGATAGCAAATTATTGATGCTATTGTTGCTGTAACAATTAATATCAATTAATAAAATATTTGGGAACATTAGTAAATTATTATGGGATGAAGATTATCCATATTCAGAAAAATAAACTAATGTTAATATGATAAGAAATGTATGATGTGGTGGCATAGTGGTACATACATACATACATACATACATACATACATACATACATATATATATATATATATATACAAGAAATCTGATTGATTATAGTTCAATTTTTGCTTGGATGAATTGCAGTATACTACCATATTTTTTGGAGTATAAAATGCAATTTTTCCCTCAAAAAAGAGGCTGAAAATCTGAATGCATCTTATACACTGAATGCAGCATTTTTGGCCTCCCAAAACCCCACCCCCTTTGCAAAAATGGCCATGCATACCCCTTAGGAGACTTCCAGAGTGGTCCTGGGGGCTGGGGAGGGCAAAAATAAGTGAAAATGGGCCATATTTTGCTTGTTCCCCCTCCCAGCCCCCAGGAGCCCTATACAAGTCTCCTAAAGGCTATGCCTGTCCTTTTTTTGACAAAAAATGGGCTCCATTTTTGACAAAAAAAAAAACCGGTGCTTTTTTGATGAAAAACAGGCCTGTTTTTGCAAAAAAAAACAGCCTATTTTTGGGAGGTCTGCAGAGTACAAAACCTTTTTTTAAAATTTGCCCCATCAAAATCTTGGTGCATCTTATATTCTGAAAAATACGGTATTTGTTTTAAGGTGATCCTTTTAAGCAAAGACTCATCTCTTTAACCGGGTTTGTCAGTTATTTGTTCACTCTTGTTTCTCCCTTACCTTCCACCCTGCTCTCCCAGCCTTGTCTTTCTCCCTTTTCCTCCTTGTGTTTTATGAAGCAATAAAAACAACATAATTGTTTTTTTATGGATGTAGCATCCTCTTCTTTTTTCCCCACTATGAAATATTATGTTCTTTGAAAAGGCTTGTGTGTCTCTTTGGATCATGCCATATGGATTCAACTTCAGTTTATACAGACAGTAATATATATGAAAATATCCTGATCCAGATCAGATATTGGGGTTCAGCTGAACCCGAAACCCTTCTCTAAATCTGACTGGGTAAATCTGGAAGCAAAATCACTGTTGGAAACTGAATCACTTCTTTTCATCTATATGACTCCTGTACAAATATCAAGAGCTAAAGGAGAGCTTAGATGTCTGTCTTTATTATCTAAATTAGACCTACGTATTTATCTATTGGCATTCACTTCCATCTTTTCATTCAGGGATTCAAGGTGGCTTACAAGGCACTTCCTCCTTGCATTTTATCTCTGCAACAACCCTGTGTAATAGTAGGTTGAGTCTACATAAACTCTATATTATCCCATTCTTGCCATGCCATAATTTGGCTGCCAACCAGAAGTGATATGAGTGACCTTTTTTATACTGTACAAGCCTTCAAGGTTTCCTTTAATTGATCTAGCAAAGTAGCTAGAAACAAAGTTCCTTACCACTCCAAATAGCTCCAGTATCAAGATGCAATGGAGATGGAGCAGCAAACTTTCTCCAGTGAACTGCTACAGGGCACAAGAAAAACTCTGGCTGTACCAGTATGGGGGGGGAATGGGTGGCATGAAAGAAGGGTCCAGGCAGGGGTGAAATTCAGCAGGTTCTGACAGGTTCTGGAGAACCAGTAGCAGAAATTTTGAGTACTTTGGAAAACCAGCAAATACCACCTCTGGCTGGCCCCAGAGTGGGGAGGGAATGGGGATTTTGCAGTATCCTTCCCCTGCCATGCCCACCAAGCCATGCCCACAGAACCGGTAGTAAAAAAAAATGAATTTCACCACTGGATCCAGGAGATACAACAGTGATGTATGATGTGGCAAGTGCAGCAAGTAGGTCTGGACAGCAGGGGCAGCTGGCGGCAGTCGGTAGATAGATGTCCCAAAGGCAGAGGTGGGGGTGGATAGTTCAGCAGGAAGCAGTTCCTTATCTTATGAGGTTCAGCACTGGGAGGGACCAAGCCGGCTTTGATTGGACTGGGTACTTGTCTTATGACCAGAAGGATTCAGTTAACAATACAATGGGAACTGCTGGGATTGCGGTTGCTAAACTCACATGACATTGGACTGTACAAAAACATTGTTTAGCAAAGCAAATTCTGGTCCCAATTGCTGGCTTTAACCAAGAATTACCTCTGTAAGAATTTCACTATGCTATAATGTTGTGTTTTTTTTTTAAGGAACTTGGCATGGCAACAGTTGGAACTTTGAGAACCAGCCTTAAGTTCTTCCTTCCTTCGGTAGCATCGTAACAAATGAATGCTAAGCAAGAGCTGCCTCTACACAAACTTATTCCTGATTTTTTCTTCAAAATCCCTGACAGCCTGTTCTGAGATAACATTTAAAGGTATTGCATTAGGAACTGAGAGACCATGACTTCTAGTCCTGCCTTTAACATAAACTGGAGCAGGTGACCATAGCTAGTCATTTTCTCTCAACCCAAAAGAGAAGGTGCTGGTAGAAAACTACTTCTGAAAATGTTACCAAGAAACCACCTGGTCTGTCTTCAAGGGTCTTAACAACAAGTAGAGTTAGGATACTTTCAAACTGAAGCGCAAAGAGGGCACAGTGAAATCCAATTGAGTCCAATTCTTTATTTTCTTCTACTTGTTAGATAGAATCTCACCACACTAAAGCTATAATTTTCTAACCTAATAGATTTATCCTGGGAGTTTCTAGGGTGTGGCTACCTGTACCTATTCCTTCCTCTCGCATCCAGTTCAGGACTGCAGGATATCTTATTTTGGGCCCCTTTCTGCCATGTATTGCCTCCTCCCTGGGAAGCTGTGATGTGATTGTTGAGATTCTCTCCCACTCTTTCTCCAGCTCCATATAGGTAATCCTCAACTTACAGCAGTTCATTTAATGACCATTCAAAGTTACAATGGCACTGAAAAAAGGGACTTATGACCTTATGTTTTTCACAGTTATGAACTTTGCAGCATCCCTATAATCATGTGATCAAAATTCAGATGCTTGGTAACCGATTCATAGTTGTGATAGCTGCTGTGTCCCAAGGTCATTTTTTACATTTTGACAAGCAAAGTCAATGGCGAAGCCAAATTCACTTAACAACTGGGTTACTAACCTCTCAACTGCAGTGATTCACTTAACAATGGTGGCAAGAAAGGTGGTAAAATGGGGCAAAAACTCACTTAAAAATGTCGCACCTAAGAGCAGAAACTTTGGGCTCCATTGTGGTCATAATCCAAGGACTACCTGCATTGCATCACAGATACTGTTAAGATAATTGATGTTCTTCGCATTTCCGGCAAAGAGAAGGGGCATTCCTGTTCAAATCTCTGGAAAATATTTTCATGACAGAAGTATCATAAAATAGCAATAGCCTCATCTTAGAAGAGAAGGCAAATTCATGCTTAGCATTGAGGTTTATTCCTATGAAACCCTCCTATCTGTGCTGGGAAATGAGCCTTACTCAGAAATAAATCTCTATATACAATCTGTTTTGGTAAAGATTTCCTTAAAGAATCCTTTAGACGGGGCTACACATTTGTTGAAGGAACTCTCAGACTGAGTTTTCCCTCCCTTAAAAAACTGCTTCTATGTACCTTCTCCCTACTCCTCCATAGTTAAGCATCAGTCATCATTTGCATAGCTATTCCACCTGTCTTTGATGGAGGCAGATACACCCTAATATTCATGTTTTATAGGAACATGCTACTGAAAAATGCTGCAGAGGGAGTAATTTTGATGAGCACTCGTTATTTAAACCAGTGTTTTTCAACCTTTTTTGTGCAAAGGCACACTTTTTTCATGAAAAAAATCACGAGGCACACCACCATTAGAAAATGTTAAAAAAATTTAACTCTGTGCCTATATTGACTATATATAAAGTAATTTTCCCACGGCACACCTTACACTATGTCACGGCACACTAGTGTGCCGCGGCACAGTGGTTGAAAAACACTGATTTAAACTATGTACGTCCAGTTTTGTACTATTTGCAGTAATTCCCGGGATGTTTTTGCTAAATACACTTTAAATTGATTAACTCACTTACTCATTTTATTCATTTGTGTGGTTGGACAATTGTATTTAGGTTTAAAAGTAGCAGGGTTGGAGAAAAATCTAAAATGCTTAAGCAAGATTATCTCAGATAAGGGGGGTTGTCAGAGGTGGGTTCCTATTGGTTCGAACTGGTTCAGCCAAGTAGGTAGTAACTCCGAACTGGTTCTATTGGCAGTGTTCTTGTTTTTTGCTTCTGTGCATGCGCAGAAGCATTTTTTTACTACTGCGCTTGCGCGCATTGGGTGCATCAAGTGCACACCCAAAGCACGTGTCTGAGCGAACCGGCAGTAAAAGAATCCAGAACCCACCCCTAATTAGGTGATCCCTAATTATTTGGGGGTCAGTCCTAGAGGAGATCAACCCTGACTGCTCTTTAGAAGGCCAGATCCTGAAGATGAAACTCAAATACTTTGGCCACCTAATGAGAAGGAAGGACTCCCTGGAGAAGAGCCTCATGCTGGGAATGATTGAGGGCAAAAGAAGAATGGGACGACAGAGAATTAGGTGGCTGGATGGAGTCACCGAAGCAGTCAACGTGAACTTAAATGGACTCCAGAGGATGGTAGAGGACAGGAAGGCCTGGAGGAAATTTGTCAATGGGGTCACAATGGGTCAGACACAACTTCACAACTAATGACAACAATTATTTGGGATCTAAAGGGAATAGTTATGACTTTGAATTGTAGTCAGAAAATAAATTGGAACTAGTGCAGTTATATTTTAAGCAGTGGCCCCAATATTTTACTTTATTTTCATTTTACTATACATTTTGCTATAAGGTGCTATGCTGGGATTGTGTAGAAAAGCTGCCAAAACTATGCGAAAATCATAATTACATAATTATAAGTTCTTGAACTGTAATATAAACACAGGGAAGCATGATAAATGATAGCAGGAGCTTTAGATGCTCTGGCATAAGAAGTTTTAGAAACTTCAGCACCAGCAAAAAATTAGAACAGACTAGCATTTGCTACCATTCTCGCCATTGAACAAAACAATTTTTCCTCCCACCGTGACCAATTTTAGGCTTGGATTTAGTCTAAATTATCCCATAGACAGCAGAGAGGATTGAGTATTAGGAGGGCTTTTGATGCTATAGCTCCAGAGCTTTCTCTTATTTGCATATGCAGTGCAATCTGTTCTCTTTTCATTTCTCTCAATGTCAATGAATAGAAGTTTCCAGGGGGAAGAGAAAGGGGTTTGCAATCATATCTCTTCCTCCAAGGCAGAAGTGCTCTCTCTGGTTTATTTATTTATTTATTGGTTTGACTGATGGAGCTATCAAATCCTCAAAGTGCTTAGAATGTTAAAATTAAATTTAGTCCCCTCCCCGGGGCCCATAAATTACAATTAATACAAAAATGAATTTGCAATTAAAAGCTTGACAATGAAGGAGAAGACGGGTTTCCGTTTGTCCCATCGGTCTTGAAATGCTGTATCACAGAACATAGATTTTTATCTTCAGGCTCTGAACGGTATAATGCTGAATTTGTCTGCTCAGTAAACTATATACAATTCAGTTAGATTTACTTTCAAATAAATATGTATTGAATTGCTTCTTTATTAAATAAACCTTGCAAATAGGTCTTCAAACCAGTGAATCTGTTCCAACATAATGTAGTTAAATACTGAGAACTAAATACAAGAGAACTTTTTGAAATGTCTTCTTAAATTACATGGATCTAGTTCAAATAAATTTTCATCTGGATTTTGTGGTTTAAAAAAAGAGGAATTAGTATAGATTTGCTTAGGTTTTTTGAACAGGGTAATAATCCCCCAGTTCTGTATCTTCAATATCTGACATCATTACTAAAGTAAACTTTTGTATGCATCGGCCATTATATCTTTCAAATACATCAACTCAAGATGGATTAGTGACAATTCAACTCCAGCTGTTCTTGCATAAAAATATTGAAAAACTGGAACCAAATCTTTACCTGCAGTGCATCTTCTCAAAGAATGCCAAGTAGTTATTCTGATATATAAGATTTGAGCTATAGTAGTTCAATTTGCAGATGCTCATATGTTAAATCACTTCAATCATCATGTAATTCCCAAATCATTTCTCTATTACTAAAATTAATATAAGGCATCAAGAATATAGCAAGAGAGCAGGGCTCCATTTATATATATATACAATATATAATCAAGGGTCCAGATTGAGCATTCATCTTTTGAAGACGTCATCTAGCAGCATATTTGCACTGAGGTAATTCAATCTCATTAAAGCCAATGAGACTGTTGCACTAACTTCAGAAAGAAAGACATTCTAGTCAACCCATTGACACTTGGTTGACTATTTCAATATACATTGTATTGCATGCAGTGTTTGCTATGATATTGTGCTGTTTTCTCTCAACTAAACGAAGGTAAACTCTCCACATGGTCACTGTAACTTTTCTGTGTTAGGGAAGAAAGCATATAACAATGTTTATATCAACCTACTGTTTCTGCTAAAGCCACACATATTGGTTCTGCACACCCAGTGGTGGGATCCAGACAGTTCCCACCTATTTGGGAGTATAGGTAGTTTTCTAAGTAGTACAGAGAACTGGTTGTTGGAAGAAATATCATTTTGGTTTTTTCCACTTTACAGGGCTAATCCTGTAAGGAAGGCAGGAAGAAAACATTTGGGTGTTGCTTCTAGCCTAATCTTTATTGCCCTGCTTACAAAAACTGCCTCTCCGATTAAGCCTTATTACATTGTAACAGCTAAGGCGAAGTGCCCATCGACCTGAGTGATGTTGAGTTGGGCACATGACCAGCGAGCCATGCCTACCCAGCTGGTCATTAGGGCAGAGAAGTGGTTGTTAAATTATTTGAATCCCACCACTGTGCACACCTGTACCTATCACAGGTATTTGAACTTAGATATATATTTAAACAGAAAGCTGTCCAGTGGACAATCTTTTAAGTGTTCCTTCTGTTCCAAAAGACAAAATGCAGAGCCATTCTCAGCTATCACAGGCTTGGACTTTTAAGTCACAATATGGGATGTGCTAAGCACCAAAGATTTCAATTCAAAAAATGAAAATGTCTGAGAGAGGAAATGTTCTGTTATCTTCTTCATCCTGCATTATACAACTCCCACACTGACTTTAAAGTAAGGCTACAGGATCCAGCTGAAGGACGAATAGATGGCAGAAATATATTCTGCATTTCTTGACTACCGTCTAGCGGTGTTGGGACTTGTGCCACTGAGATCTAGGTGACCTCTTTTACCGTAGGTTCCTTCTCTTGTCTGGTTGTATAATGTACAAGTCAAAAAAGAATAGACTAAGAGTTGCTTAAATGGAAGAAGAGGGGAGATGGTATCCGATTTTTTCAAATGTGCGACGGTTCACTATTGCAGGCTTGCATGAGAAAAAATTTCATTTATTTTTACACTCATTGATTCTCCAAAGTTAAAATCACACATAGAATCAATGATAGGCATATCTTCCTGAATACTGTATTAGACGGGTTTACTCAGTATGAGATCTAAAATTGTTCCCTTGTTTTACAGTTGATTAAACATTCCAGGAACATTTATAGAGGAGAGGCTATGCCCTCTCTTCATCCAACTGCAGGTCCTTTATGAAGATACATGTAACAGAACTGTATATGGATCAAGCATGAATAAAATGTAAACCAGGATGCACTGTTTATTATCTACAGATTGCCTGGCGTGAAAATATTTGTGGCTGAGAATAAGTGTCCGAAGTGGCTACATTCCTTAAAGAACTGCAGCAGCCATTTATTTATGCTATCAATAGGGCGACCCATTTAATATTCTGCTCACGGATACATCACAAGAATTGAAATCTCGGTGTTATTTTTTTCCCCCATAAAGTAGTTGTAGTTAGGAACAAATGCATGTGCTTGCAGTTTATTTTTTATGACCATTTCAATTCTGCTGCACAAAAATTGTGTACTGTCAGCAAACTGTAGGTATCTAATGTGATACCCCTTGAATCTCCTTCTCTTCTCTTCCCTTCTTGTTTCTTCTTCATCTTCATCCTGCTTAGTCTGCTTTGTGGAGCAAATATACGAATTTATTTTTAAAAATGAGTTTCTAAGCCTAAGGCATACTGCAGACATCAGTGGTTAAGGCTGTTTTTAGCATATTTTCATTTGATGAGCACTATTTGTTTTGCAAAATTAGAGGGAAAGTTGGGGGGAAACCTCAGGATGTGCAATTTAATAGAACAAGAGGGAAGAAAAATAACTCTTTCTGCTCCCCCTCATAAGAGGTGCCACTTGGTGTCCCATTGGCAATGCAAAAAGTTTGGTGCACTCAGTGTAACATTTAAAAAGGAAAGCAAGAGGCTCAGAGAGAAGAATTTGTCTTTAAAATCTGAAGAACCAAGGAACAACCTCAGCCATAAGTAAAAAAAAAAAAAACTGATTATGGTGACCAGCAGGGATGGGTTTCTCGCCCCGTTCCAACCCGTTCGGTTGGAACGGGGCCGGCGGCGTCCTCGTGCAAGCGCGCAGCGCACGCATGCGTACTAGCGTCTGTGCGATGCTCCAGCTGCTCCTGGAGAATCGCGCAGGTGCTGTATGCATCCTGCGCATGCGTGGAAGTGCAGAACTCGTCAAAACCGGGTAAGGAACACGGGCGGGCGGATGTGCCCTTCACCGTTCCCAGAAGTTACTTACTTCCGGGTTCGCCGACCAATGGGTTCGCGGGGACTGCCGCGAACCGGTTGAAACCCACCCCTGGTGACCAGTCACAAATTCTATGATGCAACTCATTCTCAAAATTGTAATTGCACTCATTAACTAAAAGAAACCTGTTTCTCTTTTAAATTGTTAAATAGATGCTGGTAATCTGAAATGCTTCTGTGTTATTTGTCACTTTTTAATTCCTGGTTTTTATAACACTTCCTGCCTTGGGTGTCTCGAAATGTTTGGGAATTTATCCATGAAGTTGTTGTTTTATGCATACATCATGAACTCATTGATTTTTTTAAAAAAAATCATTTTAGTCAGCATGAACACATGAACTACAATCACATGAAGAGACATGATGAGAACAAATATGATGTTGAAAGGTAAAGTGATGAAAACATTTTGGCAAAAAAATGCCAGCAAACTCATCAGAAACAGGTACATTTCTTCTTACATTTAGTAGACTGACTTACTATGCATCCTATTATCCTGATATTAGCAATTCTAATCACAGTTACAAGTATCATCACTTAAGTATAGCTATCTGTGAGCTATGATGGCACAGTGGTTAGAATGCAGTATTGCAAGCTAACACTGACAACTGCCAGCAGTTGGACCTGACTGGCTGAAGGTTATCCAGCCTTCCAGCCTTCTGAGGTCAATACAATGAGGACTCAGATTGTTGGCAATATGCTGACTCTGTAAACTGCTCAGAAAGGGCTGTAAAGCACTATGAAGCAATATATAATAAGTCTCTTGCTATTGCTATCTACTACAAAGCTTTTGTGCTACTTTTATTGCTGGCATGTAATAAGAACAATATATAGATGCAATATAGAGAAAAACAAAGTCAGAATTAGCCGAACAGCTTACTGAATGCCTAACCTGAAAATAACATTCTTCCTTTACACAAAATATATCAGTTTTTCAGTGTAAGCTATACACATCCCTTTTCCTAAGGCAGGTCATTAAGCAAGTGCTAAAATGTTTAATAAATTAATTTATGATAATAAATTAACAGCTTATCCTAGATCAAAACTCTGTTGACCATGCAATTATGTTCAGTTCCCTGAGGCTTAGTAGCACTATCATTATGCTTAGTAAACACGGCAATGCTTAAAGAGTTTGGTCTTTTAATTACACCTGCAAAACAACTTTGATGATCATCGTGTAGTGTTATGCTCTTTATAAACTACTTCCCAGGGGAATTAAAAATATGAGTAAGTGCCCAAAAGCTATATTCAGAAATTCTTCTTATCTATCAATAGGAGAACATGAGGGGTGGAAGCAGGGGGGAATAAGTGACAAAAGTAGCGTTTTAATGTCACAACACAAATTCCACTTATTGTCTGCATTTGGCTTTGCATTTCGGTTTTACTGTGGATAGGAATAGATACTGTAGACATGATACCGATTGCAGAATCTCATACTGCAAGCATTTTTTTTTCTTTTCTAAAATAGATTATTAATGACGACTTGATTACAGGAGAGATTAATTTTGATGCAAGCCCCGTTTAATATAATGTTTTAATGTTAATGTTAATATAATGAATAAGACAGTACAAAGGACAAAAAAGACTTACATTTTATAGGAGTTATTGGAAGATTTGTATTCCAGCCATGAATAACTATTACTAGTAGCCTTTCTTCACAAGGATTGTGGAGTATATGGCTGCCCAAATGATCAAACATCACCCAAGCTCTGACCTTTCATACTTGCCATCCCAATCTCACATGAAGCATGAAAGGGAATCGTAGCACAGATTTCATTCAGTGTATGACAATTCGCCATGGCTAACTTGCCACAGGACAACTCACTGCGAGACAAGACTTACACTAATATCAAAGAAATGGTGGAATAGAATCATTAGTGAAAGGTTGTAAAAGGAGGGACAAAAGGACATGTGAATGATAAAAATGATTATTTTATTTATTTTAATAAGTAAATAGAATTGTTAAATTGCCCCACACTGAGTTGTCCAGTGGAGAGTTGGCCAGTGGTGAGTTGGCCATGGCATGTTGGCCACAACAAGTTGGATGTGGCAAGTTGTCCCATTCTGGGTTTCATCCTTTGTCTTCCACCCAGCCAAATATTCCCCCTCCTCTGGAAATCTCTGTCTATAGGAAACTTAGGGGAAGGTAGGATGCATTGACTTAACATGTGCTGCTTTCTATAGTCATGATAATGGGCAAAAGCATTCAAATATAAATATACGGTAGGTAGCCCTTGACTTACTACCACAATTGCACCCAAAATTTATGTTGCTAGTGAAACATTTGTTAAGTGAAAATTGCCCCATTTTACAACCTTTCTTGCCATGTGTTGTGGCTCACCAGTGGCCAGTGGAGCTGGCAGCAGATTCGGACAGTGAGGAGGTTGGGGAGGAACATGGGCCAGTTCTGGAGTCTGGGGAAGGCTCTGATGAGGGCTCTGTGTCGGAGGCAGAGAGAAGGCCAGAGCTGTATGCCAGTTATCAGCTACCTTCAGAGTCAGACATCAGTGAGGCAGACAAACAGTTGGAGCCTGTTCCCAGTGTGCACATTCGGAGGAAACAGCTAAAGGACAGACTTGGAAGCAGACTTGGAAGTAAGGCCACAGGTAGACGATGAATGGCCCCTCCCAGAGGAAATAAAAGAAGAGCAAAAGGGGAGTGGAGTTGCAGGAGACAATTAGTTCACTTAATTGGCCTGTGACTCTCTGAGACTCCTTGCCAATTTTTGTAGATTTCTGCCTGGCAGCTCTCCAAGCCAGATAAGGTCTGCAACTGTAAATCCTCCCTTGAAAGGCTTTGCTGTTTGTGAATGAGCAGAATTCAGTCAATTAATAAAAGTGGTTTTTGTCGGAACCAGGAGTTTGCTTCATGCTCTTGGGAAGCCACCATGGTCAGAACACCATGGTTGTTGAGTGAATCACTGCAGTTATAAACTTAGTAACATGGCTGTTAAGTGAATCAGGCTTTTTCTATTGACTTTGGTTGTCAGAAGATGATCACATGACCCCAGGGCACTGCAACCATCTCAAATATGAATCAATTGCCAAGCATCCGAAGTTTGATCACATGACTTTGGGGATGCTGCAATGGTTGTAAGTATGAAAAATTGTCATAAGTTGTTTTTTTCACTGTCATTGTAACTTTGAACCATCACTAGATGAACTCTTGTAAGTCGAGGACTACCTGTAGGGCTGAAAATGGTGCACCAGCCTCAACTAAGCAAAGGCTCCTCTTGTCAAAATTTTCAGCTACAGATCTGTCCCTTAATGGATCTCCTAATATCAGGGTAGGTAGGGTAGGGTAAGGTAGGGTAGGGTAGGGTAGGGTAGGGTAGGGTAGGGTAGGGTAGGGTAGGGTAGGGTAGAGTAGAGTAGAATAGAATAGAATAGAATAGAATAGAATAGAATAGAATAGAATAGAATAGAATAGAATAGAATAGAATAGAATAGAATAGAATAGAATTATTTGAAACCAAATGCTCCTTGAAGACTCATTCACATAGGTTTGTTCCATACCTGATTGCCACATTGACTAAAGATGTGGGTGGGGTGGGTTTGCATGAGTTTCACCAAGTATCATTTCCTGGGAAATAATTTCAACTCATATAATATCATCATACCATGATTTTCTAATGAAATGAACTTATAATTTCTAGGAATCAAGTATATAGTAATGGAATGGTCTTCCTGAATGCAGAGAGGACTCCAGGTACCAACACGTGACTAGAACAGTTCTTATGTGAAAGTTGTTAGGTGGGAGTATTCTAGAAGAATTGGGAAAGTAGTACTGAGACTACTACACCAGTATCTTCTCTCTGGTAACTCAGATTGCAGTGGTACTACTGCATTTAGTACTTTGAATAAAATGTCCCAAACTGACTGGAAATATAAACCATTTCAACATGTTTTGCTTTTACTTTTGGTCATTCACACCAGAATACTTAGAGATGTGTTCCATGACATTTAATAGCCTACATGGAATGGGAATATATCTCAAAACTGGGAATTTTACAGGACTAAGAACACTGTGTGTAAAATTTTGAGGTGGGGGGAGAGGTGGCCAGCTGTCACAGAATCTAGATAAACTTTGCCTATGGGTCAAAACAACATAACACAGGAAAATGGTTATTGTTATAAGAATAAAAAAGGGAAGTAATCAACCACAAAGAAAACAGATGTGAGATAATTAAGATAGAACCAATATTACAACTGAGAGTTTCACATTTTCTGAGTTAACCAAAAAAGAATGATAAAAGTAGCAATGGACTGCTTGCACTTAGAATCAGATCCAGAAGAAGGTCGTTCAGGCATTCAGCATCCAAATCTATACCTTTGTGGGCTGTGATTTAATTATTTAGTTCTGTATTTAGGAAGCAGTTAAATCCATACTGAAAATCAGCAGTCAAAATGAAGCCACACAGACAACTCAACTTTTGTTGATGCTTACTGTAAAACGATGTGGTTTGATTTTACATTCAGAACAAATTCCCTCAAAACATGCAGCTTTTACCTTGTGCTTAGAAACACTCAAAGGCAGGATTGTTTTGAGTCAAAATCATTCTGCACATCCCTATTGGATATTGGCACTGGGTAACAGCATTGGGGATTTCCTATCACAGGCAGTTAAACACCCATGGAGAAAATTTGATCACTGCTCCTGTAAGCACACCTGGCTGACTACCATCTGCAGTTTGGCAGTTATGCAAAAGCAAGTGCCAAAAAAGAGGTTTTTGAGATCTGTTGTGCTTTGCTTCAGGAAAAAATGTGCATTAATATGTGTTTCTCCTGATACTTGTTGTCCAACTGAAAAAGATGGAAAATGTTGCCCTTGTTCTCCCCATCTCCCAGGTGCAGAAACTATATAGCAAGGATAGCATGGAAAAAGATAGTGCTGTCAATATTTTGCTATTAATTTGTTAATGTTGAGATCTACTACTTGTTTGGGTTATATGGGGGTTATTTTAATACTAGTTAAATTTTTATGTAATCGTAAATCACTCAAAGTTGATGAATGATTGGGCAATATCAGGTGTGGTATTAACTTAGCTTCCCTACTGGTTCACACGTGCCAAATCACCATGGTTTTTTGCCTAAATGTAGAGCTGGGGCCAGTGGGTGGGACGACCCACAATTTCTGCTACCAGTTCGGGCGAACCGGTCAGAACTGGCAGAATACCACCTCTTGCCAATATATAAGTCTAATAAATGGAATCAATCTATTGAAAATAAAGGATCAGTGAGCCAGGTTTCCCCTCCTTTGGGCATGTGGAATTTACATTACCATACTATCCCTAGGGGATTTCTTTCTTTAAAAACTTGGGGTTGAAGTGCGTGTGCATGCATATGATTCACACAGTGAATATCCTGAATCAGCCATTATTTTAATCCTCTACCAGCAAAGCATATAATTTCAAGAAGGACATGTAGAATAAATAACTTTTAGAAGAGAAGTTGTGACATCAAAGTACAAATAAATGAAAATAATGTACGGCATTATGCAGAATTGTGGTTGATAATATGATTTATCTATTAAGACATCAGTCTCTGATTTCAATTTCTACTCATAAAAGCAGGTGCCAACAAACATTAAATCTAGTCTTATTCAGTAAGGGTATTTTCATCTTTGAATGTCTTTATATCTTATGCCAGAAATTTATTTTTCTTTTATTGAATTCACCTCTTTTCCATAGCATATTTAAAGTTGCTTACATACAGATGCTAGTATTTATTGGAAATTTTCATTTTATTTTATTTTTATTTTTATTGGAAATTTATATAGTACTCTTCAATATCTTCATCAATGATTTAGATGAGGGTATAGATGGGTGTTGTGACTCAGCAGACGTCTTCTGTGAGTCTTTTCAGGATGCAAGATTAACACTGCAGCTGGGGCTCGTGAGTGGCATGTTCTGGGGATAAAAGGATGGATGATGCCACGCCCTGGTTGCAGGAATCAACGTTCCTTGGTTCGTTCAACATGGTTTGATCATTGGTCATGGTTTATATAAGATACACTTGGATAAGTGCTTTGTTTTTCTGTAACCCTGATTCATAGAGACTTTGGAAGAAGTGCTTTGCTTTTGTTTTGTTCAACTTGTGTTGCCGTAAGAAAGATTTGTTTTTCATTCCGTTATCTTCAGGCAGAGACTGTAATTACGTTATTTTTGGGCTCACAGCCAGTCTGAGCCGAGAACTGATAAAGAGAGTTCCTTTTAAGTTGTTTGCCTGTCGTCTGTTTAACGAGCGGAGAAGGGGGACAGAACAGATGGGTAAAATCAAATTTGCAGGCAACACCAACATGGCAGGAATAGCCAACACTCCAAAAGATAAGCTGAAGATACAGAAGGATCTTGACAAATTTGAACATTGGACCCATTTCTAACAAAATAAAATTTAATTGTGAGAAAATTAATATTTAGGTAACATTTAGGTAACAAAAAACAATTGCACAGGTATAGTATAGGTAGTATGTGGCTCAATAGTAGTGTTCCCATATCTAAGGAGTTGCCATAAAGAAGACGGAGCCAATCTATTCTCCAAAGCACCTGAAGGCAGGACAAGAAGCAATAGATGGAAACTAATGAAAGAGGGAAGCAACCTAGAACTAAGGAGAAATTGTCTGACAGAAGCAGAGGTGGGTTTCTGTTGGTCCACCCCAGATCAGGCAAACTGGCAATAGCAGCAGCGGGAGGCTCTGCCCACCCACCCAGATACTTCTGTGTATGCACAGCAGTGTTGCATGAGTGCCAGAGGTGGGTTGCTCCCGGTTCAGTCCAGATCAAGAGAACAGGTAGTAGCAGTGGCAGGAAGTTCCGCCCATCCACCCGGACATGTGCAGAAGCATCGTGAGCAAACCAGTAGTAAAAAATATGGAAACCTGTTGTGACTCAGCGGAAACCTGTGAGTTGTTTCGGGATGCAGGATAATGAGCAGCTGTTGCTCGTTAGGGTCTTCTCCTGCAGACACTTAGCTAAAGGCTTCTCTCAATGGTTACACACGAATGGAGAACGACGTTGACTTCTGCAACTAAGGCGTGGCACCATCAGTCTTTTATCTGCAGGAGAAGACCCTAACGAGCAACAGCTGCTCATTATCCTGCATCCCGAAACAACTCACAGGTTTCTGCTGAGTCACAACAGAAACCTACCACTGGTGAGCCAGTAGTAAAATAAATTAAAAACCACCACTGGTTAGAACAATTAACCAGTGGAACAATTTGTCTCCAGAAGTTGTGATTGTTCCAACACTGAAAGTTTTTAAGAAAAGATGAGAAACCATTTGTCTGAAATGGTGTAGGGTTTCCTGTCTGAGGAGGGGGTTGGACTAGGAAGATCTCCAAGGTTCCTTCCAACTCTCTTTTTCTGTATTCTGTAGTAAATGAATCCCTTTTGAATCCCTTTAACCATTTTTGGAGCTGTTGATTGATTGTACCTAACATATAGCAACATCAAAAAAGATTGATTTCTGAACAACCTGTAAGGGTCAATTTCCATGCCTTCATAGGCCTCTTAATATTAGGTCCCTTTTTAAACTACACCAAAACGTTTGGTTCTCCACTAGCAAGAAGAGTAATCAGAACTGCAGTTCTGGCAGGAATCTAGCTTCAAACTGAAACAGAGAATGTCTCACATAACTTTGTCAGTTACTCTTGCCATATGTTTTAATAGCTCTTAATAATATTCAAACTCCTGTTGAGAACATATCCAGGCTAATAAAAGATTTGCCATTTTAACAAGCCTGAATAAAATCTAATAAAATGTTTTACTAGGCATATGATTGCCCTGTCCAAAAAGTCCAGTAAAATAAGACAATCTATTTTTTTAGCCATTTCTAGTATTTTTTTTATTATTATACCAGCTTGAAGTCTGACCCACTTCTGGCTCTCATTTAATAGAACATAGATGCCTTAAAATTATTAGCTCACAAAATGTCAAATTTTTAAGCAATAGAAATTCATGATAGAAACTTCCTTTTTTTCCAATTAACTAAAAAAAGTGCCACCAAGCCCTTTTCATGGAAAAGCTATTCCAGGAGAATGTGGCTATGAACAAAAAGACAGTTGCAGTTGAAAATGAATGTTCAATACTTTTCATCTTCTTGTGTCATATAAAACTGAGTCCTCCTGTTCCCCGTTCCTCCCAGCCCCTTGTCTTTCTGTGGAATTTTTTGAATATATTTTTATGAGTCATTAGGTCCCAGAAACTAATAAAATCCTTCTCAGGATGTAAGACTTTCATTGAATAAGAACAGAGCTTTGTGGAAATTTTGCCCTCATCATGTTTAAATTGGAGTCTTTGTTTGCCAGTCTTGTAGGCAAACCATTGCCATTACACCCATATATTAAGGGAGAAAGAAATCTCAGTATGAAGGTGAGATTACTATTCATTTATATCCATTTTATTGAACTGTCGGCTGATTCTTTCTCTTCATTTATTTGTATTAATAGGGGTGAGTGCAAAGAGCAGATCAAAAAACTCAAAATGGCAGCCATAACTATGTAATTGAAGCCTCACTTCCTTTTTTGCATGTGTCACTCTGCAGCTATTCCTGCATATTTAGTGTCTTATTAAGATATAAAAAAAAGAATATAAGAGCAATCCAATTTAACTGGCCTTCTTCAGCCTGGTGCTTTCAGTTGTATTGGACAAAGAAGCCATGATCTCTATCCATCGATTTCTGGGAATATGGAGATATGGTTATACTAGCTAGATGTGAAGGAGATCATCATTAGGTAATTGAATAGATAGCTCTCAAGATAAATCAAGCTACCTAGTTATGATAGTCAATCTGATGAAAGTTCATTTCAGAAAATTTTACACTGAACAATAGCTAAAAAATATGCAGATACAAATAATTTCATCTCAGGGTTCTATCCAGAATCAGCAAAGTTATTTACCTGTCCTCCTTCTCCCTCTCTCTCCCCCTCTCTCTCTCCCTCCCTGTCTCTCACTCTCCCCTCTCTCCCTCTCCCCCCCCCCTTTCCCAAACTCATATGCTGCCTACCTCGCTGAAGTGACTCAAGGCAGCTTACAAACATTCAGTTAAAATGCACTACAAAACTTTAAAAGGAGATTTGGACTGGTTCAGGTGAACCAGTAGCAGAAATTTTGAGTAGTTCAGAGAACCGGCAAATACCACCTCTGTTTGGCTCCGCCCTCCTACCCGTATTGTTCCCTGTCCTATATTTCCTTATTTTTTAGCTCAGCTGATTCACGTGGCAGAGAGGATTGCTGCACCTCAGCTGAACTAAAAAAACAGCTCAGCTCACCAGCGCTGACACCGAGGGCAGTCTTTGAGTGCTGTGCATGCACGCAAAGCCCTTTCTCATAGAATCAGCAGGAAAAGATTTGGAATCCCACCACTGATTAAAACAAAATAACATTCTGTTAAAATAAATAGTCCAATAAAAGAGGACAGGCACAATAACAGTTGCTGTAGTACATTAGGAAATATTATTGTGAATTGTATATCTTATGACACTGGACAATGTTCATAGCTTCATTCACCTCTGCACCTTGCTGGGTATAGGATATAATTATATATTTCCATGAAAAACACACACAGACTCTAACTGAATATGCTTTAAAAGCATCATTGGGACATGCATTTTTGCAGATGAAGCTTGAAAAAAGCAGCATTTTCCCTGCTTTGTTTTATTAACTGCCATGGACAATGCTGGAAACTGTTTTTCCTCTAGTTATTGCTAATAACTTTATCAGCTGACATGCACTTTCATCCACTATGGTAAATTTGATTGTCATATTTAAAGGCATTTTGATTCATTCACCCATTGGCAGGAGGATTGTGTTCCCTTGTGGCATGTCATAGTAATAGACCAGCGGTATCACCAAGCATTTTTACTTCTATTTTCCAAAGTAAAAAAGATGGAAACAAAGCTAAACAACAAGCATTTAATAAGATTTTCTGCTAATAAAAACAAGAATGCTTGGAAGTTAGACATGGTTCAGTAACAGAAATTGCTACTGTCTGCAATTCTGCTTTCTGTTCAGAGTCTCTTGTGTTGCTTTTTTTCTCTGGTTCATGAATGTAAAAGAATAACAGATTACTCACTTGTTTTATTTTATGGGGATTTGAGTTCACTGTCAGGATCCTGCAATAAATGCAACAGTGCATTTCTACACGCCCTAGCAATGCAAACTTGAATACAAGTATCAGATTAATGATAAACATCTTCATCAGCTAAAATCATCAATACTAATTGACCAATTAATTAGGGTGCAGAGAAGAGCAAGAAAGTTGATTAGGGAACTGAAGGATAAAACATACAATTATGTCTAGTTTAATGAAAAGAATGATTGGGGATAATATGATAGCTGTGTTCCAATATTGAAGGGGCTGCCATAAAGAAGAGAGCTCAACCTAATTTCCAAAGCATCTGAAGTCAGGACAAGGAACAATGGATAGAAACTAAACGAAGAGAGACACAACCTAGAATTAAGAAGAAATTTGACAGAACAATTAATCAGTGGAACAACCTGCCTCCAGAAGTTGTGGGTGCTACAACATTGGAGCTTTTTAATATGAGTTTGAACAACCATTTTTCTGAAATGGTATAGGGTTTCCTGTTTGAGCAGTGGGTTGGACTAGAAGACCTCCAAGGTCCCTTCCAACTCTGTTCTGTTTACAATGTTGCAATTTAAATGTTCTTTATTAAAATATCAAAATATGTCTTTCAGTGATAAATTTAAAGTTGTCATTGCAATACATGGCAATTGTCCTTAACAAAGAAGCATGTCTTCTATGAACCCTTGATTTGGCATGAAGATGCTCCATTTGCCATTTACAAAAGACCTGTCTGCACAACTTTATTCTTCTGTTCCATCATCCTCTTACTGATAAAGCAGTCTAAAGATGGCTTTAGGCTCTCTGGGGTGGAAATTGTATTTTCCATGCTATGGTGACACAAGACATTCCATACAGATTATCCAGAGTGCATGAAGATGGCTTGAAAGACATGGTCATTATAGCACAGGACAGCATTATTATATGATTACTGTTTTGGGTACATGCGTGGTATAGAAAGATAAATCTTTCCTATCTCCAGATTGGGAGGAAACTGTAGCAAATTTTTTCTCTATGTAGTGAAAGGAAACACCCATTCCCACTTCATGCTGATTGTATGAGCATTCTGAGCGCAAACAGTTTTAAGAAAAATATTTCTTATTTTCCCTATCTCTTTCACATGCATTTTATCACATTTCACCTGAGCAGTGGAAACAATCATCTCTGTTACAGTATACTAAGCTTTAAATGAGTGAATAGAAACATCAACTATGTGCTTTCAGTGTATTTTCAAATCACTTTGGAGAGATTCGAAGGTAATTTGGAAATTCAGAGGAAGTCTAATATTTTTTAGGTTTTTCAGTCTCAAAACATTGTGTGCAGGTTTCTTCCCACATATGGACAGGGTTGAGGTTTATTATTATCTGTATCAGTTTAACCATTTAATTAAAACCAGACAGATTCAGATTAAGTCATCTCTTCTTTTGGTTTACCCTTTGCTGAGCATCTCCTTTCCCGCAGCTATACTCCACTTTCTTTTTATTCTTCCTTACTCTTCCTTTCTTTGATCAATAATATTGTGTGGGTCCAGTCTATGGGCAACAGTTTTCAGTCATCCTTTCCATTGTCACATCCTTCTTCCTCACCCCACTCCCTTATCCCAATTTTTTCTTTCTGTAACTCATCTTTCTCTCCCGTGCTCTAAGGGAGAGAGGGCTCTTCCCAAGGAAACTTTGGATGGCTTATATAGAAATGAAGCTTGCTGCAGAAATAGCACTCTGGATTTCAGTCTGTTTTTCAATTTGGGGTGATGTCAGCCTCTGTTTTGCTGCTTGCTTTTCAGCTGCCATTGAAACAGGGAGGGGGGTATGGTATTTGGGTATGGGAAATATTCTGTACAGGAGGACTGTTAATTGGGAGTTGTTCTCACCATCTACTGCGCATGTGGAAAGGAGAGGAGTTTCCCGCCAAGGCCAGCTGTCCGGCATACCAACCTGATGATGATTTTTGAAGATGTCTCCCACATGACAGCTGTGGAGATATTGGATTGGACTATGGGCTGGGGTTACCAAGAGGAGGGGAATGGGTCATGTATTGATATCTATGCTTGTGTGCGCTTTTGCTCAGATCCAGCTTTGCTTAGCTTCTATTTACTTATAACCAGTAAAAGTACTCTTAATTCTGCAAAATGGAGTTGAGTGGTTTCTTTCTTGGTTATTAAGTGAAGCAGCCTTGACAGGTATATTTCTGGCCAAATGTTCTGTGTAGAGAATTCCTCTGCTTCTCTACTTCTCCCACCATGCAGAAAAGTCACTTTGAGGACTTTTCCTCAAACCACTTTGTGGTTTCAACTGATAGATCCCTTATCCATGGGTCTTCTTCTTTAATGCTCTCTTATACATTACATTTTCTGGCCAGCACATTCAGTGATGGGCCTGGGGGAGGGGGGGACGATAAAGGAAAAACAATGTAATTGATGAATGAAGACAAATATGAGCCGAGGTGGCGCAGTGGTTAAATGCAGCACTGCAGGCTACTTCAGCTTACTGAAGTTCTGCAGTTCAGCTGTTCAAATCTCACCGGCTCAGGGTTGACTCAGCCTTCCATCCTTCCGAGGTGGGTAAAATGAGGACCCGGATTGTTGTTGGGGGCGATATGCTGACTCTGTAAACCGCTTAGAGAGGGCTGAAAGCCCTATGAAGTGGTATATAAGTCTAACTGCTATTATTAAAAATATATATGTCCCAGGATAACGTTGGATGATCCAATCTCGGTCAGTTATTAGAACCAGAGGTTTCCTCTTATGAGCTTTCAGATTAGTGCTAGAGCCAATTCTCAGGTAACTTCTCGCTACTCTTCTTCTTTTATTAATATATCAAGCAACCAATAGGAAGGCACCACTCATAGACTAGCGCAGGGGTAGTCAACCTTTTTATACCTACCGCCCACTTTTGTATCTCTGTTAGTAGTAAAACTTTCTAACCGCCCACCGGTTCCACAGAAATGGTGATTTTATGAAAACTTAATGAAAATTTTTAAATAATGCTATGATTTTTTTTAAAAAAAAGTCAATTAAATTTTTAAAAAAGGAAAGTGCTTCAGTATCGGACAAAACCCCTACCGCCCACCATGAAAGCTGGAACGCCCACTAGTGGCCAGTAGGGACCAGGTTGACTACCACTGGACTAGCCCAAAGTGCATATTCCAATAAAGAGAAGCTTCCTGAAGATAAATTCAGCACGAATCCAAAAGCTCCAAAAAATAAAGATCTGGTCATGGTGACCAACCCAGATTGGATCTTGCAACCTTTATTTAAGTCACTTGGGATAAAAATAGAAATAAGCAAATATTTCATATCTTTTTTTAAAAAAGAGAGAGAAGAAAGATTTACTGTTTCAGCAGGTCTGTTGGCTAAACTGTTGTTGTTGTTTTTTAAATGACCAGACTTTCAACAATGAATCTGTAAAATAAAATAAAAAAAAGGTTTCACAAATCTTCAGAAAAGAGCAGGCAGTCCAGCATCCTAGAATGAAATGGACATGAAGAACCATGACAAATAACTACAGGCAGAGACAGAATTCCTACCACAATTCAAAATGCAGCAGGCAATGAGAATGGAGGTGTCTGACATAATTAGAGGAACTGAAGCTGGAAGACTATGGGTTGGACCTATAGAAATTCACATTATTGGTTTTGATATGGAACAAAAAGGGAAAAACTGGTGACAGCTGCTTTTGCAGTGGACTGAGGATGACATTACATTCTCATACCTGTGAATAGAGGGCTTTCCCTGTATGAGGACAAGCAGGATATGTGAGTGATCCCTGGGTATTCTCTACACATGGTCTGAGCCAGTGTTCTTCAGCTTCGGCTATTGCATATGCAATCCAGGGATAATTTTATTGCACATTATAGACACATATACTGTAACTTTTCAGACTTTATTTTTTAAAAATAGGTGAACCAGCATCTGCACAGTCAGGTTTAATTCCCAACAGACTAACATTTCCAATGAGGCATGTTAACAAGACTCCTGGCCCAGAAAAGCAAGTGCCTAATTGGTGATGGATTCTTTGATATTTAGTAACAGCTTAATTTTTAAGTGGTTTATGAATTTTATTTTAAAGTTAGGTTAAAGACTTCTGCTTTATTGATTTAGCAAAGCTGCTTTATAGCCCTTTGCTGTCAATTAGAGTGGTCCTTTCCTTATCTATAATACCTTTAAAAAATACTTCAGGTTTTTTTACTGCAATGAAAACTTTGAAGTACCCTGCTGAAAGTGGATGAGATTCATCTCTAAAAAGAATACAACTGCTGCTATTTGCATCCCATTTTGCTCAAAAACGAAACAGCTAAAAATATTTTTATACTTCCCTATTAGAGCCAATGGTCTTTTTTAAAAAAATCAAATTTAAGCTTGCATGTTCAATGAGATCCATTTAAGTCTTGCTGCTTTGGGCTCTTGACTCTCCAATTTTGATCAAATCATGCTACTTTTAAATCTTCAGTCTCAAAACTCAGTCAGACTTTGAATGATTTGCATAGAATTGTAGTGATAAAATGTTGGACCAATCCTGAAGAGATTCAAACTCAGAACTACTCTCAAGTGTAATCTATGGCATAACTTATTCTGAGAATAAAATGTAGAGTTTCAGTATCATGTATCAGCTTTGAAGAATGTTGATCTATCTATCTATCATCTATCTATCTATCTATCTATCTATCTATCTATCTATCTATCTATCTATCTATAAATCTATCATCTATCAGCTTCTTAACCTCTGTGCCATCATGCCCCTGTCTATAAATATATTTAATATATACATAGAAACAATAAGATGAGGAATTTCAATTACCCATTTGGCTGATTGTAGAAAAGAGATGAAGAACACAGAAATGATAGTCAAGGTATTTCTTACTGATGCTGTAGACTCTGTTAACTGACAAAGAAAAAACAAAGAGGACTTTCTTATCAGAATGTATAGCCATGTAGTGTTGTTATAACATGTAAGAAAGAGGCAATAAGGAGCAAAAGAGAATGAAACATATAAGCGGAAGATGGTAAAGGAACCCATATACTACCCTCATCTACAACACACCTCATTCACATGAAAGAATGAAGACACTCTAGTTGATAAGTTTTTTAAAACAAAAAATAAGTTTTTTAAAAAACAAAAAGTTAAAAATATAGAATTGGTATTAAAATTATTTAGATATTGGCCCCATTTAATCACAAGAGTTCAAGTCACCAGTCATACATAATTGACACTTGTCCTTTAAACAAAGAACCAACACACCCCTCCCAAATAATAGAACTTACCGTAATTGGTAGATAGAGTGGGAAATAGTTTTATAGTCTATAGCAGTTATAGCAATAGCAGTTAGACTTATATACCGCTTCATAGGGCTTTCAGCCCTCTCTAAGCGGTTTACAGAGTCAGCATATTGCCCCCAACAATCCGGGTCCTCATTTTATCCACCTCGGAAGGATGGAAGGCTGAGTCAACCCTGAGCCGGTGAGATTTGAACAGCCGAACTGCTGAACTGCAGTCAACTGAAGTAGCCTGCAGTGCTGCATTTAACCACTGTGCCACCTTGTCTCCCTTAATGCTGCCCCAATCTGCAATTCCCATCACTGGGAGGTCTAATATTTCAATTCTTGTGAGAGTAGCTTGCTTCAGTTCCTCAGGTTTCTGCCCTCCACATTGCTAAAGCCATTTTTAAACAGCTACCAAGGACAATGTACCTGTTTGAAAACATCCAAAGTAGCCCTCTGTGGGT
This sequence comes from Thamnophis sirtalis, assembly GCF_051295495.1. NCBI lineage: Eukaryota > Metazoa > Chordata > Lepidosauria > Squamata > Natricidae > Thamnophis > Thamnophis sirtalis. Next base: position 108,395,267 of record NW_028261386.1, on the reverse strand, counting down.
TCTTCCACATCTGGGTAGTTGCAAGTGGTGGACATGAGTGATACAGAACAATGGTTACCAACTGGTGGTCTGAGAGAAGATTTTGGTGGCCTGCAGAAAAATTATTTGCATTTTTATATTGCACTAAATACTATTTATCTTTTTAAAAAATCATATTAATGATCCGTGGGATTTAAAATTATGAATTTAGTGGTCCCTGGGGTTCGAAAGATAGGTGAGCCCCGATGTAGAAGGAAGCAGGTTTTCTTTGGTACAAATGTAAGCACCTGAGTACAGGTACTGAGGATCTAAAGTGTAATCAATACATCCCATATAAGTATGCACATGAGCTTGTTTGATTTTCCTCACTAAGAAACCATGCTGGGAATGTTATTAAAAATGAGCACAGTTTTGGCTTATTTTGATACTAACGAAAGAACTGCTGTAAGCTTTCCACTCTGTTTCATACTCTCTACTAACTACGCAAGTAAAGGGATGATCAAATTCTAGCCGACATTTGCCAAGTAACTGCTGAAAATATATACTTTGAAGCTGATAGAACACACACACAACACACACCCTGCAAGTTGCCAGTGTGAGCTAAATGGAAGTACGCAAACAGTCTCAGTAGGAACCGGTGTCAGCTGCTTGCATGTGATCAAGAAATGGAATATAGTAATCAGCCAGCTTTTCTTTGAAGGAACAGAAACACAGAGAGGAGGAGGGCAATTCAGACTGGAGGGTGATTTACTTGTAAATGATGTGAGGTAGGGAACACATTCAAAATCAGTTTCAGTCATCAGCCCTAGAGGGTCAGAGGGCTGAAAGATTAATCATCAAAGAACAATGATGGCCTTTTCTATTTGTTCAGGATTTCACATCATGCTAGCATGTTGCTTTTATCTTCTTCTATTATATACAGGAGAGGTACATCAGGAAGCTTGGCACATACAGCTATTGGGGGGGGGGGGATAAATAAATAAAAAATCCCCAATACCAGCAAAAAAAATATTCACCATTTCATGTTTATTTTATCCACCGGCTCTGCCTCTAATGCTCTAATAAATTAAATTCTATTAGAAATGGTGTTCAGCTGCCGTTCCTCTCAGGAGTGCCTCTAATCCAATTTGCATTGCTGGGGTATTTGCATAATATTTGCACTGCAGTAAGTTTTTACTTTCCCCAAAAATATAAATTATATTAGCTTTAGCCCTGAAGATGGAGGTTCCTTTGTTTCGGAACTTTCTGAATCTTGCAATATTGAACTGGCAACTATAGAAAGTATTTCAGATTAAATTATCATATCCATATGGAAGCTAATCCATTTTTTCCAGTCTCTGCTTCACACATATACACATGCTTAAGGTATTATTCACAATTCTATAATTATGTGGTGGTGGTGGTGGTGGTACTACTACTACTACTACTACTGGTGGTGGTGGTGGTGGTGGTGGTGGTGGTGGTGGTGGTAAATATGAATACTTGCTAATTTGACAGTTTTAATATTCTTTTAATAATGATGACAGCCATTAATTGTAACCTTGTTTCTAAGTGGTGTGGCCATGTGGGTGTGAACAAAAAGATTACAGTGTTGATTGAGAACTGCTTCAATATAAGAATTGGGTTAAATGACCTCTGAATCTCTGCAAAAACCTGCTTTATAAGAGTAACATGATAAATGTGCCCCATTTTATTATATAATTCAAATGTTTTAATCAAAAGCCATGAAATCTTTTTTACTATGTTACAGAAATTCATATAAAAAAGCTAATATCTAATTGGATATTAGGGTAATTGGATAGCCAGAACAAAGGGTGAGTGATGGAGGAGTAACACCTCCTTAAAAAACCTTGGTCCAGCTGGCCTGGCTGGTAGCCCCTTGAGAGACCGCCTACTGCCAATTACCTCCACACGACCTATTAGATCTCACCAATTGGGCCTCCTCCGGGTTCCATCTGCGGGTCAATGCCAACTGGCGACCACACGGAGGAGGGCCTTCTCGGTGGCAGCTCCGACCCTATGGAACGATCTCCCCGTGGAGATTCGTACCCTCACCACTCTCCAGACCTTCCGCACAGCCATTAGAACCTGGCTATCTCGCCAGGCCTGGGGCTAAGATTGTACCCTCCCGAATGGTATGAGTGTTGTGTTTTCTTTTAATTATGTGTTGTCGTATATGTAAAAGTCTGTTTCCCCTTTCCCTTTCGGATGTGAGCCGCCCTGAGTCCCCCCAGGGAAAAGGGCGGCATACAAATAAACTCCTGAATCCTGAATCCTGTAAGGGCCCCTTTCCAGGGTTACAAGAGAAGACAGTCAACGGTTTTGAAGGCAGAAGAGGGCTGTACGCCCCAACAGCAGATAAAGTAGCAGAACCATCTTCTAGGATTGCTGGTGGTGGAGATGCACTCCCGTCACCCTATGCTCAGCAAAGCAAGTCTAGGGAAGTCCTTTGCACAGGCCAGAAAAGATCTTCACTCACTCCCTCTTGCAGCATGCCCTAATGCGAAAAACGCCGAGATTGGCGTGCTTGGGGCTGCTGCTGCGACATCCAGGGAGCCTAAACCAAGCTGTGCGCCTCTCCCAGCCACTTTTGCGACTTCCCGAATCGCCAAGAACCTTTGTGCTCTTCTCCGCGCTATCATTGGCTCCTCGCGACTGCAATAGATGTCCAGAAGCAGTGGGGGCTATCAGGATGGAAACCCAAGCCCCATTAGCCCCAAAAGCCACTGTGCCAGTAAAGAGCTTACTTACCTCCTCGGCAGGCAGCAATAGAGAGCCAAGGGCTCTCTATAGGGCTCTTACAGGCGTGGTACGGATGGGCAAGGGGAGCGAGCGGACCAGCGGTGACCAGATTGGCAGGGCCTGGGGTTGAGCAAGTGAGGGGGCGTTCCACCGCTGGAACCGATTCTAAACGGCATGCTAGATTTGTGGAACCTCTTCTAGTGAACTGGTTAGAACCGGCAGGAACCCACTCCTGTACGGTTGTTACGTGAATCTGGCTTCCCCATTGGTTTGCTTGTCAGAACGTTGCAAAAGGGGATGACAGGACTTCGGCATACAAGCCGAAGTTTAAGATTAAATCAAAGGACTGGCTGTTTTGCAAAGAATTCTTTTCAAAATAGTTGTATAATTTCATAGCATAAGATATTCAAAATGGTTCTTTGTGAATAAACTGTTATCAAAGAATGTTGCCGTTATTATAAGTTCTGAAAAACCTATCCCTGTGACAAGCTTGTATTGAGGTCTTCTTTGAATCAATGCCTTCAGCATATTTGGATACAAGAGGAATAGCAGTGTTGGAAAGTCTCCGTATTTGTGGAGCACCACAGGTTGAAAATCTAATTCATTCTATGCTGAATTGTAAATTATAAAAGGTTCCTCGAACCTTATTTATCCACTGCTGTGTTGATATTCCTGGGATTCTTGAAATACAATAATCTATCTTTTGTTGACAGACTTGGATCACAAGGTAACCCAGCAAAGGGCAAGATATTCAGAGACAATAATGAAGATCAGAGATGGAGTTGTGGCAGCTTTGATAATGAACTATAAAGGAGATGGATTATTTTAAATTAAAGAGAGAGAGATTTATACACATACACATAAAAGTTTATTGGTGTATTTATCTTAAGGTTTCATTAATTTTAAATATAAGTGTCATAGAAATGGCATGTTTGATGTAGTGTTTCTGTGTTCACCTGCGTTACTAAAACCATTTGCTTGCAATCAAGCGTATAATAATAAAAATATTTTGTGTATTGTTCTAATGGGAAGAATTTATAACAATGTTTGTAACACTGATGAAAAGGTCAAGAAAAGAAGTGGAATTGCGAAAAGGAGAATACAAAGATTGCCTATGCCTTACAGTTGGAGCAACGCTAAGAGAAAAATAAATATCAATAGGGGCAAAAGGTAAAGAAAAGTGATCAATAGCAGCCTGAAAGTAATGATTTGTATCTTATTAACCATCTCAGATTTATCCTGTTTGGATTTAAAGTCTATCTAAAGAAAAAAAGAACAAAGAATGAAAGCTATGAATTTGTAGGCTAAGGGAACAGATAAATAAGAGTTCAGCTGTTAATAACAATCAGCCAATGTATACAACAGAACCAAAACAGCTTCCTGTCACTGATGCATAAAAAGTTGAGTGGTGATCTTTTATCAAAGCTATCCAACAATAAAAAGTTAGTGCAGAGAAGGAGGAGGAGAAAGTTCTACAAAATAAGGATCAAAACACAGTTGAGAGTATTTAATTTTTGTAGAGGGGAAGTAGCAAATTACATTATAACCATTCTTGCAGTTGAGAGTATTGAGAAAATTGTAAATATTCTCCTTGATCAGTACATTGTGAGTAGAACTCTGTGCATGAGATACATGTACTTTTACATCTCTTCTTTCTTAGGCGGATAATGGTTCTATTACTTTCATATTGTATAATTAAACAATCGGTATCTCAATCAGTTTCCGTATTGCGTTATGCCTAACTTTGAGACAGACAACTTTATAATCCCAGTAAATGGTCAATAGAGGGAGCTACACTGAGGTAGTGCAATGTTTGCTGACTTCTACTGAATCTCTCTGTTTGACTATCTATGTAATATTTTTTCTGATTTCTGTTTTTCATTTATTATTAGAGATTTTGCAACATTTTGAATCAGTGTTTGGCAGCAGTAATAGGTTGAATGAGGGCTAAGAAACTGAAAGTTAATCTAGACAAAGTGCTCCTGCTTAGGAAGCAAATGGACTCTGGAATAAGAATTTAACCAATTTTGGATGGATAACATTTCTTATAAAGAATGATGTTAACAGTTTGGAATGTTCCTAGATTCCATCTACACCCAAAGCTTCAAAAGCAGTTATTTTCAAGAATGACTTTGCCAATCTTAAATTGGAATGGGACGCAATTACTGCATCCCATTCTATTCATAAAGTGTCTGAATTTGGGCAAAAACTGGAAGACCAGGGAGGAGAGGGGGGGCTGCTGTGCTATGGTCCAAAGGGGCATGAAGCGTCATGTCCCCATCACAGTCTGAATCTGAGGAGAAAGGTGGACAGCTGACAGAGAGAGGGAGAGTGGCTCCATTGGCTGTGAAGGAAACTCGCTGAAAGGTTGCCAAGACAATCTCAACCTTACACAGGAAAAGACCTGAATATAACAAGACCAGCATACCTACTCCATATATATATATATATATATATATATATATATATATATATATATATATATATATATATATATATATATATATATATATATATATATATATATATATATATATATATATATATACACATACATACATACATACATACATACATACATACATACATACACACACTAGCTGGACCCGACCACACATTGCTGTGGCCCAGTCTGATTAAATGGAAAAGAAAGAAAAGAGAAAGCGCAAGTTTCTAATACGTTTAATTTCACAATGCTTGTGGGTATACAATATTTTTTGTTGTTCCATTGTCTGTGCAAATATAGAGATTGTCTGGTTTGCCGACTCTAGAACACACAACATATAATTGTCCATGTGAGAAACAATTTTCAATTGCTGGAAAGACGTTGGACCGGGCACATTTACCAACAGCATGCGAAGAAAGAAATATTCCCAGGGTGGTTCCCTCCAGACAGGGTCATGACATTGTCAGTAGCAGCAAGGTTCGTGAGGGTCTTGCCCACCAGGCGGGCCCTGCCACTCGCTACACTGGCCACGGCTCCCCCAGCAGAGGTGACCCCTGCATGGAAGTGAGCCACGGTGGCTCCTGCAAGAGCCACCATGGAGGAAGCTCCCTCAGGCCTCAGCCTGGCACCCTCCAAGTTCCCCGCGATGGGCAGCCTCTGGAAAGACAGGCTGGATGGGGCCCCTCCAGACATGGGCTGGTGGACCCCAGCATGGGAGGAAGGCTAGGGTGTCCCCCGTGGCATAGTTGAGTGGCAGGTGGGTGCTGCCATTGGTCAGGCCTTGGAGCTGCTGGGCTGGGCGAGGCTGGTTGGGGAAGACGGCGCCAGGGCTGTCAGCCTCATGGAACTTGTTGAGCGTCTCCTTGGAGAAGCTGCGCTCAGGCTCCCCCAAATCAGTGGCCCAGGAGAGCGAGACGTCCAGGATCTCGGAGAAGGAGAAGTCCTCGGTGTGCGACTCATCCAGGTCATTGTAGCTCTCCGTGTCTTCGGCGATGCTGTTGTTGGAGCTGAGGCTGGCCGAGATCTGCACCGGGGTCATGCTGGTGATCTTAAAGCTGGTCTTCTTCAAAAGACTTCCTGCCAGACCCCCGACACCTCCTCCTCTCTGCGAGAGCAGTGCCAGGCTCTGCAGTGGAGGCACCCTGGGAGGGCAGGAGGAGACCGAGACGGAGGCGGCGGTGGAGGCTGGGAGAGGCAGCATCGGTTGAGCCAGCAGGCTGGGCAGGAAGTTCTCCAAGGTGGCACCACTGCTGCTGCTACTGCTGGCCCACTGAGGCAGCATCGCAGGCTGCGCCATCTTCTTCCTCTCCCGCACCTCTGCTGCTGAGTCAGGCTGCTACTGCTGCTGCTGCATTGGGGCTGGCGGAAGGAAGGCCCACCACAGCCACTGACGATGATGATGCCTCCCTCAGGTGCCGCCCTGGCCGGGCTGAGAAGGAGAGGAGGAGGTGGTGGCCACCGTCCCTGACCTGGCTTCCCTCAGCGGTGGAGGCAAGAGGAAGCGGCCAGTGTCCCCTGAGGAGCAGGAGAAGGAGGATGAGGAAGGAGCCGCCCCTGGTGACGCGGACGCGAGGCAGCCCTCGCTGGCTGTGGCCGCATCTACCACCCTGCCGCAAAGAGCAAAGGCCCGGCGGGAGGGGAGAGAGGGGAGGGGGGCTGAAGGGCTTCATCTCCCCTTGGCGGAAATGGCCAAAGCTCATCGGAGGAGGGGCAGAAAGGGGAAAGGATGTGGCCGTAGCCCAGCCCAGCCACATATATAAAGGGACCATCGGGATGAAGCTGGAGAGAGGCTGAACTGTTCTGAATATACTATACTCATGAAATGAACGCTATGGTAAATGACACAGCTCAATTCCAACGCAATGTCACACAAAATAATTAAATCAAAATGAAAATAGATCAAAATCTATGAAAATTCAATATAACAATGAAATCGGAAACATTGAAATGGAATCATAAAATATTTAGTATAGCGTGTGTTGCTTTTACGTCCAACAGATGGCGCTGGTTTTCAAAAAAGAATGTTTTTACCTGTCACAGGTGAGATATATATAGCTTCCTCCCATAATTGGGGCTTACCAGGGGTTGTGACACTAAATATATACCTTCTTCCCTGGCTTCAGCTGATAAGGAGGAGACCTGTGGCATAATGGCTAAGACATTTGCCTAAGATGCAATTCAGCACAGGATCGAATCCCAGTAAGGGTATGGCTAGCTGATGAGAGCTAAATAGCTTGAAATAGATCTATACTAGTCTCCCTTTATTTATTTATCAGCACAAATAAAACACACACACACACACACACACACACACACACACACACATATATTTGTTTTCTGAGGGTTTCGTGGGTGTTAGTATGTAGGTCTCTAGTTGTTCGGGTTTTCTCCCGCGTAGAATTGGAGATGTCTTGGCGACGTTTCGACGAAGTCACATTCGTCATTTTCAGGCTGCTGCTGACTACTTCAGGTTTGGTGTTTCCAGGAGTAGACATCTCCAATTCTACGCGGGAGAAAACCCGAACAACTAGAGACCTACATATATATATATATATATATATGTATATGTATATGTATATGTATATGTATATGTATATGTATATGTATATGTATATGTATATGTATATGTATATGTATATGTATATGTATATGTATATGTATATGTATATGTATATGTATATGTATATGTATATGTATATGTATATGTATATGTATATGTATATGTATATGTATATGTATATGTATATGTATATGTATATGTATATGTAGGTAGGTAGGTAGGTAGGTAGGTAGGTAGGTATGTGTATATATATATATATGTCACAACCCCTGGTATGCCCAAATATGGGAGGAATGTTTTTTTATTTGTGCTGATAAATAAATAAAGGGAGACATATGGCTGTCACTATTGCTATTTGCCATAATTTGTGTGTATATTATTAGTACCATTAGCAAGTAGTGTATAAGTACACTTAGCTGAGATTTGAACAAAAGTAGTCACCTTAAAGCTTGCTTTTTTGCTCTTTTTAAGATCAGCTGCTAATATTTTGCATAACTTGTTTCAGATCAGTAAATAGTCACAATTATACAGCATTTGAAAGCAAAATCCCTTTAGGGACCACTCATATGTAAGCTGTTAAGAACAACGTCTTCGGTTCAACTGTTATCCTACAGGATAATGTATTGCTCTCATTCATGGAAAAGAGCTATCCACTCAATCTTTCCTTGTCATAAACAGATGAACCAGATTCCACATTTAAGCCCCGCTGTGAACAAAAGAATAAGGCAGCTAGAGAAGAAATATATTATGTATACATAAGATATGCATGCGCCCTGATGAGGGAAGGGGGGGGAGTGAGATAAATTGACAGAAGACAGAGTATAGAAGCAGGTATTTCACAGCCAAGATGAACAGCCACTTAAAGTTCAATAATCAAAGCAACTAGTATCTCCTGAACTCTATTGTTCTCTGCCTCTGTCCCTAAAATAATCAATGGATATCTTCAGATTTCATCTGTTTTCAGAACACATGCTTAACTATTTTACTTCTCTTTTCCTGGTGGATGTCATGGAGCCATGTTTACATCAGAAAGTCACTGGATTTTAGGGGAATGAAAACAAGAAGGAAAAAATCAAGATGAAAACTGGCTAGTTCTAAACCATTCTTTTATACTATTGATTCTCCTTCCTGCCCTAAGGCTTATTTGAACAGAGAAAGTGACTTTATGAGCAAAAATATGTATTAATATACTGATAACCAGATCCTACTTCAGAGGTGACATATTGAAAGATTAGTGCAGAAGTGGAGGAATGAACTGCAGCTGCCTGCAGTCTTCCTCTTTGGACCTGCTGCTAGAAACACAGAGAGTTATTATTTAACACAAGTTCTCTACATTTGAATTACAGATTCTCCTGTGCTTCCATTCTCAGAAAATTAGATGTTTCACTAAGCCAATGGAGAATAAATGGTAAAGAATATACTTCCATTAATTTAAGTCTGCATGAAATAGTACAAAACCTTAAGCCACAAACCAAAGGCACATTTTATGAATTTGTTAACAGGAAAGCCGTTTTAATATTTAAAACAATCATTACACATTAGTATTTCTTCATGCAAAAAGATGACCTAAAGGCTAACTGTAAGCAAAACATTTGTTTTGATTATTATTTTAATGTTGTCTCTTACATGCAGATGTTGACTGAAAATAGACCTTAGCAATAGAGAACAAAAAACAGGGGGGGAATATGTTTTCTGTTTTGTAAGCTGGAAAGAATCAAAGTATTCATTTCTTTGAATGGCTTGTCTTAAAGGAAATTGTTTGATTAATTTTGAAGATGAGCAAAGCCTTTCTAATTTTAAATAAATAAACCTTATGCTACTGTTGATCCCCTAGTGCAACATAGAACAGTCTTGAATGCCACGCTAGAATCATAAGAATAGGTGGCATAAACAGGGAGAGAGGGAAAGAGAAAGAGAAAAGCAGAGAATAACTTATAGAAAAAGTATATGGTGGACAAGGAGGCAGAGAACAATTTAATGAGCTCCCATAACTGTTGATCACTGATGCTGCTGCATTGCCTCCCAACTACTCTCTCATCACTGTTTATTTGTTACAGAAGGGAAAAAATTGTTAGAGGAAGCTTCTTTCTTCCTGCTTCGAAATATGGTTAGCAACTAGAAAGGTAACTTGGAAAGGAGCTTCAGGAGGAAAAACTTGCTATGGAAACAAGATGGTGTCAAAGGAGTTTCTATTTTCAATATTTACATTCTAAATATTTGACAATAAATCTTGTTTGGGCCTGAAAGTGAATAGATAGCAGGTGCAGGTCTCTTAGGATAGATTCACTTCGTTAGACCTTGCGATAGAGAAATAATGAAATAAAGCTGAAAACTCTCTCTCCCCCCACTCCCCCAGGTAATCCTATCATGGCAAAGAAATGGGAAAAAAATGAATTGGGGGTGTCAAACTGCTGAGGATTATCTAAACTGGAGGTGATATTTTGCCTACCAGGCTAACTCTCATGTCATGCGCCTTTAAATGTTTTGTTTCATGCCATGTAAATGAAAGTTGATTTTCATTCACTTTTATTACAGCAACATTTATTTCATGGAAACCAGGCAAGCATAAAAGAAAAGAAAAAAGAACAATAAACAAAGCAATGTTGTCATTCCATACATTGCAGAAGTATTTGAAAAGCTCAGAAGGATCTTCAGCCAACACAAGATACGTGCACATTTTAAGCCCAAGAATACACTAAGGCAGAAGCTTGTCCATCCCAAGGATAAAACACCCAGACACAAACTGAACAATGTGGTATATGTAGCACAATGCAGTGAGACATGTGTAGATCTGTACATTGGGGATCCAAAACAACCACTTCATAAACACATGGCACAATATAGGAGTACAAACCCATCAAGACTAGAATCCGCAGTCCAACTGCATTTAAAAGACAAGTGCCTTTTAAAGCATTAAAGACTCTTTTAGAGGCAGCAAACTCCACATTTTGGGCAGAAAGGCCTGCTGGTTTGAAAGAGTGGTCAAAGAGGCTATCTATGTCAAAATTGAACAACTCTCTTTCAACAGAAGGGAAAGACTATGATATCATCTATTTCCAGTCTGCAATACAGTCCTTTCAGCAAATCCAAGGCTCCACAACCATTTGCACTCCTCGGGTGACCTTGAGACACAGATAAACCTCCAAGTAGCTTCAACAACTCTCTAAAAGAATGCAAATGACCAACTGTCTGCAAGGAATATTAATCCTTCCATTCCCCACCATCCATTCAGAGCTGAAGAAGCTTCTTGGATGAGAAGTGAAACAACTTCAAAGAAAAACAAGAAAGTCTAGTTGCATCTTGAAAAACCACCTTTGGGGCATGATCTGGATGGCTGAGAATCCCCATAGACATTAAGTAGTATCTGATTTCTCATCTGAATTCTTGAACAGATTTTCATGTTAAGGAGGATGATTTTATTCTCTCTTTTTTCAGAGAGAACACATGAGAACCATCACTGTGTTTATCCTATCAGCGTATTCATCCTGAAAGGAGCCTTTACGTTTTCTTCAGCTTCTTTTGGCTACCCCTCCCCCTTTTCCTTTTGTGGCAGTAAGGGTAGCAAGCCAATTCCCTTTTTAGATGATGGATAGAAACCAAAAGAGCAGGCAGTTCTGATGGTCTTTGGTAGGAATTGGCTGTTTCAGAGGTGGGTTCTTACTGGTTTGCCCCAATTCAGTGGAACCGGTAGTGGAAATGGCTTCTGGGTCACCGAACTGGTAGGTACAGAATGCTCGGCAGGGCCCCTGAACTGGTTCCCCCGTCATTGCAAGATCTTTTTTTGACCCTTTTAAATGTTTTGCACATGCACAGACCTATTTAGAAGCAACTGCGCATGAGCACAAAGTGAAATTGCGCATGCACCAAACCAGCAGTAATGCCGGCAGAAACGTACCCCTGGGCTCTTTGTTTTCTAATCTATTCCATACACTTCCATTTGACTTATATTGCACTTTGATCTATTTAATTTATTTGATTTTTCCTCACCTATGCAAAAAGTTCAGACACCCTTTTGTTTCATTGATTTGCTAAGTATCAGGATATTTCGGAGAGTAAGTGGTATGTGAGTGTATGTGTATATATGTATGTGTATATGTATATGTGTGTGTATGTATGTATGTATGTATGTATGTGTATGTATGTATTTAGTGTCACAACCCCTGGTATGCTCAAATATGGGATGAGGCATACTGCTTCCTTTCTCTGTCTATCGGCTCATCACAAGATTAACCAGCTCAGCTGATAAAGGAGGAGAACCTTGTGGCTCAGCGGTTAATCCAACTGCCTAATATGTAATACAGCCCAGGTTCGAATCCCAGTAAAGGTATGGCTAGCTGATGAGAGCTAAATAGCTTGAAATAGATCTATAGTAGTCCCCCTTTATTTATTTATCAGCTCAAATACAACATACATACATACATACATACATACATACATACATACATACATACATACATACATACATATATATATATATATATATATATATATATATATGCCAACAAACTTGAAAAAATAGAGCAAATCCTATCTTTGGATTCCCCAAATGTCAATTCCTTCAAAAATGACCAGTAAGTTTTGATCAAGCAAGTAACAGCTCTTATATCTGCCTTTAAAGCAGGAAAACAATGAAATAGAATAAGCTACTTAATCAGTTTACTTCCAAGCACCAGTGGTGGTATCCACATTCCAGAACTTGACTAACCTCAGTTCAGGTCCTATTGCTTGTTATAGATTGTGTATGGTTTTATATAATAAAACTGTGAACCTTTAATCCAGTCTTGGCTGAGGTCATCCTTCCAGTGATGGGTTCTGTTTGATAATAGCAATAGCAGTAGACTTATATACCGCTTCATAGGCCTTTCAGGCCTCTCTAAGCGGTTTACAGAGAGTCAGCATATTGCCCCCAACAATCTGGGTCCTCATTTTACCCACCTCGGAAGGATGGAAGGCTGAGTCAACCCTGAGCCGGTGAGATTTGAACCGCTGACCTGCTGATCTAGCAGTAGCCTGCAGTGCTGCATTTAACCACTGCGCCACCTTGGCTCTTGAAGAGGCCATTCATGAAAATGAGGTTAGGATTTCAAGGGAATTGTTGTGTAGATATTTGATGGCTTAGTAGGTGAATTGGTTCTGAGATTTGATTTGTTTCCAATTCCTTCTGCCCCAGTTTACAAAGATGCCAGCAACTGCCACTTAGTTTTTAATATGTGGTATCACCAATTTGTTTTCAAGTTTGATGCAAGTTATAAGGATGCTCTAGCCAAGGAGGTGTGTTTTTATTGAAGCAACTAAGCTATCATGAACTAATAATGCATATCAATGGGTGACATATTACCCAAAAGGGGAAAAAAATCCAATTTCCCCAGAGATATATTAGAATACTGAGAGGTCACCTACTGCATAATTCTGTAAAATGTCATCAAACAAAAATGTTGCATTCAGCCGGGAAGTCAATATTAATATTTAAAAGTTATTGTGCCAAAAGTTTTTTTTTATCTATATTTCCTTTCATATACTGACCTTAAGTTTCCAGTTGAACTGAGTTTATTTCTCTGTCCTTGAAATATTTTCAGTGAGTGCGATGCTATTCTTTTCTTTGAACTGTAATCTTTTGGGACTCCAGAGAGAAAAATACAGCATATTCAGAAGTTATTTGTTGCTTCAGTTTATTTTGTACTGAGATGACAAATACCCCAGTTTGGGAATGCTGTTTTATTCCTACTGTTTTCTGTTGTGTATCCAATCACTAGCCTAACTTTAGAAGCTAAGCAGTAGAAATTCATGTAATTGTTACAATGACTAGTGATACCACCAAATTCAGAAAATGCCTGGCTTAAAAGAAACATTCAGAAAGGTCCTTTAAAAACAATCAATCTTATTCGTGGGTCTTTATAAAAACTGAAAACTGCGAAACGGAGGAGAATGGGTCCTATCATTAGAATTCTCCCTTTTCATTTCCTATGCTTGAAAATCAATATAACCTGGTGTTTCTGATTATGTATTTACTTAGCTAGTTCTAGAATAAGCAATTTGATTTCCTTCAGGTATTTGATATTTGGGTCAAGAATTTCTATGGTCCTTGACACCAATCATGCCAAAAGGAACTTCTCTATCCAAAAAACAAACAAACCTGAAGACACATTTTGCCTATCCCTGCTAGAAAACCTCTGCTAGGATTCTTCTACAGAACACCTATTTTGAATATAAGCTAATGATGGTTAGGACACTGAAAGCATTACAGAAAATGAAGTTTATGACTTTTATTTCTGTTCATGAAATCTGAAAACTGCTTGGATTGACCTGACTCTTCTAAGAAATGATTGACCTGACCCCCTCTAAGAACCCTCCCCCTAACTATTATTTCTTCTTTCTTCTGCATCAGAGAGTTGAAAGCAGTATTACCTAATCAAAGATGTATCTATCAATAATAATCAGTTGCATTCTCTACTATTCAGTGCCAACAAATATCAATTCTTCTGTCTAATGATAAAATTGTATGCTGCTATGTTTATTGACTCTTATTGTACAGCTAATTTAAATGCTGGCAAAGGAAAGGAGAATAATTTCATTGTGGATTTCACTGGAAATTAATTTTGGTATTTCATTCCCATTATAAGTAATAGTGGTTCAAACACTAGAATCAACCCAAGTCTGATAGCTTCATTTTTCCTCAATCAAAAATCTGGAGAATAAAAGAAAGAAATCTTCTGGAACAAAAAGGTGTATACATGAAAATTATGTGCACACAATAATAGTTACATTTAAAAGCTGTTTACATTAAGGATAATTTGCATTTTAAAGGCCTGCCTCAGGAAAATGTATATGCCAGTAAACAAAAGCAGTGCAATTTGCATTTTTTAAAAATCTTGCCGAGGTAAATGGTTACAAAATTTTCTATTACTTTTTTAAACCCACAGGAATATTGTCCTACTAACAAAAGGAGTAACTTGGGCAGTTCTTTTATGAATCACGCAGTTCTAATTATCTGACATTATGAAGGCTTATTATATCATACATTTGGGTACTAAAATGTATTCCATGTTACAACACAAAACTTAAATTCAGTGAGATACAGAAATGTAGCATATGAAGAAGAAGGAATATTAGGTATGTTCCCCATGTTGAGTTATTTATAAAAATGATAAAGGTGAGATATAAATAGATAAATAAATAAACAGAATTAGATTTCAAACAGACAAGCACTTGTCATGTAACCCATCAAACTTAACAATTGTTGATAGGAAAAAAAAATCTGACTAGTAGATGTGGCAGGACCCGAAGACAGCAGAAGAGAAGAGAAAGAACTGAAGAAGATAACAAACTACAAAGATCTGCAAATAGAAGTAGAATGACTGTGGCAAAAGAAAGCAAAGCTAGTACAAATAGAAATGGTCAGGTTGGATGCAATTCCAAAGCAACTGGAGCACCACTTGTGCACCATTGACACTGACAAAATCACCATCAATCAAAAGGTAGGTTTACTTGAAACAGTTTACATCTTGTAAATCAAACAATAACATCTGTTGATCCGAGGTCCTTCAGAAGGACTCAATATCATGGCACCTCTATGACGGGACAGTGAGAAAATATGTCGTTAAAAGCATTGAAAATTAGATGTTATTATCACATAAAAGAATTTAAATAAAATGATATGCCATTGGTTTATGACTCCAGAAAAATTATCCAGAATATATAAAAAGAGTTCAAATTTATGGTGGAAATGTGGATTTTAAACTCATTTAAAGTGGGATGAGCATCTCTAACTCATCCCATTTTTGATTAAATCTCCAGGAAACCTTTACTATATACCATATTTTTCGGAGTATAGGACACACTGGAGTATAAGATGCACCAAGGTTTTGAAGAAGCAAATTTTAAAAAAAGTTTTTACACTCTGCAAACCTCCCAAAAATGGCCCGTTTTTCACGAAAACTGGCCCATTTTTTTAAAGGGCATAAATAGCCCTTAGAAGGCTTGTAGAGTGTTCCTGGGGGGTGGGGTGAGGCCAAAAATGAGCAAAAAACAGCCCATTTTTTGTGAAAACGGGTCCATTTTTTGTCAAAAAAAAGGGCATTAGGAAGCTTATAGAGTGTTCCTGGGGTCTGCGGGGAGAGGGGCAAAATTGAGCAAAAAAGGGCCCATTTCTTGCTCATTTCTGCCCTCCCCAGCCCCCAGGAGTTCTCTGAAAGCTTCCTAGAGGCTCTGCATGGCCATTTTGGTGAAGGGGCGGGGTTTCAGGTGGCAAAAAAAATTGCTGTATTCAGTGTATAAGAACCACCCAGATTTTCAGCCTCTTTTTTGAGAGAAAAAGGTGCGTCTTATACTCAAAAAATACAGTAGTCCATTAGCTCAACGTGGTCAGACAATTAATGATAGGCTCCAAAAGGTTGTGAGGTGGGTGGGAAGAAGAGTCCCTTGCTTATGTAATACTACTTTGTGAGGACATAAGAAAGGAAAGAGGGTGGGAAATACTGGATTCAAGAATTGACATTTCCATCCTGAAATCAGAAAGCTACTGAAGATTGGTGGCCCCGAATAAAAACTTTTGGATGAATGACAAGATTATGATATCATGCTGTACACTCGCATACAGACCACTGAAACAATGGGTAGTCTTTGACTTATGACCACAATGGAGCCCAACATTTATGTTACTAAGTGAGAAATTTGATAAGTGAATATTGCCCCATTTTAAACTTTTCTTGCCATATTAATTAAGTTGTTAAATTATTAACAGTTGTTAAATGAATCTGATTTCTCTGTTGACTTTGCTTATCAGAAGGTTGCAAAAGGGATCACATGACATTGGGACACTGCAACCGGCATAAATGTGAATCAGTTACCAAGCATCCAAATATAAATCAGGTGACCATGGTCATAAACCACTTTTTCCGTTGTAACTTCCCTAAATGAACTGTTGCAAGTTGAGGACTATCTGTTTTTATACGATGTTGTTCTCTTTTTCTCCAAGTGGATTTAAATTTGATGCTCTTTCAATTACTTTGGGTTTTTTTCATTAGAATAGAATAGAATAGAATAGAATAGAATAGAATAGAATAGAATAGAATAGAATAGAATAGAATAGAATAGAATAGAATAGAATAGAATAGAATAGAATAGAATAGAATAGAATAGAATAGAATAGAATAACAGAGTTGGAAGGGACGTTGGAGGATTTTAATCATTTTCTACCTATTTCATCTCCCCCTCGCATTCTTTCATTGTATATTATGATATTCCTATCTTTTATTTCTAGGACCATAAGTTCTCAAGTGCCTTATTGTTTGCTTATTCTTTCTCTTTTGTTTATCTCACTTATGAATAATTCATTGTTTATATTCTACTCTTTCATATGTAAACAGGTAAACAACAAACTTGTATGTATCATGTCTTTTGTTTTGTAGGCAGCACCCTTTCAAGTTCCATTTTGATCCAAAGGCTACTGGGATGGCAGATCATCCGAGGTCACAAGAGAGACCAAAGATGTGAATGTCACATTTTTGAGTGCAGCTCAAAATTCCTTGCACCAATTTCAGTTTTAAAAAAAAATGAAATGCCTCCTCCCCTTAAATGGTTTAACCTTCTTGCAAAGGTTGTTCTTTTCTGATAAAAAGAAGCTTATAAGTGTTTATAATTTTATCATGATAGAAAATGGGAGACCAAAATCCTTTTTTTTTTCCTCATTCACATTCCAGGTAGGGTGATTTTTATGCATATACCTTATATTAGGAATATAATCTAACGGTTGGGTTGGCAATATATAAATCATGTAACAATGGTGTAACTGTTTCTTTAAATCATACTGTAAAATGTGATTGGTTGCTGTTTTCCTCAATCGGCCATAAGAGGGAGCCAGAATGACTGTTAGCTCTCTCTCTGTTAAATGCTGGTCTGGTCTGATCTGAGTGCCATGAGCTATTGTAAGTTTTGCAACTGCTAGCAAACTTTGTGTACCGGACTGATTATATGATACTGGACTATGTTATTTGGATTATCCCTTAACTGAAAGACATTGATGACTGACTGTCTTATCCGTGTATGACTTGGACTGTTTGATGGACTCTGATACCTCTATTTCCACGAAAGTAAAAGCCTATTTAAACTGCAGTGTCTCTGTATGCTGGTTTGCGTGTTCTCCAACACAACTCTCACAACGCTTCGCTGAACGTACTCGCTCACCCAACGGGGAGCTTACCTAACAGTGGGCAGCCTGATTTATTCTGAAAGGTGACATAAAAATACCGTGAATAGATAGACAAACACATTAATGGAGAGAAGTGGTTTATCCCTATTTTTATATCGTGGTAAGGAAAAGCTGCCTGCGTTATTTTTTTGTTTTAGACAATAAACCTTTGAGACTAGAACAACTGGAAGGAAATGTATTTCTATTGCTAGGGATATCTGTTCCTTCTGCAGTCCTGGCTTTATCTTGATTAGCTGTTATCAGTCCAGTAGACCGGAATCAGAGGCTAGCAGATTTTCCAAAATAATAACAGAGGATGCTTTTCTTACAAGCATTGCCTTAGGTAGCAGAACGCCCCCAAAGCAGCTTAACTTGCAGTTGTGGTAAAAACAACAACAGAGCTTTCCCTAAATACAAAGCATTTTATTGACAAAGAAAAATGCAATGTTCAAGCGAGCCATTGAATGACTTTTCACAGAAGAGAGTGTCAGAGGGATAGGTGGTACCCCAAGGAGACTATGACTGATAAATGCAATGCTTAAACCAGTTGACAGGAAAAAAAAATTAAGCTACATGTTTACATCTTTATGTTCAATAAGATTTCAGGGACTGGAGCAGAAATCCTCGATATAAATCCAAAGAGAAAGTTGAAAAAACAAGTCTTCTTCAACCCTGGCACAGCATTATGGGGTAGAGACCACTGGACATTCAAGTGGAGAAATGAGGTTAAAATACTGATGATAAGATATAGCAGTGGTCTCCAATCTTTTTGGCTGTACTCACCAGTGGTGGAAATGGTGCTGAGGGGAGGGCATGGGTTCACACATTCACCCTGATCCTGTGCATGCAAAAATGAAGCTTATTGCACTCACCTGCTGCTTGTATTGCCTAGTTCACCACAGGCAATGGACTGATAGCCAGCTATGGACAAGGGGTTGTGAACCCCTGTCATACAAGATCATGGAAAAGGACACACAAAGCTAGAAGATCATAGTTAATGATTTTGTTTACCCATGGGATACTATTTCTGAAATTACACTGAGTTTAGGGGTCCAAGTATAAGTAAAGATATTGAGGCAACATTTTAGAAATCAGATATGCTAAGTTACAGCCCTAGATTTCTCCTGGGCTTTTTTTAATATATAAAATGTCTATTGGTGCACTGTTTTACTATTTTTCCGGTGACCTAATATAAAAGGGTTTCATTCTTAGCTTCCAGGTATCCCATCTCAGGAGAAAAGTCAGGTACTCAGCAAAAGAAAAATCATTATTTTAAAATAACCTGCCAGGCAACCTTTTCCAAGCCAAG
Organism: Thamnophis sirtalis; assembly: GCF_051295495.1. Taxonomy (NCBI): domain Eukaryota; kingdom Metazoa; phylum Chordata; class Lepidosauria; order Squamata; family Natricidae; genus Thamnophis; species Thamnophis sirtalis. The sequence goes on along the minus strand of NW_028261386.1, from coordinate 108,376,045 downwards.
AACACAGAATAGTCAATTTTAGGTCTAGTGAGAAAAAGTTTAAACAGAATAGGTGAAAAGAAGGAATTTTTTCTAATAAAGCTACTTGTTCTACCTAAATATATGTGAATGTATGTTGTTCACATACACACCCACATATTTATATACACAGACACACACACAGTGAGACCTAGTTTCGGTGAGGTCTCACTCGCTATCCTCAGGCTGGTGTTTTTGGCTTAAAGTGTGGCCGGAGCTGCCGTCTTTCTATAAATCTTGGTGGGGTTGTGTGGAGTGCTGGCTTTGGATTGATTGGATGTGTGTGTCAGGACTGCTTCACTCAGTAACCAAGAAAGAAACCACTCAACTCCCTTTTGCAGAATTAAGAGTAATTTTACTGGTTATGAGTAGATAGTAGCTAGGCAAAGCAAGATCTGAGGCAAAAGCGCGCATAATCATAGATATCAATATGTGACCCAACCCCCTCCCCTTGGTAACCCCACCCCATAGTCCAATCCAAACACCCCACAGGTGTCATGTGGGAGACATCTTCAAAAATCATCATCAGGTTGGTATTCCGGACAGTTGGCCTTGGCGGCAACTCCTCTCTCTGCAGCATGCGCAGTAGATGGTGAGAACAACTCCCTTATTACATTCACTCCTGCACAGAATATTTCCCTCACCCAAATACAATGCCCCCCTCCCCGTTTCAATGGCAGCCAAAAAGCAAGCAGCAAAACAGAGGCTGACAGTGTGGCTGTATCATGACTGGTAGATTGGTGCTTATGGTTCTGGCTGTGAGTCCATTGTTGTTTTGTGTTCTAATGGCCTGGGTGGTGGGTGGGGCTCATTTGTTTACCACGGCTGGTTTTCAGATGTCTGATAGGCAGGAGGAATCATCACCTTTATTCATGTTGTGGGGGTGTTTCTCTATTTTGATAGCTTCCATAATTATTCTCTTGTTGAAGTGTTCAGTTTTGGAAATTAACCTAGTTCCTTCAAAATTAATTTCATGCCCTGTAGCTTTAAGGTGCTGGAAAAGGGAGGAAGTTTTTTCTTTTTTTCTTACTGCGTTCTTGTGTTCTGCGATGCGTGCATTTATTCTCCTGTTCGTTTGTCCAAAGCACCTGAGGGTAGGACAAGGAGCAATGAATGGAAACTAATCAAGGAGAGAACCAACCTAGAACTAAGGAGAAATTTCCTGACAGTTAAAAATATTAATCAGTGGAATGAGTAGGCTCCAGAATTTGTAGGTACTCCAACAATGGAGGTTTTAAAGAAGAGACTGAAGAACAATTTGTCTGAAATGATATAGGGTTTCCTGCTTGAGCAAGAGGTTAGAAGACCTTCAAAGCCCTTCCAACTCTGTTATAAGACACCAAACCTATGTACCAGAGTTAGGGGTGATTTTTTTGTAATAGTGTGCTGCCTGAAGATCTTGTTAATCTTGTACCTCTCTCAAAGGAAACACTTCAAGATGTAATTGTCACATTTTCCTGCAATAGCACCTACTCCAGTGGTGGGATTCAAATAATTTAAAAACCAGTTCTCTGCTCTAATGACCATCTGGGTAGGTGGGGCTCAGTGGTCATGTGACTGGGTAGGCATGGCCAACTCAAGGTCACTCAAGTCGATGGACGCTTCGCCTTAGCTGTTACAATGTAATAAGGGTTAACCGGAGAGGCAGTTTCTGTAAGCAGGTCAATAAAGATTAGGCTAGAAGCAACACCCAAATGTTTTCTTCCTGCCTTCCTTACAGGATTAGTCCTATAAAGTGGAAAAAAACCAAAAAGGAGATTTCTTCCAAAAATCTCTGAACTACTTAGAAAGTTACCAACTGGTTCTCCCGAATAGGTGCGAACTGGCTGAATCCCACCACTGACCTACTCCCAGTTCAAAGAGTTTTCCTTGGCATCTGCTGAAATACCAAACTGTAAACTATAGTCAAGGAATAAACAGGAAGGAAAGAGAAGGGCTTGACATTTCATTTGGCATCTTCATTCTTTCATTGACAAGATACAGAACAGAGTAAAGAACTGTTTCACAGAATGGCCTTCCCTATTAAGCAGCCTAATAATTCAAGCTGATCTTTGCATTCAGGGCTTCAGTAGTATAGCACATTTTGCACTGGTTTGAATCACAGCATTGTGTTTCAAAAGTTTTTAGATAATCGAAGTAGAAAATTCCTGGTGTTATATACAGACCTGCCATTTAAAATAGAAACAGAAAAAGAAGCAATGTGGGATTTTATTTTAAGTTTTTGTTCAAATAGTTTTCCTATTAGGACATTGACCTCCTAAAGTCAGGAGGATTTGAAAACTTGAAAGACAGAAAAGCTATATCTTCTGATACAATGGAATTCATTGTCAAAACACATTATAATACAAAATTATTTGATTTCCTAATGATGTTCAATCAAAGCACCCCTATCAGAACTCTTCATTGTCCCTCGATGTAGCTCATTAGCTTTTAGCAATAACATTTGAAGGAAGTGGGCCAATGAATTTCTTTTCTCCCCAAATTCTATGAGAAGAATATGCTAAAAGAAAAACCACATTTTCAGTTTCTCACGATAAATAACTTTTTAAGTGACAGAGAGTCTTGGGGATATAAATTGGATTTGTATGAATGTATATATTTGTCCTCCTTTGAATATTAAGAAATTAAAATTTTAAACTGCATGACAAAAATATCTAATAAAATGTATTAATTTTAATTTAAGTTTTAATTTAAAAAAATGATTTCATTTATTAAATAATACTGGTATCAATGAATGGCCTGCTAGCATATATTTAAAATATATATATAAGTACACAAGTCACCTAAACAATGTTGTTTTCTAATGGAAAGCATTATGAGAATATTAAATTACAGATGTGACATGGTATTTGAATATAGAGGTAAAAGATAAATAATTATTTGATTTCTTGTGTTAATCATTAGTATTATTCTACCCCTTGCAGATTGAAGATATTGTAAGACTGTGCATTTATCTTTTTTTTTACATAGAGAATCCACAAAAGGTCAATGACTAACACAAAGTATTCTTTAAAGAGCTAGTAGAGTAAATATTAGTGCTAAATGTTAGGTCAGGAATGTATAACTGGAAGCCTACTGAAGATATTTTATCGTAATATTCATATCTGAATTTTATATTTTCCCCATGCAACAACAAGGAATTATATTTCATGCAGCTTTATGAGCATCATAATCATTTCTCCATGCTACCATTCTAACTGAATATTAAACTGCCATATTTTAGACTATCTTTTTTCAATCTGTTGGTATCTACAACTATCTTGTGTTGTACAAAATGCTGCCCATCCTGGCCCTCTAGAGAAAATCCTCCATATTTGATATGCTAAAAGCAAAGGTTCGAGGGCGGCCTTCTATTCACATCACAAGACATTTACTAAATATATTGTGCAAATGTCAAAATTTGATTCTATCCTCTGTTTAAGTGGGCTACTATTGAGAGATAGAATTTGGTTAATGAGCAATTTCTACCATCAGTATGATTTTAACCTTGCAATTAAAGAAAAAGAGTATCAACCAATTTTAATTGTGATTTTAGGATGTTGACATTTGTGTCCTTATCATAGTAACAAAAATTAACACCAAACAATACCCTAGTCAAAGAACTATCAAGAGAGAAAACCATACCTACAACAAAATAGTCCAGCTATTGTATTATATTCAAGCAGGGAGGCAAGCCCCACTCTCACTTGTACTGATGCTACCTAGTAATTAAAATTCTGCCAGCTAACAACTGAGCTTAGAGAGCACCAACGAATTCACAAAATTGGCTTTTCCCTCTTTCCAAATATTTTGATCACTAAGAAAGGTGGAACATGATTATGCTTTTGGAAGAGTTATTTGAGTTTACTATACAATATTGTTCTTGTTACTAATATTATGAAACACTTTGTAAGATTGACATGTTCCTCTTTCACAAAGTTTGGTTTAAAAAAAAACAGTCAATGTTCTTGGAAAGTATTTATGCAATTTTTTTAAACCATGGGGGGAACCAATCCTACTTTTAGAAAATTCTTTAAGCTTTAACTGAAAATGCTGCTTTCATTCTCTTTTCCACATTAGTGGAATTTAATATGAATCATAAGATTATCTAAACATATAAAAAGGGGATCCACAAACAAAGAACCCAATCCAATTCTAAGCCACAGGTAGCTTGACATCTTTGACAATAAGTAGCCCAATGTAAGCTTATGAGATAGCAAATCCTAGCCAATGAGATGGAGAAACTTCTGATTGTTTCTCTTTCCTGAGTGCTGCTAAATGCTGGTTTCATTTAAACAGAGGCTACATAGAATGGCTATCCCACAGAGTAGTCAATTTCTGAATGAAGTTTGGCCTAGTTCACTAGTCTAAATAGTGGATTTTTGCATGGGGTTTGGCCTAGTCGGGCTCCAAACTCCTTTTAAGTCCCGCTATTCAATGATTTTATGCATTTCCATCCATATTGAAAGGTACATTTAATCTCAATGAAAATAGATTGGGTGTAATGTGGAAGCATATCCAATGCACTTGCACTCATATTAGCTGTGCGGGATGGAGCCGCCAAAGGGGGAGTTGGTCTAATGGAGTACAGTGAAGCAGACAACACATTCCAGAAAGGGGTGGAGGTGAAGAAACAAAAGGCAGCATAGCATGAACTGAATACGAGAAGAAGAATAGAGTTAGAATAGCCACTCCCTAGAATCTCTCCAGGTTCATATATCCATTAGGATGAGAGCACTAAAAGTTTACTCTGGCAAGATTCTGTCTATTGTGTGCAAGCATATAAAGAACTGAACTCTGATTGGGTTGTTCTGTATAGTTCTTTATTTTGCTTGATTGTAGTTGTCTGCAAGATAATCTGTAGTCACAGGTAAATCTCCCTTTTTGGATTCAAAACAGTTTGGGTCTATCCAAATTGCATCATCCCATCATCCATGTATTTACCATTTCACAGTAAAATTAAGCCAGCTAAACTGGAGGAGGAATGCTGCAACCAAAGAACATATGTGATTTCACTATTTCCAATATTGCTGGCATCACACACAATTCCTTTGGCAAAGCATGTCAGGAAGGAGAGGGAGGCATGCTCCCAAAACATCTTCTTCTAGGGTACTGTTAAACTGCTGCCTTTCCTGTTCACAAACTGACATTTGGAAAAGTTCTTTTTAATGGGTCATCAGACAAGCTCTATAGGAACTAAAACTAGCACTTCCAGAGAGAAACTTTTCAACCTTCAAAAAGTGTCATCTTCATTATAGACAATGCCTGTCAACTTAAAACTAATTTTTTGTCTGAGTTCTCTCTTCTGCTTTTGGATAAATAACAGTACAAGCAATACCAGATACCTTTTCCTGTGGCTGTTAATTTCCAGACAATATTGCATTAAAGCAGTGTTAAGGTTGCAAATTCCTGCCAATGATTTATGGGTAGTAACTTACTTTTTAATGTTGTTTTATTCCCCTTTTCAGAAAAGTCAAACTTGGTGAAGTTTCATAATTAAGATGAAACCAAAAGGAGGAAAAAGGGCACAATCCAAGAAAGCTGACTTTTTAAAATCCCATTATTTCACCTGGATTACTAAATTTCTTTCTCTTGTTCTCTCTCTGAAATCTGTCTGTGTTGATGAATGCCTATTGGGAAGCTATGGGCCATTAAAAAGGGATTTCAATCCTTGGATTATAAGCTGTTCAACCTATTCTAAACATCCAGAAGTCTTCTTGAGTCATGGTGAAAGGTCAGGATGTAAAAAATTTAAAGTAATTAACTAGTCCACTTTCTGAATGGAAGGGCAGATTGGTTTTGAGAACATGCTATGGCCACTCAAATAAAATGGCTTCTAGGTGGAGCTTGCCTGTGAATACTTGTCAGTGGGTGTGATCAAAAAGAAATTTATACTTAGCCAATGGCAATCTGATTAAGCTGCTTTCTTTTCAGCTTTTTTTGGATTCCCAAAACTGGTCTATATTACCCCTGCTTTAGTTTCTCTAGCAATGTGAACATCTTTAAAAACTAAGCAAAGAACTGCAGGCATTTCCTTTTTTATTTTCAAAGAATGCCTGTGGGGCTTATGAGGCCTCCAAGGGCCTTCTGAGAAATCAAGGCAATTCTGAATGCTGATAGTTCAATTTTCAGCATGCCAGGGGTTTGTTTCTATTTTAGGTAACATTAAAATAATTTCTGAAAAGAAAGAAAGTAGGGTCAGGAACAGGGTCTGACATGTAACATAGACTGATCTCAGTGACGTGCGGTAAGCTTCATGGCCGGTGAGGCAAGCGCAAAAGCCCCACCAAAGCCCTGGCACCGCGTCCGCCATAGAGCGGGACCCGGTCCTGCTCTATGTCAGATGGGGCGCCGGGACTTTAAAGTCCAGCTGCCGGGGCCCTGCCTCCACTTTAAAGCCCTGCCACCAGGGCCTGAGCAGCCATGATTCCCCCCTCCCCAGCCAGCCAGCCAGACCACCCAGCCCATTCCTTCCCCTGCCACCACAGTGTCCAACAGGCCAGGCGTCTCGTGTTATGGCAGACATAAACACGAGACGCCTGGCCTGTTGGACACAGCGGCGAGAACGTCCCTGCCGCTGCCATGCTCCTCCGCCTCGCCCCCCCAAAAGAAACACATGCACGCACAGACACACACATACACACAAATTCCTCACAACAAAAAATTACAAATTAAATTACAATAATTTTGAATCCCCCCTCCCTCTATGCGATCCACATACCTTTTCCAGCTGTGGATTTCAACTCTCCTCTTGTCTGCCCGCCATGATGAAAATGTAAAAAATTAAATAAAAAAGCAACTTACTTAGGCAAGGCACGATTTGCTGCCCCCAGATCAGGAGGCGGGAGAATCACGTGCTTAAGCAAGGGTTAAAAGGCGAAAAATTCCTTATGCAAAGGAGGCCCACAGTTAGCACTAAGCAGACTCAGAGTCACTGTGACTTGGAGTCTGACAACAACTACCTTGGCCTTTTTAATTATTTAAAAAATTCTTTTCTTTTCCTCATGACACTGGTGAGGCCTTGCCTCCCCTGCCTCGCCTGACTGCACGTCCCTGACTGATCTGTGAGAACACTAGTTCAATAGGCACAACGAAGGGATTCCAGAAATGACTTTACTAAAAATGCAATCCCTTTGTTCATTACAGAAAGGCAAATGCTTGGATTTTGTGTCCGTTAAGCATTGTTTCAAAACAGATTACAACTCCATCCTGATTCTTAAACAACATGTGAAAATTTTATGAATGGAGGCATTCAGAGATAATTTTAGCACAGCATAAAACAGTGGAATATATTTACAAATTAGCTTGCACAAAATTTAATCTCACTCAGATTGAGGAAAATAAATGAGCATGTGCATACAAACTATACTCTTTGAAACAATTGTGTATGTTTTTGTTACAGGTATATATACCCAACAGTCTATGTGATAGCAAACCTATGGCATCTGGTTCCTTTGTGTTCTTCAAAGGCAGCCCCAAAGTATGTTACAGTAGTCAAACTGCAAGCTGACTAGAGCATGACTGTCTGTCTGAAGGTCACTCAATCTAGGAAAGTGTGCAATTAGCACACCAACTGGAGTTGTGTAAAGGTATTTCTAGCCCCAGATGACACCAGTCTTCAAGCAAGAGCTTTGAATCCAGGAAAAAAAAAACAGACTCCTTATCAATAGTGAAGGGGAAAGTACTGTCCCATCCAAAGTCAAAGATGGACTATCTTAGTCTGTGTAGCTCAAACACCAGAGCCACTTGGTCTTGGTAGCTTACTCTAGCAATAGCAATAGCAATAGCACTTAGACTTATATACCGCTTCATAGGGCTTTCAGCCCTCTCTAAGCAGTTTACAGAGTCAGCATATCACCCCCAACAATCTTAGTCCTCATTTTACCCACCTCGGAAGGATGGAAGGCTGAGTCAACCTTGAGCCGGTGAGATTTGATCTGCCGAACTGCAACTAACAGTCAGCTGAAGTAGCCTGCAGTACTGCACTCTAACCACTGCGCCACCTCGGCTACTGAGCTGTGGTGGTGCAGTGGTTAGAATGCAGTACTGCAACTACTTCTGCTGACTGTCAGCTGCCAGCAATTCAGCAGTTCAAATCTCACCAGCTCAAGGTTTCCTTCCATCCTTCCTAGGTCAGTAAAATGAGGACTCAGATTGTTATTGGGGGCAACATGCTGACTCTGTGAACTGCTTAGAGAGGGCTGTGAAGTGGTATACAAGTCTAAGTGCTATTGCTATTGAGTTGGAACAGTTTTTGTCTATCCAAACCTACATGTCATTCAGGCACTGGGACCGAACATTGAGAGCTTGTCTTGACTGGCCCTGGGTCAAAAGATATAATTAGCTATTAATTATCAGCAAACTAATGATACCAGACCCGAAACACAGCAATTACGATTTTGAAAAAGATGAGATATTAAAAAGAAATTTTAAAGTAGAAGAGACAGAGTAGAACTACATGGTGTTAATGATAAGGTTTGCAAAATGAATGGTATAAAAATATAGTCATAGGAACCTTGGAGGTGCAGTGGTTAAAATGCAGTATTGCAGGCAAACTCTGCACACAACCTGGAGTTCAATCCTGACAGGGCTTAAGACTGACCTAAAATGAGGACCCAGATTGTTGGTGACAATATGCTGACATTGTAAACTGCCTGGAGAGTGCTATAAAGCACTATGGGACACTATATAAGTGCTATTGCTATACATACATACACGTATCTATATTTCCTCTTTCTCCCTTTGTCTCCCTTTGTCTCCCACAAACCTAAAAACAGCTCTAAAACTGATTGTGAATCTTAACTTTTCTCTACTCTCACATAAAGCAACAGGGTTATGTTTCTGCTAATTTTTGAAATGGTATCTCTGATTATGAATCCTAGGAACTTATTTTTAGCAAAATGACTACGAATAGCATGCTTATTTCAAATAAAATGGTGCACACAATCTTTCTCTTTTTCCCGTCCCCAAGGGAATATCATGCTGAGCATGCATGGTCTACTTATTTTTTAGCTTATTTAGGGAAAATAGTATTTTCTTAGCTCCTTAGCTCAGGTTATGTCATGCAAAACAAATGCTGTATCCCCATAGATTCCAGTTATCTTTATGTGAGTTGAACATAAAGGGATAGTTGGCTGACTGACTAATTCTTCACCTGGCAGATTCCCTTGACATGTTGCTTTTTACCCTCCCACATGATGAGAGAGAGGTTCATAATTTAGAACCGAATTGTGCGTGTTTAGGAATAAACAGGCAGCATTATACAGCTTTGGACTTCATGGTTTGATTCCCCAAAGTTCCTTATCATATACCTTAACATCAATAAAGATATCTATCAGGCCTTCCTCAAACATTATGAAGTACCAGGATAGGCCAACAGTCCTGGGTGGAATTATTAAATGAATAAAAAATAAATTAAATTTCTATCTCAGGTATATTAATCTAATAAAAGATGCTTCTCAGCACCTCATGATCTCTCTCCAAAAATGGAACATTTTTGTGTTTCCAGATGCAAATACTAGAAAATAATCATACTCTTTTCCTATACAAAAGATAATGTGCCTCCAGAATCTACAGGAAATTTATATTTAATTTAATAATGGATATATACATACATACATACATACATACATACATACATACATACATACATACATACATACATACATATATATATATATATATATATATATATATCAGATAACTGTGTTTGTGTGCGTGTGTGCGTGTGTCTGTGGAGAGAGGGGGGGAGGAAGAGAGGGGGGTTACAGCATAAACCTGAACAATATACACACTCATTATACTTGCAGGCACACTGTACCACTCATAGAATACAAATAACCATTCAGTGAAGTCCATAATTAAGTAAGAAAGTCCCCTTGAGAATCTTTTTAATACTGAGCCTCAATGACAAGGATTTCCTTTTTTGCTTCAGGGAGATTTTTTTTTAAAAAAATCTCCAACTTGATAAACCAGACAGTGGTTGAAGAAAGAAAAACAATTTTTTGAGACTTAGATGGATGGGAGCAGAAAACTTCATATGCTATTTCCTCAGCCTCCTACTTTATCTAATTAAAAGCATTCTTCAAAGAGCCTGAGGGAATGCATGGTGGCAGACAAACAATGACTTTGCTTTAGATATCCAGATTTTGTCTCCTCAATTAATTACTGCTGCTGAGTAAAATAAGATTATTCCAGCACTATAAGACTATGCAGCAAAGGAGTGTAGGGCATAAATTGTTTATCCTGTCCCAAATGAGGCCTCATCTGAGGTAGTAAAAATAAGGTGCTTACACCGTGTTTAGCAAATGAGATGGTATTATTTTTAATCAGTGTAGATCTAATGAAGAAGTCAGAAAAGAGCCACTTCTAGAAGTTTCTTCATCTACACAACTGCAACAAAGCCGTGGGTGGCAGTTGTGGCTAGAAGAGCCTTTCCACAACTTTGTTTTATGCACCAACTGTGCCTTTTGAGGGGGGGGTCGCTCCACTCGGACTTGCAAGGAAATGAGATGCATGTGCATGAAGAACATGGCGGTTGCAGCAGTGGCTTTTTTGGTGACCTCAGGTAGTTTTCAGCAGCCTGCAGCCAGCCACCGCAGCCGCGAAGTGGCTCTCAAAAAGGCAGCGGCTGGGAGGCTTCTTTGCCAGCCACTTACCAGGCAGTGGCGGCTGATTGGGGGCTGCCGAAAACTACCACTTGTCTTGTGGAGTCTAGATCAGCTGCCATGGGAGAAAGGTAAGCAGCCCGAACAAAGAGACAGGGGGAGAAACGGGGCTAGGGCCAGAGCTGTCGAAGCCAGGGAAATGGTGTGACACATGAGACTGGTGAAGGGAGGGCAGGGTGGCATGGAGGTAGATAGGTAGAAATTCTATCTTTTTCTGTGGGCGTGGCTTGGTGGGAGGTCATGTGGGCCTAGGCGTGAGTGATGTCAAGTTGGCCACACCCACTCAGCCTCATAACTTTGAAACTCACCACTGACTGAGACCATGTTTAAAGTGTTACATGGCTCAGGACTTGATTATCTTTGGGACCACCTGTTCTCAATGATTTCTACCTAGCCATTAAGTGCTAGGAGAGAAGGCTTCTGCCAGTCCTTCTTCTAATTTTGTGTTTCTCGATCTTGATAGCTCTAAGATATGTGGACTTCAATTCCCTGAATTCCCTATCCAGTATATTAGCCAGAGAATTCCGGCTAAGATTTGCCAAGATTGAGAAACACTGATCTAAGTAATGGCATCTGTAGGTAGAGTATCTTTAGGGATTAATCCTCCCTCTTCCCAAGATTAGATCACCCCCAACTGTCCTAGTTTCATAAATCAATTAAGACCTTGTTTTTCAATGAGTTTTTTTTTGGGGGGGTCTGGTTTGTCTTTCTTGCAGCAGAACATTATAGGTAATTGGACTGTTTGTTGCATTTGTATATTTCTTCTCTTGTTTCATTAATTTGTGTTTTTAAACTCATTACTATATTTAGGCCTGTAGGCCCCACAGAGTTTGTTTAGTGAATAGAGTGGCATATAATTCTAGCAAATAAATGAATGTCAAACATTGCATATATATATATGCAATGTTTGACATTCATTTATTTGCTAGAATGCCCTCAGTGCAGTAGAATAGTTTTTCCAAAAGTTTTTAATCCTATGAGAATTCAAAACAATTCTTGTCCTTTTTGTGGTTTTTCCTTCTTGTTTTGGACAAAAAGCAACTGAAATACATGTTCCTTTGTAGAAACCATGTCAATATCACCCCTCTTGAATCACATTTCTATTCTATTGATTCAGACTCCTTGAAATACAAATGGTTTATGCATTTCCTAGACAAGAGAGATAAACATGATGATATTTGATTTATCTTTTGCATATTGGTTGCTCTGTCAGTCAGATTTCAAAGTTCTTATACCATTTGATTAAAAAAAAACCTCCAAAATTATTCTTTGTCAAGAAACAAAACAAAGAAATTACCACATCTAAAAGCGTATGCAGTACCACTGTGATTAAAAAAAAAGAAGCCAGACAAAAACCAAAATACAGAACAATGTTGTCCTTTTTCTTTTTCTGTGTGCTGTTGCTTACTTGATCTCCTAAGGATACTTTGATCTACTGAACTCCTCCTGAAAAGCAGGATTGTACCTCTCTGTAGCATAGATGTTTTATTTCTCTGATGTTGCAGTTTCATTTACATCTCTGGATGCTTGGGAAGCTGGACTGGAAATGACTCAAGAGTTTCTGATAAAAATAGTAGCAATGCCCTTATAGGCCTAGGGTTAGGCAGATTATTTTTTTAACCAGGGAAGGCTTAAGATCCACTAGTAGGACAAATGTTTTTGTACAAAAAGAAACTGGTGCTGTGCTTCTTATGTTCAGGTAAAAGTATTCAGGTAGTCACTGACTTACAACAGTTCATTTAATGACCATTCAAAGTTACAATGATGGCGGGATTCACTGACCTTCCCTACCAGTTTGCAAATGTGAGCACGCACGAACGTGCGCTCCAGTGGTGGGATTCAACTGTTTTTACTACCGGTTCTGTAGGCGTGGCTTGGTGGGCATGGTATGGCTTGGTGGGCGTGGCTTTGTGGGCATGGCAGGGAAAGGTTAGTGCAAAATCTCCATTCCCTCCTGATCATCTGGGACTTGGGAGGCAGAGAATAGATGGGGGCAGGGCCAGTCAGAGGTGGTATTTACCGGTTCTCCGAACTACTCAAAATTTCTGCTACTGGTTCTTCAGAACTGGTCAGAACCTGCTGAATACCACCTCTGGTGTGCTCGCTTTGCATGCATGTACCATGTCTGCGCATGCGCACCACCCTCTGAATGACACTGAAAAAAGTGACTTAGGACCATTTTTTACACTTACAACCTTTGTAGCATCCCCATGCGCATGTGACCAGAATTCAGATGTTTGGCAACTGGTTCATACTTATGGCTGTTGCTGTGTCCAAAGTCATGTGATCACGTCTTGCAACCTTCTGACTTAGCCCAATCAATGGTGAAGCTAGAGTCACGTAACAACCGTGTTACCAACTTTAACAACTGCAGTGATTCACTTAACAACTGTGCTAAGAAAGGTTGTAAAATGAAGCAAACTCACTGAGCAACAGAAATGTTTGGCTCAATTGTGGTCATAAGTCGAGGACTACCTGTACCAGTAACAAAGTTGGTGTTGGGAAGTAGAAAGCAACAGACTCCCCAGCAAACTAAGATGTTGGCAAAAGGATGACATTCATATAATGACATAATCAATCAATTGCTGCAACTAAGTAGTTACTTCAGGACACAGGTATCAAACTCGCCATGTCACATTGCCATCACGTGACGTTTTTCCCATTCACCGAGCTGGGGTGGGCATGGCCTGTGTATGACACATCCGCTCCATGGGCCGCCAGTTTGACACCCTTGCACCAGGAGATCTGATGCAAATACATGTCTTATGGTTGATTATGTCATCAAATGCATATCATTTCTCACTCCCAACTGTTTCTGAGAGATATACTGTATACCAGGGGTCTCCAACCTTAGCAACTTTAAGTCTGGTGGACTTCAACTCCCAGAATTCTGGGAGTTGAAGTCCACCAGGCTTAAAGTTGCCAAGGTTGGTGAGCCCTGCTGTATACCATACAGGGCAAACAGAGAGAGCCATGTAAAACAAAAAATGAGATATAAGGAAACTGAGCTGTATGGAGTTTTGCTTTACTCATCCTAACAGCAGAAGGTAAAAGCAGAAAGATCAAAAGAAAAAAGATAGGTCAGTTGCAACAACACTGCCCAGCTGCCAACCACTTCTAACTCTGAGACATAAGCACCTCACGGCCAATTACAATATCATCCAGGAGAAACAGATGTAAGGTTTGAACTATATATGAGACTTGAGTTTAAAGTGTGCTGTAGCTGGGATGATGGTGGTAATGATTACTATTATTAGCATTTCAAGTCCTGTATCTCCAATCAATGTATATTTATTATGACAATTATTAGTATTTCAAGTATCTCCAGTAAGAATATCTTATTATAGCTGTGACCTTAAATCACCAGCTGCACGTTTTCTGGTTTACCAATCGTGAAGCTGGATGGAAGAGATGAATGCTTCTTTAGATTTGGGGTGTTTCAATTAAACAACAATTCAGCTTCTCTTCCTCCCTTCTTTATTTGCAATAGAACCCCAATACTTCACCTAAGTATGCCCAAATATGCCTTATTAAGGTCAACCTAGTACCCAGAATGTCTGCAGGTCAAGATGGCAGCCACAATGCTGCATTCCACAGAAAATAACAGGCAGAGCTTTGGTCATATTATTGTGGCTGCCATTTTGACTTTTTTTAAAAACCACAACTTGCAGATCTGCTGCTGCCATTCTTTCTCCCCTCCCTCCCCTTTAAGAAGATTAGCTCAGGAGTGGGATTCACTTATCTTCCCTACCAGTTTGCGAATGGGAGTGCAGTACACGTGCTGCATCTGCGCATGTGCACCACCTTCTGTGCATGCACAGTGCTCGCGCATTACATCGGGATGTGTGGGCAGCCACCCCTGTCAGTTCTCCCAAACCAGAAAGAACCAGCTGAATATCACCTCTGGCTCAGGTGTTTCTTCCCTTCCCATCTGCTCACAACTCCTGCAAATTTAAAGGGGCTGAGAGACCTTTTGCAAACATACAAAGATGACTTCCCCAAGATGGCCTCCCCCATTGCAAGGTGTCATCTTTCTGCAGGAAATAGAAGAGGCACAGGAGGTACGGATCTCAGGCTGCCTGGAGGATGGGTGTAAGCCCAGTGCCCAAAATTCAACCTGACCCCAATCAGAAATAAAGACAGAAAAAACAGATAAAAGCCCTAAATATGGGTTTTTGCAAACCCAACTGAATAAGCTACATAATAATACCCTTGTTTTAGGCCAGAGGTGTGAAACTGGTAGCCTGCAGGCCAGATGCATCACATGCAGGTGACATGGCAAGTTTTACACCTGTGCTTTAGGCTAAAGTTTTAAGCTGAGCAGAGAGACAACCCCCCCCACTTGATCCAGTTCAAACTGGGCTATTTTTTCAAATGAGCAAAATCTGATCAGTGAACACCCAACATTTTGCAGCCAATAACAGCTTTACAATGGCTTTGCTGTCTTTTGTTGTCTTATCTAGTCTCTTTTCAAAGTATTTCTCTTCAAACTTTCATTATTTTTCTCCCATGATTCCAACTCATAAACAGAATAAATTAAACTGAAAATGATTAACTTCTCATTTTGAAAATGGGGAACTCTTTATTGGTGATAACCTTCTAGCAAATGTGTTACATTACCTCTAATATTCTTGTTTAGTCACAGAGAATGCAAAATGTTTTTATCAAGTAATAATGCACTGAAGCTGATAATTTTGTTTCATTTTCTTATTTAAACAATTTGTATGGCCACGCATTTCATTGCTGCAATTTTTATATTTTGTTTTCTTGGAAAACTGAACCAGAAGCTCATGAGGTGGGTGGGGGAGTGTATATTTTCTAAAGACCTATTCTAATAGTTCTGAAAGGTTCAGATGATTATTTTTGCAAGAGTTTTAAAGTGATTGGAGACCTCCGTGGAAGAAATGGCAAACTGAAGAGCGGAGCAGACAACCATGATGAAGAGCTGGTGAATAGAACATCTCTTTATAATACCTCTGTGGACACGGAGAGGATTTGAGATTGCCCACAAGTGCTCAGGATAATTGTTCTAATAAGGAAACTGCAAGACAGAAGGTTTAGAGCAGTGATGGTTAACCATTTCGGCACTGAGTGCCGAAACTGGAGCGTGCATTCTCCGGAGCGTCGGAACCCAGAAGAGAGCAGCTGATCAGTGTGCATGCATGCAGCAGCCAGTTGCTCTTCTGGATTCCATCATGCACCTGCACTCTGGACAGCTGCTCTCTTCCGGGTTTGTGTAAAGACTAGCTGTTTGGCACGCATGCACATGATGGAACCTGGAAGAGCACCTGGCGACAGCATGCGTGCCCACAGAGGGGGCTCTGCATGCCACCTCTGGCACATGTGCCATAGGTTCACCATCACAGGTTTAGAGCTTTTGTTCATACACATATTGATTTAAATTTGAATGAGCCCTACCACACATTGATTGAAAACTGTACCTAAAATAATGTTAGAAAATTGCTGTGTTGATCTACAGTAGTTAAAAACCAGAAAGATAGTGATAGTCATTTTAACTGGTGCCTAAATTTGTTTGACTGATGTGGGGTTTTAATACATAGGGATGGGACAGAGAAGATAAGACAGTAATACAGTTTACTGGGAAAGTAGTTACAACTTCCTACACAAGATTAGAGGCAACTTCACATACTCTTCCACTAATGTGATATATATCATTATCTGCCAACAATACCAGTTTGGATTATTCAGGAGAAACACAAGCCAGATTTTGTGCAAAAGATTTAATGGAAACAATTTAAATATCAGGACTCAAAACAAGGATGAAGACAGAGCATCTCAACCTCCCAGGACAATCCATTATTGAGCTCTGTTCATTTGTTTGTTTATATTAAGAATGTTCCTGTAATAAAAGATAAATCCAAAAAAGGAAAGAAAAACAAAAAGATGCAAGAAAGGAAAAGGAAAATTAAAGTTAAGAAATATATAAATGACCCCTAACCTTCTTTTCAACCAATTACAATCTATTGTTCCTTCTCCCTCTTAAATATTTTGCAAAATCCTTCATTCCCTCATTTAGTTCTGCATCCTTCCAAACCATAAATCATCAATTTTTTTTCTTCTTTCAGCAAAAAGTTCCTACAAGATTTCCAGTCTTTCAAAAAGACATTTGTTGTTTGTTCTCTAACTCAGTTTTGGCAATTCTGCAAATTCTGACATTTCCACAATCCATTCCTCCACTGCGAAACTTTCAGTATTGACAGTCTATTATAAATCTCAAAGTAGCCCTTTTGGAATAAAGAAACTTTCCCAGCAAATTGAGTGTGAGACTGCTGAGTGTGAGACAGGCTATCTCAGAAGGCCGGGACAAACACAATGAGTTTTTAACATATTGCCAGTTACTTGATAAGAGGTTTGCAACTTGTTTCCCCCAAGAAATTCATATTCAAACATAAGCAAAATAAAATCATCTTCCTTCTCTAGTTAACACAACTGACAGACTGTTTTTAGACCTTTAAACAGGGTGATTATTAGTGCATCACTTTATACTTAGTGAATTAGTTTATATATTAGTGTGACTTGCATCAATAATTAAGTCACACTATTTTTATATATAACTGCCTTTATGTCCCAATAATATGAGACATTCACCTAAGAAAACAGCAAATATGGCATGTATAATATATAGTATGTATTCTGACAAATAGTAACTATAATAGGATTTTGAACTTATGGGCTAAAAATAATACAGTTTCTGATGCAACATGGGAAAAAATTCTAGAAGCCACATTTCAACCCACACACATATTCCCATTTTAGCTAAACCATGCTAAATGGCTTTGAAAGTGGTTTCTTTTAAGTACTTTCCAAAAAGAAAAAGAAAAGAAAAATCTGCTTCCCCCCTTCACTAAAACATCAGTTAAACAAAGAAATTACAACAGTAA
The DNA here is from genome assembly GCF_051295495.1 of Thamnophis sirtalis. Classification (NCBI taxonomy): domain Eukaryota; kingdom Metazoa; phylum Chordata; class Lepidosauria; order Squamata; family Natricidae; genus Thamnophis; species Thamnophis sirtalis. The sequence continues at coordinate 108,358,479 of NW_028261386.1, read as the reverse complement.
GGAATTGAGAATCTAGCAGAATTTGTAGAACGGTGAAATATAGGTATTGCCTTCACAGGAAACACCCCCTCTTTCCATTTTACATTGATGGTGTAAATGAAGAGATGATTACTGTGGGAAGCCTTGCATTACATGTTGCTGGTTTCCAGAAACCTGACAGCAGAGAATCACAGTTCAGAGAAAATCACCTTCCTGTATATAAAGGATCCATGCTGCAGAGAAATTCTTCTGCAAACATAGAAATCACCTTTATATATCTCTCCAATTCCGGGAGGGAATACTCAGACCCTTCCCATGTTTGACTGAGAATACAAAAGTAACATCCGGACAAGCTATAGATAATGTTTAAAGAAGTGGAAACATGAAAACTTTACCCAACCTTCCTTCATTTCTCCTTTAAATGAGACTAAAGAATTTGGAAAAACCAAACTTGGTATAGTAGTTAAGGCTGGAACCGGGAGATTGTGAATTCTTTCCTTCCTGCACTGGAGAGAAATATAAAGATGGTTTTCTCTGAACCATGGTAGGCTCAATAATAAAAAGCAAGAGACAATTATTTTGACTTAGAAGGACATTTATTGTAGAAGCAATGCAGAACCTGGTGGCAGAGTGAAAAGGGAAATCAGCTAGAATCCCTGTGTAGCCACAAATAAACAAAGTCCAACCCCCTTTGAGCTTACCTAACTGGTTGTTAGTTGGAAGATTCCTTTGCAAAGACTTTTGGCAATAAGTCAATTTGATTGAACCTTCAAGTGTGGTTTATTCATTTTTACAAAACAAATTCATCCCTTCATCATTTGGCTTATTAACTAAATCTATCCTTTCAGTAGAGATCTAACATACTGAGATAAAGAAATGATTTACCTGCATTGTCTGCAATTCTGCTGATCAGATCTCATGAGAAGCAAGTCCTGTTTGATATATTTTAGCTAATGTATTGGCAGTGGTTGGGCAGTGGATCTAGTGTATTGGTAAATCCCAGTGTCAGAAGCATTAGACCTCTCATTTACTGTTTCTTCCCAAGCAAGGAAATTAATAAAGCTCATCAGTTGATTAGTAGAGGTCAAAGAATATATATTTATTCAATCCAAATTTCTCAAGCAACTTAGGTGGATGCCCACACATTGCCTGTCTTTTTATGTCCCTTTTTGAGGTATTTTTTGGTTTAAAGTTTTAACCAATCATGATCAATGGAACAGAATGTGTTAGCTTATTGCAAGAGTTCCTGCTCTATCAGCATGAACATCTTCCTCCTGAACAATATTTCCTTCCTTTTACATTCTGTGAAAACAGATATTTCCTTATCCTAGAATTAGGACAAACTTCCTTATTTATAGTTAACAGTTGTCTCGTTATCTAGAGCTAAAACAATGAACATTTTATCTTCCCTATACGTATCTTGTTCTATATATAAGATATATGTCTTCCTTTACATAGATTTTGCTGCATGATATGTTCACTTGTTTATGCTGACAGGAACTAGTATTGCTATCTTTACTTATTGTAAAATATTACAACGCCAGTACATAGATATTGTCTTTATGTTTTAATGAACATTTTAAGGGTTAGGGGTTATTATGTTTTTTTTTTACTGAAGTTATTCTATTTTGTTATTGTTAACTGCCCAGAGTTATTTTTTTAAGATAGGCATAAACAAGCTATTCACAGTGCCTGTTTCCCTCGTTTTTCCCCATGACTCACAGTATTTAATAAATGTTGATACCTTTCCATGGAATCTATACAACATTTGTCACAGGAAGAAAAGAATCCATTCAAATAGTTCTCAGCAAAGCCCAGATACTGTTTTATTCATTTCTGCATTGTCATGGCACCTTCACTTGTGGTCAAACTGTGAAATCAATTGCCTACATTTGCAGCATTAATGACTCACCAGCTGGATCTGGAGGGCACCTTCAAACCATTTTTCTCCTTGAGCTTCACATTCCCAAATATTTTTTGAGGAGACCAAATTGCTTTCTTTACCACCTAGTTCATAGATGGTATTAGGATTGCAGAGAACTGAAGGCTGAAGTGGATCGAGCAATGACTGGTGCCAGAGAAAGGATTGTCCATAAGTTTGAAGACTTGAACTGCCCTGTGCTTATTTTAATGTGTTTCTCATGATGGAAAGAATCAGAGGTGGGTTCCTACCAGTTTGGACCGGTTTAGCCAAAAAGGTAGTAACTTGGACTGCCATGCCCCTGGAAAAAATATGTAGTTAACCATCATGACAAATGAGGCCAATAAATTGGGCTTCAGGAGATTCCAGTATCCCAATTGTGACCAGAATTACAATGAAATTGAATTGTGATTTTGTATCAGAAGTCATAAGGCTGTATATAGTTTCTTCTCTTACTTCTCTTCTCTTCTTCTCAACATGTTTACCCTTGGTAGGAAGATGCTATTCTGCATTTGCATTCTTATATATGAATGGGATTGTGTCTCCATTGAGGTGTATGTGAAGCCATGCAGGCCGAAGCACCAGATCAGAATTCATGTGTTTATGTGCAAAATAATTCACCAATATTTAGCTCATTCAATTTCTATATAATGTGTCTTGCTATTATTTGTTGCAGGATTCTTTTGAAATTTCCAAGCACTATTAGAACCAAATCTGCCATTCTATAGCCTTACACACTGTGAAATGCAAATGATTTTACTCAAAAACCTTACAGAATGAAGATATGCCAGTATTAATATAGCCTGAATAGGATGGTAGATAAAAAAAGTCAAGTTAATATACACATTGCCTAAAAATAACCTTAATCTTCATACTGTGTCTTTCACACATAATACAAAATCGGCTGGACGATTTCATTAAAAAATATGACCAATATTTCTCTCCCTACACAATATATCTTAAAAATATGTGTACGCATACCAGGGGTGGTTTCTCGCCCCGTTCCAACCGGTTCGGTTGGAACGGGGCCGGCGGCATCCTCATGCACGTGCGCAGTGCACGCATGCGTACTAGTGTCTGTGCGATGCTCCAGCTGCTCCTGGAGGATCGTGCAGGTGCTGTATGCGTCCTGCACATGCGTGGAAGCGCAGAACTTGTCAAAACCGGGCAAGGAGCGCGGGCAGGCGGGTGGGCCCTTCGCCGTTCCCGGAAGTTACTTACTTCCGGGTTCCCTGACCAACCAGTTCGCGGGGATCGCCGCAAACTGGTTGAAACCCACCCCTGACGCATACAAAGCTTGAATGTGTCCCTATGTTTATGTGCCTTCTAGTAGGTGGGATGTGATTGTTAGTATCTTGCAAGATAGTTTCTAGATTGTAGATCTTAGCTTGTATAGAATAATATGAGCACACTTGGAATAAAATTGAACTTTGGTTGTATTTGAGGCATATTTGTGTCAGCTCTTCAAAGCAGATCTGGTCAACAAACAGATTTCACAAGAAATACTGAAACTCTCTTTATAAAGGATTTCATAACTGAATCTTGAAAATCTGACAGTGTTTTCCCTCCCTCTGCCTTGCTTATACTAAAGGGAATTAAGTCAAAGTCATTTTAACTTTCTTTCTACTGTTATCTTCTTCTCCTGGATTTACATTGTGTTTTGTTAAGTATCACAAGCTTTCTCCAATGTCAACCCTATGTTGGAAGAAATATCCATCTGGTTCAGTTCCAAGCTGGGAAAAAGACACTGGAAAGGTGGAGGCTGATTGGAAAGATGGTTTAATGATGAAGCAGAAGCACATGGGTGATTCTGGGCAGCTGACCACAAGGAGTTGAGAGTGAGGGGTTTTTATACCTTCTCTTGGGCTTTGAACTTGAGCTTCCTGTTCCTGTGCAAGAAAATGTATTCTATTGGCTGTTGTAGGGGGCATAGCTGGCTCTGTAGCTATGTTTGGTTGAAGTTGGGAGGGTGATGCAATGTCCTTAGGAAATTGTTCAATGTAGGGAACTCTACTGCTAGATGGTAGTGGGTTAACCCTACCTTTGTTCAGACCTTGTTGTAGGGAGTAATAGATTACCAAATCTGCATTTCTAAAGCTGTCCCAGCTTAGTATCTCCTTGGGGGGGCGGGCATAGAACAAGAGCTGAGTTCCTATCTCCCTTAAGATTTTTATTTCTTTTAGAGGAAATATTTTATCCTGCCTTTTTTTAATATTTCTCAAAATATTTCGATCTTCAAGGAGGGGGGGGTAGCTTCCCACACTTGTATATCTCTATACCTTGCCAAATGTGCCCAATCTAACTAGCATGCCTTTATTGTTAGCTGAGAATGATGCTGGTAGCTTTGTCTACGCATTCTCTAAATTACAAAGCAAACATTTGAGAGTATTGCTTGATTAAAACCATGATGGTCAACAGAAATCAGTGCCTATGGATCTATTTCAGTGATGGTGAATCTTTTTGGCACTGAGTGCCCAAACCAGAACGCATGTGCATGTGTGCGTGCAGAAGCACCAGAAATCCAAAAAGCAGCTGGCTGGCATACCCATGCCTGTTTTTTGGTTGTTTTCAGGCCGTTCTCATGCCATTTATTTGGCTGTTTTCAAGCTGGGTTTTTTTGCCATTTCAGCCTAAAAACAACCCAGAAAATGGCCTGAAAACAGCCTGGAAAATGGCCTGTGTTTTGGTCATTTTGGGGCCATTTTTAGCCATTTTTCAGGGTGTTTTCAGGCCATTTTCTGGTGCTGCAGCTCCCATGAACACCAGCTGTTGGAACCCAGAAGGGCAGCTGGCTACAGTGCGCGTGCCCATAGAGAGGGCTCTGCATGACATCATGGATCTATCTGGTGACAACCATGGCCCATAAAATATTGTATCTTGAAACATAAGAGGAATAAATAGTAAAAAAAATTAAACAAAGGATGAATCTGAACCAATAAGGTGACTAAACCATTGAAAATGTGATGTATTGACTTTTAAAGACATATCTGGGAGGAAAATCCAATGGGATGGGCAGCATCTGGTTTGGAAAAATGTAAATGTTTTAGAAAATACTGATAGGACCACTGCTGGAGATGGTTTACTGGATGGATAAAAAAAGAAGGGGGAAAGGCCATGAAAAACGTTCATGTCAACAAAACGTTTTAAACTACATGATATATGCCGTAAATGTTCCCATGGCACTGCTAGTAAGCTCCAAGCCAAGTTGAAGGAGCTAAAATGTTTGGCAGCAAATAAAAAACACAAAGTAGCATAACAGAAAAGAATGGAACAGAAATTATCAGTGGGCTATTTTATTCCTAGATACAAACTCCATAGGAAAGTAAAGAAATTTAGAACTGATCTTGGGACAAGTATGAAGAGCCATTTAGAGGGGAAAGAAGAAATGGGTCATTATGGGTGATTCAGATAGAATTCCTTTCTTAGAAGGAATCTAAGAAAGAAACTCAAAATAACCCTGGCTAGATTTTGTTCAGTTTAAGATGGTACAGGGGGAAAAAATTGGACAAGCTTTCGAGATTCTGTTGATATACCCTACAATATAAAATAACATTCCTGAAAACTTGCGGTATCAATTTCTTGATTTGGCCTATCTTGCCAGGGTGACACAGATGAAAGTAAAGCAGCAAAAGTGTTGGGTTTTATATCAAGAATGATATAAAATCTAGCACACTGGAAAACTATATTCTGTCACAGAATGATTATGGATGGCCATATCTGTCCACAATCATAAAATAGGTTTGTTGGGGATGGGACATAGTTTAGTACAAAAAGTACATTGAAGGCAGACTGTGAATATAAGGATCTCTGCTGATTGGCTATTTTAGGGCCCAAAGAGTTCGACGGAGCCCTACCACTCAGCTGAAGATTAAGCAATTTTGTACTGGGGCAGTGGCAGGGGTGCGTTCCTGCCAGCATTACTACTGGTTCGGTGCCTGAAAAATTTTGCTCTGTGTGTGTGCGCATTTGCACTTTAAAAGGTCTGCGTGCGAACACACCATTAAAAAGGGGGGAGGAATTACATTTTTTCAATGAAGATTGTTCTGCACATGTACAGAACAGAAAATAAAGATGGCGATGCCCATGATAGACCCAGTATGGTCACTTGTCTGGCCGAGTTACAACCTATTCAGCAGAACCAGTCCATACTGTTAGGAACCCACCTCTGGGCAGTAGGTATGGTTTCATTCTCCCCCTTGGTGGCAACAACATACTGTATTTCGCTGGATCAACCTCTTTTCCATCTCTTGAGTGGTAGTGGTGATAGTGACTTGGGAATGACTGGTGCTTATTCCAGATGGCCATGAATGTCTGGTTCTCGCCAAGATCAAAGGTTGTAAGGTCTGCTGGTTAGGTTCTTGGATTATTTGAGACTGTGACAATTTGTACTAGCTTCCCTATTACCAGCTTCCCTTATTACCTGAAAATAAGACCTCCCCAGATAATAAGCCCAATCGGAGTTTTGAACGCATACGCTAAAATAAGCCCACCCCAGAAAAGAAGCCCTCCCCAAAAATATTGCAACGTAGCAGCAGCCATGAGGTGACCATGCTTGCCACTTCCTGTACCTTTAAAATAATAAGACCTCCCTGAAAATAAGGCCAAGTGCTTATTTCAGGGGTCAAAAGAAAATAAGACCCTGTCTTATTTTCAGGGAAACATGGTATGTAGCAATCTCCTGACTCAAGCTGATAGATACATTTGCAGTGAAGGTTCCTAGATTGGTTCCAGGGGATTTTTTATTTTGTCTCTCAGAACATAGGGTCAAAGGCCATCTTGGCAACCGTGGGCACACCTGAGCTGCTAGGATTTTTGGTCTGATACCTGGGAGGGTCTATGACAATTTGTCGTGGCAACTCACCATGACCAACTCACTGCAGGACAACTCCTCGCCATGGCCATCTTGGCGATGGAACAAGAGTTACACTAATATCAAAGAAATGGTGGAATAGAATCATTTAAAAAAGGATACAAAAGGAGGGACAGAATGAAATATGAATGGCAAAAATTAAAATAAATAGAATTGTTAAATTGTGCCACATCCAGTTGTCCCATTGCAAATTGGCTACGGTGAGTTGTCTTGCAGCAAATTGGCTGTGGCAAGTTGCCCCATCTCCCACCTGGGAGGAGGACTCCTTTGTTTCTAACCATATTTTTATTGATCATTGTGAGTTGTCTAGAGTAATTTGTGAGATTAGGCATCCCTATAAGTCATGTAAATAAATAAATAAGATCTCACTGTCCTTGGTCCTGTGATATGTCTAGATCAGACATATCTAAACTGGATGAGCGGTGAATATGAAACAAGTGTAGTATAACTTAAGTGCAAAGTAACAAAGTCATTCTCCAGCATAGGAATTGGGAAATAATTGAGGCCATGTTTGGAAAACATGATATCAGCAGCAACCACTTGTGTTTTAGCTGGTCTTGATATCATTTCGGTATATACTTATATTGTATTTTTAAATCTTTGTTAGCTATCCAGAGTTGTATTGGGCAGCCATATGAATCTATTAAAATAAAATAAAAATACTGTCACCGTTCCAAATATCATCCAAAATTAAATCAGAGTCCAAGGCAGAGCTTTCCTCAAAGTTCCAATTTATTAAGAGAGACATGTTGGTACATCCGTGGAAACCCGAATCTGAAAACTTCCCGGGGTTCCCACCCAGTTGAAAGTTCATGATCTTGCTCCCACACTCACAAGTCCATCACATGGTCCAATCTTCCACTGCCATGCTGGCAGTTCCACCCATCCAGTTCCGGTCAGGTTCAGAGGTGTAGAGAACAAAAGATGACCTTGGGCTTCTAGAAAGGATTTTTTTTTATTTTGACAACAACACATTCTACTCCTTACTATTCCCAATTCCCCACTAATGCAAAAGCATAGTAAAATATTAGAGAGTGTAGCAGGCCAAATATCCAGCAAGGAATATGACTGCAGGCCTGACAGATGTCCTAACTACTTATATCCATTGTTGGAGGTCTGATATAGCAGAAGCTTCCTGCTTTTATCAGATTGACATAAGCAACATGGCAGTGTCATGACACAACTCCACCCTTTTCAAACACAATGCCCCTACAGAGGCAGAACTTGCACCATGTTGTTACAATACCTTTTTTTATTATTCTGCACCCCACCTTCCGCAGACCCACTGGGCTCTGAGTTGTCTATAACTTGCACTAAAAAACATAATGGGTAACTCAGTGAAGCTATCCATTCAGTCTACAACAACTGTGGAAAAGACAAATTGCATGCCTGAATTATTAAGAAAAAGACAGAAAACTGCTGACACTGTAATGCCTTCATACAAATCAACAATTATTTCCACATCAAGAAATGACATTTAGCTCTAGTTATCACATTCGAGGAAGGTTCTAATGGAATTGGAAGAAGGACAAACAAGGGGAACTGAAATGAGCAGGAAACTTAAGCATTTACTTTACAAGGAAGGAAGAGTCAAAATGTTTTGAAACCCCTCAGCTTAAAAAAAAGGAACTACGGTAAGTCAAGGTGTAAAATAATAGGGCATGGCATGGAAAAAATTAACAGGAAGAAAGTTCCTCTCTCAGAACAGTTCTGGTCATCCAACACGATTGGAAGAACAGAGAAAATAATACATTTCTTCTAAGGCATATGAAATCTGATGAACAAATCTAGACAACCACTAGATGGTGGCAAACAGGTATAGAAACCTCTAACTCCATGCTGCCATCCAGTGGTGTAGATTTAAAAGAGGGCTGGATAAATTGCTGCCCTCTAAGGGTCATGTAGCTTTAAAAGCGGATTGAATCAGCTCATAAAATTCACTTCATGTTGTTGTACTTTAATTCAGTGCCACCTAACAACTAAAACCATATGACTTCATGAATCACAAAGGCCAGTCTTCATCAACCTGTATGTCCCCCAAATGCCATGATGGACAATGGTTAGAATGCAGTATTGCAGGCTAACACCAGTGGTGGGTTTCAATTTATTTTACTACTGGTTTCATAGTCACACCCACGCGCTTGTGCAATGCTTCTGCATATGCACAGAAGCATCTGGGCAGATGGGCGGTGCCTCCCACCACCGTCACTACCCGTTCGCCTGATCCAGAGTGAACCAGCAGAAACCCACCTCTGGCTAACACCCAGGAATTCGATCCTGACTGGCTCAATGCTCAAGTTGACTCAGTCTTCCAATACTTCCAAGGTCTTTAAAATGAGGAGCCAGATTGTTGGGGGACATATGCTGACGTCTGTAAACTGTTCAGAGACTGCTGCAAAGCACGATGGAGCTGTATATAAGTCTAAGTGCTGTTGCTATTGCTATATTCAGTTATCAGTTTCAAGCATTTCCAGTTGATTGGCCATTGCTGCAGGATTTTGGAAGTCAGCATTCACACTCCTTTATTGAACAGTTACTCTTAAAGCATAAGCCAAAATGGATGTTCTTGAAGCTTATTTTTATTTATGCAATGATCTTTTGCACAAATAAGGAGCCTGTAGGGAGGGATTCTATGGTCAACAATTGGAATACTGATTGTTTTAGCATAAGAGAGATGATGGAAAAACTTTAGACTGCCTGAAGAGAAGTTCCCTGGCAAGGTAGTCATTTGGAGAGGGCAAGTTAAGACCATTCTTTTGTTCTTCGTTTGGTTGTTGCTTTTTTGTAAGACTTTTGCTTAATATTATCTTTCTGCAATTAGTTACATGCAATTAGTAACTCAAGATGAAATTAGATACAAGCTATATAATGCAAAGAATTGAAGCAGCATTGAGAGGAAACTGGTAGGCGTTTGTTATGCAGCATCAAGGAAAATAACTTGGATGCTAAAAATCCAGTTGAACAGGGCTGTAATTGGAGTGAGCTAGAAGTGGAAGAAATTAAGAGAAATTGACATTAAGACAGATTGGGAAGTTTAAGAGGAGAAGAATTGCGCAATGCGTTTTGACTGGGAATGGATTGTGGTTGATATGGCTGAAGGGAAAGAATAGATAAAATTCAGACAGACTAGCAAGGAGGAAGTTTGAGTAGGATCAAGTAGCTAAGAGGAGGATAACTTGTTCCATAAGACTTTTGCAAAGCAGTTGAAATTATTATCAATAGAATTGATAGTTTGGATATATAGTGTGATTTTGACTGCCCCCTTTGAGAAGTCCTTCCAGCTATTCAGTGAAGCAGAGAGACCGCCTGCTGGCTCAGAAGCAGCCTCTTGGGATGAAAGGATTCATTCCCACGGAGTTCAATGACTACCACTGCTTAAACTTATTCTTGTACCTGCCAGCTTCTTTAAGATAGGCCAGGTCATGGAACAGACCACACAAAGACTACTGCTACTCAACTTTATTGTTATTAGATATAATAACAGATTCTTGCAAGCCTACCAGACCATCCCTCTGCCCATCTTATGGTATATCAAAGGAAGTCAAGGTGGTGTTATTGTGCATTTCTTTCTCACACTTTCTTCTTTCCCAGGACTGAGTTGCTGTTTACTTAATATTTATTGCATGCCTTCTTCAAGGTTATCTCCAAACCTGTCTACAGTGCCTGAATATACTACTTGTACAACACTATCTGTCTCTCTGGCTAGTTATTCTGAATGCAAGAGATAAAGCTGCTTATCTGTCCATAATTAGAGGTTAGAGTTGTTTTTAATTAGACTGGTGGAGAGAATGGGGGAAACGGCCTCTTTACAGTGGAAAGTTTGACAGCTGGCATGGTTAAAATGGTTGGAATAGATGGAAAGGGAATGGAAGATTCCCTCGGAGATCTGTTTCCCAAATTCTGGACTCACTTCCCAGGTATATACAAAAAAAACTGCTTATATCGAAACAAAGCAAAATGTGGACCTTCAACTTATATTGGTAATTAATTACAAGTGCTTAAGTATTCTCCCCCCCTCCAGATTTTTTTCTTACAACACAGAAATATGTCTTTATCATTCTAATGTGAGTCTTTAACTGTGCTAAGAATTGTCTTAAGGAAAAGATCTATCCTCATCCCACAACTGAAGCAGTGGTGGGATTCAAATTTCTAACAGTTCTGTGGGCATGGCTTGGTGGGCATGGCAGGGGAGAGTTACTGCAAAATCCCCATTTCCTCCCAATCAGCTGGGACTTGAGAGGCAGAGAATAGATGGGGGTTTGGCCAGTCAGAGGTGGTATTTACTGGTTCTCCAAACTACTCACAATTTCTGCTACCAATTCTCCAGAACTGGTCAGAACTTGCTGAATACCATCTTTGACCTGAAGTCTAAACTCTTTGATTGTCAATAACATTACCAGCTATCTTTATAAAACACATGTCCTTTGCATTGAACAACTTTCTGGATGCAGCCTTTCTCTCTATAGTAGTCACAGGCCATAGAAAAGTTGTGCCAGTTGACTTTGCAAGATTGGCTCAAACATGTGACAAATGCAGGGGGAAAGGAAAAGATGCACCTAATATAGACTGCTATGTGCCTAAGATACTCCAGAAGACCTCCCAAGCATATGGTAATTTGGGAAGGATAACATAAAGGAGGCATTCTGCATGTCCCATTGGTTTGGGAGTTTCAGTTCATGGGATCTAAGAGGGTCTTCTCAGCTGCTGCTGCCCCTGCCTGATGAATCTTATCCCAGAGGCAAGGTGAGCCCTGGGATACTCTTCTGGTTTTCCAGAAGAATATTAAGACCTGGCTTTGCTAAATAGAACCGGAGTGTAAAAGTATGGGGTAGTTCTGGGTATATTCCTGTTGCCTTGTTAACCATCTTACCTTTGAATTTTTAGTCTGATTTATTTTTACTCGTATGTTTTAACTTGTTTTTAAACTCCTTTTTTAAGCTATGCTTTTATTCATATGGTGTTATGTCATTGTAAATCACCCACAGTCACTTAAGGGAGATGGGCAGTATAGAAATGAGAGAGAGAGAAAGAGAGAGAAAGAGAGGGAGGGAGATGGAAGAAGGGTTGGAGGCAGTCGTGGGATTCAACCATTTCGTACCTATTTGGGAGAACCCGTTGTTAACTTTCTAAGCAGTTCGGAGAACCGGTTGTTGGAAGAAATCTCATTTTGTTTTTTTTCCCACTTTACAGGGCTCATCCTGTAAGGAAGGCAGGAAGGAAACATTCTGGTGTTGTTTCTAGCCTAATCTTTATTGCCCTGCTTACAGGAACTGTCTCTCCAGTTAAACCTTATTATATTGTAACAGCTACGGCTGTTACATCAACATGAGTGATGTTGAGTTGGCAATGTCCACTCAGTCACATGATCTCCAAGCTCTGCCTACCCATCTGGTCATTAGGGCAGAGAACCAGTTGTTAAATTATTTGAATCCCACCACTAGATGGAAGGAGAGGAAGAGAGGCAGGTAGCAGGAAAGCAGACAAATGATTACTGTGCAATGGTTTCCCTAGGATTGGGAAGTGGTGTTATGATCTTATACAAGATCACACATATATATAAGAGGTGGCTATGTACTGAGGATTCAGATTGTACTGTACATTCAGATTTTGACTCCCTCTCCATGGATACTCATGTAGAAATTCGGTCAAGAAGTATAGTCAACTCTATGGAAACAAAACAGGGAGAGAACCAATCTAGAAATAAGGACAGATTTTCTTACAATTCGAAAAATTAACCAGTAGAACGGCTTGCTTTCAGAAGTTGTGGGTGCTAGAAGCTGCTATGGCGCAGAGGTTATAACTGCAGGCTACTTCTGCTGACTGACTGCTGCCTGTAATTTGACTGATCGAATCTCACAAGGCTCAAGGTTGACTCAGTCTTCCATCCTTCCAAGGTCAGTAAGATGAGGATGAAGAAGATTGTTGGGGGCAATATGCTGACTCTGTAAAAACCACTTAGAGATGGCTATAAACAGGGATGGGTTCCTGACAGTTCTAACCTCTTCTATAGAAGAAGTTCCACAAATCTACAGTGCAGTTTAGAACCGGTTCCAGCTCCCTCTCTCCACCCATCCTCACATCATCAAGATGAAGAGCGAGAGGAGGAAGTCTGGGAGTTGAAGTCCACAAGTCTTAAAACTGTCAAGTTTGAACACTCCTTGAGTTTTTTTCTAAAGGGTTAGGAGTGCAAAGGTCTTGTAACTTGACAGCTTTAAGACTTGCACACTTCAGTGCCAGAGTTCCTGAGCCAACATGACTGGAGGAGGAATTCTGAGAGTTGAAGTCCACAAGTCTTAAAGCTGTCAGGTTTAAACTTGACAGCTTTAAGACTTACGTACTTCAAATGCCAGAGTTTCTGAGCCAACATTTTGGTTGCTAAGCAAGAGCGTTGTTAAGTGAGTTTCACCACATTTTACAAGTCGTCCATGCCCACCCAGTCACATGGCTGGCAAGCCACTCCCACCTGGTCACATGGCAGCAAGCCACTTCCACCCAGTCACATGGCCAGCAAGCCACTCCCACAATGCAGGCTACCCCTACAGAAGAGGTTCTAAAAAAATTTGAAACCCACCACTGGTTATAAAGCACTGTGAAGTGATATATAAATCTAGGTGCTAGTGCTATTGCTCCCCATTGGAGGTTTTTAAGAAGAGGTTGGACAACCATTTGTCTGAAATGGTATAGGGGCCCCTGCTTGAGCTAGGGACCTTCCAACTTTATTATTCTGTTATCTATTCATAAATCTTGGCAGACATTTAATGACCATCCACATCTATGGCTGCAGATAAGGTTCCCCTAAAAGAAAGTGAAAATTGGCTAGCTTTCTCTCTTTCTCTCTTGTCTCCTTACAGCATGGAGGCCCACTTCTTTGGATTGTATAACATTGCTAAAAATAGTTCAATGGTTGACACGTTGAAGTGCCTTTTTATTTACACTGCATATTAATCTTAGTGATAATAGGCCCTTCATTATTCCTCACAATTGTCTGGGTTTTTTTTTCAGCTCTCATTTTCTTCAGTGTGTCCAGATTGTAAGCACTTTAGAACTGGGGGTGTACTAAACACGACAGGCCTGCAAAAGGGAGTCCAATTCATAACTAAGATTCTCCAGACTTGATGCTTGAATTTGCTACAGTTGAGGCTTTGAGAAGAATACCTTCCTTGACTGGAGGATCTTGGGGTATGAAAATTAAGCCATTGGTTGCATTGAAGGCAAAATCCTTCCTGCTAGTACAGTTCAGGCTACCAGAAAATATGACTTAAAATAAGCTTAAAATTGGTGAATTTTTTGACATGTATTTTCTTCACACAGGTTTTTTATTATTATTATTGAAAGTCATCTTATGATCCTCCAAACGACAAAGCCAAGAATGGACTCTAGCTTTGCATTATCTTCTTTTTTCATTTCCTATTTAAAGAAAGCATTTCATTGAAGCCACCCCAGCTCTAATAGAAATATGTTCTGATAAAATTATTAGGGGAAACGTGCAAGAGAGAACCACAAAGAAACCTTCAAAAATCACAACAGAAGGAATTAGAATTTTAAACATCAAAGCACTGAGCGTACTTTAATCATGGCAACCCGGGAGAGAAATACTTGGGGAGGGGGGTTATGTTTTTTATATTCTATATGTATTTTTATTTTAAAATTTGAAAGGATTGTTTAGAAAACCTTGCTCTTTTAACAGACACCTCAGAACAAAATGTAATTATATTTCAAAAGCACCTAAACAAATGTTAATAGGATGTGTCATTTTTATTCCATACAGTTAGTTATGTTCCCTTCAATGTGCCATTTGATGTAGATCTGAAGCCACCAGTGCTTTGCCAGGTCTGTGTTTAGTTTTCACACCATTTCTGCTTTGCTCCTCTTAAAACTAAAGTGCACAATTTTGTTAGAAATATAACTCAAGTAATAGAGAGGGCAAAAAAAAAAGAAAGAAAGAAAGAAAAACACGACCTTAGCTTCCAACTCCACTATATAGAATGCAGTTCCACCCATCTGATAATTGTCCTGAGGTGTTCACATTAAAACCTTAATCTTGCTTGAGAAAATCTCCATGGATAAAAGCATGTAATTTGTACACTGTACACACTGAACAGTGTATCGAGCTGTCAGGCATGGATTTATTAGTTTTCCTTGCCTTTGGCACACAGAGGACCACTTTTCTGTTCTACTGCTTTGGAATCCAACTTCACTGATTAGAGCTATTTCCATCATCTGATACAGCCTTTTGACTCCTCCAGAATCTTGACAGCAAATATTACAGAAACATAGGGAGTATAGCAAGCAAACATGGCTTGAGTTTGGGCTGAGTTTCCTTTGGGAATTCTACCGTTGAAACATGAGGCTTTCCCCCCTTCATTTAACCTCCTCTATCCGCTCCAGTTTGTGCTTCAGTGTTTCAGTTGTGATACATTTCCCAATAGGAGTATGTAATCACAGTTAAGATCTATTCATTTCTGATGGGGTGCATGCAGGAAATGAAATATCTCAGGCTCCAAATAGCAAATGTTTATTTGGGCATTAAGTTTTCATAACGTTATATGGAAATCAGCATGCCCAAAACAGACATTTTCCTGTGAGTGGGGCTTGGACTCTTTCTGTGAACCGAAGTTCCCTGAAAATTCATTCCCCAGTTTCAAAGATGTACCTCTTCTGAAAAACTATCTTTGTTGCAATACAGATAGTGCTCATTTAACAACCCTAATTGGAACCAACAACACTCCGGTTAAGAGGTCACTGAGTGAGAATTCATATGCAGGGTAGAGGAGAGAGATAAATAAGCAAGCAATTTCTATAAGCAATCTCTTCTTCGCCTGACCCTTCCCTCGACTACAAAGCAGTTAGAGTGGAGAGAAAAAGATTTCAAGAGAGTAAGCTGCAATGCTATTGTTCTGACAGTGGGAAAGGGTCAGGCAAAAGAGAGATTGCCTGAAGAAATTGCTTGCTTGCTTTCTCCCCCCAACCTCCCACTATTTCACATAGCAGAGTGTTTGAAGAGAAAGAATTTCAAGAGACTAATGTAAGCTATTTGCATAGTGTGCCCATAGCTCTTAGTACTGTACTGACGGCACAATCACGTTGTTTTTAATGTATAGAAGAGCAAACAGTTTACTTTCTTGCAATCCCTTTCCTTCCAATCAATCAGCTCTGCAAGAAAAAACACAGACTGAACACATGGGTCACACATACTGATGAATGGTGAACATTAGTCTGAGGTTATCAGTAGGCTATAAAGTTGTTTTCTTCAGCAGCATGTTGGTGGTGCTTTCAGTGAAAATAAAGTTGGAAGAAGTTCCACACTAGGGAGCACAATGATAGGATACTTTATAAAAATACTCATCTTTAGCTGGGAATGTTGTGAGCTTTCACCACTTGTTCTACCTGTCTTGTTTTCAGGGTTAGATGGCTATACCTGTGCACACACTGAATCCAGAGCTAAAATAACCTACTAGCCAATATTATAAGAATGTTGGATGTAGTCCTTCCTAAAAATATTTCTATGTTTTACTTGGAAAGCATGAATCCTAAGGGAGGAGGGAGAAGAGAAGAGAAGGGAAGGGAAGGGAAGGGAAGGGAAGGGAAGGGAAGGGAAGGGAAGGGAAGAGAAGAGAAGAGAAGAGAAGAGAAGAGAAGAGAAGAGAAGAGAAGAGAAGAGAAGAGAAGAGAAGAGAAGAGAAGAGAAGAGAAGAATAGAATGCATGAATACTAAATCTAGTATTAGTAATGTGGGAAGAAAGTGTGTCCCGTATCATTCATGAAATATCCTATGTCATCCTTCTCATGCACATGACCCACTAGCCATGGCCATGCCTCATTTCACTTAGACACCAAGTCACAAAACAAAGAACTATTTAAACTTTTATGCCCATGTTGACACTTGGGCTGAACTGGCTAAGAGCATCTCCCTCTAGGAAACTGGCAAATATCAACAACTCAATCAAAACCATTTTTAAAAAATCTTTCAGGACATGGAAATCCTTTACACAAAGGTGAAAGCCATTCAGATAAACATTCCTTTCAAGATAACAGAGATTACATCTATTAATAAACAAAAGATCTTTTCCTCTAACTGCCACCTCCAGCCTCAATGTAAATTAAGAAAGAAGCCAGTTGATATGGTAAATGAGTGGAAAAAATCCACAAACTCAACAGGTTGCCTAACCACCAAGCATTCCCTTTTCACCGTCCAGCTAATTACAACATTTACAAAAATTCCTAATGAGCAGGCTCTGTTTCTGGGAGGAAAGGTATAAAGGTAATGACAATTGTAATTCTGTAGCCAACCTTTCAATTGCTGTATTGCACATTATGCTGTCAAAATAAACTCTGCCTCTGCTCTAAGTAACTTGCCTTGTGTGTTCTATGGAGGATCCTACCTGTACTTAGACTTTTCTTCTACTAATACAGAAAGAGGAAGTGGAAGAGGGAGGGAGGGAGAGAGAGGGGGAGAGAGAGAGAAGAAATGAAGGGAGGGAGGGAGGGAGGAAGGAAGGAAGGAAGGAAGAAAGAAAGAAAGAAAGAAAGAAAGAAAGAAAGAAAGAAAGAAAGAAAGAAAGAAAGAAAATTACTCACCTTGATATGGTTACAGTGCAGTTATGCCTTTAAAATAATTAGAGAATAGGAGAATCTGCTGTTGAATTCCAACCCTCAAAACTTAAACAGTCTGGAAGTATAATAGGGATGTTCAGTTGAGGGCAATGAATCTGTAAGTTTTTCAGCTCTGGAATAGCTGATCTCACAGATGGGACAGCTATCCTATATCATACTGTATTTGAGAATTATCTGTTTACAGTGTTTGAAACCTACACCAATCTGTAGATTCTAGACAGCATGCAACAATGTAATAATAACAAAGGTTCATATTTAAAGGTGAGAGTGTAAAAGGTGTAAAGAGTGTTCATGAAGTCACATAAATATGAGCCACAGTGGCGGAGTGATTAAACGCAGTATTGCAGGCTAATTCTGCTGACTGCCAGAAATTGAGCAGTTCGAATCTCACCGGCTCAAGGTTGACTGAGCCTTCCATCTTTCTGAGGTTGGTAAAAGGAGAACCCAGACTGTTGGGGGCAATATGCTGACTGTAAACCACTTAGAGTGGGCCTTAAAGCACTATGAAGCGGTATATAAGTCTAAGTGCTATTGCTATAAACTACATGGTTATTGTGATTTATCTTATTAGTGAATTTGGTTTTGGCTTATGAAAAGTTGCTTCCACTAGTCTGTTGCCTTTTCCTTTTCCTGTCCGTTCACTGAAGCATTCATTTCGCATCCATTCATCATAACAAGGATGGGGATGCTGATTTGTGGACAGCCTTCCCCTTCTTCATGTATCAAGGCTAGTAATCCATAAAGCAACATTTAGCAGCCTTCAGCCCTAGGAAAATATTCTGAGTAAACATTTCCAGGCAGGGAAAACAGAACAGCATGCAGATAAGAAAGATAAGGCATGTGAAGCAGCAACATCATTAATCTCTTTTTCTCTCACTTATGTTAAAAAAAAAACCCTCTATATACATCCCCTGGGATTATATTCTGTAAAAGTCTATTCTATCTTGAATAGTTTGAGCTGTGCAAATAAGAAATTTACTGACAAAACAGAATAAAAAACCTGGAGTTTGGATTAGATCTGCGAGTAGAAATTTTGTCAAGCCATCAGTACCCCTAGTGAATAGATAAATCACCAATTGAACTCTTTGAAACCTTAGTACCAGATTATCATATTAGAGATTGAAAGAGAAAATGAATTTGAAGTGTCTTTCTTAAACTGGTATTATATATCATCCAAGATGGATGGAAATCCATTTAATTCAGGAGTGGTATGCACATAAATGTTTGCAGATGTGCAAACTAGGACAGTCACCCTATGAATGAGAATTATTAATATTGAAGGAGAGTTGCGTTCCAACTCACATTTCAGTTCAGGAAGTGCAAGTATGAATTCTTAGTAAAGTGCAAAATGAACCAATTCTTTATAATCTCTTCCAAGAGATCTGGAAAGCTACAAAATAGAGAAGGTGAACCCTGAATGATCCCTGAAGCAATGTTGGTTGGCCTTCACTGGACTTATGGCACAATGCAATTATTGTTCCCTAATATGCTTATTGATCTCCTAAGTTAATTTGAAAGAAATTAGATGTTGTGGTGTATTTGAAATCATTAAATGCATCCTGCTTCTCAAAAGGGCAACAGTGTGCCTGAAGGCATTGGTGTGCCTACAAACACATCCCTTAGGACTCACCAGGTTTCCAGTTCAATATCATTCAAATTAGAGGTAGATTTTCTTTTTATTTAGAACAAGGCCCACAATTTTGCAAGGCAATATTCCATCTGCAATGACATCATTTGCAAGAATGAACCTGGATTCCATGTAAGACCCTTCAAAATAACAACAGTCATCTGCGGCAGTTGCCAAATATTTGCTCTGGGTGTGGGTCTGGTTTCTTAGAAAAAAAACAAAGATAAGTGAGGTTGTCAAGGAATATGAAGGGTGCAAGCAAAAATCAACCTCACTGGTTTTCTTTCTGATAAAAGAGGATTTGGGGACTGGTCAGCTCACACACACACACCTCACAGTCATTTATAAGAGAACTCAGAGATGCACTCAGAATTTTAAATATTCTCAGCTTTAAAAAAAAGCAGAACAAAATAAATCTTTCGACCACCAGCTTTATCTAAGTCTAGTTCAGGAGTCGGCAACCTTAAACACTAAAAGAGCCACAAAAGTCCTAACAGGAAGCCTCCCGTTCAACTCTGGATCTGATCAGAAGTCTGGTTCCGCTGCCATAGAGTCTCCTCCTAGCGCAGCATCCTTTTTCCTCTACCTGTCCTAACTGAAAGCCCTATCAATTATGGAGCTGACTGGCAACAGGGAGCCACAGCAGAGGAATGAAAGAGCCACATGTGGCTCCAGAGCCACAGGTTGCTGGCCCCTGGTCTATTTTAAAGATAGAGAACTCAACATAGTGTAGAATTAGAGGATCAACACTAGTCTGAAAGCAGCAACTGGTCATCTAGTCTCAGCATGTATTATTATCCTGCCTTTATATTATGATCATAGTATTTTTGGGGTGTACGCCAAGCTGGTGTAGTAGGGAGGGAGTTCCACTCCCACCTTAAGTGCAAAGCCACCTGGGTAAGACAGTCATTTTTAGGCCTAGGAAGGAGCTAATGGAAAACCACTTCTGAAAAACCTTACCAAGAAAACTGCTGAGAACCATCTAGGGAGTCTGTGAGAATCAGTCATACACTGATTCTCAGTGTATGACGCTTGAATGGAAGGGGAGGGCAAAAAGAAGTCAGCATCTATGCATACAAATAAGTTTTCCTTTTTGTCCTTTATTTGTGATGCTCCTCCTGTTTACAAAGTTAAAAGTTGAAGCATGAAGTAAAATTGACTCCTTTTGCCCCAATGTGATTTACATAGATTTCTCTTGCTTCCTTTAAAATGTTACATAAAGGCAAGATACATTGCTTGGCCTTATAGTGAGAATATTTTCTTATCTTTCAGTGTGATCCCCTTCAGATACATAAATGGATGCATTTGCTGCTATCTTTGGAGCCAGACAGTTACACAGACATCATAGTAACATAGATTGATAGTAACATCAATCAGGAAGGTAGGGATGCTCAAAGCTTGTGAAGCTCACCATGAGCTTCTGCATGAAGAAGAAAAATCTCACTAGGCAGAAGTCATGAACCATGTAATCTTCTTCACAAAAGCCGAAAAAGACTACTTTTCTGATTAAAATAGCATATTTCGGGATATATTTCAAGCAAGGGATGACATCAGTTGAAAGAACTAAAAGTAAAACTGATAGAAGTGAGATAGCAGGGTGTAATTCATTTTCATACTTAAAAGATTCCAACATTTGTAAATAGAGTTTCCACATACAGACAGAAGAATTACAAAGTGTCCGCAACAGTCCCAAGGTCAATATTTTCTGTATTTATTATTTTGGTGACTCATTGGGAATTCTCCTGTGATTTATGTAGCAAGAAATCTATTTTTCTATTAAGGAATTTGTATTATTTTACCTGATACATTTTTTCTATTTTTTTTAAAATAATCTATTCTTATCTCATTAAATGATGACATTCAAACAGGCAAATAGCTAGCTCTTTGAAAAAGACTCCAATGCTGAGAGAGGTGAGGAAGTGGATGACCATTAACCAGGTGGATGAAATCAATTACAGCAAAGGTTAGTGGGCATCATTGGAAGATCTGGAGAATCTGATTGAGTACAGATGCTCCTGGAAAAATCTGAGATCACTAAGAGCCATTTCCAACCAGATGGTACATATTCATTCTCAATTGGTGGGCACAGTCATTCACAAGGTACTTATTTACCAGACAGGAGAAGTGGCTCCTGACACATCAAGATGATGTGTATCAACCAGCACAGAATAATTGCCCTTTCCTTTTCAAGCACACTTCCAAAGAGAGCATAGCAGTGGAGTTGTGTGACCTTTCAAAGGAATCTTTCTCCTCAATGAGCCTTTCAACAAAGTATCTCCTCCGAACTGCTTTGGAAAACAATAGAGATCCCCTCACCTTTAAGGGTTAATTTCTTCTTGGGTTTCTCCCTAGTAGCTTGTATTAAAGGAGACTGTACTAACCCAGCTCCCCAAACATGACAAAACCTCTGTAATCAATCAACAATTCCTTTATTAGGAGCACCAGCAGCCCTGGCAAAAAGTCTCTCTCTTACAGCAAGTTAACAAGTCTGTCCAGCAGGGAGATGAATAGTTGTCTGCCACATCTATTCATCTCCACCCCCTGCCTTTTATCCTGAGCTAAAGTGAGGCTTTGCTAGCAGCGGTAGCTCTTCTGTCCCAAGGATCGGCCCACAGATTTCCAGTGCTCTCCTCTCCTCTGTTTTCTGCGCATCTGCAAGTCAGGAATTGGATCCAGCTCCTCTTCCTCATCAGTCACCTCCTAACCTGGGGGCTGTTGACTCTCCATCTGAGGGCTGATGGATGGCACAGGCTCTGCCTCTCTGTGTCTCTCTGTCTGTCTCTCTGTCTCTCTCAGAGCTCCATTCCCTCTTCCCCCTTGGACCTCTCAGGTTGTCTTACAATACAATACAATAGCAGAGTTGGAAGGTACCTTGGAGGTCTTCTAGTCCAACCTCTTGCCTAGGCAGGAAACCCTATACCGTTTCAGACAAATGGTTATCCAACATCTTCTTAAAGACTTCCAGTGTTGGGGCATTCACAACTTCTGGAGGCAAGCTGTTCCACTGATTAATTGTTCTAACTGTCAGGAAATTTCTCCTCAGTTCTCAGGTCTTGATGATGATCCTGACTCCCACATCTCCTCATCTGCTGGAGGGGCCAGAGGCCAGCAAGCCACAACAGGGGTGGTTGAAAGGACCTTCTTTCTATATCAGAGGCTAGAGCTGTCAAACTTGTTGCCTGCAGGCTGGATTTGTCACACGCTGGCCACACCCACCCCTGTTTTAGTGAAGGGGGGAAAGTCACGATACGTCACATGATGACGATGTGATGACGCGAGTTTGACACCGCTGTCATAGACTAAATCTCTTCAACTTAAATGGGGTTTGGCAAACGTTACTGGAACACCTCAGCCATACTGAAATATTCCAAGCCTGAGTGGCTTTGGCAAAGGCATGGACAATCACAAGGCTTTCAGCCTGAATGTGTTTTGGCTGATAGTAGGAGAGAAACTTGAAGGATACTGATAGAAAACAATTTGGAAGCAGATTCATTGTTTTGATAAGGCAAATCAGGTGGCCTCTTTTTTTCTGGTGAAACAAATTAATATTGACATCCAAATGAACCTGTGTTACTTAATGTAAACCTACCAGGCACCCTTCTTTTCTAAAAGCCACAGAGCAAAGCAGTTATAGGAAATCCAAATGTCAGAGGCTGATATTTTGCTTTTTCAGTATAGCAGCTTCTCATTTTATTTCTATTTATTAAAAGGAATATTTTTATTTAAGCAAGTTTGGTTAGACCCAATGGTACCCAAAGGAACCAGCTGCCTACTTTCATCCCTAATGGAACAGCATTTCAGGATAATCTGTGGATGTTGCATAGAAGTCAAATTGCCAGGTGGGATGACTGAGCTCCTTGATCACGTTCAGATTGGCAATTTTCTGCCAGAAAGCTGTATGTGACTGTCAAAATCAAGACCTGATTGTACTGACAGTACTATGTGCAGGTGCTGGCATCACAAAGGAATAAAATGTTTCTGTGAGCTTTCTCTATAGGCAAAGAAGGAATCAGTATGCATAAAATATAAAGATGTTTGAAATCTTTCAAACCTATATATTTTTTTCTTTTGAAGAACATGGGAAATCAGGGATATTGGAAAAGTGTATATATAAATGTATTTGTTTATTTCTCTATCATGTCTATGAAGGAACTACTCCTGGAGATTTCCCAACAATTCAGACCAGGCAAATAGAACAGAACAGGGCAACAGAGTTGGAAGGGACCTTGGAAGTCTTCTAGTCCAACTCCCTGCTCAGGCAGGAAACCCTATACCACTTTAGACAAATGGTTGTCCAATTTCTTCTTAAAAACTTCCATTATTTTGTTGTAGCATTCACAACCTCTGGAGGCAAGTTATTATACTGTTAAATTGTTCTAACTGTCAGGGTGGAGATTCTTTCATCCAGGTCATGATTGTCTCAAAAGTGCTTTTTCAAGAGGCACCTGGACTTTCCAGTTTCTCTTTGAAGAAGTTTCGTTTCTCATCCAAGAAGCTTTTTCAGCTTTGACTGGGTGGTGGGGAATGGAAGGATTTATACCAAGAAGAATGCAAATGACCAGCTGTACAGGGACAATAAATCCTTGCAGACCATTGCGCAATTGTGGTCATAGGTTGAAGACTACCTCTATGGTTTTTATGGTTTTAAAGAATTTATGTGGTGGCCAAACATGAATATTGTGACTTTAGGTAGCATACGATAGATAAAACAACAACATAAGGCAAACATTTTCAGTTAAAATGCAAATGTTTAATAGTCAATCACACTCATATTTTTGAGAAACTCTAATCATCTTGACCACAAAGCATAAGGAAAAATTCAAGATATACTGCCTTTCTGAAGGAGCCAACTATATCTTGGGGGGGGGGGGGAGTAAGAGATAATTCCAGAGGGCAGCAGTAGAAAAGGCAGGCCTTTTGAGTCCCATTAGGTGGCATTGTTTCAAGGAAGAGACCTTGTGTCCATTTTTTTGGATCACATGGGACAGGTATCTTTGTGGACAGGTACACATAACCCAGTCTTATATCAGATAGGTCTTTCCAGATGATAACCAGAACTTTAAATTGCACCCAGACGTCTATTAGAAGCCAATGCAGCTTACATGGAGTGTGTTATATGGGAGGACTAAGGTGAATCCATAATTACTTATGATATTGCATTCTGGACTGCTGTTCAGAAAAGTTTCTTTCCTCAGGCTTTTGAGCTTTTTGAATGGTTTTGCTGCCTTGTCTTTATAATGGGAAAAGCAATTTTAATGCATACATTTATATGGTTACAATCAAACTTCACTGCCCCATATAAGCTTTTCAGGGGAGATATTTTTGCGAACTGCCAGACAAATTCACATAAACAGACAAATACATAGATCATGGGACGAAGAAAATGCTAGCAACCTTTTTTTTCTTTTTATGAAGGGATTGAAGCTCTCACATTCTACTTGATTCATGGGCATTTGGCAGCAAGAGGCCAAAGAATACCTTAAAATTATGATACCTAATGATCGAGCAACAACATGACTTTAAGTTACTGATGTATAGGGATTTAAACATAACCCATCTTTCCATGAAAAATAGTAAACAAGTAAGAAACAGATTTGACTGATTGCACACATCACGCTTTCAAAATTCCAAAATTTGCCTACTACTCAAACTGTTTGTCTATCCCTTCTAGAAAAGGAAGAGAGTCCAGAGTGTCACAGTGGATTAAACAGTCAAATTTTGCAGTTCTTTAGTTTCGTCTGATAAGAGTTATTCCACCTTACAGGCATATATCTAAAGCTTTTAGCCCAAATATAGTCCTCGTTTGTTATTTCCCACCTGCTGAGGTAGAAATTAAGTGCAAAGACAGAGCATAAGGGAGGAGAAACTAATCCAAGACACACAGAGTGCTGAGAGGGTAGGGAAAGATGCAGAAGAGACCGAAAAGCAGAGAAAGCACTTAGACATCTAGTTCTGCAAAGGTCATTGAGCAAAGAGTCCATTAACATGAGAGTCATTAGAATATAAAATAGCACTTTGCCACTTTAGCATATATGTCCAAACCCTAATAAAAATAAGAAATATTATTGTTCCCTTCATACTTTTCAAATTAATACTTCCTATACGCTACTCTAAGATTGACATAAAACAGCTTTTAAACAATTGCCATTGCTTTTGGATTCTCCATGTCCATTAATTGAAGGAAAAGATTTGGAAATTAAATAGGTGTTGACCAATTGAGACAGATTTTCCACATGTATGTAAAAGAACTGGGATTTCCTAAAAAACAAAAACAAAAAGCCCAAAGTATTGTCCTTTTGTAGAAACCAAGGGGATGACTATTTTTGAATATAACATAACTTGTCCATCTTGATCAGACTGGTTAAAAAGGTAAAAAGTAAAGGTTCCCCTCGCACATAGGTGCAAGTCATTCCCAACTCTAGCGGGCGGTGCTCATCTCCATTTCAAAGTTAAAGAACCAGCGCTGTCCGAAGACTTCTCTGTGGTCATGTGGCCAGCATGACTAAACGCCAAAGGCGCACAGAAGACTGTTACCTTCCCACCAAAGGTGTTCCCTATTTTTCTACTTGCATTTTTACATGTCTACGAACTGGTAGGTTGGCAGAAGCTGGGACAAGTAACAGGAGCTCACACCGTTACACTGCGCTAGGGATTCAAACTGCCGAACTGCCAACCTTTCTGATCGACAAGTTCAGCATCTTAGGCACTGAGCCTTCAGACTGGTTAATCTGGTCCAAAATTCATTCACTGTTGCATCCTGTACTGTTTGCATCCATCATCAGCATGAGGCCCAATATAGGAGCAAATGGAGAGAAGTGATGTCCCATGTCATGACACCAGTATACAAATGACAAAATTCACATCATTTTATAATGGCATGATGATACAATTACATCAAGGGGGCTTCTATCTGAAATGTCTATAATAAAAACTAGTAACCACTGATAGCCTTATCCCCCATGAATTTCTTTAATTAAAGAACTTTAATTAAAACTGGTTTTAATGTTGAGACCTTTTGCATGCATGCACGAAGGAGGATTCTATTCAAAAATGGCTCAAGTTAGGAAGAGGTTTATTATGTTGTTAGTTTGAGATCCGAGCTTGGCTATTTGGTTCAAACATTTTGTCCTCATCTGAGAGACATCTTCAGTGTGCTTTGGATTCAAAGTGGACTGAAGATGTCTCCTCAAATGGGGACAAAGTGTTTGCAACCAAATTGTCAAGCTCAGAATTCAAACCAACAACATAACTGCCACCCCGAGCTACTAATATTCAAAGACATTTCAAACAGATTTATTATCTCCTTGTGAACCAGGACTTACAATCTTGGTAGAAAATTTGGTAGAAATTTTCTTGGTAGACATTTTAGTGAGAATCATTCTGCAAAATAACAGTAGCACTTATATACTGATTCATAGTGCTTTACAGCCCTTTCTAAGCTGTTTACAGAGTCAGCATATTGCTCCCAACTAGCTGGATCCTCATTTTACCAACCTTGAAAGGATGGAAGGTTGAGTCATCCTTGAGTCACTCAGAATCAAACTCCTGGCAGTGAGTTGAATTAGCCTGCAATGCTACTTTTTAACCACTGGGCCACCATGACTCCAAATGGCCCAAGTATGAAGAAATCAGTACTAAGGCTCCCTGTCCTGCTATTTAACATTCCAAACTTCCAGACTTCATCCTTTAACAAAACTATGCAAGTGGTTTTTTTCCCTTCCTACTTCTCATATTAATGAGGTTTTTATAGCAGCAATATGGTATCTCCAGGTGGTATGGTTATAATGAAATAATCACACCCCTAGAGAATGCTTCTTAACACCCTAGAGGTGATAACTAGGCCCCCCTGACATGCCTTATTGCTTACAGAGATGCTGATGGCTGCAAGTAAAAAAGAACTATGAAACACGAACAGCATGCAAAATTAAGCTGCATTGTCCATTTGTTAATTACAAAGAGCCGCTAAACACTGCCAGTGTGCACCTTCTCTTTTACACTGTCATCATAATTAAAAAGTTTTCCTTTTTGTGGTTTTGTATTACCACAACATCGATCAAAGTCCACTGCCTGATGGGTGCAAGCAGAGGCAATATGTTCCACATAGGTTACTTCTGGAATTGTGTTATTTAATATAAAAGAATCCTGTCATGTTGCCACAGCAAATTGTTTGCTGTCAAACTGCCTTTAACATGGAATTATTATAGAAATTTCATAAAAGACATCTGTGGAAGCAGAGCAAATATTTCCTGGCCTGGGCTGAGGAGACATTGAAAACTTTTGAAGTGTCAAACTCAAATGAGGGGGATCTTGTTTTCCTAGTAAGTACATAGTTCTCCTATGTAACACAAAACGTATAGTCTTGTTCATGTTCTTCTCTTCGGTTTGACAACCATCCCTTTTGTCTCCTGAATATCAAATGCAGCTGACCTTAACTGGAGACAGCTATTATTATTTTATTGTATTAGTTTGATTTCTATAATGATCACTTGAATATGAGCCAGCAGTGTGCAGCAGTAGCCAAAAAAGCTAATACAATCCTGGGTTGTATAAACATAGGCATAGAATCAAGATCACTTGAAGTACTAGTACTAGTTTGTAAAACCCTAGTAAGACCGCACGTGGAATACGGCAACCAATGTTGGCCACCATACTACAAAAAAGATGTTGAGGCTTTGGAAAAAGTTCAGAGAAGAGCAATTAAAATGATCAAAGGCCTGGGGACTAAAACATATGGACAATGGCTGCAGGATTAGGGTTTGGCTACTCTAAAGAAAAGAAGAATTAGAGGTGACATGATAGCAGTATTACAGTATTTGATGGCCTGCCACAAAGAAGACCTGATGCGCATGCCCAAGATGGTATCCTGTCGCATTTGAGGAGAGCTTTGGGGAGATGATTGTCCTTCTTGGGGGTTGCAGGGGGCACCCTATCCCATTGTTGGTTCCAGGTCCAGCTATGAGAACTTCCTGGGACCTCGGGGATACCCTTGAGCTGCAATTTACTGTTTTGTAGCCGGAACATTGTGAGTGACACGGGGCGGTTGGCGGTGAAAGGAGAATGAAGAGCATTGGCGGCTGCCAGCGTGGGTGTGGTCAGTGGCGGCGGCGGGCTGCCCGGCCTACTGTCTCTGCAGCCAGTCTGGGTATGGTCAGTGGCAGCTGCGGCGGAACGCCCGTCTTGGGATCTCTGTGGCTGCTGCTCCCCACACCGTGGTGTTATCCTGATTGCTCCCCCTCCTCCTCCTTGCTTATGGACATGATAAATTGGATCAGAGGGGAGTGGCTGAGGCAGCTGGCATGGATATTGATGCCAGCAGAAGATGACTTTGGTAGTTGGCATGGACGCAGATGGAGTGTGGGGAGGTCCTTCATTCTGGCTTCCTCCGGTATCACCGCCGTTGCCTGGGCCACCATGCTGTGTCATTTGGCCATTTGGCCCCTACTCTTGTGACAATATGGACTGGGTTAATGGAGTGCGGCCCTGGCGATGGATATGAGTGCAGCTGACGTGGACGAAGCCTAGCTGCTGGAATTGTTGAAGTTGGAGCAGCCGCTACTGCCACTGCTGTTCTCATCGCCATTACTGGCCACTTCACCACCTCGCAATTCATCATCTGCTGCATTTTTGACATCTGGCCGTTACTCTTACATATTGTCCTAACACCGACCATTGTTATGATGGACATAAGCTTCCCACTACCCCCCTTGAACACAGTCAGCTCCCCTCCCCCGTGGACATGTCATCTCCTCATTCCATTTCCCCATGATGTCATCCTGTTTGGTTGATGCCACACTCTCCTCTATGTTATACTGCGACAGAACTTTATTCCCTTCGAGAACTCCCCCTTTCCCGGGGATGGCCTTCTTGCCTATCAAGATGCTTCCTTAATGACGGATCTTGAGATCCCGAGAGATGGCATGCGAAGAAGAGACTTCTTAGGGGTTTTTTACAGGGTTTTCTTGAAGATCCACTAGAAACAGCACCCAAACTGCTAGAAAAAATAGAGGAATATGGAAAAGTAGCAGGCTTGAAAATAAACAAAGACAAAACAAAGATTATGACAAAGAATATGCCAGCAACACAAAAGGAAGAGTTGTCAGAAACTTTGCAGATTCAAATTACAAGTAAGGTTAAATATTTGGGGATATACTTATCACCTAGATGCAGCACTCTTAAGGAGGACAACTATACTAGACTAAAACAACAAATAGCGACTGATCTGATGAAATGGGAAAATTTGCATCTATCAATGATGGGAAGAATTTCTACAATTAAAATGAAGATTTTACCTAGAATTTTATACCTGTTTCAGACAATCCCAATCAGATTGGGTAAGGATTTTTTTCAAGATTTAAATAAAATAGTTTTGAAGTTTATTTGGCAAGGGAAAAAAGCTAGAATAAAACTTAAATTGTTACAAGATGCTAGAATTAGAGGAGGATTTGGCCTACCTGATTGGGAGCTATACTACCAAGCAACAAACTTGATGTGGATTAAGGAGTGAATATCATTAAAAAATTCTAGATTATTGAATGTAGAAGGTCATGATTTACTGTTGGGATGGCATGCTTTCTTATGGTATAAGGGAACTAAAGCACATGGTTATTTTAGAAGACATTATATAAGGGAGGTGTTGTTATTAAACTGGGAAAAGGTAAAAAGATTACACTACTTAAAAATTCCAGTCTGGATATCAACAATTGAAGCATTTTCATATCCAATCATATATAAAAAGGAACGAACAGTTAGATATGTTGAATTATTGAATGCAGAGAGTGAACTCAAATCTATCCAAGAGTTGAAACAAGAAGGGATAGAAATGAACTGGTATTCATATGTACAGATACAATCTAGATATAATGAAGATAGAAAATCCAAAGATTTTTACAATAAAATGACTGAGTTAGACAAAATTTTAACAGGTACTGATGAAAAAGTAATTAAAAAACTATATGGATATTTATTGGAGGTTAAACTACAAGAAGAACAAGTCAAAGAAACTATGATAGCTTGGGGGGGGAAATTTAGGTATGGGATTGATTTAGAGAAATGGCAGAAACTGTGGTCTCAAAATTATAAAATGACAATGTCTACTTCATATAGAGAAAATTTGTATAAGATGTTTTACAGGTGGCATTTACCCTCAACCAGAATGTCCAAGAATAAATCAGAAAAGTGTTGGAAATGTCATCAGATGCCAGGCTCATATTACCACATGTGGTGGACTTGCATTGAAGCTAAAAGATACTGGACTAAAATCCACATGTGGCTGGATAAAATGACACACAAACAAATAGACTTTAAACCAGAAGTCTTTTTATTGGGGATCATACCAGAAATCTATAACAAAGACTTAAAATATCTGATTGTAAATGTGTTAACAGCAGCCAGAATCGTATTTGCAAAAACCTGGAAAAATGAAACAATACCAAAACAGGAAGAAGTTATTCGAAAAATAATGGACTGTGCTGAAATGAGTAAATTGACACTTGAAATTAGAGAACAAGAGGACGAGCAATTTTATAAGATATGGGACTTGTTTTATCAGTGGCTGGGGGAAAAAACTTGGAAATGAAAAATGTTTTATTCATGCTTTAACTGAAGGAATTAAATGATAACACAATCATGCTGTGAAATAAATTAACAATGATACAATGAAAAACTAATATATCTATGAATTGAATACTTTAGAACTTTTTGCTTTAAAAAGGATAAGGATAATAATGATTTTATGTATACTTGATAGAGGACTGGTGATATAATGTATAACGTTAAGAACGTACTACAATGATATCTTGTTGATAAATAATTTTAATAAGGGAATAATTGAAAATTGGTATATATATGTAGCAACTATTTAGAATATTTTGTTGAAAAATGAAGGAATAAGATTTCTGTTTGAATGTATGATGTACAAGGATAAAAACGAACATAAGCATACCTGATAGTCGATTGGTGGAATTATGCATAATTGAAAACAGTGATATACAAATATAAATGGTTGGAAAAAAAATTTTCTATTACATGGGATTATATAAAGGTATACTGTTATCAAATAGATAATCAAGAATGTAAGGGAATCATGATTTACCGGAAAAAAATAATACTAATTGTAACTGAGCATATACTGTACAATGAAAGTGAGGTATTTAGTTATGCTAGATGAAAAATCTGAGATGGTAAATATTATTCGAGAATATGGATGCTAAAACACCTGTAACCAAACGACATGCAGTATGTGATGATGTTTTTTTTTGTTTGCTTTTTTATTGTTGTGTGTATGTGTTGTCTATGTAATAAAAATAAAAAATTATTTTAAAAAAAAGAAGCCTTCCCTGGACCCAGCTTCTTTAGCCAACTATTGTCCGGTCTCCAACTTTTGCTTTGTAGCGAAGGTTGTCAAGAGTGTGGTAGCACGTCAGCTTCCCTGGTACCTGGATGAAGCTGTCTACCTGGATCCATTTCAGTCGGGTTTCAGGCCCGGATACAGCATGGAGACAGCATTGGTTGTGTTGGTCGATGATCTCTGGCGGGCCCAGGTCAGGGGCTGCTCCTCTGTCCTGGTCCTATTAGACCTCTCGGTGGCTTTTGATATCCTCGACCATGGTATCCTATTGCAACGAACTGGGGGGTTGGGAGTGGGGGGCACCGTTTTACAATGGTTCTCCTACCTGTCGGATCGGTCGCAGTTTGTGTTGACTGGAAGGCAGGGATCAACCCCAAGGCGTGTCACTTGTGGGGTGCCCCAGGGGTCGGTTCTCTCACTCCTCCTGTTCAACATATATCTGAAACCACTGGGTGAGATCATCTGCGGTTTTGGGGTACGGTATCATCAATATGCTGATGATACCCAACTTTTCATCTCTACCCCAAACCACCCAAATGATGCCCTCGATGTGATGTCCCAATGCCTGGAGGCTGTGTAGATCTGGATGGGGAGGAACAGGCTCAAGCTCAATCCCTCCAAGACTGAGTGGCTGTGGTTTCTGTCATCCCGATTTCTGCATCTTGTTCCATCTTTGATGATAGGGGAGAAATTTTAGCCCCCTCAGAGAGGGCCCGCAATCTGGGAGTCCTCCTGGATATGCGGCTTAGTTTAGAAGAACACCTGACAGCCGTGACCAGGCGGTCCTTTTACCAGATTCGCCTGGTACATCAGCTGCGCCCCTTCCTGGATCAGGATGCTCTGTGCACAGTCACTCATGCCCTCGTCCTTTCTCACCTAGACTACTATAACGCTGTCTACATGGGGCTGCCCTTGAAGAGCACCCAAAGGCTTCAACTGGTCCAGAATGCAGCTGCGCAGGTTATCATGGGGGCACCTAGGTGCTCCCATATTGCACCCCTTTTAGGCGGCCTGCACTTGTTGCCGGTTGTCTTCCGGGTGCAATTCAAGGTACTAATTATGACCTTTAAAGCGCTCCATGGCTTAGGCCCAAGATACCTGCGAGACCACCTATTGCCACCGGTAGCCTCCCACCGTCCAGTGTGATCCCACAGAGTTGGCTTCTTCAGGGTGCCGTCGGCCAGACAGTGTCAGCTAGTGACCCCCAGGGGGAGAGCCTTCTCTGTGGGAGCGCCTTCCCTCTGGAATGAGCTGCCCCCAGAGCTTCGTATAATCCCCGACCTCCGGTCCTTCCGACGTGCCCTAAAAAGTTGGTTTTTCCAGCAAGCCAGCCTGGCCTGAACAAAACAAAATAAATTATTGATTATTGTTAATTTTAATTGAATTTTTTTAATGTTATTGTTAATTTTAATTGGGTTTGTTTTTTGGATATTCTATCTATTTTTTTTAACTTTTGTAATATGTGGTTTTTTTTAATGTTGTACGCCGCCCTGAGTCCTTGGGAGAAGGGCGGCATATAAATCTAATAAACCAAACCAAACCAAACTAAGAAGGGGTCAAATTATTCTCCAAAGCACAGAGGGCAGGACAAGAAAAAATGGAACCGAATCAAAGAGAAAAGCAACCCAGAATTAAGGAGAAAGTAAGGATAATCCACAGTGAGAATAAATCAGTGCAACAGTTTGTCTGCAGAAATCATAAGCATCACTGGATGTTTTAAGAAGAGCCTAGACCAGGAGTGTCAAACTCGTGTCATCATGATGGTGTCATGTGACGTATCTGGACTTTTTTCCCCTTCTCTAAACCAGGCGGGGGCAGGGCCAGCATCTGACCCATGAGTTTGACACTCCTGGTCTAGACAATCATTTATCTAAGATGGTATAGATTCTCCTGCTTGAGTGGGGGACTGGACTAGAACATCTCCAAGGTCCCTTCCAATTCATTCTATTCTATATTCCACCTTTGTCTGGGACCTCCTGAAGGCTTACTGTAATCCAACTCTTCTGTTGTGCTTGCATATACCTTATCTATATGAACCTTGCCTTTTAACCATGTGTGTTGTGACCAAATCAACTCCAACTTTGCTTGGGCATTTAAAGTTTGATCCGTGTTAGACATATTTTATGCTTTGTTTTCTTTCCTGCTCTGCTAGGACAAACAGAAGAGTGTCATGTCTTGACTGAGCTATAATATATGCAATAATGGATTGGCCAGTTGTCCCAAATCAGAATAAATCAATTAGGTAGCATTCCTGATGTTGCTGCTTTCCAACAAAAGAC
This sequence comes from Thamnophis sirtalis, assembly GCF_051295495.1. Lineage (NCBI taxonomy): Eukaryota > Metazoa > Chordata > Lepidosauria > Squamata > Natricidae > Thamnophis > Thamnophis sirtalis. The sequence continues at coordinate 108,324,843 of NW_028261386.1, read as the reverse complement.
ATTCGAACTTTCTTTGTCATTTCAAATGCTGATTTTTGCCATGACCTCCAAATATTGTTTAATTAATCAGTGGAACAGCTTGTCTCCAGAAGTTGTGAATGCCCCAACACTGGAAGTCTTTAAGAAGATGGTGGATAACCATTTGTCTGAAACCCCCTGCCTAGGCAGGGTTTCCTGCCTAGGCAGGGGGTTGGACTAGAAGATCTCCAAGGTCCCTTCCAACTCTGCTATTGTATTGTATTGTATAGTTTGCAAATCTTCCTGTGTCTTCTTTGTATCTTCCAAAACCCTAACTGCTTTTTAAAATAGTTATTTTGCATAACACCTTTATAACACAACTTATTAATAATTTCCCAACAGGAATTCCTAGCCCTTCTTAGGTAGGGATTTTCATGAAAGTTAACACAATTTGGCAGCTGCCAAAATTCATCAGAAATTGCTAAACATATTCAAATTTAAATTAATTACAGAGCCATTTACAGTGGCCCTTTTCCAAATATTTGAATTTAACACACTTGTACATTACCCATCTTTAAAAAATATATTCAGCTGTATCTTCATTTATCATCTGTATATATAAGCGCAACAGGCAGAAATCATGACTAAAGATAGTTTAGAGAAAGCATCCCTGATCTAGAATTATTTATATAAGAATTAAAGTGGAAAAAGAACACCTGGAACATGTTATTTTCAAAGCCAATTCTTAGCAAGTCTCAAAAATCATAATCTATACTAGAAGTCAGCAACCTTAAACACTCAAAAAGCCACAAAGATCCTAACCAGAAGCCCCCCATTCAATTCTGGAGCCACTCCACCATAGAGATTACTAGTGCAGAGTTCTTTTTCCTCTACCTGTCCTAACCGAAAGCCCTATCAAATGTAGAGCTGACCGGAAAATCCGCTCCTTGCCATAGAGTCTCCTCCCGGTGTGCCGTGCTTTCCTCCCTCCCAACCAGAAGCTCCTTTCAAAATTGTGGGAGTGACAGGGAGTCACAACAGAGGGATAAAAGAGCCACATGCGGCTCCAGAGCTTCAGGTTACTGACCCCTGATCTATACTTTAACATGAGATTTCCCTCCTCAGTACATGGTCTGAATGCACAGTGCAGATGCACAGTGTCTGTGCATTGGAATTTTGCAAAGGATCCTATCAAGGTGATGTCTATTATAACTTTTATTAGTATGCTTCCAAATGATACCAAAACTAAATTCTGTTTCTATCCATTTAAATATTGATAGCTTTGTTTCTTATAAACCACTTGGGAATATTTAATTTTATCTACTATCTGCCACCCTGATTCCCTTGTGGCATTGAAGCGGCAAGTTTGTCCCAGTTAAAATGTTAATTAGATTTTTTACAAACATGTTTTAATTGTTCTGCCCTTCACTGAGATTGCTACACATATGTTTATTTATCATTACAAAATTCACCATGTGTTTTTGTTGTTCGTTTCGTGGTTAAAAACAATACTGAAATCCCATGCACATCTAATTAGGAGCAGATCCCACTCAGTGTCTAGGGAAGGTCATATCAGACTGCAAGCATACTAAACCACTTCTTGAATCTGGTAGCACAGCATTGCAAAAAAAAAAAAGACACCACGGGGGAAAAAAGCAAAATTAGCTATTCTGCCCATTTTGGAATGCCAATAGCAGAAACAGCAAAATGCTGCTTGATTTACATAGAACTGTTCAGTGAAGTGACAGAGGCTTGGATGGAGTCCATGAACTCTTCCAACAAGACCTATGGCCTCTAAGTCTCGTGGGTGTCATGTTAGTTGGACTGTTTCCAATCCTCCTTCCTATACAAAGTGGTTTGATGTAAATACAACCACTTTTGTTGTTGCTATTCCAAGTCCGTGAGGGCAGGATATCATGCAAGATTGTTTGCCAACTTTGCTCAAGAATTCCAAGAACAAAGCCATTCCCTGCAGGGGTCTTGAAATAGCCTTCAGCTTTGCAGGTCCCATAGGAGTTCAGAAAAGTTCTCTCAATGAAATCCTGGCATTGAAAAGCATTTTATTGATGAAACTACTTACAATTCAATAATCATCTCACTACTGATTTACATTTAAAAACATGTCCATGCTACTAAAATCTCACCATAAAAGTTTCAATCCATGTTAAAAATAAAGGTTACCTTTAATGTTATTTTTCTTAAACACTAAAAACATAAAATGCCTTTCTTTCACATTCAAGTCAGTGGCAATCCTCCACCCAAGCGCTGAGTTAATGCATATGATTATTACAAATTGTGCTAAGAAAAGCAAGAAATGGAGATTGACAGGATTCTTTGTATCTGTAATGGAAAATTAAGTATCATTAATTTTGCACTAAGACCTGAACAAATTCAGAGATTATTTAAATATAATTGTTTCTTTTTCTGCCAAGGTCTTTACATATTCCTTGGTAGCAAGGCATGGAAGTTCAGATTTTAAGGGCATTCAGAGTTATATTGGTTTAAGTATTCCCTGAAATGAAACTTGCAAAATGAAAAAGAATAAAATGAGGAGTCCACATACCTGCACCAGGTGAATTCAAGTAAGTTAGAAAACATTGCAAGGGAGAAACTTGAGAACAGAATCCCCGTTAACAATATAGCTTTGATAATCAGATACTGGGAGTAAACATTCATCTTTCTCCACTGCTGCACTAGTTGTCCAAAGTCATTTAGTTGGAGATTGTTGGCAGAGACCATTTGCATGTTTTTTCCCCAGCTCAGAATTGAATTTCATGCTGCATTAGAACTTGGCATGCAAGTATGGTAAGAGAACTTGAGAACTGCCAACTTGAATCCTGCTCAGTGTGGAAATCTAGTACTACACCATGCCTGACACCATTCTCTTCCAGTGAAGGAGAGCTTGCCACCTTCCGAAGCAGGGGTGTCAAACTTGAAGCCCGCAGGCTGGATGCATCACGTGCTGGCTCTGCCCCCACCCCAGTTTAGCAAAGGGGGAAAATGCCCTGATACGTCATGTGATGCCACCGTGATGATGCGAGTTTGACATCCCTGTTCCAGGGGTGGGTTCCGGCTGCCGCTACTGCCGGTTCATTCAGTAACATGCATGCACTTGATGTGTGCTGTGCGTGCATGCACAATGCAATTAAAAAATGCTCTGCACATGCACAGAAGGCAAAAACAAGATGACGGTGTCTATGGTGCCGCTGAGAAAACAGGTTCGGGTCGCTGCCAGTTCCAGCAACCCAGGCCGCCAAGTTAGCTGAACCGGTCCGAACCGGTAGGAATCCATCTCTGCCCCCTTCTGAGGTGATCCGTTCCATTAATGAATGGTTCAAATCATCAAGAAATCATCATGCTTCCTGATGCCCAGTCAAAATCTGGTCCTATCTCAGAGAAGGACAGTATAGAATCACGTAGTTGGGGAAACCTGCTTAACACTTTCCCTCTCTGTTACTTCGGAGAGTGAAACTATCATTTCTCTTTGGTCTTGTGGTTAAGTGACTAGGATAAACATCATGAGATTGTGAGCTAGTTCTACCTTAGCCATGAAAAATGTGCTGGGTAACTTTGGGCCAATCACTTTTTCTCAATCCAACTCACCTCACAATGTTATTCTTGTGAGGAAAATAGGACGAGGAAAGAGTATTACCCTAAATATGTTCACCATCTTGAGTTATTCATAAAAATAATAAAGGAGGGATTAAAAACCAGTAAAAGAAATAATAAACTTCCTGGACTCCATCAGGATTGAGGCAATAGGAGAACTCTGTAAATAAACAAAGTTTTATATGTAATTTGAAATGAAGCCACAGCAGGTTTTTTCCTTAATAGCAGAAATGAGCTAACCTTTAATTATTCAGAATGCGTACATTGGGAGGTAGAAAGTGTCTCGGCAGAAAGCCACTGAGAGCTGTAATGCAATCTAGATGAATAAATAAATATAATAAATAAACAGGTTCTACATCGAAAGGTAGCCATCTCTTGGAAAAAGTCTAAAGTGAAAAGCTTGCCTCTTCAAGTCAAGTCAGAATTTGAGCTTAAAATAATAAATAGAATATCTAAATTCTGTTGGATTCATATTTTATGACAAATAAGGAAAACAAAATAAAACCCCATTCACCTCCATTTATTCTGCACCACATCTTGCAAATAACAGGAAAGTTTCTGCAAACTACACAAAGTGTTTGGCGTAGAGTGGAATGCTATCATTGCCACAGGGATGATATTAAGTGCACTTTCAACAAAATAGCTTTCTTATTTGCATGAAGCCCATCTTGATAATAAACCTTTGTCTGACTGTGATGAAAGAGAGAAAGAGAGAGATTTCTTACAAGGTTCATTTACTCTTAGTCTGATGGAACAGCTTCCACGGAAATCTCAATATAAAACTGGAATGGAATACAAATGTACACCCAGGGGAATCAAGAAAGAATGGTCAAATCCAGGATTATCTGCATCAATGTCAAGCCACAGGCATCTGCTGGGTGAGAGCTAACAAGAAGATAAAATGAGAGAAGAGAGCATTATGTTAATGCAATTAAAGCTCCACCCCATATTATGTTGATTAAAGTCTTCAGTTCTGCAGACAATTCTGGCCATGGCTATTAGGCAATCAGCAGCCCTATGCCACAGAATGGCTCTTGGAATTCAGCTCTAGTCACCACACAATCAATGGAAAGGGGGTACAGGAATCATAGTCCCAAACAATTTGAAAACATTGAGAACATATAAGAGCTGTGGTGATGCAGTGGTTAGAATACAGTACTGCAGGGCTAACTCACTGCTCACTCCAGGAGTTCAAGTCTCACTGGCTCAAGCTTGACTCAGCCTTCCATCCTTCTGACGTCAGAAAAATGAAGACCCAAATTTTTGTGCTGCTTCTGTAAACCGCTTAGAGAGGGCTGTAAAGAACTGTGAAGTGGTATCTAAATCTAATTGCTATTGCTATTGTGTCTCCAGATTAGGTTAAAAGAAAATCTCACTGATGTAGTGATAGCCCAGGCGTCTAGGATAACTCACTATGGCCAACTCACTGTGTCAAACTCATCATGAACAACACACTATGGACAACTCTTCACAGGACAACAGTTACATTGACATCAAAGAAATGGTGGAATAAAATCATTAAAAGAAAGGATGCAAAAGGAGGGACAAAATGAAATGTAAATTACTAAATTAAAATTTATTTTTAATTATTTGAAATAATTAAATTGAATTGTTGAATTATTCTGTGATATGTTGTCCTGGGAGGCTCCAACAATAAAATCAAAATCTCTGCTGATTGAATAATGAGACAGAAGATAGATTAGTCAAAGGAAGAAGTAGTCCTGTTGTTCTGACAGTACAGTGCAGATGACAGGCATGTTTGCATGACATACCCAACCCAGACTGATGTGTGACATGGAAAAAGTAACTTGCCTAATGATCTAACATGAGGCAATCAAGAGTACAGAAGGTTTTCAATTAATTCATATTGACTGGCAATATCTTCTTATCAACAATGTCAATGACCACACTCCTGCCACCAGTGAACTCATGTTGATTCAGCCATTGCTCTCATCCAATAGAAAGTTGATAAAGTGTTTATTTTTCTCTCCAATGGAAAAAAGACATATTTTCTCCTCTGACCTCTAGTAGTTCTTCTATATTCTCTCTGCTAAACAGTTAGTAAATCATGTCTGGTGGGAGAGCCTTTAGCTAACCATTGGGCCTTTCCACATTATATCCATGCTGAGCAACCTCATCAACGTACAATCATTACCATCACTGCCTTAAATGAGAGTGAATTGGTGCAGCAACTTCCATTGTTTTCCTCCAAAGGTATATGACTGGATCTATGTACATATTGACAGATGGTGTGTTGATGTAATTAAGGTATTGGACTAGGGATCAGAGTGCAGAATCAGGACCATCCTCAGCAATTCTTTGTGTGGCTTTGGTCCAGATGTGATTTCTGAGTCAAACTCATCCTCCTGAGACATTATTGCTCTGGTTTTAAAAATGAATGAGAGTGATTTGTATGCGTCGGGATAAAAGATAGATTACAAATCCAAAAACTAAGGAGATTAATATCTGATTAAGGTTACAGTCCTATAGGGTGATTCTGAATTCTAGTAATTACTTGTCTAAATGTCAGAGCACCTGGAATGGGAGGTTAATAATACACATATACAAAACACCATTAAAAATGTTTTCACCCTCTAAATATTCATAGTATTACGATGAATACTATAGTTAGTATATTCAATAAAACCTGGACATTAAGACAGGATAATGATTATGGTGGTGAGGGTGGTGGTAGTTATGGTGGGGTGATGATGATGATGGTGATAATCATGATGATGTGATAACAATGTTTTCAAGATAACCAAGCTCCTTGTAATTTCATTGAAAGCAGATAACACAAACCCTTAACTTTTGTTCATTGCTCTACTGAAAGATTTGCTGAATGTTTGTGGTTGTGCTCTCTGAAGAATTAGCTTTAGGATAAAAAAAAATATTAATTATTTTAAAATTTTTAAGAGATGGATGATAACAATTAGAACAAAATTTAAAAGGGGGAAATCCATGTTTGGAATCATTAGGAAGGGCATGGAAAATGAAACTGTCGACAAGTTTCAATCTGTCTCATATATTCTTTCAGAGAAGGGAAAGCTAAGGGTCCCCACTACACATGCGCTGAAGGGGTGAGATGATTGACTGTTTTTTTCTATGGCTAATGTACTTGCCTCTTGAAGTACAAGAGCACTCTAATCCTCTGGACTTCAAGAAGACACTTAACACCTTTTCATTTCCTAGGAAGTTTAGATATTAAAGATGATAGAAGTACCTTTAGTGGATTTTTAAACTGGTATATTGTTTGGGATTTGCTTCTTGTTCTTATTGTTGGGTTAGAATTAGACACTTCAGGAGACTTTTAAGTAATAAAAAAGGATGCTACCTATGCCAATTGTGGGCAGAAATGGCAAGGCTGATAAAAATGTCTAAGTATAGTATCCACAAAAATTTCATTCTCATGCCTTTATAAAACAAAGTCAAGAGTAGGACAAACCAGACCAATCATGTGGCTCCTCTGCTGTTGTACATAAACAGATGTGATCTCATTGTTGTCTCAGAAACTATAGCCAATACATCTAGTCCGTGACTTACAACAGTTCATTTCATGACTGTTCAAAGTTACAACATAACTGAAAAAAGTGACTTTTGACAGTTTTTTACACTTGCAACCATTACAGCATCTCCATGGTCATGTGATCAAAATTCAGATGCTTGGCAACTGAGTCATATTTAGGATGGTTCAGTATCCTGGGATCATGGGATCACCTTTTGCAACCTTCTGACAAGCAAAGTCAGATTCACTTAACAACCCCATTACTAATTTAACAAGTGCAATGATTCACCTAACATCTGGGGCAAGAAAAGTCATAAAATGGGGGAAAGCTCACTTAACAAATGTCTCACATAGCAACAGATTTTTTTGGCTGAATTCTGGTCATAGGTCAAGAACTGCCTGTACATTCCTCCAAAGAGAAATTAATGTGACAAAATATATTTGTTGTGGTTGAGACCCTCAAGATTTCATTTTGATGCATTTTCCTACAGCACCACTAAAAATTACAGAAACTCAGTTCCTATTATTTTCTGTTTTTACTTGCCATATGAAAGATATTTGAAGATATTTATTACTCAACTGCAGTCAGCCTGTTCTTCTGCTCCATGAAATTGATGAGTTAACTTCCCATGCTTCTATGCTTTATAAAAACTACATTCTAAAAACTTTTAAAACAAATACAAATGAATTACAAGCCCAATTATCGTCCAATTCAGATAATACTTTGATCTTGACAGACTTAAACACTGGGCCCTATCTAACAAAATGGAATTCAATGTAGAGAAAAGTAAAGTCTTACACTTAGGCAAGAAAAACCAAAAGTACACATATAAACTGGATGAAACCAAGATTAATAGCAACTGTGAGAGGGATCTTGGACAACCAGCTGAATATGAGCCAGCAGTGTGCAGCAGCAACCAAAAAAAGCCAATGCAATCCTTAACTGCATTAACAGAGGGATAGAATCCAGATCAAGTGAGGTACTAATACCACTCAATAAAGCCTTAGTAAGACCACATCTAGAATATTGCATCCAGTTTCAGTCACCACACTATAAAAAAGATGTTGAGACTCTAGGAAAAGTGCAGAGAAGAGCAACCAGGATGATTAGGGGACTGGAGACTAAAACATACGAAGAACCATTATAGGAACTGGGCATGGCTAGTCTAGTGAAGAGTCTTACTGGGGAGACATGATTGCAGTGTTCCAACATTTGAGAGGCTGCCACAGAGACGAAGGGGGTCAATCTGTTTTCCAAGGCACCTGAAGGCCAGACAAGGAATAATGGATGAAAACTCATCAAGGAGAGATTCAATCTATAAATAAGGAGAAATTTTCTGATAGTGAGAACAATCAACCAATGGAACAGCTTGCCTTCAGAAGTTGTGGGAGCTTCATCACGGGAGGCTTTCAAGAAGAGATTGGACTGCCGTTTGTCAGAAAGGGTCTCCTACTTGGGCAGGGGGATTGAACTAGATTGACCTGGGTACTTGAGAGACCGCCTGCTGCCAATTACCTCCCAAAGACCCATTAGATCACACAGATTAGGCCTCCTCCTATCAGCCAAGTTGTTTGTTCTTCACGCCTGAGCGAAAAGCTCAAGCAGCCATCTTCCTCGCACATGCGCAATCTCTCCTCCGGGTTCCGTCTACTAGCCAATGTCATCTGGCTACTACCCGGGGGAAGGCCTTCTCTGTGGTGGCTCCAGCCCTTTGGAACGAGCTCCCTGCAGATATTCGGACCCTCAACTCTCTCCAGTCCTTCCCAAAAGCCGTTAAAACCTGGCTGTGTCAGCAGGCCTGGGGTCGATGAGTTCCCTTCCCCTCTCGAATCGTGTGGCTGTTGGCCGTTTTTAAATTCCCTGTACTTTTTGCTGTACTTCTTGTGTTTCTCTTCCTCTCCTTTGGGTTTGTGCGCCGCCCTGAGTCCCTCCGGGAATAGGGTGGCATATAAATAAAATGAATCTTGAACCTTGAACCTAGATGAGCTACAAGGTCCCTTCCAAATTCTGTTAATATGTTAATGTGTGATTGTGTATTTTTAACTCACTTAAATATTACCTGGAGGGGTAAATGGAAATCTGCTGCTGTTCTTACTCATTTGTTTATCATTGTGATGTCTTCAAAGAATATTCACAAATAAATATTGTAAAATGATATATTTAAAGGGCAAATAATGTTTTAAATACATGTAATCATGTGCATGCCTTGCTAATTATTCTGTAGATACATTAAAAAAATAAAAAGAAAGCAAGGATTCAGCCCAAGAAGATGAAGTCTAGCACAGCAAAATCCATGTTGATGTTAGGCAGATATTTGCCACAGTCCCATCACTTGATGTTTTATTAATGTTTATGATTTGTTCTGCGTTGAGATATTCTTGACTTTTACTTTGGTGCCATTGTACCAAAGCAGCAAGTTTTTAAGACATACCACATCTTGGAAAGGACATTTGAATACTGAGATCAGATTAGGTGGAACGATGCTGTGTTCCTTTAATTCGAGGCAAGTGTGTATATTTGCATACTGTATCCCTTGCCAAGGAATCTATGCAAAGCAAATTAGTAAAATTAAATAAAGTACTGATGGTCTATAGTAGTGTATCACACAGTAAAGAAAGCAAATGTGGAACACAGATTAATTATAGAATTGATCTAATGCAACAATGCAAAGCATAATTAATACTGTGCCATTTATTATGGCAACTTAAAAACTGATGCATGGCATCTTCTTCGCAGTCAATTTATTTATTTATTTATTTGTTTGTTTGTTTGTTTGTTTGTTTATTTGTCTCGTATGCCGCCCACTCCCAGAGGACTCCGGGCGGCTCACAAAAGACAAGGGAAAGGGGGGAACGAGACAAAGACAACATATTAAAAACAAAACCAACATTCACAATTTCCGTGGAGGTAGATGCTTCTCAGCTCCCCCCCAGCCTGCTGGAACAGCCAGAACTGGTGGCTTTGAGGAAAGCCGGGAGGGTAGTAAGAGTCCGGATCTCAACAGGGAGCTCGTTCCAGAGTTGAACATCATGTCTAATCAAATCACTCTGAGTTAGAGCCAATAGAAGGAATGCTTGTCCCTAAAGCCTTTAAAACTATCGTTTCTTCATGGTTCAAACTCATAACCCAAATGAACATCATATTTAACAGTGAAATTCCCACACAGAAGACCACTTCCCCTTTTTATCATAATGACTGGAATAATAACCAGAAATAATGTAACCTGGAGTAAAAATATTGAAATCGATATTTTAAATGCTGAAAGATCCATAGAATCCTCAAAAATGTGGAATAATAAACGGTATTCATTATAAAAGCAACATTGCTCTATATATTTGAGTATATGGGGCTTTAATTTTGTATACAAATGCTTTGCTAGGGCATATTTGTAAGGGTAAACAGATTAACTTCATTTTACACAGTAAATCCTATTGCTGTGCCAGGAATTCTAATCTACAAATACAGTGCTTTATCCAAAGTCTATAAAACATTAACAAGGCTTCTTGCGGCTAGTCCAGTTGTAGAAGAAGTGAACAGTTGATTTTAAATTTGTTATATAAGCCAATCTGTCCATTTTGGCTTTTGCCATTTGACTCTCTTTGTAGGATCAGGGTAATGAAATTAGGATGTAGAAAAAAAAACCAATGTTGTTTCTTGCTCCAATTTGGGTCAATCGCCTGGACCAGAAGTTTATCCTGCAACATTATTCTGGGATAACGTATATTTGCCTTCATTTGTTGTTTCTTGGGCATATTTTCTTTTTCACCATCCACTAAAAACACCAAAAGTTTTTTTTTTAAATGTACAATGTTAACTCATAATTTTGAAATCCATATTGGAAGCAATATATAGTGAGCTTTAAAAAATGTGATATTTTTAATGCACTGTCAAAACAGCTGGATACATTTTTTCGTGGTTCTGTACTTAGGTTGTCGTATATACATACTAATAAGTACTCATTTCATTTCTGCCAGTTCACTTTCATAAATTTTGTTCACCTGAGTGTCGGGATGATAAGACCTGACATTTTTCTTTACTACAAGATAATTATTCCAGTCAAGGATAATTGCCTGATGGTTTTCTGCATACTTTTATAGTCTACAGACTATGCCAGTGAGGTGACAAATTTTGTTTTCTCCTCTGGCCTGTGCTCGTTTTAACTGTGGTGTTATGTGGCTCTTATCCTGAACTGTCAAGAATAATATAAGGAAGGGAGCACTGATTAGCTCCCCTTGTGACCAACAGATATTTAGACATATAATTTGCCATACTTGGTTTGAGAATGTTGCCATGTGTCCTCTGTACACCCTTGCAAAAAGGTCTCTGGATTTGTATTAAGAGAGTGAGTGAGGGGGAGATAGAGAGAAGGAGAGAGGGAGGGAGGGAGGAGGCAAGCTGTTGAAACACAGAGGTATACATTTTTCAGAGGAGGGCAAGTATACAGCAAACTGAGGCATTGATTTATTGATTCCTTATGAGTCATCAAACTCTTAGCAAGCATATATAATAGATAGATTTTCTGCATGATAATCTGACCCTAACTTGATATTTCTGGTCTTCTGATGGTGCATCCATTGCTTCTGAACTGAGTCCATCGTCTTTGCTGCTAGTTGTCCTCTTCTTGTTGTTTCCTTCTATCTTTCTCAGAATTAGAAACGTTGAGAGAGAGGGGGGGGAGGGAGGGAGGGAGAGAGAGACACACCATTGCATAATGCATCCAAAGTAGGATAGTCTGGTCATTTATACCTCAAGTGAGAACTCTGAGTTGATTTGTTTGATTATCCATTGGTTTGTTTTCTTGATTGCCCAAAGCATATTTGGAAGTCTACTCAATACCAAAGTTCAAAACCCCCAATACTTCTCTTATCCTGCTTCTTTAAAGTCCAACTCTCCCTTCCATAAAGTATTTCAGAGAATACCATCGCCTGCACTATTTTGATCTTAAAGTTATGCAATGAGCTACAACAAAGTGAGGAACAACTGCTTCCAGTGATGTGGAAATTAATAAACCAGTGTTTTAAATTTACTGTTATATACAATCTTGTTAGATAAATATTTTCTTATTTAACCACAGCACACAGCAGTAAGCAATGAAACCTACATTTCACATCTGTGGTGTGATGATGGAAAATGGATTTAAGGAGTTTTTCCTCTTGGGATTTAGAGATAGTTTAAACCAAACCTAAAGAAATCTATTTGAGAGCTTAATGATTTTTTTTAAGACTTCTACCTCAAAATGCAAGAAAAATATCTATGAGGTTTTAGCAACTAGAGCTAAAGATGGTGCTAGGAACTGCAAAAAAAAAATCAACTAGAGGGATATTGTAATCATTTCCCTACTTCCCATCTTTCATCGGAGCAGGATTTTTAACAGAGAAGTATTAATCCCAAGGCATAATTTTTTGCCAAATAAGGAGAGGCAGCAGACATTACTGACATAAGCAGGAATTAATATACCTCGTTTAATGGCTGTTAGCTGTTATGATGATGATGATAATGATGATGATGATGATGATGATGATGATGATGATGATGATGATGAAAAAGTAACTTTGCAATCTCTTCACATTTACAACTTTCACAGCGCAGTAATGCAAAGGAAAACTGAAATAACATCATAGGCACAGTTACTGTTTTACTTAGTGATTGCTTTGCTCAACTATAAGTTGTTGGTCCCACTTCTGGTCAATACATAGAACTACCTAAATCAGAAAGGTAGGGTACTGTTGAATATGGGAAACTGCAGGTAAACTCAAAATCATTGTTTTGGGAAAGGAGAAAATGTAAATCATATGTAGTCATAATTTATTCTTCTAAAGAAAAGGAAGCAAAAGTGGAAGTTATTTTCAAGATTGATTTATTTAATAAATCTATATGTTGCTCATCTTGTCTAGAGATGACTCTACAATCATAGGCTTACAATGTTCATAGTTATTTGGAAAAGTACAACCAACACAGGCTACCCTCACTCTTGGGTATTTGCCCAGAATAGATCCAAAAAACTGGTTTTTAATACTCATCCTAAAATATATTTTGACTTAAGGAGATAATTGCATCTAGGGACAGGGGAGGCAGGGCCTCACCAGTGTCATGATGAAAAGAAAAGAAAAATTAAAAAGAAAAAAGCTAAGGTAGTTGCTGCCGGAGTCACAGTAGATGACTCTGCTTAGTGCTAACTGCAGGGGTAGGCGAGAGAACTACGTGCCTCCTTTGCATAAGGAATTTTTTGCCTTTTAACTCTTGCTCAGAGTTAAGCAAGGGTTAAAAGGTGAAAAATTCCTTATGCAAAGGAGGCACGTGGTTCTCTGTCTCCTGCTCTGGCAGCAGCAAATCTTGCCTAAGTTGCTTTTTTCTTTTTACATTTTCATCATGGCGGACAAGAGGAGAGTTGGAATCCTCTGACACAGCTGGAAAAAGTATGTGGGTCCGAGGGAGGGGGCAGGGGGGAGGAATTCAAAATTATTTGTAAGTAATTGTAATTTGTTTTATTATAAGTAATTTGTGTGTGTGTGTGTGTGTGTGTGTGTGTCTGTGTATGTGTGTTACCCGGGTCTGCTGGCGCGTGGGCTGGCACTTTTTTTTTTTTTAAGCCATGCGCCGGCATGCACTTTAAAGTGCCGCTGGGCTGTATGGCCCGGGCCTGGGGCGGCGGCATGCACTTTAAAATGCCAGCAAGCCTCCCGGCTATAAAGCAGGACATGTTTCACTCTATGGTGGGGCGACGCAGCATGCACTTTAAAGTGCCGGTAGGCTGTATGGTTAGGCCCGGGGCGGCAGGAAAGGACTTTAAAGTGCCGGTGGGCTGTATGGCCGGGCCGAGGCAGCGGCATGCACTTTAAAGTGCCAGCACGCCTCCTGGCCATAAAGCAGGACATGCTTTATGGCCACAGCCACCCCGAGTCCTTCGGGATTGGGAGGCCTAGAAATTTAACAAATAAATAAATAAATAAATAAATAAATAAATAAATAAATAAATAAATAAATAAATAAATAAATAAATAAATAAATAAATAAATAAATGTTTCGCTCTATGGTGGGGCGAGGCGGCATGCACTTTAAAGTACCGGCCCGCCATAGAGTGAAACATGTCCTGCTTTATGGCGGGGAGGCGTGCTGGCACTTTAAAGTGCATGCCGCCTCGCCCCACCATAGAGTGAAACATTTATTTATTGGTAGCTCTGAAGCCTTTTTCCACTTTGGATCTGAATGGATTCACGTCCTTTATTATCACTTGCAAAAAATCTATTAGTGTGGTTGTAGAGCCACCAGGCCTGCATAGCACTTGAGACTTTATTCCATAAATCCTCTTTGGAGAGTGTGAGGACATGGATACAGCATCTCTTACAACTCTTCAAAGCAACTACAGGTTTTCCTGCAATGAACTAATGCTGTTTCAGTTTGGCTTGTAAATTTATTGCTGAAATCAAACCAATTAATTGCCTCTCCTTGTGAGCTCATAACAGAACATATGGGCATGTTTCTTCTTGAGGTTCTGATGCATTCACTCCCATGTATTTAGTCAAACTCTTTTCTTGACTATATTGAGGCCATAAACCGCTGAAGTCATTTTGGGTTATTATCTCCAGCCTCTCCCTAATGTTTTTGGAGGTCAAATTCATTACAGCTTGTGACTGACTTTGCACACTTAACTTTAGTGGGCTTGCTTTCCAGGCACCCAGCTACGTTCTGAAGAAGCTTCTAACAATTACAAGAGAACATATTGCTTTCTAGATATATGCAGGTTTTTAATATATATACGCAGTACAAAGGCAATAGCTAATTGCTTTGATATGAAGAAATGTACAGGTTATGGAAATATGCGTAACAGGTGTGTTACAGAATATATTGGGCACTTCTTCATGATAATTCTCCCTGACCCTAACTTTATTAGCATCAAGGTCTGAATAGAGTAAAATGTTGCTTATATTTCAATGTTTCATATTCTAGTGTTTTTAACTCTAAAATACCATCTCCTTAGCTTAATCTGACATCCCAATAAGAAGGGAAGGAGTTAAATAAACTCCAAAAATATTGACAACACATTTGAAAAAAATATGCATTACTGGTGTAATACAACTTTGAAATAAATCATCCTTGGTTCTTTGGACCTGATAGTCATCATGAAGCAATTGCGCCCCATTTTCATGTGTGCCGAGATGCTGTATGCATATACAAAGAGGGGGATGTGTACCAGTGACGTGCGGTCAGGGGAGGCAGGGGAGGCAGGGCCTCACCACTGTCATCATGAAAAGAAAAAAAAATTAAAAGGAAAAAGGCTGAGGTAGTTGCTGCCAGAGTCACAGTGGATGACTCTCCTTAGTGCTTAACTGTTTAAAAAAGCCTCTTAAAAAAGTGCCATCTGCAGGAGGAGGCGAGAGAACCACGTGTCTCATTTAGTCTGACTTTATGATCACTTGAGCAGAGTTAAGCAAGGGTTAAAAGCCAAAAAATTCCTTATGTAGATGAAGCGCGTGGTTCTCCTGCCTCCCCCTGTAGAGGGCACTTTTTTAAAGGCTTTTTTTAAACAGTTCAGCAGAGTCATCCATTGGAGGTTCTGGCAGAAGCTAATCCAGCCTGACCAGCAGCTCTTGGCTTTTTCTTTTTACATTTTTTACATTTTCATCATGACAGACAAGAGGAGAGTTGAAATCCTCTGTGAAACAGCTGGAAAAGGTATATGGGTCGGAGGGAGGGGGGGAGGAATTCAAAATTATTGTAATTTGTAAGTAATTGCAATTTGTATTATTGTAAGTTGTGTGTGTGTGTGTGTGTGTGTGTGTTTTATCCACCTCTGCTGGAGTGCGGGCTGGCACTTTATTTTTTATTTTTTAAAGCCATGCCACCTTGCCAGCCATAGAGCAGGATGCGTCCCGTTCTAAGGACGCCACTGCGCCGGGACTTTAAAGCCATGCCACTGTGTCGGGACTTTAAAGCCATGCCACCACGTCTGCCATAGGGCAGGACACGTCCCGCTCTATGGCGGAAAGCTGCGTCGGGGCTTTGGTGCAGCTTTCCGAAAGCCCCACCGAAGCCCCGGCACTGGCAGACATAGGTCAGCAGACATAGGTTGGCTTTTGCCCGCTTGCCTCACTGGCCATAACCTCACCGCAAGTCAATGATGTGTACATTGTATTAGTGCAACACAAGGTCCATTATTTTCTTAAAAAGCACTGGCCATCCCAATGATCTGAAATTTCAGTCTGGATTGAGTTCAGAGTTCAATACTAGAATGTCATTGGTTATGCATGCAGGCGGCATCTGGAGTATTTGGGACAGAGATGGTGTAACTGTCATGGCCTCCTAGATTTCTCAGTAATTTACAGTACCATCAACCATGATATTCTACTGAGCCAATTCTGGGGACTAGGAGTAAGAGGCGATGTGGTGATAGTGTTTTGTGGTAGTTCTCAGTCTTTCCTCATGACCAGTTTTAATTAATGGAGCATAGGAGATGTCAAGTCTTAGGGCACTATAATGTGGGGTTCGTCAGGGCTCTCCTCTGTCTCCTCTTTTAACATTTAACTGAAACTGGGTGAGGTATCATCAATATACTGATTAGCACTATCAGGCATAACCAGGGCTATCATCAGATGCCCAGATATACTGTATATACAGCTTCACCTCTAGTCAAGCAGGTTATGCTATTGTGGTCCTGGCTAAATGCTGGAGGCTGAGGTCTAGATCAGGCCTGTCAAACTGGCAGCCCTGGACAAGATGCATCATGTGCAGGCCACACCCACCTCAACTCTGCAAAAGGCAAAAAATGTCACTATTTGTCACGATCTATCCCATGACATGATCAAGTTTAACACCCATGGTCTAGATCCATGATGGCAAACCTGTGGCATGCGTGAGCCCTCTCTGTGGGCACGTGCGCCGTTGCCAGCTGCTCTTCTGGTTTCCAGTGGGCACATGTGGGCCAGCCAGATGACCTAAATACAGCCCAAAATCAATCTAAAATGGCCAAAACACAGGCATGCGTGCCCTGGCCAGCTGATCTTTGGGTTTCCAATGCTCTGGCAAACGCGCATGCATGCACATTCTGGTTTGGGCACTTGGTGCCAAAAAGGTTCACCATCACTGATCTAGATGGAGAGGAACTAACTTTGACTCAACCCTGGCAACAGAGAATGGCTTTGGATTACTGCAATGCAGTTCATAGAACTGCATTGGAAGACAATCAGATATTACAATTGGTCCAGAATGCAGCAATTGGTCCAGAATGCAGCAGTATATTAGACATCCTTAGGTTTGCCCACATTACAGCCATACTTCCCTGGCTCCCAGATTCTTTCAAAGTGTAATTCAAGCTGCTGTTTTGGGTAGTTCTCAACTTAAATGATGGTAATTGGGATGGCTAAGTAATGTGAACATAAAGCATCATAAAGCATAGCATCATATGACTATGTTCCTTTACAACAACACTTCCAGCCTTTCTGGTTGCCATTGTTAAACTCCAGGTCATTAAGAAAACACTTCACATGGTCACTATTTGGGATCTCCTGCTGGCTTCCCTATTGACTTTGTGTTAGAGTTTGCAGTCTTCTTTTTGATGCTGTATTTTGCACTTATTTGCTATGACTGGTTTGCTCTGTTCTGTACTGAACTTTATATTTCTCCTCTAATCTGGTTTTACCCTGGATTTATACAGGTTTTATTTCTGAACTGAAGCTGGGTTAATCTGGGCCCATAACCTGCTAGAAATTACATTTCATTATATAGAAATGGTAGCCGAGGATCATTAAGCCCAGATTTAGAGGAGAAATACAAAGTTCAGCAACGAACACAGCAAACCAATCATAGCCAGCTACAGCAAATATGTGCAAGGTACAGTAACAAAAAGAAGACTGCAACAGAATTTCTAACACTTTGCTTGCAGGAAAGCTGGCAAAGAAGGTAGCAAATGGTAACCAGGTGACACTGCAATCTCGTAATCATGAGCCAGGTAGAGTCACTCAGATTGTGATCATGTGACTATGGGGAAGCTGCAACCAAGAACCGGTCTTTGCTACCACTTGTTCAGCATCATTGTAAGTTCAAATGGTATCTGAATGAGTGGCTTTAAGAGGGGACCACCTGTATCACCTTGTCTACGTGACATGGGACCAGATTATTTCCAGGACTGCCTTTCCCCATAATTATCTGGCCATGCCACTAAATTGGATAAGGTAGCCCCATCTTCCCTGAAATATTGCCATCTAGGAAGGCTCAGGAAGCTAATCTTTTCTATAGCTGCCCCTATCTTATGGAATTGTCTCATGTTAGGACACTGTTTTGATGTTTCATTGTCAGTTTTGAAGAATTATGGATAGAGATTTAGTATTTACACAGCTACGTATGTACTGATCATCCAGAGCATCTGCCCACATTATAAAGAAGAGTTTCACCTTACATCAACAGCTGTGAATTTTGATTAGATTGTGACAGCATTTCAAAAATTTCCTTATGATGTTGATGATCTGCTGCTGAAGTTATACTCACACTTGGTAAGCAGACATCTGCGTGAAGCCTATCTTCCAAGCCTGCACAGAATAAAAAGGGAGATATTAAGGAGGTTTTGCAATTATAACTGTCAAACAGAAAAGACCACACCAAAAATCTATTGAAAGAAATAGTAGGTTGTTAACCACCGCCCAACAATGTAGGTGTAATTTGCACTTAGGAAAAATGGCAACAAATATTTTGACAGAAAGTATCAAAACAATTACTTTCTTTGAACACCTCAAACAGACACCTTTAGCTTGCAATCTTTATTTTAAGCCTGCCTGAAAATATTTTGAAATATTAACATTAGAAAAATGTTATTTTTCTAACATTTACTTTGATATGCTTTTTTTGAAAAAGTCCTTTCTGAAGAGATTCCCATGGTGAGACATAATAGATATCTGTTTTCTCGATAGTTAATAGAATATTTGTAGGTGGGTATCTCTTACTGGCAGTGACGTGCGGTGAGCTTCATGGCCGGTGAGGCAAAAAAAAACCTCGAGCCCCAATGCTCTGAACTCAGAGGCTGGATTCAGACAGCATGTGCACACCCGGCGTGGGTTTCCACTTGCTTGCGTGACGAGTGCCTCCCACACACCTGCATCTCAGAAGTGGAGCCAACTGCGGGGAGCCCAGCCAGCCATGGGGGCTTAGCCAACATACCATGACGGAAGCATGCTCTGCACGTCCCGCAGAGAGTTGGCTTCTGCCGCTGCTGCTTCCCCCCTCAGTAACTTTGATCCAGGAGGGAACAGCCTCCTTGTCAATCAGCCACATGCCGGTGGAGGGAGCCCAATCGTAACCCTAGGCGGCCACATTTCTGTTGTCCCTCAGAAGGGAAGGCAAAGGGGGGGGGTGTTATGTGTTCAGGATTTGGATGGGTCTCCGTTGAACGAAACCGCTAGCTCCTTTTAAAGCAAGGTCGGGGAGGGGGCAGAGGGGCGAGCCAGCCAGCACTGCAGTGGAGCTTTCCATGAGCCTAGCAAAGAGGAAAGCCATGGCAGCTGTCCTTAGCTCAGCAGGTTCTTCGCCGGCTCACCTCTCCGTGCCCCCTCCAAGCCTCTGTTTGTGGCCAGCATCCCCCACCCACTCCCACTCCTACCCCTCATTTGGCCAAGGCACCGAAGCCTTTGATCTGCTTGCTGACACCCCCCCTGACTCGGTTGCGATTGCTCCCCTCAGGTGAGAGCAAAGGACGAGGAAGGCGGGGAGGCTTTGCAAAAGGAAAAGGCAGGAGAACCGCAGCCCTTACCTTCCACAGCTATTCTCTCAGAGCTTGCTTAGTGCATGCATAATTTGCCTGCTCAGAGATGCTTCTCTTCCTCCTCCTCCTCCTTCTTCCTCCTTCCTCCCTTCTTCCCCCACCTCCTTCTTTCCTTCCTTCTCTTTCTTCTCCCTTCACGGTTTTCTCTCTCTTGCTCATCTGCAACCGAGAAGTTCAACCTGCAGCAAGGAAGGCTTTAGCTTGCTTTCCCTCTGCAGCCTAGGAAATGGTGTCTCTGCCCTCCCTGCTCAAGCGGTGCAAGGCATGATTTGCTGCTCCCAGATCAGGAGGCGGGAGAATCACGTGCCTCCTTTGCATATGGAATTTTTCGCTTTTTAACCCTTGCTTAACTCTTAAAAGGCGAAAAATTCCTTATGCAAAGGAGGCCCATAGTTCTCTCGCCTCCCCCTATAGTTAACACTAAGCAGACTCAAAGTCACTGTGACTTGGAGTCTGGCAGCAACTACCTTAAGAGCCGAGGTGGCGCAGTGGTTAGGGTGCAGTACTGCAGGCCACTTCAGCTGACTGTTATCTGCAGTTCAGCGGTTCTAATCTCACCGACTCAAGGTTGACTCAGCCTTCCATCCTTCCGAGGTGGGTGAAATGAGGACCCAGACTGTGGGGGTGATATGCTGACTCTGTAAACCGCTTAGAGAGGGCTGAAAGCCCTATGAAGCGGTATATAAGTCTAACTGCTATTTCTATTGCTACCTTGGCCTTTTTAATTATTTTAAAAATCCTTTCCTTTTCTTCATGAGACTGGTGAGGCCCCACCTCCCCTGCCTCCAGTGACTGCACGTCCCTGTTTTTCTACTACCGGTTCAGACATGCTCGCGCCCACACTAAGCTTTTGCGCATGTACAGAAGCGTCCAGGCACTGCTACTACCAGTTCGCCCAATCTGGGCTGAACCGGGAGCAACCCACCTCTGGTGGGTATGTGTTCTAGATCTAGCTACATGAATCTTCTGAATTTTATTTTATTTTTAACACTACATTGTCAAAATAAATTCAATATTATCAAAGCTACAGTGATTGCCTTCATAGAACGCATCCTTCAGGGTGTTGTTTTTAGTTTTTTGTTTATTCATCAAATATATCTTCTATAACTGAGTACTGTGGAGTGTTGTGATTTCAACCATGTCATATGGTATCTACTAAAATAATCAATTTTGTCAGTGACAAACAGCAATTACATATCCATGCATTTAAATATTTAAGCATTGACTAAACTAAAGATGTTGAACTATTATGCCACTAGGAAGTACTTAATTGTATTTTTAAAAAAATTCAGTCCACCTCCTTTCTAATACTGATTTACATATTATTGTTCAGATGCTGATAGGAAGTATAAGTGGTCCTCATTTAGTGATCACAATTGGGATCAACAATCTGGTCACTAAGTGAAACTTAGCTGCTAAGTGAAATTCTGACTGATCTTATTTCAGCTTTCTTTTTGCTTAACATACCTATGAAGTCCTTAAATGTGAGGATTGGTTATAATGTTACTTTTTCATCACCTTTGAATGGTTGCTACACAAGGCAGTCACTAAAATAAAACTACCCATAATATCATAAACCCTGTTTAGAGTTCCATTATCAAAAAGTAACTATTACTTCCAATCAGATATTATTTCCATATTTATCACCTTGTAAGTAAATTGAATCAGTTGCGCAATTTTTTGAAGCTATTTTACAAAGTAACATACCCACTATAGTTGTAAGAGGGAAGTATTGACAAGAAAGCGATTTTAGTAAGGATACTAAATCCAGGTTGCAATACCAGATGACCATTATATGTCCAGAAAGAAATGCTAAGCTTTTGCTATCATCTACCAGTTGTAAAATTTGGTAGCCCAGATTTTAGAACTGAAACCTATCAAAAAATGTAAGTGATCTCCATAAGAAAACCTGTAGCCAACAGAGGGGTTTGACATATTAATTAACATTTGATATCTTCTTGTAACCCTAGGCTGAACTGAACTTTGGCAGGAAAAAAAGGATCAGAGTAGGTAATGCCAACTGGAGAATGACAAGACACAGATTCTGTTTCAGCTAGTCCTTGACTTACAACTACCATGGAACCCAAAATTTCTGTTGCTAAGTGAGGCAGTTGTTAAGTGGGGAGGTTTGCCCCATTTTACTTTCTTGCCACAGTTGTTAAGTGAATCGCTGCAATTGTTAAATTAGTAACACGGTTGTTAAGTGAATCTGGCTTTCCCATTGACTTTCTTGTCAGAGTGTTGCAAAAGGTGATCACATGACCCTGGGACACCTCAACTGTCATAAGTATGAACCTGTTGCCAAGTGCCTGAATGCTGATCATGTGACCATGAGGATGCTGCAACAGTCATAATAAAAAAAATAGTCATACGTCATTTTTTCAGTAGAGTGTATCTTTGAACAATCCCTAGATGAATGCCTGTAAGTCAAGGACTACCTGTATTGTTTACTGATACTACATAAGAGCCGCGGTGGCACAGTGGTTAGAGTGCAGTACTGCAGGCTACTTCTGCTTATCACCGGCTGCCAGCAGTTTGGCAGATCGAATCTCACCAGGCTCAAGGTTGACTCAGCCTTCCATCCTTCCGAGGTCGGTAAAATGAGAAGCCAGATTGTTGGGGCCGATATGCTGACTCTGCTCTGTAAACTGCTTAGAGAGGGATGTAAAGCACTGCAAAGTGGTACATAAGTCTAAGTGCTATTGCTATACTGATTACATTAGGTTATATTTCCATCCTTTATTTATTTACTTATTTAACATATTGGAATGGCACTGCAATCAGAAACAACTCTTGACAGCTCACAGTCAAAAACAGAATAGAAAGCAAACCCTATGCAAAACACAACAGCATGACAAGAAAAGAAGGAGAAGAAAAGATGGCCGCAACAACTCAAATAAAGAAACTCTCTGAAAAAGCTGAAAGGAACCCAGCAAAGAGGGACCCGGCCTGATCTTCTTCACAGGGAGGTAATTTCACCATATTGATGCTGCAACAGAAAAGCAGTGCCTCCTTGTCTCTGACTTCTGTCACTACCCCACCAACTTCTCCAAAGTGTGAGATCTCAGGCAGTTTCTCCATGCTTGATGTATCAGCTGTGTCAAAATTGGCTGGAGAAGATGACCCTGAAGGAATAACTTTTTGTCTGATAGTCCTGATCATGCACTTGTAATCCAGCAAAATTAACTGCTAGTAGAGCAGGACAATACACATTTTTACATATCCTCTATTTTGTAGAACAGTACAAGTAATATTTGTACTGTTGCTATTTTTCCTTAGGCTGCAGTCATATATACAGTTTTAATGGAATTTATTCATGAATATGCAAATATAAAAATTGGTTTCAAGTAGCCTAAGACTGCAAATAGTTTCAAAAGAGCTCTCACAAAAATCACATTGGAACTATACTATTTGGGGTTTTTGTTTTCAATGATGTTATTGAAAGTGTGTCCTATATAATATTCCTAAGTATTTCCCACAAATATAACTCTATGAGACAATGCATTTCAGCAAATGTTGATAGATGTTCATTTCCAATAAAACACACATTTATCAGAATTAACCCTGATAAGCACATTGTCTATGTTTCTGTAGAGATTTTGAAGGAAACATTTTCTCCTGTGTTTGCATAATACTTACTAGTTATATTACTTTATTCTAGTGTTTTGTGACAAGTAAAGAGCTGAGGACAACAAAATTGTGTTCATTGATTCTATTTTACAAGAGTAAATCTAATCAAAAGAAGCAGAGTAAAAAGATTAGTCATTGACAGGACCAAGAATTATAGATGCATTTGTATTTGATGTTGTAAATATATAAAAATAAGAGATGCACACAATGTTTTATCTTATTTTCTTTTCTTTTTGCCTCATCATTGTTGCTACTGTTGTTTACTTTGAAAAGTTACATATTTTACTTTGAGAGCCCGGTAAATAGAAAACTGATTTTAAAAGACCCCTAATGAATATGTGGTTTTTTTATTTAATTATCTCTAGATCATTTTGTTAATACTTTCTAGACAAACTTTCTTATTTGGGAGTGAAATAGATCACTCCTCAGGATAAGAACTCTGAAAGTAATAATCAAGGAGTTCCAGTTTCCTCCCCTGAATCATTGAGCCACATTTTAATATCCTTCATCCTTTCTCTCTGCAATTTACCACAGCTGAGCAATTTTTGTCAGTGTTTTGTTTTCTTTATATTTTGACATTTTTCTTTGCAATTCACATCTCTTCCAAAATGTGCCACCAAAGCGGTGTATTACAGAAGTTAACACAAGCTGTTTATTTCCAAGTATAGCATAGCAATTTTTTTAAAAACTTCACAATGCTGCCAAAAGTTTAACGTTATATTTCAGAGAAGGAGACATATCCCTGTTTACCTTAAGTCTGATGTCAGCAAACATTCAATATACCTGTCAAAAATTTTGATAGCCTACCAAATTACCCATGAAATCAATGAATAGCTGTTCAACCACTTTCTTTTCTTTTACTTCTCTTCCTCCTCCTGTCAAAGATGACACCATTACAAATGTAACTCTGTGGTTTAGTCACCATCAACATCTACATAGAAATGAAGCATCAGCAATCAAACTATTTAGGTATATAATGTCTTGCTTTACAGATCATCTGTCTCATTCTTTGACTACCCAAGCTCTTGGGGAAAATTAATGGCCATAATCTAAGTCTAATAAAGGCACTGTAAATAAATCATGTATGAGATAGGCAGGGTCAAGATACAGAACTATGAATAAGCAGAACAACACTCTCCCATAGAAACCTTTTTACTAATCTAAAGGCTCATTTTGAATCCTAAGGATGTGTTGGGGCATCATCTTAAAATGGCGACTGTAAGAAACTGAACAACAAAATGGCTGCTGTAAGGGAAGAGATGTCAGGAATAGAAAACAGCATACTGCCTGATTATTTAAGAGGACATAGATAGTCCTCTAAAACAGCCATTTGTTTGTTATACATTTGCTGTCAATTGCTTTCTAGATTTCTAGGTCCATCTTTTTGGGAAGGTCTGAAAGATCATCTGTTACATTTCTGCTGGGGTTGTGATCATCTGGGAGAAAAGATACTTGCTTTCAGTTATTGCTTTTAAGAAGACCACTATCTAATAGTTATTTGTAGACAGTTTATCCAATGTTTTGTTTTTTAAGAACAATGAAAAAGATAAATACTGTTGAGGATTCATAAAATCCTCCACTTACGACCAGGAGGCCAGCAACAGTCTAGGTTGCCATTCTGGGAGAAACACCTCTGGTGGCAAACTCTCTATGGCATCTATTTCTAGTAGATGGTGTTAGATCGGCAGTAGGAAGAAACAGAGGCAACTGTAACCATTTATTCAAACAAGAACGTGTAACAACAGAAACAGTAAGTAGCCCGGCAAGTCTCCGATGTTTGACAGCCTTTTATACCCGGCTGTCAAACGGTTTAACCAATAGCCTCGCGTATGACAGCCCGGCAACCGGCAGGCGCGTCTGATTGACTAAGACGCGCCTGGCTGCTGCCGAGCTATCATTCGTAAGTACGAGGACTTACGAGGCTGCAACAGATGGGTGATCATTCACAGACTTTGTTGTTGTTGTTTTGTTCTTGAAAATTGGTGATGGGAGAAGCTTGTCTCCTGGTTTCTCTGAGAACTCTAGGGTATCCTAAATGCATCGGAGGAGCTTGCTTCCAATGGGAAAAGAGACTGTTAGAATTAGTTATGTCCTAGAATATCTATACCTACCAGCAGAAGTGGTATTCAGCAGGTTCTGACCAGTTCTGGAGAACCGGTAGTGGCAATTTTGAATAGTTTGGAGAACCGGTAAATACCACTTCTGACTGGCCCCGACCCCATCTATTCTCTGCCTCCCGAGTCCCAGCTGATTGGGAGGAATGGGAATTTTGCAGTATCTTTCCCCTGGAGTGGGGAGGGAATGGAGATTTTACAGTATCTTTCCCCTGCCATGCCCATCAAGCCATGCCCACAGAACCGGTAGTAAAAAAAATTGAATCCCACCACTGCTACCAGGGACTGAGCACTAGAGAACAGTAATGCTGCTAAGTATCTTCATTTTCTTATAGTTCTCCTTCCAATGCTCAATTACTTTCTTATTTAGTATCTGGCTACCACACCGGCTGAAGGGCAGCTCAATAGCAACTCTTCTTGAATAGTCCAGTAAAACTGTGCCTATTTTGCAGTCTTAATGACTCCTGCTTTATTTCTTTTTTTCCTCTTCTTTTTCAAATGGGCTCCAGAATCCACTGCCGAGTGAAGGAGATTGAGGGAGGAGGGTGTCTATCTGAAAGTGAAAATGACAATCTAGTTTTGCCTTGCCTTCTTGCTGAGAGAGGAGGTAACTCTTCTGTTAGTTCTGTTGATCCCCCATCTGAGGTCAAACCATGATTAAAGCCTCACAGAGATTGCCAATATTATAAGGTACAGAAAGTTCATCTAGCCCAAATCTTTCATTTAAGAAACGATCATCTACTCACTTAACTCTGCAGACCTATTTTGAGAGTAATAACTCTGCATGCTATAAATGGAGAAGATGCTTGCAGAGCAAATAAATGCTCAATTACTATCAGATTATAATTCAGTGAGATACTGTTTATAAATTCAATGAAGAAAAAGTTTTACTCACTAGGAAAAAAGGCATATGCAGTGAAAAGGAAATATCTAGCTTGCATAAGAACGATGTTCCAAACAGACCCTACCCTTTTGCAAACCAGGGTTTGTTTCCTTGCTTGCTTGCTTGCTTGCTTGCTTGCTTGTTTGTTTATTTGTTTATTTGTTTGTTTGTTTAAAAAAATGAACAGGTCTATATCTACACCCATTTGTGAATACAGCCCCATTTAAACATCTAAATACCTTAATTTTGGGATGATTGGACATTCATCCATTGGCAAGGTAATTGCCCAAGGTAACTTTCTAGGAAAAATACATGGAAAAATCCCTTTGTAGGAGAAAGACATTTACGGTTATGTTCCCATGAATTCATAAAGCAAAATGGATGTCACCAGTGAATTTGTGGCACATTCGCAGGCTGCGGGGTGAAATTATATGCCCCTCAGAGAGGGTTCGCAATTTGGGGGTCCTCCTGGATCCCCAGCTGACTTTAGAACACCATTTGTCAGCTGTGACCAGAGGGACCTTTGCCCAGGTTCGCCTGGTCCACCAATTGTGACCCTACCTGGATCTGGAGGCCCTTCAGACAGTCACTCATGCCCTTGTGACCTCAAGACTGGATTACTGTAACACACTCTACATGGGGCTGCCCTTGAAGAGTGTCCGAAGACTTCAGCTAGTCCAGAATGCAGCCGCGCGAGCGATCGTGGGTGCACCCAGGTATACCCACATTACACCTTTCCTCCGCGAGCTGCACTGGCTACCCATTAGTCTCCGGACTCGCTTCAAGGTGCTAGTCATTACTTATAAAGCCCTACATGGCATCAGACCTGGGTACCTGAGAGACCGCCTCCTGCCAATTACCTCCCATAGACCGATCAGATCGCACAGACTAGGCCTCCTCCGGATCCCATCTGCCAGCCAATGTTGGCTGGTGACTCCCCGGGGGAGACCCTTCTCTGTTGCAGCTTCAGCCCTCTGGAATGAGCTCCCCATGGAGATCCGGACCCTTACTACTCTCCCAGCCTTCCACAAAGCCACTAAGATCTGGCTGCTCCGGCAGGCTGGGGGGCTGTTGAAATAGCGAGCCCCACTGTAACTATGAATGTTGTGTATTTTAAATTGTTGTTTGTCTATTTGTCTATTTATCCCCTTCCTTTGTTTATTGTAAGACGCCCGGAGTCCTTCGGGAGTGGGCGGCATACAAGACCAATAAAATACAATAAAAAATACAAAAATACATTGGTATACTTAGAAGGTGGCAGACTTTTAGAATCCTCCTTTTATAGCTTTCCAGGTAAAATGCATGGAAAAATGCATTGGAGGGTAAACCCATTTAGGGTTAGGTTTACACCCCATGATCTCGTAGAGAAAAATGGATATCATCAATGAATTCACAGCTCATCAGTATGCTTACGAGGGCACTGACTTTTTCAGTTAGGCTTTTCTAATCCTAAATGGATTTACTCTCAATGGGATATTTCCATGTATTTTACCTGGAAATGTAGAGAAGGTTGACTGAAAAGGTCTCCTAAGCATATCGATGTGTTGCAAATTGATTGGTGACATCAATTTTCCTCTCCGCACTCATGATGACCTTACCCGAAGTGAGTTTGTTTTCCAATGTGATATTTCCATGTATTTTACCTGGAAAGGTAGAAAAGGTGGATTGGAAAAATCTGTGCCTGTTCTTTTTACAGACATCGGTAGGTCCTGCTGGTTTATTCTACTCTTCAGAAAATTCCTAGCAGGAAACCCAATTACTATCTATATTATCTATTAGCTGATGGCTATTCCAATATCGCCTATAGAGATACTACATTTTGTGTCTCTGTGTGTGCCATTTTCTGCTCCTTGGGCTACAATATATTATTGTAGAGTTTAATCATATTAATTTGGCAGGAGGATGTATTGGAGCTGTTTTATTTTTGCTGTAACCTGATAGTAAGCTGACTATAATAATTATTGTTATTGTTGTAATGAAGACAGCGGTAGTGGTGGTATGATGATGTGTAACAAATGGTGTTATAATTTTTTTTTGGGGGGGGAATGGTTTCTATGTTGGAAGGTAGAGAAAAGGAACATCAATTACCTAGACATACACATAAGGTTTTTCTAGAGTTTCTTAGCAGTGTGTTAGCTATTTCATTTTCTCCCAATCTCTCAAGAGCTTCTAGCCATGTTTTTGGGCTCATTCTGTCCTAGGGAGAAAAATATTCTCTTTTTTTTTTTTTTTTTGGCCTTCCTTGATTCTAGCATCCTTGCCAAACTGTCTTTGCTGACCTATGCTGTGTTCTCCTTTCCACAAGTCAATGAACTCAGTAGGTCTCTCTTGCACATCCAGCTTGCTCCTGCTGGGTCTCAAACGAAAAATTCCTCCCCTCCTGTCCGATGCACACAATATTGCCACTCTAAGCTTCATATAAACATTCCAGGAGTGCCCATCAAACTCCTCCTCTATTGCTTAATGCTTTTGCCCTTTTAGATGTTTACGGCTATAGAGCAAGTGTTTTAATTAGGCATGCAGTTTCTCGCTGTCTACACTCAGCCTGCTTTTGGTCAGGAAGCCTTGAGGCCATGGCATAATCCCAAATCCATCAGGGCAGCTCACCTTGTCTCACACCATGCTATCAGTATGAAGCCAAAACTAACAAAACTGACTCTTGAGCATCAAAGCATCCTAAACTTTTCTTCAGAAATATAATCCAAGTTTATAAAACCAGGCAGAGAAACTGCAGTGTGGGTTATTTTGTACTGAGTATTGCAGTATTGTGCTACAAGGAGTCCTATGCTAATAGAAATAACATTGGCAAGAATAGGATTTTTACAGTCTGAGCACTTCCTCTCAATCAGTGATAATTAGTAGGAAATAAAGGATCATCTGCTACTTGCAGAAGGCTACAGCTATCTCTTAAAATGTTGAGCTGGGCTCTATTCCTAGTGATTTCAGGAATTCACCATTTAATTTTCTTGGCAATGGTAGAGAAATGCTTTGTCACTGTCTGCTTCTATATTTATTTTTGGGTTATTTCATTTTTCTAGGAAAGCCCCAAAAGTAATGTTTATATTGTTTAGGCTTATAGAAAGTCAATGCCTACCCCTCCTAGAAGAATGAAATGTTTTAGTAAATATTTAAAGGAGGCAGACTATTATATTTCCCCAAAGGGAGAAAATGAGAAACATGTTTTTTAGAGGCAGAAAGCAGCACCCAATTTCCTTAATAGCCCACAGCAGATGTCAGCACATAAGAGATAAAGAACTTATTGAAAGAGGAAGATAAGTATCTAGACAGCTCTATTCATAGGCAAAGCAAATACTGCAGGCAAAAATCCATTCAAGACAGGATATTTTGAACTCCCTGCAGCAAAGTCTGAACAAAGGCAGAATGGTAGGATTAGAAGCACCCCCCTCACTCAAGATCCAAAACAGGACAAAAGCCATTAATCCACAATAGGAATTGCCCAACACCCTTTCAGAACACAATCCCATTGCACCATTCCAGAGCAGTCCAAATTTCACCTGGGAGATAAACAATAGGCCAGAGGCTGACCAGATTAGCTCAGATAAACACCTAGGATTTGCATATCCTCTTTTGCCTGTAGAGCCAGCTATGACCCCTACATCACCCCCATAGGAATCTGACAACAGCCAATAGAATATATGTTCTTGCACAGGAACAGGAAGCTCAAATACAAAGCCCAAAGAAGGTATTGAAAAAAACCCACTCTCAATTCTATTTTGTCAGCTGCACCAGAATCATAAACACTGGTGGTTCTGCTTCACCATTAAACCATCTTTCCAATCAGCCTCTGTGTTTCCAGTGCCTTTCTCCCAGTGTGAAAGTGAACCAGATAGATAATTCTTCCAACGGGCTAATCTATATGCACTATATGGACAAGTCTGGTCCTGCCTAACGCCTGAGCCCAGAAAATTTTGGGCAAGTACTATCATCTGTTAAAGCCTCTCAGATTGGCAGAATCTGTCTCTCTCATATGTAATACCTTCTGAAATCAGTAGCATGTAGAAAGAGATTATCTTGTATAGAGTAACTATGCTGGTGTTACCTTGTCAGGGGTAATGATTTCACAAATAAAAAGTAAAGATAGTGTTATCATGGACTGATAAAGAAGAGTAGAGAACATGTAGTGGGGAGTGTAAACAACAAGAAATCTCACTCCTAAAGGCCAATTAATCTTTATTATAGTCAAAAGGAACAAGAGCTAAAAAAAACTGGCATACAATATAATGAGTATTTTGTCCTGAGCATAAATTTGTACATAACTAGAAAAATAATTTCTTCGTCTTTTTATCCTGGTAATATCTCTGGTTGTGAACATTATTTTTTAACCTGCAAAATTCTAGGAATTTTCCAATTCATGTGGAAAAAACATAAAGGAAACCTTTACAATGCTGGAAGATCTATCCTGGGAATTCCTATAAGGAAACTGGCTTTGATAGTGCTGCTCCAGATGTTTTAGAATTCATCAATCTGTGTGCTTCTTTGTTTCAGTTCACCAGCGCTGACAGAAGAGGGGCTGTCACAAAGCTAAGAGGCAACTGAAGGTAATGAACTGTGTTTTGGGGAGGCTGTAATCTTTCACTTGTTGGATTGTTTTCAAGAAAGTCAATGCTGCACAAATAGGAATAACAACAGCAACAAAACAAAAAGGACTTGCCCTACCTCCCCCTGCATCCATCATCAATGGATATATTTCTTTCTCTTGTTGTCTTCAACCCATTGACATCTTGGAACATTTCCTACTCATAATCGCATAGGGGTACAACATTTCCCTGGACAAAAAAATAAAATTGATTTAATTTAATGTAAACTTTTAAATGAAATTTCATTAAAATCAATTAAAATGATTACTGACAATCTATGCCAAAAAAAAAAGTTTTCCTTTCTATCCTACAAGAGTTTTTGAGAACTCTTAGAACAATTTCTTTTGGTTTTGCCAACTGGCTTGGGCCCCTGGTGGGGGCATCCCATTTTGAAGATGGCTAGTAGATTACTAAAAGATCCCACCTCTGTTTGGTCTGCTCACTGGTCCTTCTCATCCATTGTAATATTAACTTTAATACTTTTTAATAGCAATAGCACTTAGACTTATATACTGCTTCACAGTGCTTTACAGTCCTCTCTAAGTGGTTTACCGAGACAGCATATTGCCCCAAACAATATAGCTTGGAAGGGTGGAAGGGTGAATCAACCTTGAACTGGTGAGATTTGACCTGCCAAATTGCTGGCAGCTGTCAGGCAGCAAAAGTAACTTGCAGTACTGCATTCTAACCACTGCACCACCTTGTCTCTAAAATCCCCAGTTTTTTAATGTTTTAATCCTGTAGTTGTTTTGTTCTGCTTTTTTATGACATTGTAAACTACCCAGAGTTGTTTGATAGTGAGATGGACAACATACAAATGAAATGAATGAATGAATGAATGAATGAATGAATGAATGAATGAATGAATGAATGAATTAATTAATTAATTAATTAATTAATTCCAGGAAGTTATCTACAACTTTCCAGACCATGGCATAGAAGGTGCAGTGTCTCAGCAGTTAAGATTCAGATCCTCTTGGCTAGAAAGCTGACAGCCCAGGTTTGAGACCCGAGTGGCTTGCAAGGGTGTGAGTTCCCATCCCCACCCCAGCTCCTGCTAGCCTAGCAGTTTGAAAGCATGCAAAAGTGAGTAGATAAATAGGTACCATTTCAGTGGGAAGGCAACAGCATTCCGTGATATTAAGCTAGAGAAATGTGTTTGGAGAATGTTGGCTCAATGGCCCTGAAACAGAGATGAGCATCACCCCCTATAGTTGGCAATGACTAGCAGAATAATATCCACAGGGATTCCTTTACCTTTACCTTCCAGACCACACTAAATCTTGAGATTTAGCAGATGTTGCTTAATCTGCACAGCTGTTGCTTAGGTGTGATGTGTGCTGCCTTTTAGTGGAACAATAGGATATAAATAAAACTAGGAATATTAAGAAAACCAAAGGGGTGTTTTTGAATATAAGAAAGCAGTGGAATTAATCTAAAAAGCATGTTAACTTGAGGTAAGAAGGGTGGCTGATAAATTTTATGAAAGAGAGAGAAGGAGGAGAAAGGGAGGGAGGGAGGGAGGGAGGGAGGGAGGGAGGAAGGAAGGAAGGAAGGAAGGAAGGAAGGAAGGAAGGAAGGAAGGAAAGTGCTTTGCAACACCTAATTTATAGCTCACTTCATGGGCTCAGGTATTGTACTCTTTATAATATTGATAAATCTATAGTTGTCCTTACCCTAATTTTTAAGGAATACTAATAAAAATGCAACTGTTTTTTTCTGTTTTAGGAATACCATTAATATTAGATCACGTGCCCAATTTATACCCATTTGGGTTGAACTAGTGATTTTATTGATCTTGACTCATAATATTTTTTTTATTTTAATCTACAGCTGCTCTGTTCTTTGTTTAATGGGGAAGATTTTTATCTTTATTTGATACCAATCAATCAGTGAATCTGAACACTCTGTATTTGTCCATATACTGATGCCAGTGAGAATCCAAAACTAAGAGTTGTACTTATAATAGCAATAGCACTTAAACTTATATACTGCTTCAAAGTGCTTTTACAGCCCTCTCTGAGCGGTTTACAGGAACCAGCATATTTCCCCCAACCATCTAGGTCCTCATTTTACTCACCTTGGAAGGATGGAAGGTTGAGTCAACCTTGAGACTGGTGAGATTCGATCTGCCAAATTGCAAACAGCTGTCAGTCTGCAGAAGTAGCCTGCAGTTCTGTATTCTAACCACTGCTCCAGCCCAGCTCTAGAGAAATGCCATCAGTTCAGAGATGATACAGATACAGGCAGGACATCATTCTTCTCTCCCTGGGGAAACAGAATTTATTCAAATTTAATGAGTGCAAAAATAAACTTTCTTTTATATTAAATATGGTGTGATCTCTGCATTTCTCTTAACCTCTGCATTTCTTATTCCTATATTCCAACTTTTGATCTCATTCTATAATTCAAAACTTTGTTTTATATTCTTATCTCTAATTTTATGCCTATAGCTTTAACTTGCAGTAAGATTCAGATTAGTCTATTTCCACATATTATTTTCTCCTATCTTTTTCTAGCTCAACCCAGTATCCGTGCCAGCCCCTTCAAAGCCGCTGTCCCCAGCATGCTCAGATTATGTGGTTTTGCTGCCCTTTGACTTTTGTTCTTGATTCCAAAGTTTACTTTTTCTATTATCTTAGTTTGGTAGCTTTACTTTACTGCTTAAATTCTTAACTCTAATCTATAGCTACACCTTTGCTTTCTATATTCTTGGCCTACCAATTCATTGTAAACTTCACTCTTAACCAACATCTTTTTCTTTCTACTCCTTCCCCCGATTCTTGTTATATAGTTATTCTTTTCCACCCTTGTCCTTCCCTCATCAGCCTGCAGCAAAGTCATCTGGAGGTGCTACTTTCAGGAGGAGAATTGCTGTTCTTTTGAAACCACACATAAAAAGATTTATGGATTCTGTTGGTTTATTGATTAGCCATTTGACCATGTCCAAATGCTATAAAAGCAATATAAAGAAAAAGGTAGCATTCATAATCTATCATTGCCCATGCAGTTTAGGCACAATCTGTTGTAAGTAATCCATCCTCTTCAGGATGGCCTTTGATGTAAAAGATATTGTCTTCCTAGTCATATGCAAATTTGTTCCCTGCAAAAATATAGCAATTTATGCTGGGTGTCACAGTGTTTCTTAAATCAGCCCTGGGTACACAATATCACTTATTATCAAACAGAATATCTGTGATATATTGACTCATTAATGTGAGCTGTTCTCCCAAATTGTTGATGTGCCTGCTGGATGATTAATATTGTAATCTGTGCTAGCCTGTTCCGTAGATGGTTTGGTTGATCTATCTGGTCCAGATTGTTTCTCCCAGCCTGATACTGGGTTCTCTGGCCACCCATGTCTTCTACCCATCTCCTTAGCTAATTGCCAGCAATCCCAGGACCTCCATCAGATGACAGTAAGTGCTCTTGAGCCCTGCTCTGGATAAATACCAATATTTCTGAGCTTATGTTGCCAGCAGCAGGGTTATTCCATAACTCGCTAACATCTGATCTATGTGAAAGAATCCAGTTAACATCTTCTTGGCTTTCCCATTGATGCCGGCATGCTTTGCTGATAAATTTTGCAGCCCCCTTACCCTTCATCACTGTCTCAATCAATGAGACCTTCAGCCTTTCTGTCCAATCTTCTGCCTTTTGCTTTCTTCTTTTATTTTCTGTTCTTTCTTTTTGCATGTGAGTAAACAGAAAATGGCTCTTAGAACTCAGGATGGTGGAAATTCTTGACACCATGGCTATTTTCTGACAAGAAAGGACAGGATGCTTATTTAGATGTTTGCTTCCCCCTCCCTTTCTTAAAAAAAAACTCAGGGAAATATTCAGCAGTCTGCAAAAAGACTACAATATAGCCAATTACACAGTATTTTCATGCATTCGTTAAACAAATCCAGCATGCATGTAAAATGTTGATTTGACCAGATAAAACTTACCAGATTTATTATCAAAGCTTTAACATTGTACGTACAAAGCAATTACCAGGGAAACCAAAGGAAAGTAAGGATGATGACAGAAACAATATTATGATGCCAGCCCTGCCCTTTTTGCATCTACACCATTGTGCACACATTTAAATTTATTTGTTTATTTGAATTTATTAGCCACCCAATTCTAATGGACTGTGCATGGCATATAAACCTAGAAAAAACATAAAAACAGATTAAAATACAGAAGGACATGGCTGCATCCACCATTTTGTTTGTTTTGACAAACACACATCATAGACTCAACTATCTGGAATTCCACATTAGGCACTGGCTTTTATAGGATGATTGTACACTCTCAACCAGAAAAATGTCTTGATTTTCAAAAGTTCATCTCATTTGGACTACAGCTGCAGTGTGAGTAGCAAGAGGTCTTTGAGAGCAGCAGCCAACCAGACACAGTGCAAAAAAAACAATTCCAGAAACTGGTCTGTCACATACTAGATAGGACTAGAGGGCAGTAAAGAGTTAGCAATAGCAATAGCAGTTAGACTTATATACCGCTTCATAGATCTTTCAGCCCTCTCTAAGTGGTTTACAGAGTCAGCATATTGCCCCCAACAACAATCCGGGTCTTCATTTTACCCACCTTGGAAGGATGGAAGGCTGAGTCAACCCTGAGCCGGTGAGATTTGAACAGCCGAACTGCAGAACTGCAGTCAGCTGAAGTAGCCTGCAGTGCTGCATTTAACCAGTTAGAGTTTTTAGTATCTCTTTGTGCCTTCTAGTGGTTGGTTGGAGTTTTGCAACCCTTTGGAAGGGCTTGAGAGTATGGAACAATATGAATAAATATGTACAGGCAGTAAAGAGTTACAGTTTTCAGTATCTCTTTGTGCCTTCTAGTGGTTGGTTGGAGTTTTGCAACCCTTTGGAAGGGCTTGAGGGTATGGAACGATATGAATAAATATGTAATGAGCCTTTGTTTTTACTCTTGGCATTCCGGTCACTCTAGGCTATCAAACTCATGGCCCACGGGTTGGATATGTCACGCGCTGGCCATGCCCATGCCCAGTTTAGCAAAGTTGAGGAAAGTCCCGATACGTCACATGACACTGCCATGATGACGTGAGTTTGACAATCCTTCTCTAGGGCTTTGACACTCAGTCAGCCCCCAGAAGAAGAGCAGTTCAGCAAAGAGGTAAAGTTCTAAGGGGAAATGAGACTCTTCCAAGGAGGAAAATTCAGATTGAAAATTGATACCTTGAATGATCTGATCAGATATTTTACAGATTATTTATATACCATACAGTAGTAATTATTGAAACGTTGAGCCTTAGGGAAATCAGCATGAAGTTAAGATTAGATTTTCTCTGGCATTTTATAAGGCGTCTGGGCATATCAGTCTTCCTTTCTTTCTTCCTTCCTTCCTCCCTTCTTTCTTTCTTTCTTAATTTTATAGCAAGTAGAGATGAGAATTTGGATCATCACAAACCCAAATTCTTCACTCCTCCTAGAAACATTTACAAACCATCTATAGTGATTTCTGAAAAACCATTCAAAACATGGAAGGTACATTACATTAGCAATATATTAATACATTTTCTGGGAGGCATACAATATTCATTAAACCCTTCTTCTTTCCCAGTTTGGTTTAATGTTAATTAATATACACCCTGTGATGGTTCTGTACTAGAATCCCCTGAGCAGTACACTTTCTGATTCAATGTTTGGTGGATTTTTCAGAAAGGTATTTGGTCTGCAAACTTGCTGGATTATCTGTAAAGCCAACAAAAGACAGTTACTGCATGAAATGAAGAGAGCACTTCTGCATGCTAATGTCTTCAAAGTCATAACAACAATACAGGACAACACCACAGCTTGCCTTTGCAATAGAAGCTAATTTTCTCTTTTGTGCATATTCCAGTACAAAATTATAGCATTTGCCAGCCTGCATACTCAGCTTTGGAATACCTGCATACAAGTTTAATATGCTTTGTTTTAATTCATTCTATTGTAATATCCTTAGGTATTGCACGTCCTTATGTTCCTCATGATATGGCACGTTACATATTATCAACTTTCTGTTTCTAAAAATATTACACCTTACCAAAGCAAATCTTATCTGTACTTACTTAACAAAAAGCACAACAGAATTCAGAGTGAGCAATTTTCAAAAATAATTTGCATACAATTGTACTACAGAGCTAATAATAACGATAATAATAAACTTGTCATGGTTATTTGCTCAGAGGAAACTGAGAGTTCAATCCAGACTCTATTGTGATAGTTTGGCTCCAGAGATGGGTTGCTCCCGGTTTGACCCGGTTCAACTGAACCGGTAGTGGTGATTTTGCCTGGGATGCAGAACCAGCAGCAACCCAGGCTGGCCATGCCTCCAGTTCCACGGTCTCTTCTGCTGTTGCCAGCATGTTTCTGCACATCGCAGAACAATTTACAGTCAACTGCTTATGCATGAGCAATGCGCAGTGGGTGGGCGCACCAAAGGCGGGTTCCTACCAATTCAGACTGGTTCAGAAAAGTAGGTAGTACTCGGCCTGCTACCCCCCCCCCGAATCGGTTAACTCGGTGGTGCCATAGGTTCTGCCATCTTGTTTTTTCTTTCTGTGCATACGCAGAATCATTTTTTTAGTACTACATATGCATGCATAGCACGCATCAAGCACACATTCACCAAAGTGCTTTCATGCACTGCACAGCACATCCCTGAGCAAACCAGCAGTAGCAGCAGCTGGAACCCACCCCTGGTGCTCACACAGCAAACCGGTACCAACTGGTACAGGAACCCACCCCTACTTGGCTCTATCTATTGTTTACCAAAGTGTTGAGCAAAGATTCTATTTCAGATCATATGTTTTTATACAGCGTCAGATGGTCCATGTAAAAGACATGGAATTGCCTTGCAGATATTTTTGATGTTTGATAGCAATGCCCTAACTTGCTGACAAAGGATTCAGTGCAATGACAAAAGTAGTGGTGATTACCTCTCACTATATTGTTGGGAGAGACACTCTTCATGTAACTCCTCTGATGAGACCTGTCCAATATGGCATAGCTCTCATCTTCCTCAGAGCACACAAGTCTCATAATCCCATCAATGTAGTCCCTGACTGAGGGATTATTGTTAGTAGTATTATGGTTGGTTGCATAGTCAGCCAGATGATTAGACTGGATTTGGGTTGTTTTTTTTAATCTTCCTATTGAGTTTTTTCCAAGGACCTGAATAGGCAGATATATTGTTTGATAGTAGCATATGTATCACAGTAGTATTATGCTGCTTAACTCCCAATAAATTATATCTTAAGCTAGCTGGAAATCCTGACCAGCAGTTTTCCGCTAGTCTATATCTGGATATTATTGAATTGAATTGAATTCTATACTTTTTTTTTAGCCAAGTGTGATTAGATATACAAGGAATTTGTCTCCAGTGCATAAGCTACAAATGTACATGAAATTATTACAAACTATTCCATTTTTTAAAAAAGATAATTAGAACATTGTTTTCTTTTGATCTCCAAAATATTATCTTCCAATATTAATCTTCCAATTTGACCGGAAGTTCTCCAGCTGGACGGACAAGGGAGGTGTGAGCTCTGAAGAGTCTCACAAGAACTCTGTCTGACAAACCAATTCTGAGATCTTTTTTAGATCAGAACCCTCCTGACGTGGGGGT
This sequence comes from Thamnophis sirtalis, assembly GCF_051295495.1. Taxonomy (NCBI): domain Eukaryota; kingdom Metazoa; phylum Chordata; class Lepidosauria; order Squamata; family Natricidae; genus Thamnophis; species Thamnophis sirtalis. The sequence goes on along the minus strand of NW_028261386.1, from coordinate 108,286,165 downwards.
GAAGAAGGGGCAGCATCTCATCAGACCCAGAGGGAATGCAACAGGTCCCTTGTAGTTGGAGATTTGCCCTTGGAATCGGAGTCGGGGAGGCAGCATGGCAGCATGGCTGCACAAGAAGCTGGCTTCCAGCCAAAGCAACTCAACAGGGGCGTCCAGGATGAGATGAAAGCCCAGTAAGAAGATCTAATTAATCCACAGTCATAAATCAGAACTTGGTAAAGGCAAAGAACCTTGAGAATATAAATAATATTAATGAACAGATTTGGATTTTGGCAAAAAGAAAGAAAGAAGGGGAAAAATGGAGGGTTGAAGCACTATCCCAAAAAGAGGCATTTGCTTAAAACACGTGTGGATAGAATTCTGAACAGAAAAGGAGAAAGTAGAAAAGTGACAAACCCACTCAAATACAAACTCTAAATTTGGTCTTGGATTTGAAAAGACTGTGTTTTTAAAAGAGACTAGGAGGTTGAAATGAAAATCAAAACATAGCAAGTAGATTTGCTCCGTTCAAATTTCTTCTAACTAACATATCTCAAGCAACTCCAATTAATGAGAGGTGGAATGCAACAAAGGAAAAACAATCAAGAAAAAAGCACTATTTTCTCACTGATAACCTAACCTTGCCTATGCGGTGAATGGAATGCGAAACCCTGAGCAGGAAAATTTCATTAACCAATTGCCATAAATCAGAACTTGGAAAAGCAGGAGGTGAAGAGAAACATATCGGAATTTGGTTGTATGCAAATTTGTTCCAATTAATATATTTTGAGCAACTATATCCAATGAGAAGTGGAAGGTAACAAGGGAAAAAATAATAAAATCAAGAACTGGGAAAATACGAAGTTTTTTCTTTCTGCAAAAGATCAAGATGCCTCCCGCTTCTCTTCTTTTTTTACATTAGCTGAATTAACTAAATTTAAGGTGGGCCAGAACTTTGAAATAAGAACAGACAACTTTGGAACTGGACATTAAGGAAGAACAAAAAATAAAGCTATTAGTATTTTTTTGGGGGGGGGTCCCTCCAATAGGATTTGTCTATCAGGGCAACCTAGTCTATCCAATTATGGGACGGAGCATACTGCTTCTGTTTTTGCCTTTCAGCCCCAATCCAGGGGCCTTCGCAGGCAGTCACTTTCATGACAAACTATTTTTGTAAAACATAAATTTAACACAAAACTAGCTAGTTTGTATTTATATAATCATTCATTCTGCTCACTTGTGTTTCTACTGAAACAATACCAAAGTCAATGGAATGCATTTTCACAACATCTCCTAGTATCATATCTAAATATTTATGAAACTTGAAAAATATCATACATTTACAGCTCAAGAATGGAAAAGTTAAACTGAAAGTAATAATTCAGAAGTGCTTCATTAAAAATGTGGTACTTGGATTTTCAAACTCTATTTATGAGGTTAAAAAAAACTTCTAGAGAATGCAATTACCTGGCTTGGGTGAACAGAGATGCCACTTCATGCCATTTTCAAATTTTACCTAAAATACTGTGTTGCAATCACCTGTTACAAAACAAGCATACTCTATTTAAAGAATGTGGCTTGTTGTCAGATTGCAGAGGTAGCAAAGCCACCAATTCTCTTTGGAAGTAGGCAGATTGACTCATTTAGCCAGCATGAAACACAGCCCTTCTCCAAAGAATGCTATGCATTTCATTGAAGACAATGCCCGAGCCTTTGATGTCCAACCACAGCCAAAACACTATGATGGTCTATTAAGCTTTCAATAGTCACTACTGAGAATGGGCATATTAACCATGTAATATTTGGTTCAAGCATTCCAAGAAGCTTTAAACAATACTGTCCTCCCAACCAGGGATGCCAATCATACTGAATGGATGATTATGCTTTTAATAAAAGGGGAGTCTAAGCTCTCTACTGAATTGCTCAAGAGCAGGGGATGAGCAGAAGCCATCGTGCCCCTGCCTGCTTCCATTGTAGTCTAAAAAGGATATCCAGTTTTAATTGATGTCTTGGTGCTTTTGTTAATGCATCAAATTTGCAACTGAGAAAAGCACTTCCAGTAAATGACAGTATCAGGAACAGGCCTGGAGTTTTCCATTGGGTGTCATGGTTCATAAATAGGTATAAGCTTGACATTATTATTAACTCACAATGCAAATCTAGTGCTGCATATTATGTGAATCCAAGTATCAGGTTGCTTGTTCACAGGCCAGCAGAGAGAAAGAGAGGCTTAATTTTAGAACTTGTTAAAATTGTAGTACCTTTTGATAGCTGAACATAATGGACTTATCACCTAATATTTCATGTTTATGCAGACATAAACCTCAGTGTGCTCAATGGAAACTGCTGTCAACTGGGGGATCTTTGCCTGAATCACCGAAGCTACCTTTTGAGAATATATACTTCTTGAGCCACGGTGGCACAGTAGTTAGAATGCAGTACTGCAGGCTACTTCTCTGATCACTAGCTGCCAGCAGTTTGGCAGATCGAATCTCACCAGGCTCAAGGTTGACTCAGCCTTCCACCCTTCCAAGGTGGGTAAAGCGAGGACCCAGGTTGTTGGGGGCAATACGCTGACTCTGTAAACTAGGTAGGGCTGTAAAAAGCACTGTGAAGCAGTATATAAATCTAAGTGCTAAATGCTATTGCTATTTAAATCAATTAAGTTAAGTTTTCCCTACTTATAGCAATCTTATGGTGAAAGTCTATGTGTATCTATGCAAAAAATTAGTTTTGTTAAGTTCAGTGGGATTTCCTTCAAGTTATGGTGTATGGGATGGATACCTTGATAAAATAAATTAGTTTAGGGTCAAGGAATAGGGAAACCTAGTTCCAATCCAACTTTAGCCACTAGGTAATTGGAAGCCAATCATTCTCCCTACCTAGCCTATTCAAAGGATTGGTGATGTGGGAATAAATAGGAGGAAGAAGACTTATGTAGTCTTGTCACCTTGAGCTCCTTTATGAGAGACAGGATACAAATCTAATCCATTAAGAGGGGATACTAGAATGGTACCCATAAAAGAAAGTACCTACATCTACAATTTTATGGCCATGACAGAACAAACATGTTCTCATATTTTACTAAGACATTACATGTTTGGTTTTTATTTCATTTGTGATATAAAATCCAACCTTTGAGATTTTTACAACGTAATTCATGATTTAAGGTGTTGTAAAAAATCCAAGCAATTGTGGTTTATTTAGCAGACAATGGCTTAGCATACAGTGTAAACTCTGTTAAAGTGAATAGGAGCAAGTGAATGGCTATAAGCCTCAAGCAGAGTTCCTTGTTCCTTCAAAAACTCAACTTTAAAGGTTGCTTTCTAAACCAATGAAACAGCCAATCTTTCCTAAAGGTCTGACGTTTGGCCAGATTGTATTGGATGAGACACTTTGAAGGTTCCAAGGGTCTTCTGTTTATGCATGTCTGTAGCAATTCCACTGAAGCAAACTGACTTGTCAAAATGGAATTGACACTTCAAAGTATCTTACTTTTTCTTGAAGCAATCTGCCTCATCAAATCAAGCAGTTCCTTTGATCTACAAAGGGGCACTTCTTCACACAGGCTTTATAGGGAGTAAGGAAGATTACCTTGACAGAGATATTCACAATCCATTACCAGGTGTTAAGCCCAAGCCTAAAGACAAGGCAGTGAAATCCATTTGAGTCTCCTCGTTTATTTACATCTTTACATCTAATAAACAGAATATTTCTGAACTAAAGCTGTAACTTTCCAAGCTACTAGACATATCCTGAGGTATTCTGAGATGTAGTTACTCTGAACCTCTTCCCCTCTTCCCCATCCAGCTTGGGATTGCATGGTGTCTTGATTCAGATGTTCTTCCTGGAAAGCTGAATTGGCTTAATCTTTCTCTTCTGCTGCCAAAGGGGCACATTCCATTACACACAGCAACAGAATATGATGACATATGCAGAGCGACAGAATATGACGTATATTTTAATTATCTCAGTCAGACTTCCAAGATTGATGTCAGTCCTACTAGATAGACAAGACCAGTAAATCAACTTCATAGGAAAGCTAAACTCTTTTGAGACAGGCTATGATAACAGAATTTTACAAGTCTGATTATCCTGTACCTCTTCCCCCTTCTTATACTCCTGGGAGTTGGAGTGTCTGAGAAGCTGTGGAATATTTTCTGTCTGTTGTGGGCTTAAAATATGTTTCAATTCCTTATCACCCTGATGACTGATCTTGCATATCTCCATCAAGGTCGTCTTCCTTACTCTCTACAGGTCTGTTAGCAAATCTTATAATTTGTTATAACTGACATATTGTACTGCAATCGGGAAATATGAACTTAAAATACCCAAACCACAGGACACATTAAAAGTTCATAGCCATTCTATGAAGAGTACCACAATCCAGCTGCAACCTGCAAAGCCATAAAGCAACGAGTGACAGAGTTTTAACTTCGAAACATTTTGGAATAAAAATGTCATAAAAGCGTTTTTCGTTCAGCTGTTGAATTCCTGAGACCGATGTATGTATTCTCTGCAGAATATTTGCTATTATTAAAATATCTTGAATCATTTTACATTGCTTCTAATCTTTCAGTTCATCAGCATTGATATTAAAAGGGAGAGAGGGAGGGAGGGAGGGAGGGAGGGAGGGAGGGAGGGAGGGAGGGAGGGAGGCTCTTTCATCTGTTAAGATGAATTAAATATGGTTCCTATTTCCAAAAAGAGGTGGGATGACAGCCCAAGATTCAAAACACTGAAACAGCAAATGTAGCTTTTTGCTTGTTTAAGGAGTCCTAGCATTGTCACATATAATTAAGCTTGCTGCCTTCCTCAGACAGAAAAGGGAAGCTTTTCTTCTTTTGTAGATGCCAAGAGCATATGTCACCCTATCAGCTGCTTTTGCTCATTCTTCATGATCTTGGTCTTTGAAGCCATTTCCCCTTTGCTGCCGTGATTTGAAAAAAGCCTGGTGGGACAGGCAGTCCTGTGTCTGCATGGGCACATGTTTTATTGCAAGGCACTGACATGGAACATTCTCCAATTTGTAATGATAATTATTACCCCAATATCCAGGCCATAATCTTTGCACAATTGTGTGTGTATTTGGGGGGGGGGTGGCTAAATGATTCATTTATGCACAGTCAGGAGTCAACAGTGTCACTTCAGTGAAGGCAGGGAAGGGAAAAAAAGCAGGCGAGGTTTCAAAATAGTAGCACGTTTTGGATGATTTGCAAGAGTTAATTTTTAGAACTTGATTTATGGCTGCAACCCAAAAATGGGTGAGTTGAACGTGGCTGGCAAATGAGAATGTTCTCCCTCTCTATAAAACACCTTTGGGGCAACCCTCCACGGGCCAACAAAGGCAAATGCAAAGTATGAAAAAAAGCACATTTGGCAAAGAGGAAAGTAACAGCATTAGGAAAAGGGAATAGATTATAAGATTTGGTGTACAAGGCCCATTTAGTCTTATATCTCATTTACAACTTATGCAAAAACTGGTGACTGCCTGAATACCTGGGATTTGGTTCTGTTTTATACAAACTTCCTTTTATTGCTTTGTTTCTTCATATGTGGCCAGATTACAAATCCCAGTGTTCCTGCCCATAAACCCTGATGTTTGCGGGACGAGGAGAATTCCAGGATAACATGGTGTCAGGTTACTTGCAGGGCCATTTCTATTCAGTTGTTTATGCCTGTTCCATCAGATTTGGCAAAGTGAATTGTGGGTTCCCTCAGTGAGGCAGGAACACTTGGTGGGTCTTAGAAAATATGTCTTCTGTCATGGCACCAGCTATATGGAAAGCTTCTCCATGAGCCCCAATGATACTGGCCCTTTAGAAGGCTGTGAAGACCTAGTTCTTCCCCCAGCCTTTGGGGACAAGCTCTTCATTACTGGAACTCTGCCCTTGATGTACTTCTTAATTGTCTTTTGAGATGTTTAATGGAGGTTGGAGTGGAGCCAATTAAATTTTTTGTGATGTATGATTCCTGATGTTTTTTTTTTCTGTCACCCAGAGTTTTCCTGGATAGATGGACAACCTCATAAAGTTGATAAAATTCAGACACAAATTTAGGGAGTCAAGACAGGAAGGAGTAGTTTATGGCAAGAGTAAGCTAAGGCTACCACATCTTAGTAGTAGAAATCCAGACAACCACCTTATGACAATCAAGAAATGCAGAAAATCCATTAGTGGTTATCCAGGCTATTGCAACCCTCATTTTGTGATCTTGATAGCTCCTTAAAAATGTGGAGCTAAGAAAAGTTTGTTGACATGTTAATTAACACCTGATGCCTCCTTGTAACTATAGGTTGGACTAATATTTGGCAGGAACTAAGGAACAGAGCAGTGCACATTGAATAAAATAAGGCAAACCTTTTATTACAATTTACTACTGGCATTAATCCTTCTCATGATATTATATAAATATATTGGCAATAAGGATTCTTTATTTTAAACATTTAACTCTCAGCACTTAGTATTGGACAACTTCCAATTGGCACATTTTCTCACCATTTCATCTACAATCAAGTCTGAAGACAATTTTTGACAATCTGCATTTCTTGTGGCCTCAGGCAAGCAGGAAAACCCAACAGTTCTCCTCCAGCTGACCAATAATACCAGTTTGTTCATTTTTAAAAACAACAACAACAACAGGATTAAAGTAGCGTTCTACCTCCTAAGCTGCCACGATTCTTGGAGTAAACAAAGTTAATTTTACCCCCACTCTCCATCAAAGAAAGAAAATAAATTGTTAGGGGCCTCGCTCATGAGCTGTTGCTAGAGGGGCAACATGTTTGAAGGCATTATTCTTTCTTTCAGTTTCTCTTAAAAGGTCTCTGCTGCTTTAAAAATGATGTGGTGGTATTTTTGCAACTACTATTGGTATTTTTCACAATACCGTTAACTACGCTTGCATACTATCGAGTAGAGTGCATTTGGGAGGGGGAAAGAGAAAAATGTACCTGGCTGGACACCTGAAACTCAACCAGAGAATAATATTCTGCATTCAAGACCTGTGAAAGATTGTCTTCATCTCTTTAATGAAAGGATATCAGAATAAAAACTCTCTTCATATTAGATGGGAGGCTATTTCAAAGGGTCTGTGACTATTTGCCAAAGGCATCTCGCCACAGCCAACTTGCCATGGCCAACTTGCTGCAGGACAACTTGCCACAGCCATCTCAACAGAGGACAACTCACTGCAGGGCAAGAGTTACAATGATATTAAAGAAATGGTATAACAGAATCATTAAAGACAGCATGCAAAAGGAGGACAGAATGAAATGTGAATGGCAGAAATTAAAATATTTTTATTTATTTTGAATAATTAAATAGAGTTGTTAAATTGTCCCACAGTGAGTTGGCTGTAGTGAGTTGTCCTGCAGCACATTAGCCATAATGAGTTGGCTTTGGCAAATTGACCATGACAAGTTGGCCATTGTCCCATTCCCTATTTCACAGGACTGGTGTGACCACTGAGTACATCCATCTTCTAGCTTTCATGCCTTAACTTCCCAAGAAGTGTTCATAAATAAGGCCTGCTTTATTAACTGTACAGGACAACAGGCTCTCTCCAAAGATTACAAGGAAAATAAGTTGGTAATAGAGCAGAGTGAAATAAATGGACTGGAGGTTAAAACATATGAAGAATGGTTGCTGGAATTGGGTATGTCTAGCTTAATGAAAAGAAGGACTAGAGGTGACATGATAGCAGTGTTCCAATATCTCAGGGGCTGCCTTAAAGAAGAGATGATTAACCTATTCTCCAAAGCAGCTGAAGGCAGGACAAGAAGCAATGGATGGAAACAAATCAAGGAGAACAATTAGAACAGTTAGAACAGTTAATCAGTGGAACAGCTTGCCTTCAGAAGTTGTGGGTGCTAAGTTTTTAAGAAGTGATTGGATAACCATTTGTCTGAAGTGATATAGGTTTTGCTGCCTGAGCAAGGGGTTGGACTAAAAGACCTTTAATGTCCCTTCCAACTTTGTTATTCTATTAGATTTTATGTATCATGTACTGGGGCCTTTAGAGTTATTAGTCCTTGGGAGACTATGCCGTCCTCGGGCGGCATATAAATCCAATTTCTATTTTATTTACTATCTAGATATGGCAGCTCTAGATACTGTTGAGATGTTTGGAGGACTATCTCTGTAAGAATTTATCAGCATCGCCATCAGGTATATCAAAACATCTAGGATACAGCAGTGCCCCAAGTTTTGAAGATAAGTAGTTTCTAAAGCATCATGGTGATTTCCAGGGTTGGGGCGGAGGGTTGTGGGGGGGATACTCATTCAGATGAATTATTACTTCCATCCCAATGAGGATTATGGAATTTGTAATCTAAAAATCATCATTAGAGAGGCTATTTTTAATATCCTATGGAAATAGAAAATTCAAAATCAAAATAGCTAGCCATGTAGAAATATGGGCAGCTAGATGCTTTTTTAATCTATTTTAGAAGCTTAATTTTAGTAAGTGACAGACAATTATTTCCAGACGAGTGGTATGTAGAATTCTGGCCTTTAAAAGGTAGCTATGGTAACTACCATATCAGTTCAAGAGAACTCTCCATTTTTCAGCAGCAGAAACCGAATATTCTGAAAACTTTAGAAACAGAAAGTGGAGCCTAATTTTATACTGCTTAGCATCTCCAGGCTTCAGAGATAAACTGCATCTGAATATAAAGTCAGCATTCTTATAAATAACAGCCAGGATACCTTGTGAGATCTCTAGCCTAGATAGCCAAGAGAAACAAGTTTATTTAACAGTCTGTGAAGCGCTGTTGTCCCTAGAACCAGGGACCAATAAATCAGAGAGAACTTGTTTAAACATATCTATATAAAGCTGCATTCCACACATCCATTTTTTTCTCCAATTGCTAAAAATCAGATACTCCATATATAATGCACGCATAAATATAAAAAATCTGGTGTTTGTGTACCTACTCAAAGCTCAAGCTAACTTAGAAATGAGGCTTCAGACATCTTAGTGAAGGTATACAATGATTGGTGGGAGGGAAGAGTTTTATAATTCCTAGAGCTGTCTTAGAGCAACATCTAGTGGCATATGTTATTTCATCTGCAGACAGTAGTGACCTCTGCAAACAAACCAAGCTGCCTTAAGCAGAGAAGAAGATATGGGGAATAATTGTAGCTGCTGGTTCATTCTAATAACTAAATTTATTGTAGCCAGTAGTGTACTGGTATTCCTAGTAGTAGTGCTAGTGTTTTAATCATATGCCGCATCTCTTTACTTTTGTAATTTAGAATGTGAGTCCATCAATTTGTAAAATGAAAGGAAACATTCAAAAGTCTGTTAAGGCTTTCTTTTAGCCTGGAACAATCTTCCCCAACCTGGTGCTCACCAGGGAACCATTTTGGCCAAGGATAGGAAGGGGTACAAGTAATTTATCACACCTGGTGAATACGTGGTTGTAAAAGGCTGGTCTGGTGCGCCTGCAGTGTTTATCAATGCAATGAATAAACAGTGAAAGGCAACAATGTTCAAACAAACTTGTTCTTATGAACGTTCACTTTTAAACCTATCTTTACTCAAGAGTTTACACTAACAGAGTTTCTGGGAGTCAGGTCGCAGATGAATTATAATTTGTCACCAATTATGCAATGTCTTTGATAGATTATATTAATTTGAGTATGAACAAGTCAATGTTGTCTTTACCAGTGTCAAAATGAAAGATGATTTAAAGGCAAAAAAAGTATTAGAAGGGAAGAGACAATAATATTGGGAAGATTAAGTCTGAATAACTCTTTATGAAGAAATATGAGGTATTTCTACCTAAAAAAAGGGTCCTGTCTACTGATGCTCAAATGCCAATTTACTTGAAAATGAAAAAAAGGGGGAATGAGCAAAATTATTCTACCTAGATAGGCCTTCAAGTTGACTGTAGTACAAACTTAAAGGATGAATCAGATATTGTGCTAAGTTATAAGATGGTTTTATGTGATTTGGGTTTAGCATGTTTTGTGGAAGTAGTGACAGATTTTATTTTCCTGGGTTCTAAGATCACCGTACATGGGAACTGCAACCAAGAAATTAAAAGACGTTTGGTCCTGGGGAGGAAAGCTATGGCAAATCTAGACAGTATACTAAAAAGCAGAGACATCACCCTGCCAACAAAAATGCATACAGTCATGGCTATGGTTTTTCCAGTTGCAATGTATGGCTGTGAAGATTGGACCATAAGAAAGGCTGAGCGCCAAAGAATTGAGGCCTCTGAGAAGAAGATGCCTCTTCTCTGTTGGAGAAGACTCCTACAAGCCCCTTGGACTGCAAGGCAATCAAACCGGTCAGTCCTAGAGATCAACCCCAACTGCTCTTTAGAATGCCAGATCCTGAAGATGAAACTCAAATACTTTGCCCACCTAAGGAGAAGGAAGGACTCCCTGGAGAAGAGCCTAATGCTGGGAAAGATTGAGGGCAAAAGAAGAAGGGGATGACAGATAATGAGGTGACTGGATGGAGTCACTGAACAGTAGGCATGAGCTTAAGTGGACTCCAGAGGATGGTAGAGGACAGGAAGGCCTGGAGGAACATTGTCCATGGGGTCACAATTGTTTCGGATATGACATCCCAATTAACAACCATAACAATATTTTGTAAACTCACCCAATTATGGTTTGATCAAGAAATCATGGTTAAGCAATCATGACTTAGCTCAATATGTCAAGATGATTAGAATTCGTAGAGGTCAAAACAAATGATTTAGCTGTTCAAGATCTAATTATTTTATTTTAATAGAACAGAATTTAATGGTTTGCTAAAAGGAACACAAAGGACCAATAGAATTATGACTTTCTATCTAAAAGAGTTTACCAATAGTAAACAGATTTGTAATGTCATGGATCTTTGTACAAGGACTCATGGTATACCAGACATTTCCTGGAAAAAGTGGACTGAGGTACTGTATTCTCAAAGTGGTGATTGTTTTGATATTATTCCCTAGGTTAACTGACTGATTTAAGCATATGGATAAGCAGGAAATAGTGTCACGCCTGAAATCCTGAGACAGGATAAATACTGATTAACAGAGAATAGATGAAGGTAAAACCCTGCTACTGATAATGAAGAGGAAAACACAATTATAACTAATGGTTTGGATAATATATAGGCACTGAGACCTTCTATGGCAAGGATGTCAAACTCGCATCGTCATGGCGGTGTCATGTGACATTGGCACTTTTTCCCCTTTTGCTAAACTGGGCATGGGCATGGCCAACATGTAATGCATCCAGTCCTAGGCCACAAATTTGATAGCCCTATTCTATAAGATAATGTCAACTCTTATTGCTATAAGCCCACAGAAATTTAAAAAAATAATAATGGCCAACTCATAGTCCATTTTGACTTTCATCTATTTGGGGGGAGGGAAAAGAATGAATCAAAACAAATGTTAAAGGAAAGCACCAGAATTCCACTTGGAATGTTTTTTTCTTAAATAGGATGTATGTAATGAAACCTTACCCCTCTCCATTTTCTTCTCTTTCATAATTCAAAAGATGTCCTTCTGAAGTTCTGAAGAAGGAGGAGGGACATTTTCAAAGCTAGTGACTTCCAGCTTCTCTGAATTTTCTCTGGAATTTTTTCTTTCTGTAAATGAAGCACCAAAAGGCACTCCTTCTTTTGCGGGAAATGAAGAATCCTGTCAACCCTGGAGCCCTAATTTGATCTGAAATTAGCAACAGCAAAAGAACTATGTGTCTTCAAACTGGTATGCCACTGTGAACATTGGTTCCTTTTTGTTTTTGTTCTGACCGAGATAAAAGTAAAAAAAAATCCTCTTATTTAGATCTACAGTAAATTTAGATATGCCAGAATTTAAATGGGTAAAGAGACTATGTATATTTGTGATTTCAATTACTGGACTTGACTTTTTTTTCAGGAGGCTTTCATTATATATCAACAGAGCCTAACTACTATAAAAATTGGGAAACGAATTTGAAAGTCTTCTTGTCAGGTGTTATATTAAAATTTTGTCACCTCTTTCTATAACGTATACAAAGGGCAAAATGATATTGTAATCACTTGGTGCCTGAGTAAATCTACTAGATTGCAATCTTAAAAATGAGATAGAGTAAGATGGCATTTATACTACTCCTTCTCTTGTTCATAATTATTTTCTCTAGGGTTGAATTTGTTTTGCTGTGTTATTATTTTTATCACTGTTCCTCTCTGGACAAAGTTTAATAGGCTTTAAATCTCAGACATACTTTTGAAAAAAGTATCTAAGTATCTCTGGTTTTAAAAGAGTAGCTGGTACTCCAAGAAGCTGTAACACCAAGTATCTTGAACACGAGAAATCTCCCCTTGTTATTTTAAACAAGCCTGTTGCCAAATCCCCAACTAGAAGGAGGGGCTGTAAGGGGCAGTCTTCTCCCTCACATCATGGAATATTCAAAAAGAAAATAATATCCCAACTTTTAGGAATTACCAAAAGAGAGAACTTTACTACTTGCATCAGGAAAACAATAGCCATACAACTTTTTTTTACCCTCTGTTCAATCAATCATGTTCAATCATATCTAATTCTTGGAAGCTACCTGGACAAGTCCTTGTGGTTTTCTTGGCAAGGTTTTTCAAAAGTGGTTTCTCATTATTTCCTTCCTAGAGCTGCAACAAAGTGACTGGCCCAGGATCACCCAACTGGTGTTGTGCCTTATTGCCTAAAGTGGGACTGGAATTCATGGTGTCACAGTTTATAGCCTGATTCCTTAACCCAGTGATGGTGAACCTTTTAGACATCGAGTGCCCAAACTGTGTGCGCACATGCCCAAACTGAAAAATGTGCGTGGATGAAAGTGGGCATGTGCAGGTATGCTTGCATGCACGGCAGAGACCCGAAGACCAAGTGGCCAGAGGGAAGCGGGGCATCCCAACACCAGCAGCGTAGCAAGAGGTAAGATCTTTTTCTTTCATGAGCTTCTGTTTCATCATTTGCACGGGAACAGAAGCTCACGAAAGAAACATCACAGAGATATGACCTGGGGCAACAGCCTGCGTGTCAACAGAAAGTGCTCTGCGTGCCACTTCAGCTATTCAACACTGTGAAATGAATTCTCTGTGCCTGAGAATTTTGCTCTGATATAGTAATTAATCCTCTCTCACACACCGCAGAGCATCTCCTTGCCATGCATTTTAAAATAATTGACCTAGCCTTTGTCTTTGTGACCACATCTTTGTGATAATGCCAACAACAGCAACTGTGCCTGCAGGACTTTAAGAGATCACCAGGCTGAGCCCAAGGCAGGTGTCAAACACATCATCAATCATGAGTCCTTTCATGCCCATAAGAGAGCTTACCTTGAATTCCTTATCTACTGCCAAATTGCTTTGACTAGTAGTTCAGATTCTTGTAGCGAGTTTAAGTTTGCAATAATTTTTTATACCCAATTGAATTGCCTAAAGCCCCTAGTTTTCCTGGTGCTTGACAAGGGCTTCATATAATGGTTCTCTTGATCCTCTTCTTTGCAGTGTTTTTATCTTTTCTTCTAAACTGAACGCATTCCATCCTGGCCCATCTCATTCCAGATCATTTTTCCTCTCAATTTCCCACACTGAGATCTTCTCCATTCCAGTTAACTTGTCAGCTTCCTCACCGATGACACTCTCAACTTTTCTCGGTCCCCAAGCAGCCAGATAATGCTACCCAATCATTTCAAACTCAAACTCAAATTATTGTTATTTTCCTGCTGAAATAGAATAAAAAGCTAAAGGTCTGAAAACCATCTATTCACAATTCATTGTTTATTAGACATAGGTTTATGCCATTGCAATCAAAATGATTGCAGAAAAATATATAACATAAAACAAAAATTTTAAAAACCAAAATAACAGTGGCACTACAACAATACCAAAAACAAGAGATAGCAAAATTAAGTCACATCAGGGGAAAGACAGCTAGAGAGCTTTCAAAATAACAAAAAGAGGGGGAAACAGTCAATTTCCACAGGAAGACCATTCCATAATATTGGGGATAGAGTCGAAGAGTCTCCTCATCTCAGATTCCTGGATATCTAAAAGAATGAGCATCACAGAATTGTCTCTGTGAAAGATCTAATCTATCAGGCTGAAACTGACTGGAGAAGGCAGTTGTAGAGATGTCCAATTGCCAAATCGTGAAAGGCTTCATAGTTCAAAAATAGCGGCTTAAATTGGACCTGAAAACCAATTGGCAACCAACGTAGTGTCCACAAAACCAATTATTATGTTCTCTGTGAACATGAAGCCTTTGCCCTTCGGACCAACTACAGTTTCTGGATATTCTTCAAAGGCAGCCCTAGGTAGAATGCTTAGTTAATAGGGACGCGATAATAATTGGGACGTGATACAAATAATCAGGATGTGGTGGCTCAGTGGCTAAGACCCTGAGCTTGTTGATCAGAAAGGTTGGCAGTTCAGCATTTCGATCCCTAGCGCTGTGTAACGGAGTGAGCTCCTGTTACTTGTCCTAGCTTTTGCCAACCTAGCAGTTTGAAAGCATGTAAAAATGCAAGTAGAAAAATAGGGACCACCTTGCTTGGAAGGTAACAGCATTCCGTGCGCCTTAGTCATGCTGGCCACATGACCAAGGAGACATCTTTGGATAGTGCTGGCTCTTTGGCTTTGAAACAGAGATGAGTCAGGAATGACTGGCATATGCAGTATGTGTGAAGGGAACATTTACCTTTTTAAGTAGAATGCATTACAGTAGAGGGGCAAATGATGATGAAAACATGAGTTACTATTGCAATCTCCTCCTATCCCAGGTAAGATCACCACTACCACTCCAGCCAATGATGGGCATAAACTTCTCTGACCACTATTCCTACCAGCTGATCCAGCAGGAGTCATCAGTCCAGAAGAAACCTAGAGTTGTGAACTTATTCCCTGAGGGGTTTTGGGACAATAGCTGTCAGGCTAGCCCAAAAACAACATAAAACAATCCAGCCAAAGTTCATTTCTTTATCTGAATATACCATATAAACAGACTTTTGCCAGACTAAATGTGTGCTACCCTATAACCTAATAGATATGCTCTAGGAGATTCTAGGGAGTGGCAATCTTAAATCTGTTTTTTGTCTCTGATCCAGCTCCTGACTATGTTATCTCTTGTCTCAACCCTCTCCTTGGATGTGCTCTCTCCTTCCTAGGAACTTGAGTTACTATAGTCCATCACCTCAGCTTATAAAATGAATAATTCCATCAATTCTTGAGACAAAAAGATTGATTTGTCATGTTGAACATACTCTTTAAACAAGTGGTTTAAATGAACAATTGACAGTTAATCATTGCCCCCTTCTCAAATTGCGTCTTCTGATCTAAGTACACAATTAAACAGTCCAGCAGTGTTTTTTATGTCCTGCACACAAAAAAATCAATCATTAGAGACCCTGCAGCCAGACTTGCTGACCAAAGTGCTTCCTAGCTATGAGCACAATCTCTTCAAACTTTCAGGAATAAACTGCTGCTAATACAAAGTTGGACCACTTGATTCTGCTCTTAAGATGTTCCCCTACCTGTTGTCATCTTGAAGATTATCATTCTGCAAAGAAGGAGAAGCATAATATGGTGGTTTCTGATCAAGTCACCAAGCTACTCTCAACCTATACTACTCATTTTGATCTTTGCCTCTGTGACTATCATTGCCTACATATTCCTTGCTTCTCAAATTGTGCTATTTACCAGAAATAGCATTTTAAAAAATGAGAAATGGGCCTCATGAAAGGGACCTACTATGTCTTTGAATCACCTATTTCCTATTCATGTTGATCTGAACAAGACAAATTGGATGTCCAAAAATCTTTGTAGGACATAGAATTGTATTCAAATTCAAAATTCCAACTATAATTCTTAGGCCATTTAAATGAGAAAATTACCAATCCATTTGAATCTGTTCCTGTCAGGAGTCTTTGAGATTCACATATCAGACCATTACTGCCTACTAATAACCACAGCAATTCTGCTAGTCTTATTAAACCCCCTTCAAAAAAAATCCCAACTATAGCTAATTGCAAGCCAATAGATAAATCTGAAAAATACCAGCCAAGATCTTAGTGTTTCCTTAACCTCATCCTCTCCAGAAGCTATCTCAAAAGAAATTCTGGTTAAAAAAAACCATGTAAGTAACTGCCAAGATCAGAACAAGCCATTGTCCACTAGAGATTAGAAGATTTAAAGCAAGCCTTTCTGATTTATATGATGGGCATTCATAACACAAATCCCATAGCTTCCCTAACTCTTCAGCAAGTTACCTAGGCCCCACTACTCAGCAGTTTATCTCTGTCTCCATTCTGCTGCTAATGCAAGGATGCTGCTCATCCTTGTCAGGTCCATCTCATTTTCTCTGTTCCATCTCTATCCATCAACCCTATTCCTGGAAGGAATATATTAGTCCAATCAGCTCAGAAAAGGTAAAACATGGCTGAGGACAATTCTTTTCAGACAATTTTTAATTCACAGATGTCTTCAACTGTTTCCCACCATTGGGTGGCTGAGATATTCTCTTAAAATTATTTCTGAGGTGTTTGTTGTAAATGCAGCTCCATCCCCTTTGCATCAGTTATCTGCTACCAATTTCAATTACAAGCGTCATGACACATTCTGATTGATTGACGTGCAGTTTTATCTATCTCTATTGCTGATTTCCTGTATGACCTTTTAAACCAGGTGACCTTAGTTTTATAACCTTACTGCTAAACAGGACATTGCTTTGAGATGGGGATCCTGGATGGTTTTATATCCAATTCGTTGCATGCAACTTTTAATCAGATGAGTAGTAGTACATCTTTATGTATGTAAGTAAGTATACATGTACTTAGGAATTTCATATAGCCATTCAAGTCATTTGCAGTGATTCCCAATGGCTTACAGGAATAAAACTATCTTTATTGCTTTCAAATTTCAAGTTTCTGTTTTTATTTCAATATCCAGTAATCCAGTGGTGGGATTCAAAATTTTTACTACTGGTTCTGTGGGCGTGGTTTGGTGGGCATGGCATGAGACTTGGTGGACATGGTATGGCTTGGTGGGTGTGGCTTGGGGAAGGATACTGTAAAATATCCATTCCCACCCCACTCCAGGGGAAGGTTATTGCAAAATCCACATTTCCTCCCGATTAGCTAGTACTCGGGAGGTAGAGAATAGATGGAGGTGGGGCCAGTCAGAGGTGGTATTTACTGATTCTACAAACTGCTCAAAATTTCCCCTACCAGTTCTCCAGAACTGGTCAGAACCTGCTGAATACCACCTCTACAGTAATCCTTTTTTGATATTGTTGTAAACTTTGAAAACCAGGAATTAAGCCTTATTCCTGGAAATGTACTGTATATATTCTTTTTCATAGACAAATTCTTCCTAGAATCTGTTAGAGATGTTTATTAGATTTAACACACACATGCATAGTTTCCAAATTTGTCCCTGACTTTAGCTGGAGAATTTAATACCAGGCCGTGACGATAAGTTTCTTCTTTTCCATTTTAATGCTCCAAGCTTTTATCACTATGAGTCTCACAATTTGGCCCTCATTCTAAAGATCCTAAACTTGGAATGATGGAGGCTGGCTCCTCTGTCCAATAAGTTTGACGTATGAACTCTTAATTGTCTGACCTCTGAAGACCCAGAAAGTGAACTCACTTTCTGAGCCCTCAAAGTCTTAATACCCCTTTATTGTATGTTAGTATCTAATGCAATAGCCACTGCCGATATTGACCTTGAAATAGAGTTTACCCAACAGTCAGTATTTCCCACTACTTAATGTACTGTATTTGAATGTTCATTCATGTGTATAAGTTCAAAATTATGTGGACAGGTAACTGCAGGCTCAAGCAAAGTGTTTTGTTATGAACCAAACTTGTGTTACATAAGACTTTTTTATTTTTTACCAAGGTATCACCTTTCAACACCTGGCAGAAAAATATTCTAGCCACTGTCAAAGGTCCCTTCTAGGCAGCTTTCTATTCAATTTCTCATGAGTGTCTATGGCAGAAACAATTTTCTTTCCATAATGACCATTGATTGCTGCCTTTCCTCAAGATCCCTTTCTTCAGATTAAATGCAACTTTATGGTTGTATCTTTATTCATTACCTATTTGATGTTTATGGTAATGATAATGGTATTGTAAAGGTCCCTTTTCACACTCCTTTGCTAATCAAAGATTAAGGTCCACATTTCTTTATATTGATGACACAGCAATTCTTTCTTTCACCAAAGTTGGCCTTCAGTATTCCTTATGGATATTAACTAAATTTTGTCAACCCAAGAAGACGCAAATAAATTGCTCCAAAATAAAATTGCTCCTTTTCACTGATAAATGTTATTAATATTAATGGACAACCAATGGCTTTCAAATCAGACAGGCAATAATGTTCAAATGTTTAGATGTTTTCTTCCATTCTGTTGCTTCCTGAGCAAATCAGGTTCATACAGTCATACCTGAGTCCAAAGTAGTATAAACACAGTTATTAGTTCTGTTGGTTGTGATAAAAATTCTTGCAATTGCTGTACAAAAATTAGAGTCTTTTGCCATCTTATTGTTAACACTCACCTTTGTGCTTACATTTTGAAACTATCCGGCAGAAATTTACTAGAATTTTTTTGTAAGTCCTTCGCTAATACCCTCTTCCAGAATTAGGATGTCCTTCAAGTAGAGTCTGGATAAGAATTTGCTGCCTATATTAGTTGAGATAATGCTTTTGGAGAGTGAGTCATTGGCTCATCTGACTTTTCATAATAAATTTATTTCTGCTTGCTTCTGCTTAGAAAAGAACTATTGCTAAAGATATTTTCTTTTGTGGCCATTGTTTGATTTTTAATATCACTTTGGTCTAGACAGAACTATGCCCAGGTTAAATAGAATGTCCTTGATTTGGATATACAAAGTGAGGGAGCTAGAATTCCCCTTGATTGTGTCAAGGATATTTTGAATAGCCTTTTCACATCATGACATCTGCTATTCATCTGCTCAGATGATCTAATGTGAAAGAACCTTAAGACTGATGGAGAGAGGATTTAATGATATTGCATACAGTATGTGGAACTTTTTTGCATTTACTCTGATGCTGCTGCTGAATTAGAAGCAAGTGTCTTATTTCACTGTCTCCTCTACAATACTTGAAGGACAGAGCTTATACTTACATTTCCCTCATTATACCTGGGTTGATCAGTTATGGAAATTATGTGTTCCATACTTGCAGAGCGCTCACCAGAAATCTCCAGGAACAGAGCAATGTGATCAGAAGGCATTGTGCCTGATTGTGATGTAGTAGAGGAGTTATCCACAGTACTATTAGAATGCTGTTATTAATATACTCTGTATACTTTGGTCATCACAATTTTAAAAAGATGTTGAGACTCTGGAAAGAGTGCAGAGAAGAGCAACAAAGATGATTAGGAGACTGGAGGCTAAGCCATATAAAGAACGATTGCAGGAATTGGATATGTCCAGTTTAATGAAAAGAAGAACTAGGGGAGACATGATAGCAGTGTTCCAATATCTAAGGGCCTCAGAGAAGAGGTGGTCGATGTTTTCTCCAAAGTACCTATGGGCAGGATAAGAAGCAATGGACCAAAACCTAGAAGTAAGGGGAATTTTCCTGACTGTTAGAGCAATTAATTAGTAGAATGACTTGCTTCTCTAGAAGTTGTGGATACTCCATCACTGGAGGTTTTCAAGAAGAGAATGGACAGCCATTTGCCCAGAATGGTATAGGGCAGTGATGGCAAACCTTTTCGGCACTGAGTGCTGAAAAGAGAGTGCTGAAATGCACTTGTTGGGGACACAACCCAGAAGAGGAGTGGCCCAGGGGGCATTCGCACACCATGAAATGAAATTCCAGTTTCCAGTGCATGAATGTGCACTGGCCATCTGGTCTTCCAATTTCTGCTGTGCATGCACGCATGATGATCATCTGGCCTGCGTGCTTGCACACACCGGAAAACAGAAGACAAGCTCTTCTTTCTGGCACTGCTGCACACACGAAGGCCAGCTGATCATCATACATGCATGCACACCAGAAACCCAGAAGAGGAACGGGCAACACTGTGCGTGCCAGACAGCATGGCTCCATGTGCCACTTTGGGCATGCATGCCATAGGTCTGCTATCAAGGGTATAGGGTTGCCTGCCTGAGCAGGGGGTTGGAGTAGAAGACTTCCAAGATCCCTTCCAACTCTGCTATCCTCTTATTCTGTTATATTCATCAGCCTGCTTATCATTTTTAAATTAAGGTCTATATTTGGAACTGCTAGATGTGTAATAATGAATTGTGTTTAGGTGATAAAAGTCGTCAGGTAATCAGTCCATTGGAGACTGAAATTCACAGTAAGAAGGCAAAAATCACAATCCATTTTCTGGTTTGACTTATAGGACTGTCACAATTTGCTTATTAATTTGACATTTGCAAAATAATAAAAGGAACAATCTATCATATACAATAAACCTATAGAAGTTCGTCTCTCCAACTTTGCATTATAAATAATGGACCTAGTGGTCACTTGTCCTTATTTAACCCCCACTTTAGCCTAAAGCTATTTTAATATTATTAGAAATAATTCCAGCTTTTTCTTATGTACTTTGCTTCCTAGTAAGAAAAAGCAAAATGTCAATTTTACTGTTCATTGAAGTCCTGAAGACCTATAATGGACCACCTACAACATTTTAAATGCTTGTTATGTCCATTAAAGCTAGAGTATGAGGAGGAGGAAGATTTTTTCCTTTCCACCTTCCAAGGTATGATTAAAAGTATAAGAAAAGGCACATGTTTCATTTGAGAGAGCATTGTTTAAATTTATGTAACAGTAAAGGAATATTTTTGGTGTCAAAACAATCAAGGGTTGACCCATTGTATAATGTAAAAATCAAATTCTTTTAATAGATGGACTCCCCAAATAAAGTTTTAAAAGTTATAATGTTGTTATAAAATTCTAGCATTGCAACTAGCAACCATAAGGAATATCTGCTATGTTTTCAGAGGGAGAGAAGACTATAATTTCCCACAAGTCACTTTGTGTTTTCCTCACAGATTTTGTTTCCATTGTTTGGCATTGATCATTGTTTCAAGATTCAGAGCAGGAGTGGGGTCCAGCAGCTGGTACTGTTGGTTCACTCGTGAATGTTCCATGCGTGCACATTTTACGCTCATGTGCGTGCATGCGCAGTACAAAAAAATTGTTCTGTGCAGAAGCAAAAACCAAGGTGGGTGCACCTACAATGCCACCTGGAGAACAAGTTTGGGGGTGTGGCAGGCCTGGGTCACTGCCAGTTCCAGTGACCCAGGCCGCCAAACCACTACCAGTTCAGCCAAACCGGGCCAAACCAGTAGGAACCCACCACTGATTCAGAGGCTTTATGGTCTCTGATTATCCTTAGATTCAGCCACATTCAATATGATGAAACCTTGCCTTGATAAACCACTCTTTCTCTTCTTCCTTATAGATCCATGAAAGGTCCATAATGTACTGTAGACTCTTATCAAAACAATTGAAGAGGACTTTTCCATATGCCTAAAACTCCCTCCTCCTTGCCCAGTACAAATTAAGTAATTGGAAAGTAAAGATCAAAGTGTGGATATGTTTGATGTACAGTATGCCTTTCTTCTTCCCTAAAAAGAGAAAGAAACGAAAATAGACCTCTGTTAATTTACTTAATACAGTTTCAGGCTAGAGTTGAATAGGAACAGTTGATCTTGATAAGTTTCATTGAGAATTATTTATGTTCTATGCTAAAACTTTGGTATAGTACATACACTTTAATTGTTATGGTATATTATCAGTTTGCTTAGTTTACTAGAGAAAGTGCAATACATTTCTTATAAGTTCTTGTTCTGACCCCCACCTTGCTCGTTCAGAAACGACAGCCACACACAGCTTGCAAAGGAATGTTTTTATCAGTCCCGGCTTTTGCTGGCTGTGAGGCCAAAATAAACATAAATAAAGATAAATTCTTTGGCAAAAAATTAAACAGCAAAACAGGTTTATATAAAGCAAATCACTTATCCAAGTGTTTCTTCTCGATGATTGCAAACAAGCAGAGACTTGACGAGGACAGGCACGGAACGGAATGGAACAAACGTTGACTTCTGCAATTAGGGTGTGGCACCATCAGTCTTTTATCCGCAGGGGGAGATCCTTAATGAGCCACAGCTGCTTGTTATCCTCTCCTGTGAGCACCCTGAAACCACTCACAGGAGGTTTCTGTGTCAAAGTCTGATAGCAGCTTCAAAGGCTTCTACTGAGCCACAACAAGTTCTAATGCTTATTTGGAAATTTGTAAAAATTTGGTAGTTTACTTTTCAAAAATCCTTTAAATATTTCAGAATAATAGTTCCCCAAAAATGTATTCACTTTTAGATACAAATATATCAAATTATGCCTTCAAATATATATATTTGAGTTTTGCTCGCACAAGCATGAGGCCAAAGACACCAGCCTGAGGATGATGAGTGAGACCTCGTCGAAATGTCGCCAAGATACTCTCAATCTTACATGGGAAAAGACCCAAATACACCAAAACCTGCTTGTTTCAGGAGCAATATATTTGGTCCATATGCATTAGAATATAAACTCCTCAGTTTTTATCAATAATGTTTTGTATTATTAAATGTTTAATGAGTACCATGTAACAAGAACTTCAAAATAAAGAGTTGTATCATCTCATTTAACAAATCAGTCTTTAAAATGCTGTTTTAGAAAATTGAAGATGTTCATTTGGAGACCCTAAGATGAGAGTAATTCAGCACATGATTGTTCTTCATGTTTATGGGACACTTCTGAAAATATTTCAAGAGTTTGCTAATTAAACTGGAAATGTAAAATGGTGAAGTGCTGCTTATCATACAATATGAATATGTTCCACTAACACTTCATTCTTTGATACCACGAATGTTCATTTACACTATATGCCCCAAAAATGGAAATTTATCAAAACTGGATTTACAGGAATGGAATGCAGCAAGAGAGATAATATAGATATATTCTATATTATACAGATATATTCTTCAGGGTTGGAAAGACAGAGCAGTTGTGGAATTTCAGTCTTGGATCACTAATACATATTTGCTTTCTGTCCATGAACTGGCATATTATCAATGTAATTCAGAGGCACATGAATATTATTCACTGTGGTCAAGATTTAATTACACATTTTAAAGTGACTTTTTGAGCGACTTTTTATATGTAATATAGTACCTTTCTAAAGTAAAGATCAATGATATAATTAACAAACAAATGAAAAACTAGCCAAATGAATATCTCATTTGCTCACCTGATAATACAAATTATTCATTGGCTCCTGGTTTGTCCTTCTGTGTGATGGAATGTAATCTGGATTTCCAGGCAGAAGGGGCTGCTTTCCAGAGAGCACCAGATCTTAGAAAGATTGATTAGCAGGAAAAGGATTAAAACAGCTTCCCCCTAAGTTTTTTCAAAATATATCTATAGTTATGCAGATAGTTACTTTAATATGGCAAAATTT
This sequence comes from Thamnophis sirtalis, assembly GCF_051295495.1. Taxonomy (NCBI): domain Eukaryota; kingdom Metazoa; phylum Chordata; class Lepidosauria; order Squamata; family Natricidae; genus Thamnophis; species Thamnophis sirtalis. The sequence goes on along the minus strand of NW_028261386.1, from coordinate 108,262,734 downwards.
TGCATATAGCAATAGAACTTAGAGTTATATACCGCTTTACAGTGTTTTACAGACCTCTCTAAGTGGTTTACAGAGTCAGCATATTGCCCCCAACAATCTGGGTCCTCATTTTACCTACCTTGGAAGGATGGAAGGATGAGTCAACATTGAACCTGGTGAGATTCGCCTGCCAAATTGCAGGCAGCCAGCAGCCAGCAGAAGTAGCCTGCAGTACTGCACTCTAACCACTGCATTACCATGGCTCAATATAGATAAAGAAGAATCAAGGAAACTATTTATAAGTAACTCACATGTCATTCTTGGGACTTGGCACTCTGAAATTGAAAGGATCCTGTCATCTGATGAAGGAATCAGCATCTAAAGGAGGAAAAGGGGAAGGAATTATATATTTAGTCTGCTTCTCTCAAAGCTTCTCCAAAAATTGCTCTAAGGAATAGTAGCCAAAGGCTACTAAGATGAAAGAAAGAATTAGAACATACATTACATTCTTCATTTCTATGCTACATTATTTGTCAATCTTGAATGTGTGGGGCTTCAATTCCTAGAATTCTGCAGCCAGCAGAGGGAATTCTTCAAGTTACCAAGGTTGAGAAATAACTGCTATAATATGAATAAAAATGTGATGAAAGAAAAAGTTCATGAATCCAAAGTCACTTAGAGGAGATAAAAAATAAAGTGTCTCCTTCATTCAATGCCCAGTGACTAATAGATAGCGTATAGCCATGCTGTTTTATTGGTAGCCTTATAGAAATTGATTGCTGATTCTTTCTTTTGGAATCTCAAAGGTGCTGAAGAACTGAAGAAGCTTCTTGGATGAGAAGTCTTCAAGGAAAAACAAAAACCATGAGCTGGATGACACTTGTTTAGGAATGTGCTTTTTTAAAAAAAACTTCTTCATCTAGTTTACAACACTGAGGTTTCCTGGGTTTCATAAGCAGACTATGATGCAGCATATGCTATGTCAAGGAATTCTACCTCTGAAGGGGACAAAAGCTGGTAACTCTTCATTCCTATGCTCCTACTTCTCCTATGCTCCTACTTAGACTACACAGATAAGCTAAGTAAACCATTGAAAATCATTGCAAGGTAGCACAGGACTCCGTGATGAAAAACATCTTTCAAAGCTTACCATATACAGTATTAGTTTTTCAGATACTCAATCTGACTTCATTTAAAATACATTAGATTCTGCGAGTTCCCCCAGAGTTGAACTTTTTAAATATAATACTTCATTTGCTGACCTTGAAATGATGAGAGCTAGATGGCATCTTCAAAAATGGAAGAGAAGAAAGATGTTTAGAAGAAAATAACACATGTCTCTCTTCTTTTTTAGAGTCACCTAATTTTCACATTGTTCCTAAATGTTTTCAACAAACATAACTTGTGACAGCATGTGAAAAAAGAAAAGTGGAAAAAGAATCTTACTACCATGGCAACTCAACTCTTTTCCTTCCCTTAATATTTTATTCTAAATAACATAGAAGGCCAGTTAGGTACATGTTTAAATGATGGGTAATTAATTTATCATTAGCCAGGTACTTCTGGTTTTATTTAAAAAGCTTTTCTGTAACAACCAACCAATCAATAGGGAACATCACAGCCACTTCTGCAGTTGTGAGATGTGTGTGTGTGTGTATATGTATGTATATGTATATGTGTATGTGTATGTGTATGTGTATGTGTATGTGTATGTGTATGTGTATGTATATGTATATGTATATGTATATGTATATGTATATGTATATGTATATGTATATGTATATGTATATGTATATGTATATGTATATGTATATGTATATATATATATATGTATGCCAGTGGTGGGTTGCAGGCGGTACGCCCTGGTATGGGCATACCGAGCCAGCACATAGTACCAGATACCGTTCCAGTACAGTGCTCTGGAGGGCCCACCCACCCGCCATTGCTTCTTACCATCCTTTTACATCTTCAGCGCTTCCGCACATGCGCACAGCACGTACAGCACCTGCTCAAAATCTTTTCATTCCAAAAAATTTTATGGGAAGAAAATAAATGCAGTGTGTATTTAGAAGGTGTTTAAGTAAGTTAGGATCCTTGAAATAATTTCTTGAAAGAATAGTGATAGCATACAGTAGTCCTTGACTTACAACAATTCATTTAATGATTGTTAAAGTTAGAACAGCACCGAAAAAAGTAACTTGTGACTGTTTTTCGCACTTACGACTGTTGTAGCATCCCAATACTCACATGATCAAAATTCAGGCACTTGGCAACTGACTCATATTTATTACGATTGCAGTGTCCCCAAGTTTACATGATCATCTTTTGAGATCTTTTGACAAGAAAAGACAATCCAGAAGCCAGCTTCATTCAACAACCTTGTTACTAACTTAACAACCGCAGTGATTCATTTAACAACTGTGAAAGGAAAGGTTGCAACATGTGGTAAGTCATAAGCTCACTTAACTACTGTTTATTGCTTAGCAATAGAAATTTTGGACTCAATTGTGGCTGTAAGTCAAAGACTACTTGTATATGATATCAATTTTAAAGCATGTCAAGGATAATACATTGCCTAAGCTGTCAGTCTACTTTTATTCTTTTCATGCATGTCCATGATGTATGCATGCATATATGGGGGGGGTGTGAGAGAGAGTGAGTGAGTATGGGTTTGTAGCAGTGATGGGATTCAAATAATTTAACAACTGGTCTGCCCTAATGACCAGCTGGGTAGGCAGGGCTTGATGGTCATGTGACTGGGTGGATGTGGCCAAACTCAACATCACTCACCTTAACAGTCTTAGCTGTTACAATGTAATAAGGGTTAACCAGGGAGACAGTTTCTGTAAGCAGGGCAATAAAGATTAGGCTAGAAACAACACCAGAATGTTTTCTTCCTGCCTTCCTTATAGGATTAGCCCTATAAAGTGGGAAAAAAATAAAATGAGATTTCTTCCAACAATTGGTTCTCTGAACTGCTTAGAAAGTTAATAACTGGTTCTCCCAAATAGGTGCGAACTGGCTGAATCCAACCACTGATTTGTAGTGTATCATGTCAGGAACATTGGGGGGAAAAAAATTTTTAATTGCTGTAGTAAATTCTGAGAGTATTGCAATAAAAAATATTCTAAGTCCATAATTCAGTACAAAAGAGTTAGGAAAAATGCAAATGCCAAATTGCTTTGACATCAAAGCAAAAGCAGCTCTAGAAGTATATCAATATTTCCAAAAGAATTTGGATTTATTATTCTGTTTGTGTGAAGAGAGTTGCCCACCTTGAATAGCCGAAACTCTCAGTTTACCTTAAGGCATTTGGGGAAATCCTTGCAATGAAGAAGCAGGACTCACATATATACAATTGACAGAAATATTGCCAAGAGAGATTTAGAGACCTTGGAGACTTCCAACATATGTCAGTAGGGAGAACTCGAGCGAAGCAGGGAAGAATGATAAATTTAGCGCAGAACTGCAGAATTGAAAGAGATTGAACTTGATCCTGCTTCAGCTAAAATCAATCACATCAACTCCACCCAAGCAGAAGAATTTAGGCTCAATGTATCTGTGGCAGAACCACAGCCTCGTAGTCCCTCTGGTGATCAATCACACATAGGTCATGTTTGGTTCTGTAGAGTAGAGAAGAATTTTGAATAGTTCTAGCATCTAACCATCATAATTTAATCTGATAATGTACAGTATAACTCAAAACCCAGAAAAACAGGAAACAACTCTCAAATATAAAAAGCCTGTCTGTGTGGGAACACAAACATATTTATAGATCTCTAGATACAGTTAAGGAGATAATTAGCTCTGAAGCTTTAGAGTCACTTTGGTGAGATGGACAGTATGTGATAAAAAATAAATATACATCAAAGGAAGTTTCACGGCCTTTATTGAGATGTCTAGATGTATGAAGCTTATCACAGGTCAATGCTCTTCGCTCTCCATAGTAAAGCATGTAGGGAAGAACAGAAGAGAAGAATGTTCAGCTGTTTCACCAAAAGACACAAATGGGAATCTTCAACAGGTCGAAGACTCCATAACTGATATGATAAGGTGTAGGTAATTTTCTATTTATTTATTTACAGCCTCTGTGTGTATTTGTGTGTGCGTGTGCATCCACAAATGCACAAGTGTGCCTTCAAGTCAGTGTTGGGTACATATGGGTCAGGGGTGGGTTTCTCGCCCCGTTCCAACCGGTTCGGTTGGAACGGGGCCGGCGGCGTCCTCGTGCACGCGCGCGGCACACGCATGCGTACTAGCGTCTGTGCGATGCTTCAGCTGCTCCTGGAGGATCGCGCAGGCGCTGCAGAACTCGTCAAAACTGGGTAAGGAGCGCGGGCGGGCGGGTGGGCCAGTCGCCATTCCCGGAAGTTACTTACTTCCGGGTTCGCCGACCAACCGGTTTGCAGGGACCGCCGCGAGCCGGTTGAAACCCACCCCTGATATGGGTGCAAATATATGTCTGGAGAAATTCCTGAAGTTTCCTTGACAAGGTTTTTCAGAAATAGATTGTCATTGCCTCCTAATGACAATCTACAACTTACTTTATCCAGCGAGCTTTGTGCTAATGCAGGACTAGAACTCACAATCTCCCTGTTTCTAGCCCAATGTCTTAACCACTAGGCATCAAATGAGAAATTCGGAGATCATGGGTTCTACTCCCAGACAATTGGACAATTGTCCTATGTAATTATAAATGTGGTGTTTACGCATAATTCTATGTTATGAATCCAATGGCCATCAATATAGATATACTGTATGTCTTCAGCTTCCATTTCTGTATAACCCACTGGTTATCTTTTTAATATAGTTTTTAATCTTTTTTATGATTTTATTTGCATTTTGACTATTTCTTCTTGTTTTAGTGTTGTGAGCCTTCCAGAGTCACAAATGTGAGATGGATGACTATATAAATTGAATGAAAGACTCAATACTGGATGAATGAATTAAATACTGATATTGCACTAAACTAAACTAAACTAAAACTGTCCAACAGTATCTTTGAAAATCAAGGGCTAAAGAGACTCTCTGGTCCTATATTTAAGCTTTCGATGCAATCATATCCATTCTGGGTCATCCAGCAATGACTCACAATTGAATGATTTGTATATTTGTACTCCAGAGAGTTAGAAAACAGATAGCTATGGATCACTCCTAAAAGGAAGAAATAGAGTACTACTTATCACTTTTACCTTCCAGTTAGAACTATTTAACTGGAACATCCTGGGTGATCTACAGTATCTTGGATAGTCTACAACCTTAGACAGGGATATTTGTCAGCTACCAACTATGAATTGTTTATCTGTCCTTCCTTACTATAAATCTGCTACCCTTAGTCATTAAGACTGTGCTCTAATCTTGTAGCAGCAGCACAAACACAGAAGCCAGAGTTTGCCAATTTTGTGTCCCACACCAACCCAACACTTAATAATTTCAGGTAGAATATACATTTGTTCAACTGCTTTAAGACTATTATTTATAACTTACAGTAGAACCATCATAGTACCTGTTGTGACCCAGCGGCAGCCGGCTGAGCTGTTGGTGGAATCTGACAGTGATGAACATTATGGGACTGCTCTGGAGGATGAAGAAGACTCTGGAGGGTGTTTGAAGTCAGAGCAGGGACTAGAGAGACCCACCAGGTGGCAGTGAGGAGGAACAGAGGGAGGTTGTCTCTGATATGCGTGTGCGTAGAGCTGAGAAGAGAAGGGAGCAGCTGTGGAGAAGACGTCATAGAAGGAAATAGGGACAGGTGGCTACTGTTGTGGCTGCTCCCAAAGAGCTTATAGGTGGAGCAATGGGAGGGGAATCTTTGCAGGAAACAATATTCCACTTTACTAGCCATTGAGAAAACATTCCATAAGTCTAATCTTGGTTTCTTGAAGATAGCGTTCTAGGCTCCTAGCCAAGGGGTGGCTTTATCTCCTTCATTAATTGTGGCAGGCAGTCAAGCCTGTGTCTGCATATTCATTAGAATCACAGGACAGAACAGTACCTGGCCAGGGGGGGGGGACACCACAAAGCTCAGTTTCTGCCAAGAATAAATGTTCATAAGCCTAACAACAGAAATGACCACCATCAAAAACCTATAGGAAAATGTTACACTTGTTAGCAGCACTCTGTTATTGAAGATAGAGATGCCAACAGAGGGATTTTAAGAGATTTCAAGCATGTAACTACAGAGATGAGATTAATAATATATTTCCTTGATTATGAAAAGCACAATACTTCCCTTGGCCCAACAGAGAAGTCATTTGACCCCCAAGAGGCTAAAATGAATATAAGTGCACTAATTTCCCAGTTGTGAATGGCCAATCATCTTATTTTGTACACAAATAAACCAAATAGTGGCAAACACTTCAGAGTGTTCCAACTTTATCCCCTGAATCTATGATGAAAAAAGATTCTAGCCCAGGGGTGTCAAACTCAGGTTGTCACATTGTCATGTTGCCACATTGTCAGATGATATATCATGACCTTTTTTCCTTTTGCTAAAACAGGAGTGGGCATAGCCAGCACATGACCTATCTGCCTCGCAGGCTGAGTTTGTATAGATTATATATAGGTTTATAACTATAGTTCATAAGGTGTTCTGCGAGGCTTTATTTCTAAAAGCATTATGTTTAAAAGCAGAAGACCTTAAATCTGTGTTTCTAAAAATGAACTTTTCAGGAGAAGAAGAGAGGGGAGATATTTGGCCTCATTAACAAAAGGCGTAGCCATCTGTTTTCTAATCCTGAGAAAATTAACCCTGGTTCAATTTGAATTGGGAAACTGAGGTTTGAAAAGGGCATTTTGAAGATCCAAGGGCAAACCAATATGATTTTAGCCATTGTGATTTCATTTTGAAAAGGAAAAAAAAGTCTCTTCCATAAGCCATGCTAAGACTCGAAGTGACTGCAGCTGCTTCATTTTTGGCAGAATGGGATGAAAATATCTAGGATGGCAGACCCTCTGGAGACCATTAACCCTCCTAGTTACAACTAAGTCTTTTCGAGGATTTTCATTTTCTTTAAACCTCTTTTTCCTGCAGTTCTTTTAAGGCAGACATGGTAGGGATAAAGGAGGGAGACTGCATGGCCACCTCCCAATTGTTTTTTTTTTAATAAAAGTTTTTTATTTTTAGTTTTCAAAACAGACAACACAAAAAAATCCTCTTTCTTTGCATACTGTAGAAAGTGTATCAGTTGATTACAAAACATTTTTGTGCATTTCTTTCACAGTCACCCATGATTCATATTAATTCTAGTATTTTAAATCCATTTCCATTTTCCATTTATTGAATTTATAGGCCGCCCAATCCCAGAGGACTCCGGGGGGCTTACAGGAATAAGAAATATTAAAAAGGATTAAAACAAATAAGACACAACAAATTAAAAGAAACACAACATGCACCCAGTCTAAGCGGGGCTGGACCTCAATCAAGAGGTCAACAGCCCCAGGCCTGCCGGAAAAGCCAGGTTTTGATAGCTTTACGGCTATCAAATATATTTGTACATATTACCATCATCCTACCTCCATTCTGGTTTGACTATAATTTTTAAACATCCTTCATCATAAAACATACCAAAACTCAAGACATAACCACATACTGGCATCTCATTTGCTATTTTTAGTATCCCAATAACACTATTCCTTATGGCCTATTCTAGCTAAACATCAATAACATTTAGTAACAAAGGTTTCTAATCTTCCTTTCCAAATCACTGTTTACAATTTACATCCAATTTCCCCATGTTGTACCCATACCTATATATACATTGTTATCATTATCTCTCCTTTATTTGACTATATCCATTATCATAATTTAGTTCTTTTTTATTAATCTTTATATGTAACCAAACCATTTCTCATCTTCCTTTCATGGGTACCATTCAATATTCATATCCAATTACTACTTGTTATATCAATACATATGTATACATTATTATCATTTTCAATTGTTTATTTAACCATATCTATTGTCACTAAATTTCACTAAGTCCAACTACTTTTAGATTAAATACTTTCATCTATCAGCCTGTATCTTTCCAGTAGTGAAACAGTCTCATGACTTCTGCCATTTGTGGCATCAGTCCTCTAATCGTCTCCTAAATCAAGTTTGTATGGACTCTTCTTTACAACTCCTTGTTTATTGATTCTCTCATGTAATTTTGATGCCCTTCTTTTTCCTTAATCAACTTGTCTTTAATTGTCAGTGTTGTTATCAATAGTGCTACTAATAAAATCTATCCCTTTAAATCCATAAGTTCTTTTATTTTTTATTTTTCTGTGTCTTGCCATCTAGGGTAGGGTTCCCATCCATCTGGTTCCCTTTCCATATTCCCCTTTTTCCATTTCCAGACAGAAACCATTCACCATAGATGTCAGCAAATTTGATTTCTTTGTAGTCATTTTTCTCTTTATTGCTTGGGACTCTACCCTCTATTTTTCCCATTTGATAAGCATCTCCATCCTTTTCATCATATTTTTCTGTTAGGTGCTCTAATTATTCAAACATTTTCTCAAATGTATTTGATAATTTCTGTATTTCAAATATTATCTCTTGCAAGCTGATAGTTTCTCTCTGTTGTTGGAAATAAGCCATTGTTTCCAGCTGTTAAAACACTGCTGCTCTGACTTGGAAGATTTTTACAAGGTTACACCTAGGTTCACCATGAGATCTCTGGTTAAGGATATACTTCAAAGGAACATTTGTATAAGCAAATGGTGCTTTACTTCTTATCACTTTCTATAAACAAACTGTGAGGCTTTAAAGTTCCAGACCAGAATAATCAGAAGTGAAGGTAAAAGTATTTTGTTTTCAATATTCAAGTCTCCAGTCTTCGAGTAGCAGTTATCTCTCCCTTTGTTGTTACAATTGTTGGAATTTTTTGTTCTTTTTGTATCTTTTAATATTCCAAGTTTTAAAAAAGTCAAATTCTTATATGAAATAGAGAAGAAAGAGTAAAAGACACATGTAGTGATAAATAAGGAGAAGTTTAGTCCATAGGTTGTGAAAGTAATAGTAAAAATTTTAGAAGAAGAAAACTTGATCCATTCATTTCAAACGGTTTGCATAAATTCAATCCATGAAAATAACATTTAAAAATTAAGATAACACACTGACCAAAACCATCCAAAGCTTAATTCCGCCACTTATTTCTTTTATTCTTAGATTTAAATTAGCTTTAAGTTTTTTATAGGCAGGCTCTTTTAAAACAAGTAAAAATTCCTCACCAGCTGTAAACACTTTCTCTTCCATTTCCTTCCGTTTTGGAGCCGTCCCTACTTCATCAGCCTAGGGGCTGAGCTTTTAATGCTAGCTGAGAGACCTTCTCCTGCATCAATCAGGGACTTTGTGATGTCCCTGTGATCAGCAGAACGTAGTCTTCCTGTTCACCGTCTCTCCGGGATGGTTTAGTCCGATTGGACCACCCAGCGATAAAAGTATTGGCAGCGATCTCAGAGCATCGAGATCGGGCGACTATTTCGTAGTGACATAGGCTCCTCCTCCACCACCTCCCAATTGTTTTGTAAGGAATTTAGTTGTGCTGAGTGAACTAATATAACTATCTTTATGCCAATTTGAAAATTAAAACTTCCCCAAACCATTTAAAAGGCAAGGTCTTATTTTCCCATTTGCATTTCTGAAATTCTGAGTTTGGTATAAAACTAAAAAAAAAAAAAGATTATTGACTAGCCATGTTGGAATGGCATGCTTTGCTGTCTCTGATCCTTAGACTGTCTAAGGTTGCCATAGGAGATTGGCAAGCTCAGAAACCCATGCATCCATTCTGTCCCCATCCTTGGCAGGATTTGATTGTGTCAGGATTGTGGCTTGCAAGCAGTACTGTTTGTTAATTAACCAAGCAGCCTGGCACCATAAGATACAATGCCACGGACAAAGAAGCTGATGCCAAACAGGTGGCATTCCTAGCTTTGGCATACTGTTCTTACAATAATAAATGCTTAATCTAGTACTTTATAAGTGTTAAAGCGCTAATCAATTTACCAAACACTGAAAGACTTAAATCTGCTTCAGTCATGCACAATTTAAAAGTCAATTTTAACTCAAGAAATCATTTTGCTTTGAGGAGGACTGAGTTCTTGCATATTTATAAGTTTCTTATGAAATGTAAATAAATGCATAATGAATAATTATCATTTTTTTAAAAAAAATCCATTCATTGATTTTGCTTTTTTTTTTTTTTTTTGCATTTTCTAATATTTATAGCTGTTACTGGAAGTTTGAAAATATTTTCAGTGGGATGTGCAGATCTACTTTGGAGTTTCCCTTGCACATTTCAACTTTATTTAGAAAGCACACACACACACACACACACAGAGAGAGAGAGAGAGAGAGAGAGAGAGACTGGGATACAAAGAGAGTGAGTGGATTAATTTGGGAATATAAAAAAATATTTTAAAAATGTAGGTAAGGAATGGCTGCTTACAGCAGGATTAAGAATAACGAAGTTTTGTCTACATGCTATTGCATGAATATTGCCTACAATATTATTTTTGTTTTTCTTGACACAAATAACCAATGCAAGATAAACAGGATGAGTGGTGCAGCATGAAAAAAATGTACAGCATGTAAAAATTAATTAATTGAAGAACCTGATCAAAAAGAAGTTCCTTGAAGCAACTTGAGGTCATATTAGTAACATTTTAGGGTCATTTAATTTCATTAGCTGGTGTGCAATTGCTCCAAGTGATTTTTTAAGACACAATTTGTCCATAAAATGTATGTTTTCATTAAATGCATCATTAAGTTTATGGTCTCTTCACTCAATCTCCATTTCTGCCTGCTTTATAGGGGCAAGAAATCAGAAGCAGGCACAAACATTTCTACTTAATGAGTTCTTTAATATGTGCGAGTGTTTGCTTTAGGGGAAGCGACTGAAATATTTGTTTGCAATATCTGATGAAGTCAAGAACTTTAGTCCAGAGAGCTGACATCCAAAGTATTTCTGATTTCTTTGTCATCCATTTCTGGCCTACCCAGTTATGCCAGGGTCTTTTCCCTTGCAGGCTCTCCTGAGCCAAAATGAGATTTCAAAGCTAACTTTTGTGTTGCAACAAGCTTAAAATGTTCTATCCATATACAAACTGAGGGAAGCAAATAAATCTGAGGAAAAGAAGCACATATTTTTTTTGTTTAAGCTTGACTGTCTTTTCGGCCAGATAAATCCTTGTACTTGCATTTCTGCTTCATAGGACAACCCATTTATCCTTGATGATACTTAGTTTTTCTGTTTTTAGAAAGTTATAAAGTCATTCTTTGGCTGAAACTGAGAAAGTGGATTCATTCTCCATCTCCCTCCCTATTCTGGGTATTTGATTTCTATTGGTAATAAATGGACGTGCCCTCTCTGTGTGTTTATGATCAGCTTAGCCCTTCAGCAATTTGCTGAGACAACACTAACATTCTTCTCCCCTTGACCAACCTTACCCTTTTCTTGGAGGATAGAAATAATCCGTCTCACAGTCTGTTCTGTGCCTCTTCTAAACTCTTATGCTGCCTTTAATATGTCAGTCTGCACATACTCAGATCTCCCCATTCAAAACCATTTTTTAATACTGAGCTCAAAATTGGTTCAGAACAAGCCACAGAAGGTCAAGCTTTAGAAATCAAGATGATTTTCTTGCGGGGGATTGTTTCTGCTGTTCAATATCAAGGTCAACATGGCATGCAATTGCCATCATTTGGTACACCACTTTTTCTGAGAAATTGGCAGGCAAAACGCAGTAAAGTATGAAACAATTTGTACTAGAATTCTCTGTAAATTGGCAAAGACATAACTCTGCCTCATTTTCAATGTTAGTTAGTTTAGTTAGTTTAAGTTTATTTATAGGCCGCCCTTTTCCCTGAGGGGACTCAGGGCGGCTTACAACTTATATAGGAAGGGGGAACATACAATGACATATAGGACAATACATAATTAAAAGAATAGAGCAACATTCATCATTCGGGCGGGGATGGATTATAATCTTTAACCCCAGGCCTGACGGGATAGCCAGGTCTTGAGGGCTGTGCGGAAGGTCTGAAGGGTGGTGAGGGTACGAATCTCCACGGGGAGATCGTTCCAAAGGGTCGGAGCTGCTACTGAAAAGGCTCTCCTCCGCGTAGTTGCCAGTCGACACTGACTGGCAGATGGAACTCGGAGGAGGCCCAATCTATGCGATCTAATGGGTCGCGAGGAGGTAATTGGCAGGAGGCGGTCTCTCAAGTACCCAGATCCACTACCATGAAGGGCTTTGTAGGTGGTAAGTAGCACCTTGAAGCGCACCCGGAGATCAACAGGTAGCCAGCGCAGCTCGCGGAGGATAGGTGTTATGTGGGCGAACCGAGGTGCACCCACAATCACTCGTGCGGCCGCGTTCTGGACTAGCTGAAGTCGCCGGATGCTCTTCAAGGGCAGCCCCATGTAGAGCACGTTGCAGTTGTTTTTTTTATTCCAGAACCCACCCCAATAAGAGATAATGGGTTTTGCACCTAATCCAAGTTAACATTTTTTTCCCCAGCAATATAATTCAGAATGACTCAGGATTTTGATTAGCATTACATTGGTTTTAATTGGCTCTGTGTTAGTTATAGCCTATAGAATTTGTGTAGCAGGGGTGGGTTGCTATCAGTTTTACTATCGGTTCACAACCCGCGCACAATGTGCATGCACGCTGGCTTCACTCACAAGTGCACCAGATGCGCGTGCACTGTTCAATGTAAATTGCTCTTTGCACATGTGCAGAACAATTTACAATGAACTGTGCATGTGCAGCAGGGGTGGGTTCCTGCCAGTTCTAACCTCTTCTATAGAAGAGGTTCCACAAATCTACAGTGCTGTTTACAACTGGTTCCAGCTCCCTCCCCCCGCCCGTCCGCACATCATCAAGATGAAGAGCGAGAGGAGGAATCCTGGGAGTTGAAGTACACAAGTCTTAAAGCTGTCAAGTTTGAACACCCCTGGGGGGGTGGTTTCTAAAGGGTTAGGGGTGCAAGGGTCTTGTAACTTGACAGCTTTAAGACTTGCGTGCTTCAAATGCCAGAGTTTCTGGCCAATATTTTGGTTACTAAGCAAGAGCGTTGTTAAGTGAGTTTCACCACATTTTACAAGTTGGCCATGCCCACCCAGTCACATGGCTGGCAAGCCACTCCCATAAAGTGGCCACACCTACAGAAGAGGTTCTAAAAAAATTTGAAACCCACCACTGATGTGCAGTCATTAAAAACCCAAATGGCGGCGGCCAAGCAGCAGTGAGGGAACTGGTTCAGAGCTGTGGCAGGCCTGGGTCGCTGCTGGTTCTGTGACCCAGGCATGAATTCCAGTACTGGTTCAGCCGAACCAGGAGCAACCCACCTCTGTTGTGTAGACAATCTCCATCTTTGGTGGCTCTAAATTGGCTTATGAAGTAACCTTCATCCGTTTCTACTTGCTCCTTGGTGCACAGGTTAAGTAACAAGTCCTTTCCCATTCTAGAGTAGCTATAAATCTTTTTAGTTTTTCACCTGTAGTCTAGCAACATAATATACCATAACCTAAGCTTAAGCAATGATCAGTATTGCAGTAGGATTTTTGCATTCTTATTACACCTTTCCTGTAAAGCTTGACATCAGAGTTCATTTTAAAAGATTCCCCACACAATAGTATAATTTTGTATTGATGGATCTGGAATAAATTAATTTACTTATATAACAATTGTTGGGTTAGGGTTGGGTGGGCACTATATTAGGAAAAGCAAAAGCAAAAAAAGGAGTGGGGAATATACTAACAGGAATCTTAAAATCACCCCTGGAGTAACACTGAAATTGCAGTAGAGAATTATGTGTAAACAACTGTGAGTCTTAGAGACAATTGGGATCTCTTTGCTGTATCTTATTGATTTGGACAGCTCTACAAGCACATCACTTCTCTCTGCACGGTAGGTTCATACTTCCTGCAGTAGGTTCATACAGGGCCTGTTCACCCATTCGGGCTTGTCTGCTGCACTTTGGTGTTCCACTTCAGTGATGCATGTCTCTTAGCAACCATCAAGATCCTTATGAACGACATTCATTTGCATTTATACAGATCCTTCATGGTATCTATCAAAATGACAGCTATGCAAGTAGATCATAATCATTCTATAACAAATCTGGCATAAGCACCAATCTGTCTCATTAACATTAGTAGAGACAATCAAAAACATTAAGAAAGCATAGTTTCAAAAACAATCTGAGCCAAATAAGATGCAAAAGAAATCATCCACTGCAAACAAAAGCAGAATGTTCTCCCTCTTCTTTACAGGATGTGCCCAGAACATTGTGCTACATAAGGAATATAACACTCATAGGTTGACTGGAGTGGCAGCTGAGCCTTCTTCAAGACTGGTAAATGAACAGTATTTGTAGGTATCTATGGTAAAGTAGGAGATTAATGTTCTTTATAATGTCATGATGCAAAAGACATATAATCCAATGTCAAACCCCAGCCACAAGTACATAAGGGTAGGCTTGGATCATGACATCACTGTATGTCTGGAGTCTTTTTGGCACCATCTCAATTTGCTGGGGATATCTCTTTATCATTCCTGATGGGAACAAGTTAGCTTTAGTTTCCAGGAGTAACACAGAGGTCTCCAAATCATCTTGCTTTCCAGCTTCTGCACCCTAGCCAATGGTGTTTCTGGGTTTATGTATGGTCACCCCAACAAATTATCAGTAATTCATTCAGTTTTTCTGGATGTGCTTATATTTAGAACTTCCCTTAAAAGCAAAGAGTTATCTATTTTTTTCAATAGTTAAGTTCCACAATAAAGATTAAATGCAAAACCTAAAATGGTTAAATAATCTAATGGATTAAATTAGAAATCAATCAGATTAAACATTTAGCAGAATTTTCACGTTAGTTTTATTCAAATTGTTAGGCAATATAACTTTCTTCAGAACTTTTTCAGTGCAATCATAAAAAAAAGTATCAGTCTTAATAATTCAGTGTCTCACACACGCTCCATTATATAGGCTTGCTGGCGAGAAATTGGTAGCTTTAAGGGAACTGCTGATCTTCTGAACAGATTTATTCATTCACGCAGTACTTTGTAATTAAAAACAAATTACTTAGATATCATAGAACATTTTTAAAGTAGGAATGGAATAGCTCATGAACCATGCCCAGTTAGACATCCTTTTGAATAAAAATGTTCATATTAAGTATTCTCTAGTTAGAGCAGATGTAGAAATATCTTGGGAGCGATATGGTCAGGCAAAAACTTTAATTCTATTTCCATTATCTTCCCAGGCCAACTTCTCTCTCACCATTTATCATTAATCTCCATTAGTTTTTTTTTTTTTTACAACTTTAATCTTACAGTTGAACTTTCAAAATCTTAGTATTCATAATTGTGGATATTGTCTTCATCAATGGCTGAAATTCTATCAATGTATGATCTCTTGGAGATTGATAAGAGAAAGAACATAAAGTTGACCAAGAACAAGGATCTGTCTAGACCAGGGGGGGTCAAACTCGCAGTATCATGTTGTCATCACATGATGTATCGTGACTTTTTCCCCTTCGCTAAACCGGGGGTGGGCATGGCCAGTATGTGACACATTGGGCCATGGGTTTGACATCTCTGGTCTAGACCAAGTAACATACATCCTTGCAGATAGTGTTGGACTACATATCTCAATATCTTTCCCCCTAAAAACATGTTTGCTAGTGCTTATTGGAACAAGTATCGAAATTGGTGCATGCTTTGTAGGAAAAGTTGTGATTTCATTTCACATTTAAATTCCAAGATGTTCTGCATTGTACAGTGTCTTTCCAGTGCTTTTGAGTTTTTACATTGTCATCACATGTGATAAAAATGTTCCTACGGTTTCATGACATTTCCAGCATTTGATAACAACCTTGACAGAATTGTACACCTTCGATATTATTGTGGAGTTGTGTGCCATCTGTAAAAATATTTTGTAGAAATTTTCCTTTAAGATAGAACTCACCGCAAACTTTATTTAGTCTATAATTCTTCCCATTGTTCAGTTACAATCATTTCTTTGACATTTTGCATCCATTTTATGCGTACAGTTCTGTAAGTAAAGGTGTGTAAGTGTGTGCATGCTTGCTTGCTTGCTTGCTTGCTCTAATAGGCAGGGAGGTTTTGTTTAGTAATTCAGAGTTTTTTTTCTTAATTTTCCTTCTTCTTGATAACTAATTTTATCTTTCCGACTATTTTATAAGTACCCTACCCTTTATATATTCCACCCCACTAGGTAATTCTTGCTACTTTCTTGCTTTTTAGTCTATTTGTAGAAGCTGAGTGAACCTATCTGCATATGTAATTACATTTTCTTGCTATAATTATCTGACATGAAAAGCATTTGAAGGAGCAACTTGAGGTGAAATTGTTGGGCTTTATTATTCCCTTAATGGAATTCCATACTTTTATCAAACTTTGTCTAATAATAGGTGCTTTTAAATTTTATTCCTCTTTTGTATTTCTGTACCATAAATATCTGTGAAGTTCATTGGCAAAGCTGGCGGCTTCCAAAATTAGCAGTCTGCTATTCAGATATTTTATCCACTCCATTATCTATGACCGGCAACTTGCTTTATTTATGGTACGAGTTTAAAGTTTTGAAGGATCAGATTTTGGAATCTTACAGAATTTTTGTTTGATTCTTAAGTTTTTTCATGCTCCATAAGAATTTGCTGATATTTTCTTGCCATTCCTGTAAGATTCTCACTGTAACATGGGCTGGTGTCATTTAAAATACATTGATATATTGGGTAATACATTCATTCTGATGATTCTAATGGATGCCAACTGAGGTAGTTTTGGTTTTTCTTCCTTTTGAGGTCTCTTTTTAACTTCTTGCCATAATTTGACATTGTTACTCTGATATATTTCTTGATTGTTTCCTCAAAACAATCTCAGTAAAATTTAACAAGAAACTTCATGATTTAATGAGATCTATGCTTATAGCAGTAAAAATAAAAGTTGCTAAATACTGAAAGACACAATTCCAACAATATAAGCTTGAGAAATTAAGCCTGGAAAATATGCAGCAATGGCAAAACAAACAGTATTTGTTTGTTTGTTTGTTTGTTTGTTTATCAGGGTAGAATCAAAGTGACTGGATGGAACTGAGAGTTTACTGGCTGGATGCTCTTCCTGATGCCATGCCAAGTTCACAGCAGTTTTTTGTTTCTTTGAGCCCTAGGAGAGAAACATCTGCCATTATGTAGGATTGAACTCTCAATCTTCTGAGTGGGAGGCAAGCATCTTCACCCCTAGGCCACCAGGTACCTCTAATAGTATTTATGCACAAGAGATGTTTAAATTCAAAGAATGGTTTTCATACATACAACACATCATGCAGCTTGTAAGTGGTTCTTCCAATATTATACTGAACTTTATGTGGGGAAAAACCAAATCATTTTATGCTTCTAATATTGATGTTCTACGTTTTCATTAACATTGATAGAATATCTTCCCTCATTTCTCCATTCCCAATACTCCAAGTTCCCTAAATAATCAAATATTAATGTTATTCAATCATATTAAGCTAACTTCAATGCATTCAAAGAACACAATGCATTAAGATTTATAACAAAATGGGGAAAACCAATTGGTGTATACTTTGTGACTCGTATTGGTATATTATAGCTCAATTTAAATAAGTAAAAATATTTAAAGGGAGGACAATAGAAATATGCAGCAAAATCAGTGATGGGAGAAAGCAAAATAACCATCATGGACACACAAAAGGTTCTAGGAATGTTCACAAGACATTGCCTAAAGAAATGCATAAGGGGAAGTGACAAAATCATAACAAAGACACAATTCTCTAGCAAAAGGTAAGAAGATCAATAAGGTTTCATCAAAGAAACTACAGGTAGTCCTCTGACTCACAACAGTTCATTTAGTGAGTGTTGCAACACTGAAAAAAGTGACATGACCATTTTTTTCACGATCACGACCTTTGAGCCTCCCCATGGTCACATGATCAAAATTTGGATGCATGGCAACTGGTTCAGATTTATAATGGTTGCAATGTCCTAGGATCATATGATCAGCTGTTGTGACCTTCGGACAAGGAGACTCAATGGGGAAGTTAGATTCACTTAATAACCATGTTACTAAGTCAACAACTGCAGTGATTCACTTAAAAAACTGTGGCAAAAAAGGTTTTAAATTAGAGAAAAATTAACCTAACCACTGTCTTACTTCGCAATACAAATCTTGGGCTCAATTGTGGTCATAAGCCAAAGGCTACCAAAACAGGTGTCATGTTCCGGCATTCAGGTTGCATACAAACAGAGATTCAGTTTGTTTGGTGAAAAACTTTTATCTCTATCTAAGAAACTATGTGATAACCAGCACTAAATGATAATGATACAAAGGTAATCAAATCCAAGTCAGTTCTAACCAAGTTAATACCATCACCCATATATAAGTACCATTACCCCACCCAGCTAAACCCACAACTCCACCCACATGACACCTTCTCACCATCACCAATCACCATGACCCACACCCTCAGCCACACCCCCATTCAGTGTCATCATAGCCTCTTTCCTGGTTAGCCGCATCCGAGCAAAAGAGTTACATCAGAGTAGGCAGTTGCACCCAAATAGAAGTGTTACATCAGAGTAGGCAGTTGCACCCGAGTAGAAGAGCCACATGCAGCTACAGGCTCAATCGACATCAGAGAGGCAACATCAACGTGGCAGTGTTAGTGGCGTGTAAGCATGGCCGAGTGGGCATGCTGATGGACAGGTTCCCCCTGGATGGCAGCCTGAGGGCTGACAACAGGTTTCTACAAATAGACTGACCAGGGCTACACAATGGCCATTCTGTCCCAAAGGTGCTTTTTCAAGAAGCAACTAGACTTTCTTGTTTTTTCTTAGAAGACATTTTGCTTCTCATCCATGAAGCCTGTTCAGCTCTGATGGTGGGGAATGGAAAGATTTATATTCCTTTCAGACAGCTGGTCATTGCAAGGAATATAAATCTTTCCATTCCTCATCATCCAGTTAGAGCTGAAGAAGCTCCTTGGACGAGAAGTTAAATGTCTTCAAAGAAAAACAAGAAAGTCCAGTTGCCTTCTGAGAAAAGCACCTTTGGGACAACCATGATCCAGATGACTGAGAATCTCCATAGACAATTGATCATTCTGGTTAGAACCTTTTAAGGTAAGGCTGACCTGAATTCAGGACATTTCAGTGACCTAGGACTGCATATTTTAATATTTGGGGTTTGGGCAAAAATGACAGTAGGTCAAGGAATACTGCAATAATATGATTCAGAGTTAGGGTTAGGTTAGCTTCAAACTTCAACTTTTTGCCTTTTGTGAAAAGAGATTTTTTTTCTCTCTTAATATTTTCTAGTGGCTTACAGATGTGTTGTGTTCATTGGCTGTTTGCTACCAAATTTCAGCAGTGAAATTTCAAAGGAATGTAGGAGCTACAAAAAATAAAGGTGGGTGGGATGCAAAAAAATAAAGGTGGGATGACAGGATTTGAAAAGGACATGTAGATTGAGACCTGCTCATCCTTATTAGTCCAGCTTTGGCTCCGAAATTACAGGAGTAGATCTATGCAGCTCATTTGTTGTTGTTGTTAGTTGCGAAGTAGTGTCTGACCCATCACAACCACATGGACAATGTTCCTCCGCCCTCCTGTCTTCTACCATCCTCTGGAGTCCATTTAAATTCACACCTACTGCTTCAGTGACTCCATCCAGCCACCTCATTCTCTGTCATCCCCTTCTTCTTTTGCCCTCAATCTTTCCCAGCATTAGACTCTTCTCCAGTGAGTCCTTCCTTCTCATTAGCTAGCCAAAGTACTTGAGTTCCATCTTCATGATCTGGCGTTCTAAAGAGCAATCAGGGTTGATCTCCTCTAGGACTGATCATCTTGAAGTCCAAGGGACTCACAGAAGTCTTCTCCAGCACCATAGTTCAAAAGCCTCAATTCTTTGGCACTCAGCCTTTCTTATGACCCAACCTTCACAGTCATACATTGCAACTGGGAAAACCATAGCCTTGACTATACATACTTTTGTTGGCAGGGTGATGTCTCTGCTTTTTAATATGCACCCCAGGAGCAAACGTCTTTTAATTTCTTGGCTGTAGTCCCCACCTTTCCTTGGAGCCCAGGAAAATAAAATCTTTCACTACCTCCATTTCTTCCGCATCTATTTGCCAGGAATTGAGAAGGCCAGATGCCTTGATCTTAGTTTTCTTAATGTTGAGTTTCAAGCCAACTTTTTCACTCCTTCTTCACCTGCATCAAGAGGCTCTTTAGTTCCTCTTCATGGAGCTCATAAATGAAAGCAAATAATTTTTTTCAGAGACCGAAGGACTAGTATGGAGCCTCAGCTAGGTCCTGCCTCTTCAACTGTTTCAGATTCCATTATCTCTTCTCCTACACACATAGTGCAACCAATGTGGTAGAACACCAAAGTAAATATCACAAGAAGTTCTGAAGAAGACTCCATAGGAGTAAACAAAGGCCCTCTAACAAGCATCACCACATGCAGAGCAAGCAGGGCATCTCATCAGAAGCAGCATTTCTGAGAGGCAGCCTTGTTTCTTGTGTCAGAAGCTTCAGCTTTGTACTGCTCTCTCTATTTGGACTTTTCAGCCTTTGCCAGCATCACAGCCATATGTTTTGCCCAACTGCCTCAGATACATCAACATATACCTACATCAACATACATCTACATCTTGTTTACCAGCTGGATATGTGATACTCCTCCATTTAAGGATCTTTCCATAGGAGTGATTATACTACTTTTGATCTCAGCCTGTTCAATACAGGTAGCCCTCGAATTACAAAGTTCATTTAGTGACCGTTTAAAGTTACACCAGCTTTGAAAAAAAAGTGACCTATGTTGCTATGCTCTGAGAATGTCTTTTCTTTCATGCCTTCATTGTCTGTTAGCAGGCCTTTTTGCTAGGCCGTAACTGGCAGCAAAATCTTCTATAGGAAATGGTTTAAACAGGTAGCTAGATAGGACTTGCAAAGTCTGCACATCTAGCCGCACAGGACGGATATAGCCGACCACAAATTGTTCTTGATACCTGTAGAATTTGCTTGTTTTGTACTTGCTTGGAAAACAGCTAAACTAGGGCACACACGTGAAACTTAGGAAGCGCGCAGTTATCAATTCTATTATTGGTCCAGATGCATAATTTGTAACCAATGACATTTGCAATGTTTGAAAACCTCATTTGCGTATGAAAGTTTATATATTCAGCTTCGCTACATAATAAAGTTGTCATTCACCCAGAGAGATCTCGTGCCCTCAAGTTCTTTCTAGGATTAGCTTCGTGGGTGACCCCCTTGATTGTTGTGCCCAGGTGCCGCCCTGGAGAAGCCGTTCCCTCCAGGGACGGACTGGGGCACTAACAGACCTATGACTGTTTTTCATATATATGACCACTGCAGCATCCCTATGGTCACCTGAACAGAATTCAGATGCTTGGCAAGTGACTCATATTTATGACAGTTGCAGTGTCCCAGGGTTGTGTGATCACCTTTTGCAACCTTCTGAAAAAGATTTGGGCCCAATTGGGCCTAAATTGAGGATTACCTATACTGTACTTTGTTCCCTCTACTCTTTAAGGCTTGGGAAAGACTAACAGATCATCTTCAACCAACAAAGTCTTTAATTCCACAATCTTCTTTTTATCTGGGTATGCAAAGCCATGAATATGTGTTAAGCTGTTAGTGCACACTGGTGTAATATGGAGAGCCTTAAAAATATATTACAAAACTGGAATAAAATGAGTTAGATCTGCACAATAAAATGGGATCCAGATAAGGTAGCCAAGCCTTCTGTGTCTGCAGTTATCTGCTGGTGAAAAAGCAAGAGACAAATTAAATATACAAATAAACCTGAGATTTTTCTTAGCTATAATCTGGGTTGGCTCACCAGCTGGAGTGTTGCTTTTCTTTATGCAACAATAGAATGACATGCTTGGTATAATTTGCAGGCTATTCACTGGCTGCTTAATAGATTCTGAAGTTTGGAACTGGAACCGATTAACATGAATAAATGTAAATGATGGTTATCTCAATTACAAATAAATGATGAATTAACAAATCACCCTATATATGCTATAAAACCAGTCACTACTTAAATCATCTGGATACTTTGATATATAGGCATGCCAAGCACAGTTTAAGGAGAATTGTTTGTGCCCAGGCAGAGCCTTTGCTGACATAAATATATTCTGACAGTAATTAAAATGTTTCTCTACAATGGCAAATACAATACGAGCACATTATCCAAAGGGAGGAAGGTTTTTTTTAAAAAGATTTCTGTGCTTAGCAACAAAAAGAAATTAGGGATGGTGGGAGAGGATATGGCCCTGGGCCACCTTTCATTACTCAGTCATCTGATTCTTACTGTGGTGGTCCCAGCTATAACACCTGAGCTGGCCCTGGGTTTGTGTAGTTCTCTACACAGATTTCCCATTCCAGCTGCTATAGAATCAGCCATGTTGACTTTAATTGCTTCTTTTTTTACCACACATGTCCATTCCCATTATACTTTGCTGTCTCTTTTCTTTTAATTTCTATCTTTTCTTTCACATACCTAGCTCTCACGTCCACTTAACAAAGCAGACTGAAGCCTACATTTATATAGAGAATTTTTCATTTTCTTTCAACAAACATTCATTCCTTGCAACATATTCCCTTTCTGCCAACATTTGCTTATCTTACGATTTGTCTCTATGACAAATGTTAATCTAGTTTTTAACCGTGCATATATAATTTACATTATTCGTTCCGTTTTCATGGTTAAACACAGCTATCTTGGTCATTGATTCATTTGGTTTCAGAATCACACCTCCTTTTTGCATCATGCAGTCTAACGTTTGCTTCAAATGATTCAGCTTCGCCACTAGTAACACAATATTAAGTGCATGTCCAGCCTACATTTCTCTAATATGAGAAGGCTTCTTTATACAGTTTTCCATAAATACAATAATCAACCATAGTAAGGGACACCACTGATCTTTGTTGTACTCTAGCTCAATGCTGAAGCATTCACTAAGCATCTGGTTTTGTCTCATGCATGCTCTATTTCTATTGCAGGGACGTGCAGTCACTAGAGGCAGGGGAGGCGTGGCCTCACCAGTCAGGAAAAGGAAAGGATTTTAAAGAATTTTTAAAAAAATAATTAAAGCCAAGGTAGTTGCTATCAGATTCACAGTGACTTGGAACAGTGCTTTGTGTTAACCATAGGAGGAGGACAGAGAAATAGTGGCCTCCTGTGCATAAGCAATTTTTTGCCTTTTAAGAGTTAAGCAAGGGTTAACAAGCAAAAAATTCCTTATGCAAATGAGGCACGTATTCTCTCGCCTCCTGTAGAGGGCATTTTTAGAGGCTTTTTAGAGTTCTCTGGGAGCAACTAGCTCAGTCTGACTCAGAGCTCTGGCCTTTCATGCGGGGAGGGTAGGGCAGGGCATGCAGAAGCAGAGTTGAAATCATCTCTGAAACAGCTGGAAAAAGGTGCGTGTGTGGGGATGGGGGAGGAATTCAAAAAGTTTGATCGGAAGGCACAGGGGAAGGAGGGGTATGGCAAAGGAGCTGCTTTCAAGCCTTTGGAAAATATATCCAATCCAACTTCTGTGTTTGTGTTTGAGAGTGAGTGAGTAAGAGAGGGATCCAAGTTCTCTGTGTGCGTGTGTCTGGTTGAGAGATGGGGGGAGGGGGGAGAGAGGGAAGAAGGAGGGGGAGGGAGAAGAAAAAGAATGGGAAAACTTATTTTGCAAGGGGGGAAAATGCTGTCGCTTTAAATCGGAACTGAGCATGCCTGGCTGTGGAATTTTGGGAGTTGAAGTCCACAAGTCTAAAAAGTGCCTCACCAGCCCTAAAGCTGACCGCACGTCACTGTTCTATTGTATGCTCCTTGTAATACATTCAGCAGCCAGCTTTTACTTCGATATAAATATTTGGTAATTCAAGTCTATTCATTTGTTTAAAATAATAATGTATAAGATTTATATGCCACCCCACTCCAAATAATTCTAGGCTATTTAAAATTGTTAAAACCTTTAAAAACAGAGAACACTGGAGGAGTGGACCACAAAAGCAGTATACGGCAGCAGAACAACAATGGCAAGGAAAATAAACTCAGAGGGGGAACAGAAAAGAAAAAAGGAGCATCTTCCCCAAAGTCTAAATCAAACTAACTTGTAATCAACAGATTTACAATACAGTGTGTTTCCTGCCTTCATACATTTCCCAAGGTCCTGCTGAACAACTGAATATGATATACTGACATGACATTTTAGTAAGCAGGCAGAATCTTACCAACCTTAGACATATTACCAACTTAAAGTAAAGAAGATACTTAGGGATGATTCACACCTGGCCAGTGTCTCTTTTCACTTTTGCCATCAGGCAGAAGACATTGAAGTATAGGCAGCAGACAAACAGGTTTAAAAACAGCTTCTACCCACAGGCTGTTAGACTCCTAAACACAATCACAATCACTCCATGTACACAGGGAAAAGTGTGACTAGTCAGTCCATGTCCCGTCCCCACTCCCCCTGATTACTTGTATAAGGGTTTTCTCTATATGGATTGCACCAGTAGAGGCTAAATTGTTGTATACATGATGTATAATGATAATAAAGGCTATTATTGTTGTTGTTGTTAATGCAGCTTGCAATTCTCTGCTGATGATAAGGACAAAACTAGTCAGTTTGGATACATTTTGACAACTGTGTCAAGAGCACATTCAAAGCTCATACATAGTCATGTAAGTTTAGAATCTCTAATTAGAGGACATTGCAAACCAACACATTAGCTTCAATCAACTAAATGAACTGGCACTCATTCAAGATTTAATGTGAACTCATAAAAATATATATATTTCAATCAAGTATTTTATTGTGACTGATCGTGTTTTTACCGTTACAATATTCCTAGCTGTAAAATTAAGAATGTCTTCTTAGACAGATCTAAAATGTCAAAGTAAATGGCCACATACCTAGCTGAATGAAATGAAAATATCTGTATTACTGGCATGCCTAATTGCTAATCAGAAGGAAACTTTTTTTAAGTATGGGATTTGAATATGATGAATCAGTAATGAATTCTTTATGATATAAAATTTTCTAAATCTATTTGCCCTTATTCTCATAATAATAAAAACTATAAAAAATAATATATAATTGGTTTTCTGCTCCCATAAAAATGCAGTGAATTCATCAATGACTTTCTAGGCTGTGATTTGGTCATTAGATGGGTAGATTTCTGGTAGCAGCTCTCATTTAATAATTTATTTTAATAAAGATAAAGTTTTTTAGGGAATTAGAAAAAAAAGGAATTCAGTGGCCTTAATTATGGACGCCAGTGTTGATTATTTTCCATTGATTTCAGAACATATAAATGTCACCTAAAATTAATTAAATTGTTGGCATTAGCTACCTGATGTATTATACCAGAACTAAAATATATCTTTATTTTAATCAATAGTACTGCATTTAAATGTAAGGAAAACACAAATGGCTAAAAAACATACACAGCAACAAAAAGTGATCTTTAGTTAAATATTGTTTTATTCATATTTGATCTCAATTTCTAATTATATCAAGGATTTCCTTAAAGTTTTCCTTCATCTAAAATAATGCATATTTGAAGAAATATTGAATACATATATAAAGCATATTATATCTCCATTCCAAATTCTCTTCACTCATATTCCAACAAGCTGAAAGAAAGACAACCAGTTTTTTAAAATTTGATCCTGAATATATATGTTCCATTTTCAAAAATAACATCAGGAATTGCTTTGGAGTCCTAATCTTCATTGATAAAGAACAAGAAGAATAGTGAATATGAATATGAATACCATAGATGAAGAAACAGAAAAAAGCAAGCTGGATAAACAAATGGTAAAAGGAACAAATGGTTCCAAGAAAAAAAGGGGAAGTCAAAGCCGAGAAAGATAAAAAAATTAAGAAAGGAACTTAAAAGATTTTCAAACAATGAAGACAATGAGGATATAAACAGATGTTGAAAAAAAACAGTAGTCTTCCAAAAAATATTTAAACTCAGAATGAGATTCTAAGGTCAAATTAGTATGCTAAAGGGCGCCAATAGACAGATAACTAATTCAAAGATCAAATAAAGATGGGAAGGGTATATTGAAATATTATGCAGTAGAGATGTCCAAGATACTTTAGAGGATATACTATACTTGCAAGAACCTCTAGTACTAGAAGATAAGCTAGATCAGCATTCATTATTATCAAGTCAGAAAGGACAAGTAGTGAGTATTTACAAAACAGATGACGAGCAACAGAAGAAAAATTAGTAATGGTTCTAATCAAGCTATGCCAGAAAATCTGGTGATTGACATAGTAACCAACGGATTAGAAGATATCAATCTACATTCCAATACCAAAAAAGAGTGTGAAAACTATCATAAAGTAAAAGAAAATATTCCCCTCATACATATGTGCTAGTCATTCCTGACTCTAGGGCGTGGTGCTCAGCTTCTTTCAATGCCGAAGAGCCAGTGCTGTCTGAAGATGTATCCATGGTCATGTGGCCGGCATGACTAAATGCTGAAAATGCACGGAACACTGTTACCTTCCCACCAAAAGTGGTCCCTATTTTTCTACTTGCACTTTTACATGCTTTTGAACTGCTAGGTTGGCAGAAGCTGGCTCAAGTAACAGGAGCTCACTCTGTTATGCAGCGCTAGGGATTTGAACCACCAAATTGCTGACCTTTCTGATCAACAAGCTCAGCATCTTAGCTACTGAGCCACCGTGTCCCTAGAACTATCATACAACATCCTTTATTTTACATGCTAGCAAAATGATGCTTAGGATCATCCAATGCAAACTAGAGCTCCATGTGAAAAAGAAGATGCCAGAAATGTTCAATTTGGCTTTTGAAAAAGGCTGAATAGCAGAGGTGGGTTGCTACCAGTTCACACCAGTTTGGGGGAACCAGTAGTGGAAACTGTGACTGGGTCACTGAATAGTTAGAGATAGTAGGCTGGCCACGCCCCTGAACCAGTTCCCCAGTCGCCCATGCCATTGCCGGCATGTTTTTTAGTCCTTTTTTAATGTTCTGTGCATGCACAGAACAATTTATAGGCAACTGCACACACACGCAAAGTGTGCAGTGAATCGGCAGTAATGCCAGCAGCAGCCCACCCCTGT
Source organism: Thamnophis sirtalis (assembly GCF_051295495.1). Lineage (NCBI taxonomy): Eukaryota > Metazoa > Chordata > Lepidosauria > Squamata > Natricidae > Thamnophis > Thamnophis sirtalis. Next base: position 108,235,589 of record NW_028261386.1, on the reverse strand, counting down.
TGAGTAGTATGAGACATTATTGCAGATGCAGGCTGGATCAGTATGTGTGTCCTTGATTATAGAAAGGGTTTTCATTAAGTAAAAATATCTGCAAATTTAATAAAGTAATAAAAGTCACGAAGCACCAAAATGGAGGAATGATCGGTAAAGTTGACAGAATTTACAGAAATGGAAAAACTCACTCATTTTGATTAGGGAAAAGATAATAATTACATTGGTCAGAGATTGGAACCCTTTATGGACCTTTTTCTGAAAATGGGGAAAAAACAAACTTGTGATTTATAGTTTTAAAGGTTAGAAAATACATAGAAGGGAGCAATGATGTAACTATAATTAGAGAGGATAACATATAAAAGCATTTGTAATTTTACAAAGATCACAGTGTCGACCCTGAAGATGGCATAAATGTAGCCATCTTTTATTGTAGCCTTTGTATGGTTTTTATTAGCTTTTAGGTTTGTAAGTAAATGGATTTAATAATACTTCAGGATCACCACTTTCTAACTGTTGAAAGGAGAGTTGTAGAGATAAAGGGAGAATGTTATGTCTAGGTGAAGATGCCTGCAGCTGGTGAAGGTGGAGTTTGGAGTCACTGGACTGTTGGACTGAGGATTGATTGGAGATTGTGATTGGAGAAGTTTCATATTTTTGCTTTTATTGAGTGTAATTCCAGATCCTATCCAGAGTCTGAATTGCATCTTAGACTTTATTTTTTGAGGCATGTTAGTTGGAGACCCCTTCTATATATTTTTTTTTTGTTTGTCTTTTTCTGTCATTTATATTTATTTATCTCTTTTCTGTTAGTTTACTTTCTTTTTCTTTTTAAATTTATTCTGTTTTACTTTGTAAAAACTTATTTAATAAAACAATTTTTAAAAAATCAAAGAACATAATGAAAAAGTCGGACTAAAATTAAATATAATTTTAATGTAATTTAATAATTTACTGGGACTAAAATTAAATGTGAAGAAGACAGGATTAATGGCAACAGATACAACCTGTCTTATAAATGATAAGATAAATAACCTATTAAGATATTGGAGTTATTAATATATATTTTGCTTTTTAAGATAAAATATTAACAGTCAAGAAAACAGCAGTCATTGAACACATCATAGATTAACATTTCATAGAGCAGCCATTAAGGCCTTTGTAAAGATATTCAGATGCCATATTTGTCTGTACCTACAAAGACTAGTGCAAGTAATGGTATTCCCTGTGATATTTTATGAAAGCAAAAGCTGGATTTTGAAGAAGGAGATAGAAATTATTGATGCATTTGAAATTTGTGCTGTAGAAAACTCCTGAGAATGCTGTGAACAACTAAGAAAACAAACCAGACAAATCAACCCAGGATTCTCCCTGGAGGCACAAAAGAGTAGACTCGAATTATCCTACTTCAGACACATTATTGGAAGAACTAGCTTTCTGGAGAAAGCTGTAATGATGGGGAAAGCAAAGGAAAGAGAAAAAGTTGATCAGCAGCAAGATAGAAGGAATCAGTTACCTCAGCAATGGGTTCACCAATGGAAGATCTGAAAGACTAGGATCAAGAAAGATCATTGTTAAGAATATCTATGTGCTTGCAAAGAGTTGACACCAACATAATGGTGCATAATCTATCAATAAATCAAATCTCTCCTCAAGATTAAAAAAAATAAGTTTTAAGTTATTAAGTTTTTTTTTAAATTTAGCCTAAAATTACACATTTTTAAAAATATATTTTCCAAGTCCCAGACTTCCCCATCATTTGGGTACATATGGTTTCTATCTTCTGACTGTTTGGTCCCTCTCTTCCTCCCATTTTTCTTTTCTATTCATTGCTATAAGAGCCGTGGTGGTGCAGTGGTTAGAATGCAGACTACTACTGCTGACTGCCAGCTGCCAGAAGTTCGGCAGTTCAAATTATCACCAGCTCAAAATTGACTCAGCTTTCCAACCTTCAGAGGTCAGTAAAATGAAGACCCAGATTGTTGGGCGCAATATGATGACTTTGTAAACCACTTAGAGAGAGCTGTAAACACTATAAAGTGGTATATAAATCTAAGTGCTATTGCTATATGTACATTTTGTCAATTGCTACATATACATTTTAATCATTGCATCCAATTTTGGTCACCATGATGTAAAAAAGTTGTTGAGACTCTAGAAAGAGTGCAGAGAAGAGCAAAAAAGATTATTGGGACACTCGAGGATAAAACATATAAAGAAAATCAAGGAGAGAAGCAACTTAGAACTAAGGAGAAATTTCCTGACAGTTACAACAATTAATCAGTGGAACAACTTGCCTTTAGAAGTTGTAAATGGTCCAACACTGGAAATTTTCAAGAAGACATTAGATAACCAATGTCTGAAGTGGTGTAGTGTTTCCTGCTTAAGCAGGGGGTTGGACTAGAAGACCTCCAAGTCCCTTCCAACTCTGTTATTCTATTCTATTCAAATGTGTGCTTAAATATGTTTAAAAGTTATTTTAATTTTAAATTTATTTCTAAAAAGACTACTCCACTACAGCATTTGATAAAATTGAACCATTTACATCAATGTTTGGACAACTAGGGCCCCTCTATAACCTGTGAACTTCAACTCCCAGAATTCCTGACCCAGCAAGCTAGCTCAGGAATTCTGGGAGTTGAAGTCCACAGGTAGTAAATGGGCCATATTAGCCCACCCCTGGTTTACATTGTCCTTCATAAACAGCAGTGGGTGTAGTTTAAAGCTTTACCATGTTTTGTTGTACTTTCTAGTGGCAAACTGGTAGCAGCAGTTGGACAAAGACTCATTTGCCAAGCCTTGTGCTCAACAGGCAGGCCATTTTACAAAGCAAAGCTAAAAGATTCTTTTAGTGAGCCGATAAGGATCAGAGCATTTTGGAACTCACCCATCTTCATTTAGAATGACAGGAATAAAAATGATTCTTTTCTCCCTAATTAACACTGGCGAGGGGATGAGGCTGTGAGAGATAAACGCTGGAGCTTAAGAAAATGCACAGAAGACCAAGTGGAGTGAATGCTTCAGTGAATAACAATCAAAACCATATAATGAAATCTTTTTCTTTTCCTAATAGGCAATAATGTGAGTGTATGCGGCACTAGAAGCCTTTTTTCATATATAATTATAGTCTCCAAAGCCAATTTGTTTTTAGTAAACTCTGAAGGCCATAGAAGGACAGATAAATGAATAGTAAATTCCGCTGAGCATTTTATCAGCTTCCTGCCACTCTTTGAATGGAGTCAGACCAACAAAAAAAAAGTAACTAAACCACCCTGTTATTATAGATCCTGTGACAGACTATGCACAGCCTTGGTGAGCTATTAATTCTATACTCTATCATTATTATTTCACTCCTTATTCTTGTTAATAGACAGCCATGTGAGTTATAGGGCTATCAGAAGGCTGAGATTGTCAGTCTAAATAAAATACTGTTGTTACCTATAGTTAATGAGATTGGGGATTTGTACTCTTGTATGAAACCAAAACCCATTCTTTAACTGAGCTCATAGAAATAGGGTAAAAGCGGTGCTAATAACCAGCCAGTAGTAATTCTAGGTTAAGTATAAACAAAAATTTCCTAGCTGGCTGGTAATATTGAATAATATTATTCTTCTGTTTTGTTTTGTTTTGTTTTGTTTTTCAGAATAAAGAAACCAATTAATGGATAGGATATTGGGTAGACATATGAGAGTAAGTTCCCATAATATGCATGATTGCATAATTCATTATTCTTGCCCTAAAAAATAGCTGGGACTCTGGATTTCAAATCAATATATGTTTGATTATCTAGTGCTGAAATCGAACAACAACAAAAATCATGATATCTGAGCCATTCTTATTTCCTTTTAGAAGTAAACAACTAGACTGCTTTCAAAAAGAGAACAATGTAGCAAATGAACATTGGTAGAATGTAAAAAATATGTTTTCTGTGGTCTGGTCCTATCTGTTGTCCATTAGCCCATCGCTACCTGCCCATTGTGTATTTTTATGAAGAGTGCAAAAGTGGCTATCAGATATCAACAATCATAGTTAAGGCATTTTTTAAATCTTTATATACACAGCAAGCAAGTCCAGGAAAAGGACAGTACTCGTGAATAATATAAGCAGACATTGAGAACAAGAAGTGATTCAGGACAAAAAGAACGTGACCCGACAAATGCGCGCACAACAAATGCACACCGACAAAACCGCAATGAGAAAACTGTGACGTCGAAATCGTGCCGACAAAAGCGTGATTAGGGTTAAGGTAAGGGTTAGGGTTAGGGTTAGGGTTAGGGTTAGGGTTAGGGTTAGGGTTAGGGTTAGGTTCAGGGTTAGGGTTAGGGTTAGGGTTAGGGTTAGGGTTAGGGTTAGGGTTAGGGTTAGGGTTAGGTTATTACGTTGTTTTCGCGTTGTTTGCTGATGGCGCGCTTTTGTCGGCGCGCTGTGGTTGGTGCGCTGTTGTGGGTGCAATTTTGATGTTGCAGTTTTTTCATCACGGTTTTGTTGGCGCGCATTTGTCGTGCGCGTTTGTCGGTGAACCCAAAAAGAATGGCTAGAGGAGGTGGATGAGTTCAAGACGTACAGGTAGTCCTTGACTTATGACTACAATTGAACCCAAAATTTCTGTTGTTAAATGAGACATTTGTTAAGTAATATTGCCCCATTTTATGACTTTTCTTGCTACAGTTGTTAGATCAGTGTTTCTCAACCTTGGCGACTTTAAGTCCTTCAGCTCCCAGAATCCCCCAGGCAGCACATCTTGAGAAACACTGTGTTAGATGAATCACTGTGGTTGATTAGTTAGTAACCTAGTTAGTTAAGTGAATCTGGCTTCCCCATTGAATCACTGTGGTTGATTAGTTAGTAATTAGTTAGTAATTAGTTAGTTAAGTGAATCTGGCTTCCCCATTGTCTTTGCTTGTCAGATGGACCCAAAAGGGCATCCCATGACCCCCAGGACGCTCATCAATATGAGTAAGCTGCCAAGTGTCTGAATTTTGATCACATGACCACGGAGATGCTGCAGTGGTTGCTACGTGTGAAAAATGGTCATAAATCACTTTTTTCAGTGCCATTGTAACTTTGAATGGTCACTAAAAGAACTATTGTAAATTGAGGACTACCTGTCTTATGTACTATAAAACCTGATGACATTCTTCTCCTTGCCATCCTGTAGTCACATAGGGAAGTCACACCTTTGCAATTTGAGATGTAGTTTTACTCATATATATCTTGAATCTGATTCTATGCCGAGTTTAGGCTTACTTATTTTGCATCGGTAAAGCTTACAGCCTCAAGGGTATCCCACTCAGAAAACCAGGCAAGGTCCTTCATTTCCTATGTTCAGAGTGGAATGTCTTTGAAAAACTGTGGCAAATCATAATTAAAGTAGAAGAGAATATGATCTCCTCAGTGATCGCTCTATTTGTCAGATTCAAAGCATGATAATGAAGGAATGAAATGGAAAGCTTGAAAAATACCTAAATCAAGATTATTCTTTCGGGTTCATTTAATAAATGGGAGTGTGATTTGTAGCTAGGCAAGACATTTCTCTCTTAGACTAAGAAATAGAAGAAATCTTATCTATTGCTTGAAACGTCAAGAATAGAATATACTACACTCTGCTGTCTTCTTAGCTACTGAGATACTTGTATATATTGCTTAATACTGTTAGGATGGTCAAGATTATGACCACCATGTACTTCTCTCTGGATTACAATCTCCAATCATTGTTAGGAAACATTTGTTCATATTCTGTAATAAAGTTGAGGTCGGGGTAATAACTGAACAAAAATCAGATTCTAACCTGCTTTTAGGGAAATATCCTTTTTTATAATCCCAGGAAACCACTTTCTAACAACTATTTTATTCCATGCTAAAATTAGGTTAAATTTGCTCCGGCAACCAAAATAAGAAGGTGGAGTTTGCTACATTTTATCATGGTTAAAGTACTAGGTGTGAAATCCAAACAGTTGATGCCCACTAGATGGCAGGAAAGAGTCCAAATTGTTCTATACCTCTTTGTGGTCCTCTAGTGGCCATTTTGACTTTTGCCCCCCTGGATTTGGTAGCCTTAAGCATGATTATTCTATACAGGTTTTCCATCTGGAGGTTTTCAAGAAGTAAATTTGTTCATCAGGTTTGGGGTGGGTGAGAATAAACTATATGGAAATAAGTGATTGTCGGGGGCAATAAAAAATAGCAATAGCACTTAGACTTATATGCCACTTCATAGTGTTTTTACAGCCCTCTTTAAGCAGTTTACAGAGTCAGCCTATTGCCCCTAACAATGTGGGTCCTCATTTTACCCACCTCGGAAGGATGGAAGTCTGAATAAACGTTGAGCCGGTGAGATTTGACTTTCGAACTGCCAAACTGCAGCTAGCAGTCAGCTGAAGTAGCCTGCAGTACTGCACTCTAACCACTGCACCATCTCAGGCACTCTCCTGAAATCTTTGAGGCTCTTGGCACATTTTTAAAACTATCCAGGATGAAGTCAGTTTGCATAGAGCTGCAATAAGTTTGTACAGAAGGAATAAAGATAAAATGTTTCTTTCTTTTATCCTTGCCAGTAATGTTATTATAGCATCTGTAGAGAGAATGCCAGAATCCCATTGGTAACTCATGAAAGAAAGAATTCCAGTTATATTCTTGACATGCATACATCCATTTTCCTTTCATTCCCTTGTAATGAGCCAATATTCTGCCACATTTTCCTTGGCAAGGAATCCAAGAAGAATATGATCCTTTGCTTTCTAAGTAGTCTGTGAACAGACATAAATAGTGCAATTAGAAATAAAATTAAAATATTTTGAAAAACAAACTACAAAGATAATCTTATTAGTAACAAAATAAATAGAATCAAGGCAGTAATTGCAGATTCTGGAACACTTTGTTGGCATTAAACATTGTTTAATCATTGCTCCAAATCATCTATATTAAGTTGGGGGAGAAAAATATATGATTTTTAAAAGTATTGATCTCTCCATAAATCAGACCAGATTCTTCTCTCTAATTTATCTAGGGAATTTCTATTAAATTCCACCCCAAAGGGCAATTGCATCCTTCTAACTTAATCTTCATCCCCACATTATTTCACAGATGAAAGATGGCTTTAAATAAGATTCTTGTTAGAACAGATTTGTTATTATAAGGACCACTGCTGTGGGTCAAAAGTATTTCCTCCTTATTAATTTTTAATGTCACTCTTCTTATTCTCCAATTCAGCTGCTTCCCTTTTTGACTTTAAATACATTCATTTTAAATTAAGTATTTGGGGTACAATCATCTTAATCAGGTGGCCTGACGTGGCTTCTAAGAAGGGGAAAGAAAGATATTTTCTTCTCAAGGCAAAGAGAAAAAGGAAAAGATGGGGCACAATTCTAGAACCTCTCACTAAGAGATTGACAACATCCTTTGTTGTTGCAATTCAGAAATAATTGGCAGATTTTCTTATCTCTGGGGGTGGTTAATGAATGATGACAAAGCTTTCAGAACTGAACATAGCTTGTAATAAATTATAAACAAAGCTAGAAAATTAGGGTTGATGCTTACTTTTTCTTTCATGATGTTTCTACATCACTTAAACAAATTAGAGTGTACCATCTTTTTTTCAAAAATTTGTTGAAATTTCCAATTAAAAGCTGCATGTAGCATTTCTAATTAAAAGCTGAAACTGATGTGTTTGCATCACCGATGTTTCCAGAGTGATGTTTTCCCCTTAAGACAGATGGAGTCTGTTACCTAAGAAATCCCACCTCTGGTCTCACCGGAGAGAATTTTTCACTTAAATAAACTTTCTGAGATGCACATCCAACTCATTAACACAAAAGAGCTAATTTCTCTCATCAATATTCTTTCAATTAGCAATTACTTAGAAACTTAATAGCAGCAGCTGCACCTTGATCCCATCTGGAGGGATAGTGGGTAAAGAAGAATCCAATTTACCCAGCTTGGCAAATTGGACTTCTTGATATTCACTTTTGGAGGAAATGTTTCTTTAAAAAAAAAGAATCAGTTTGCACACACGTAATGCAGCACCTCAATAAACAAGCACAAACCAACAGAAAACCTTGTGAGATGTCCTTGGAGCTCTTAGAACTTGCTTGTTTTCTTGCAGATGTTTCATTATCCAAAGTAGGTAACATCATCACTGCAACACTGATGATGTTACCTAGTTTGGATAATGAAATGTCTGCAAGTAAGCAAGCAAGCTCAGAGAGCACCAAGGACCTTTCATTTCAACCCTGAGCCACAAATGTTCTCTTTTATTGAGAAAACCTTGTAACTTCTTTTTTAAAAAGCAGCTTCTGGACAGTGGTGGGATTCAAAATATTTTTACTACCCATTCTGTGGCTGTGGCTTGGCGGGCGTGGTGTGGCTTGGTGGGCATGGCTTGGTGGGCGTGGCAGGGGAAGGATAATGTAAAATCTCCATGTCCTCCCCATCAGCTGGGATTCTGGAGGCCCAGAATAGATGGGGGCAGGACCAATCAGAGGTGGTATTTACCAGTTCTCCAAACTACTCAAAATTTCCGCTACCGATTCTCCAGAACTGGTCAGAACCTGCTGAATACCACCTCTGCTTCTGGAGGATCAGTTTCAACAGGACATAAAAATATGCACACAATGCATATGTCACGAGATTCAACAAACCAACTCTGTTACTAATCTTTCCATGTACAAAATCCCAATTGAATTAACCAGTTGTGCGTGAAACACAGTTATGCACAGCCACCTACACATCTTTGCATTATCCAACCTGAGAAATAAATAATAAAAATAAAGGAGAGCATAATGAACGTAATTCCCAGTCACTTGCGATGGCCTTCTTTGAGTCTGGGAAAATAATGGCATTTATGGCATTTATGCCAAAATGTAAAGAAAACCTACAAATCCTTCTTTTTGCAAGAAAACATATAACCCCAGTTCATCACTGGGTGGTGAGGAAGTGGGTCAAGAGAATGTTATCTTAAAGATCATAGAAATAATTTGATACAAAAGCATACGTATCCAGTTGCCAGGATTTCTGTAACCTCACTCCTTTTTCATTTTGATAAATTTGGTTAAATAAATTTGAAAGTGGCTCTCAAGAAATTGACACTATAGGAACTTTAACTTCCCATAATAAGCCTTTTTCAGAGGATGGATACTGAACAAGGAGAGATTCAACCTGGAAATAAGGAGAAATTTTCTGAGAGTGAGAGCAATCAATAAAAGGGACAGCTTGCCCTCAGAAGTTGTGGGAGTTTCATCACTGTAAGCTTTCAAGAATACACTGGACTGCCATCCATCAGAAATTGTGTAGGGTCTCCTTCTTGGACAGGGGGTTGGACTAGATGACCTACAAGGTCCCTTCCAACTCTTTTAATCTGTTAGAACCATCTCACTAATTAGCAATAGGAGTGCTGGAAGAAGTATCCATCTGGGTTAATTTCCAAGTGGGGAAAAAGACACTGGAAACATGGAGACTGCTTGGTTTAATGGTGGACAGATGCTGGGAAAAAAGGGAAGAGATATTGAGAGTGTCCTGGTTTTTTGCACTCTCTGGGCCCTCCCTCAGAGCCCCTCACTCCTGTGTAAGAAATGCACTCTGATTGGTGGTCAGACTCCCAGGGGTCAGGGGTCTGACCTAACTTTGTAGGCTGTCTGTCTTTTGAGTCCCAAGCTTGGTTGAGCTGTTGCTGGGTGATGATGTGATGAAAGGGATTTGGGATTCCTATTATGGCTCTGCCTGAAGTAGGTAGATCTTTGTTATGTAGAATAGGCTGGCTCAGGCCTTAATGGTTCATTGACAATGGGGGTGGGGGGGTGGGGGGTTGCAAGTTGCAAGGAGCTGCTTTGTCTTTAAAACATGTTTCTCCTTTTCTTATCCAGAGAAATATAATATATTGCCTTTTCAATATTTCCCAAAATATTTCATTTTTCTAGGAGAGGGGTGGGTGCTCACTTTCTACAATAAGCATCAGCAATTCTATTGTTCCTGCTGCTATACCAGCTAGGCAGGTAAAAGCTGACAAAGAGCAACATTCAAAAAGAGATAGATACCTTGCAATTCATGGTAGAAAAGCCATACATTCCAATGGACAACAACTCTTGCTCTTCTCCCCACCACACCACTCCAACCCACGGCAAAATAGCTAGGAAATAGCGAAGTCAAACACAATGACACAAAATCCTTTAAAATAAATATAAATATTGGAACAGAACCAAATTGGCAGAGAGGAGCTTAGTGTGGAAATACTGGCTATTGTAACTAATTGCAATTAGTATTATGACCAAACTAAGCTTTTAGTGCTACTAATCAGAAGACATTGTGCAGCACTTTTGTCTTTTCTCCATCAAATGTTTTGGCAGACAGAAAAACGCTAGGAAAGAGATAGAAGGGTTACAAATGAAGGATGACATCATCTAGGCCCTTTGCAAAATTCAGTGAATAGGAGAGAGTGATTGCTCCATTAAAGCCTCTTCTGGGAGTATCTTAATTTGAACACATTTTCTCAGCTTTCAGTTGTTGATTAGGCAATGTACTTTCCCCCCTTTTTTTAATGTCTTTCAGGTGTAGCGGTTAAGCCTATCAAAATGCAAAGAAAACATCAGCAAACAGTGATACAAGTAGCTATGCTTCTGTCACACCAGTTTCCTTTAAGCACGGTGTGTTTGTGCACACAGGTTGTAAATGCATGTTTAAGTGTAGAATGCAAAAAAACTAAAATGTAAGGAGATGATTTTAATTTTAATTTTTTTAAAAAAAACAGTGAATGGTAAAAGAATTATGCAGAAACAGAATGGCTCACACCTACCTAGTTGTCGCGTGTTTTTCAGCATAAGTAGTCCTTGACTTATGACTGGTCACTTAGCAACTCTTCAAAGTGATGACGGACCTACCTGGGGGGTACATATGATCTGGATACAAAGTTACAATGGTTCTCCCCCTCCCGTGGTCATGTGACTGCACTTCAGGCGCTCAACAACTGGTTGACATCCATCAGGGACGTGCAGTCAGGGGAGGCAGAGGAGGCAGGGCCTCACCACGTCATGATGAAAAGAAAAAAAATTAAAAGGAAAAAGGCAGAGGTAGTTGCTGCCAGAGTCACAGTGGATGACTCTGCTTAGTGATTAACTGCAGGGGGAGGCGAGAGAACCACATGCCTCCTTTAGACTATCGTTATGATCACTTGAGCAGAGTTAAGCAAGGGTTAAAAAGCGAAAAATTCTTTATGCAAAGGAGGCACGTGGTTCTCTGCATCCTGCTCTGGGAGCAGCAGGTCTTGCCTTTTTCTTTTTACATTTTTAACATTTTCATCATGGCGGATGAGAGGAGAGTTGAAATCCTCTGTGACACAGCTGGAAAAGGTATGTGGGTCGGACGGAGGGAGGGGAGAGGAATTCAAAATTATTGTAATTTAATTTGTAAGTAATTTTTTATTGTGAGTAATTTGTGTGTGTGTGTGTGTGCGTGCGTGTTTCTTTCTTCACTTCACTTCACAGAAGAGAGGGAAGGGCGAGAGGCAGGGAGGGCATCCTTGTTTGAGAAGAGAGGGGCAGCCCGCCAGCAGAAGCAGGTCTTTTACCTGCCTCTGCTGGCGGGCTGGTGCTTTCTTTCTTTTGCCTGCTATGCCCCCCTCCCTTTTCTCCCCTCCCCCCCCACAGGAGCCCCATCCTCCTCCCCTCTCCCTTTCTTCCTCCTCCTCTCCCCTTTCTTCACCGGCTGCCACCTCGCCCCCCTGCCTCCTCCGTCCCTGCCGCTGTGTCTGTGTCACTGCTTGAAGCTGAGGTTGCGGACGATCATCTGGGCCTTCTTGGGGGGGGCTGGCCTTGGGGGACTCCAGCTCTTCCCGGGGGGGCTCTTCGCCACTGTCGCCAGCACCTTCTCCTGCCACCCTCCATTTCTTCTTGGGCCGTGCCAACACCAGGCTGACCCGGCGGCCGCGAAGATGCAGATCTTGCTCAGGGCCCGCTGCGCGTCCTCCGGCAGGGAGAAGCTGATGAAGCCCAGCCTGGTGCACATCTCTCCACCGGGCACCATCACGGCCACCAGCCGCCGCCTCGCCGCCGCCCCCCCCCCACCTCCTCCTTCCCTGCCACTGTGTCTATGTCACCGCTTGAAGCTGAGGTTGCGGACGATCAGCCAGGCCTTCTTGGGGGGCCCCCTGGCCTTGGGGGGCTCCTGGGAGCCTGACCCAGGCTGACCCAGTGGCCGCGAAGATGCAGATCTCGCTCAAGGCTTGCTGCACGTCCTCCGGAGGGAGAAGCTGACAAAGCCCAGTCCAAAAAAGCTCCGGCAGGGAGAAGCTGACAAAGCACAGCCACCGCCCGCTGTCTCGCCCCCCACCTCCTCCATCCCTGCCACTGTGTCTGACAGGCATCTCGCGTTTATGGCGGACATAAACACGAGATGCCTGTCAGACACAGCGGCGGGGACGTTGCTTCTCGCCGCTCAAGGCTTGCTGCACGTCCTCCGGAGGGAGAAGCTGACAAAGCCCAGTCCAAAAAAGCTCCGGCAGGGAGAAGCTGACAAAGCACAGCCACCGCCCGCTGCCTCGCCCCCCACCTCCTCCATCCCTGCCACTGTGTCTGACAGGCATCTCGCGTTTATGGCGGACATAAACACGAGATGCCTGTCAGACACAGCGGCAGGGACGTTGCTTCTCGCCGCTGCTGCCCTTTGCCGTCTCGCCCCCCCCCCCTGCCTCCTCCATCCCCACCGCTGTGTCCGACAGGCGTCTCACGTTTATGTCTGCCATAAACGCGAGGCGCCTGTCGGACACAGTGGCGGGGATGTTGCTTCTCACCTCTTGCCTCACCAACCAGAATCCTCACCACACGTCACTGGCATCCACCCACATTTACAATAGTTTTGCCAAAACCCAGCATTATACTTCTAGTTGCTGGCAAAACCATGCTCACAGCTTAACAATTGCTGCAAAAAGGGTTGTAAAATTGGGTCTGTCACCTGGATTCGAAGTTACAATATTCTGAGTTACAACTATGATGGGTAGGCTCTACTATGGCCATAACCTGAGAATTACCTGCATTCATCCCCCATCCATGTCTTTCCACTGACTGGATCATCTTATCAACAGAACCTGGCTCCTGGGTTGATTGACCTATGGTGCTGCTAATCAATCTCAGACTGGGATGGGGGAGCTAGCTATAGTTCCAAGCAAGATGCATAGCAGAGTTTCATAGAAGTAATTTTTGGAAATTTTAAAGAGCATAAAAAATGTCATTGTCTAGAAGTCTGAAACTAGGTAAATAGTGACCTCATGATTTCATTTATATCTAAATGGCAAGATGAGACAAGTATGGTTGCACCAAAATCTCCAGCATGGTCTTTATTCAACTTTATGAAATATTCACATATTCTATGAAGCCTCAAAGCTATTTACATATATTGTGGAGATACCAAAGCTCTTCAAGATTTTTCCACAGGAAAAAAAATGTGGGGGGATATGGATTTTTTAAAACATCATCTGTCACGTTAATCATATACTCATATACATTCAACCCATTCTTTACATCAAGGATGCTTGCCATAAAGCTTGAAAGTCTAGCCAATAGGAAAAGAAGCAAATTGACCTTGAAAAGCATATTCAAACCCAGAAGAAATTAAAGTTCTACTAACAATTTATTGTTATCTATTAAAGTGAATAGTTATGTGGGTTTTGTTCAGTTTATCATCAGGCTCATTGAAAAGTATATCTGCATACCTGAAAGCTAGAGATGTTCGCATTACACTTTTGAATACCTTTAAATTATCAACATCCTTGTTCAGAATGGTATTATGCATGAAATAACAGCAGCAATGTTTAATACCTTAGCTGTTCAAAAAAGCATCAACATAGTCATTAACAAAGACTTGATATTCTACTCTAAATTTAGACTCATACATTCTGCAGACTACAAAACCTCATTTGGTGGAATAATACAATTGCACTGTTCTAATGCTATTGCAGTAGAATTTTATTTAAAAAATAATTTTGCTTACTGAAAATGATAATTTCACAACCAACAATGCCTCTATTGCACAACAACATAGCCGAAAAATGATATTCTACACCAAGTCCAGCAAAGTTATACAGCATTACATACTGTGAAGACATGGGAATTTATTGTGCGCAGAAAAAGGGCAAGATTCGGATATTAGAATTTTAATAAGGAGAGTGGTGTTTTTTTCAACTTCTCCACTATCACCACCAAAATGTAAAATTCAAGAAATGATAAATGCTATCAAATCTCTCCATGAAGTTTGTTTGTTAACTTTTGAGCAATTTTTTGCTACTATCTTCTTTGAAATTCTTTGAATAACAGTAAGACTGGAATAATACAAGTTTGAATGACATTTCTCAGAGTTGGCTTCATTCTCCATGCTGTTTCAAAAACAGGGCTTAACACCTCATAAAACATTTCCACAAGAAACTGAACAAGGTCAGAAAACGATACCTTTGGTGGTTTAGTTTTGCGGACTGATAAAATTAAGGGTTTTAGGTATAAGGCCTCAAGAAAATAATCAAATGGATATGAATTGGATAATTACATTCACAAACATTCGTGTGTGCACATTTGACAGGTTTCGGAGAATGAGGTTCAGGAGTGCTGCTGAGTGCACCAGTAGCACACTACATTGCAGTTTTGCATCTGAAGACTTTCTTTGCATTTTTCCCATGAGAAGGATTCTTTATAATTAATTTCAAATTTTGGGATTTTAGTCTGTTTGTAACTTTCTAAAATCAAAGTTTTTATTCACCCTTTTGCGATGATAGATAGATGATGTATGTATGTATGTATGTATGTATGTATGTATGTATGTATAGATAGATGGATAGATGGATAGATGGATAGATGGATAGATGGATAGATGGATAGATGGATAGATGGATAGATAGATAGATGGAAAAATAAATAGATTGAGATGATAGATAGATGATAGATAGATAGATAGATAGATAGATAGATAGATAGATAGATAGATAGATAGATAGATGGATGGATGGATGGATGGATGGATGGATGGATGGATGGATGGATGGATGGATGGATGGATGGATGGATGGATAAATAGAGATCATTGGTAGATGATTAGATAGATAGATAGATAGATAGATAGATAGATAGATAGATAGATAGATAGATAGATAGATAGATAGATAGATAGATGATGGATGGATGGATGGATGGATGGATGGAAAAATAAATAGAGTTGATTGATAGATGATTAGATAGATAGATAGATAGATAGATAGATAGATAGATAGATAGATAGATAGATGGATGGATGGATGGATGGATGGATGGATGGATGGATGGATGGATGGATGGATGGATGGATGGATGGATGGCAGAGATAGAGACGGAGATAGAGATATAAAAATGTGTGTACATATACATATATACATATACATATATATCATATCAGTTCTTAAATTTGCGTTGGAAACCTCTTTTGCCAAGGATTGAAGAAAACCCACTTGGTGCTATAAAACTTGTTGAACCAGAATTTTTTTTCCAGAAGCCACATCAAGGCCATCAATATCTAAGTTATTTTATGCTTAACTGCTAGAACCTATGTTCATACAGTTGTTTATAAAACTGTCATACTCTAGCCATCTCTTTTTCCAAAGAAAACCATGCCTTGATCAACATGGTGCTTCGTGGCATGAAGCGATGAGTTTATGGCCTTTAAAGCTCTCTTTTCAATGCCATCCTTGTCTACTTTAATTAAGTTCCAAATACATTTGCAATTATTGTGCTGGTTTCAACAGTGCTGTGTAGCTCCGATTTACTTGTTTAAGAAGCCATTTGCTAAAACTGAATTATGAATAGCTTTTTGAAAACCAGCAACCCTAAGAAGGTAATTTAAATAAATTGAGGGTGTTTTTGTTTTTTTTTACCAAATGCCAGGTTTCATAATGGTTCAAAAAATAAGGACAGGCTTTGGCTAATAATGCTAAGCACATTTTATTTGGTTTGCTCCATTCTCTCAATGCTGAATACAAACTTTATTTACTTACACACAACAGGGGACTATGTGTCAAAAGGATAACCATAAAGCTCCCTCCTGCATAGTTTTTAAAAGATCTTTAAAGACAGTTTAATTTTAAGGGATCATTAACCCTGGCTAAGTTTTGTTGTTGTCCATCTTGGGGGAGAATTGTTTTATTATTGCTATTTGGGATATATAGTTTTGATTTATATCCATTGTTGCTTTTTAGATGTCAGAATCTCTCCACTTTCAATTCTGGTTCCATCCATTATGAATTATAGTCCTGGGTGGACTTTTCTCCTAAAATCCCCATCCCTGGGTTAAAATGAATTTGTTTTATAAATGCTTATTCAAGTTCACTAGAGGGAAAGAAATTCAACGACCTACCCCATAAACACTCACCCATGATTTTGTGGTTAAAAAAAAGGATTGCCCAATTAAGTGACTCCAGAACTAGAAATAGTTGTCTAATTACATTAATTTTCTTCTGATTTGCATTTCTGGGGAGATTAAATGACAATACACAGTATAAGGTTATTGTTTGAAAACTAGGAATTTTTTAAAAATCTGCTCTAGTTCCTGTTGAAGTGATTTTTTTTTAGTTTATTTAGCCCCAGCAAGTCTTTTAGACATTTATTCAACAAGGCTGATGTGTTATCGTACAGTTTGCAATGTTGAGATTTATTTGGGATTGTAGCAAAGTCTAGATTAAAGCCATGGTGGCATGATAACTACAAATGATCATAAAACACTAGGCCATTATCAAAGTCAAAAGATGAAATTAGGATTCAAAGCATTCACATCAAATATTTTGTTTGTTTTAACATTCAGCTATGGTTTTTCACAGCTCTTTGATATCTCTTCAGCTGAATGATTTTGAATGTTGGCAGCCCAAAATTGTGTTGGGGGAATGGGTATGTGTTACAAAAGTCATGGTACCAAGGGTAAGATCCACAAAAACTATGATTAACCCACAAAATGGTTGTAGTGTTTTCTAGTAGTTCATCATGGGTTGAAACAAGAAGCCAGTTAATAGAACAACCTTTGGTAAAACCATATTAACAGATGCTCTGGAGTTTATGTCCCATAGTCTCCAGTCATGCTCTCTGAGAGATTAAAGTTAATCCAGCATAATTTGGAAAGTATTGGGTTGAGAAAATATGCACAAGACACTTCGGACTACATTAAACCAAGGCTCAAAATACATTCTCCAAAGTCTGAATTGTAGATTGTGGTAAGCCCAGCTTTTTATAGAGTGCTTAAACTGTCTATTATGATGAGAAAACATCACAAGATCCCAATTCATGACCTAATTGAGATGCTTACTGGATATCAAATACAAACACAAAGTAAATAGCGATGCATGCAGCTACTATTTATGGCATGCATCATCTCAGAGATACACAGCAGTTGGAGGAGGCATTTTCAGGATAAACCAGATCAAAATTCCCATCTCTTTCTCTTCAAAATACTGGTGAGCCATTTAAGCCTGCTATTGAACAAAAATGAGATTGCTGGAATGATAGTTTAGCTGCAAGGGGAAATAAAATGAAAAAGTAAAGAAAGAGGTGGGTGGATAAAAGACTAGCTCCTTAAGGCAAGCAGACTATTAAAATTCTTGCCATTGTTAGGCTCATTTCTGTTTGTATGTAGAAATCAGTCGGTGGCATTATGCAGGTCTGAAATAGTGGGAGAAACCACAGAACAAATCGTTTCAAAAGTAAATGTTGTAGAGATGTTTTGTAATGTGCAAGTTGTATTAAGGAATATTGTGGCATGAATAATATATCGTAATAAGAGTTCTCCCTTCCCAAGAGATCATGTATCACTTACATACAATCTTTCTTTTCTAAACATGTACACATTTGTAATAGTATCCCTCTACTTGTAAACAATCTGTTCTTATGTTCGTAGATGTGCCAATTGCA
The DNA here is from genome assembly GCF_051295495.1 of Thamnophis sirtalis. Classification (NCBI taxonomy): domain Eukaryota; kingdom Metazoa; phylum Chordata; class Lepidosauria; order Squamata; family Natricidae; genus Thamnophis; species Thamnophis sirtalis. Next base: position 108,217,704 of record NW_028261386.1, on the reverse strand, counting down.
CCAAGGAGACAAACAACAAGCCCCAGATCTGGTATTTTTCTAGCAGAGAAATGTGGAAAACATCCCACTACCATCATAAAAAGTAGTCACATGAAGATTATTTTACTCTATGTGTTACTGTTATACTAACTGATATGCTGGATTGGCAGAATCTTTTCATGGTGATTTCAAAGTATCATCATTTCCAAGTGACCACCATCTAATTTAAGGCATGCTCTTCTTTCTATGGGTCATAAATAAACTATTTGTGGCATCTTTGTGACATCCGTGTATCCTCATTATATAATTCTGTAGGTTAAACGCTCAGGAGATTTGGCAGAATTGTCTTGTCTGGGAGCCTATTATATTATTTGCATGCCAATAAAGAAACATTATTGTAGATCACCAATTGGTTTGGTTCCTTTAAAATGGCTATAAAAATTCAATGCAATATAAAGTGCAATTGACATTTTTTTAAAAATAAATATAACTGATGGCTTTCCCATGTTAATAGTTCAAATAAGTAGAATCAGCAACTAAGCAGGAAACGATGTTAGGAGAAGTGTGCATACAGCATGACTACAGCATGACTTTAGAACTCTGTACATTACAATATGGTCATCCTGGAAGCATGATTATAATTAATTATGGCAGTCTCTTGCACAATGGCCAAATACGATTGGAGCCATGGGACTCATAGAAGGGTAATTAACTGTAATGTGAATATACTGTAGAAATAACTATCTCACAAGGAATTGAAAGGGGGGGAATAAAAGGATCTTCCATTGGCTCTTGAGAGAGGGGTAATATTCAGCAGGATAAGGATCAAGGAACACTAGTGTCCAAGTGAATGAGGTCAAAAAAGACAATATGGAAATCATGGCACCATCATCTCTTTGCCTTTGCATCAACATTACATGCATATACAAAGAGATTTGGCTGCCACAATGGCCATCTTGACTTTTTTGACCCTCTCTGCCCTCCCACGGATGCCATATTGAGGAAATGTTTTTTTTTAAAAAAAAACTTTCTGAGCACTATGATCATATCTGGCTGACCATAACTCACCAAGGCCAATTTACTGTAGCCAACTCATCATAGCTAACTCACCATGGGACAACTCACAGCACGACAATTCAACAAATACAAAAGCCAAATTAATTTCAACAGAACCATGGTCAATAATAATAAAATTAAAAAGCCAATCCAGAAATACAAGAATTACAATAATTTGGATGCGTTGTCCCACAGCAAGTTGGTCGTGGCGAGTTCTCCTAGACTTGCACTAAGCTGCTATTTTCAAAACAAACATGTGTTCTTCTGTCATATAATGAATAACCATTATATGCCATTAGTAATTTTTTTAATAGATGAAATATTACTACCTTTATTTTGCAGATACTCTAAACCATGTGCATTTCTACAATTGGAACTTCTTAACTCAGAGCTCAAGCCACTGCACTTGTGCACAATTTTTAATCACTTTCTTTTAATGTGAGAAATAAATGGGTTTGTTTTCTGATTCTTGCATACAATCTAAATGTCCTTCTCAATGTAGTGCTTTTATTATAGTGAGAATGCCATAAAACTACGAATTGTGAGAAATTCTCTATTCCATGATGGCAGGTTATCTTATGTTATCCATAGAAGCACATATCAGTTCAAATAAATATAGATGCTAAAAACTTGTATGATATACACCAGCCTTTCCACTCAAGCACCTTATACATGTATTTGGACTATATCTAACAATATCTCTAGAGCAATGTTTCTTAACCTTAGCAACTTTAAAATGTCTGGACTTCAATTCCTAGAATTTTGCATTTTTTCACATTTTGCAAGTTGACCATGCCCACCCAGTCACATGACTGCCAAGCCACTCCCACCCAGTCACATGACTACCAGGCCACTCCCACCCAGTCACATGACCACCAAGCCATTCCCACAAAACAGGTCACACCTACAGAAGAGGTTCTAAAAAAATTTAAAACCCACCACTGCTATGCCCCTACATGTGTGTATTCCAATTGCACAAAGGAATAAGCTTTGAAAGGCCTAATGTGTCTACCTCATGCTGAGGAACAATTGTATTTAATGCTGAACTGAAGTCAACAAACAGCATTCAGACATGATTATTTCTTTTCTCTAAGTGTGTCAAGCTCAGATGGAGAACAGAAGAAATAGCATCCTCTGTAGAGCGAGTTGGGTGAAAAGCAAACGCGAATCAAATGCTAGAGGGAGACTAAATAATATAATATCCTTTATCAGCCTCTCAAAACATTTCATAATGATGTATGTAAGTGCAACCGGACAGTAATCTTTGAGACACATAATTGTAGATTTTTTTTGGCACTGGCAAATTAATGGCCATCTTAAAACATGATGAGACCACTGCCTACAGTGAAAGATTGAAAATATCTAAAATAACACAGGCCAGTTCATCTGCACATTCCCTAAGAACATGCCCAGGGATATTATCTGGACCTGTTGCCTTCCAAATGTTAACTTTCCACAATGTCCTCCAGGTAGAAGTAACATAAAAACTAGGCACTTGCTCATCGAGATGAGGCACTGCTTTCCTCACAGGGTGCTATTTGATGCCTCAAATCTTCCCCCAAAAATTGTACAGCTTGTTTAAAAAGTCTGTGTTTCCCTTACAAGGAGTCACCTTATAGTCTGGAGTGGAGCCTTGTCACAAACCTCTGATGTTCGTCGGGTCCTTTAAAAAGTTCTGAACTTTCTGACAATGGGCTTAAGAGACTCATATTTGAATTTTACTGATAAAGTATACCCAGAAGTGTGATTCACCTGGTTTAGACCGGTTTAGGTGAATTGGATGTTAATTTTAATCTGGTTTGCTGAACCGGTAGTTACAAGGACCAGCTGACCTGCCAAACCTGCCCCTCCCTTCCCAGAAGTCTCCAGGCGGTCTGGTCAACATGCCAGGTAAGTGCAGGGCCCGTATGGAGGCTCTGGGAGGGGAAAAATGGGCCCATTTCCAGCCTCTGGAGGGTCTCCAGAGCCCGGGAAGGCTGTTTTTGCCTTTGCAGAGGCTCGAGGAAAGCTTCTGGGGCCTGGGAAGTGTGAAAAAGAGCCTACTGGAAGTACCAGAAGTCCAAAAATGAGCCCATTTCTCGTCTCCAGAGGGCCTCCGGAGCCCGGAGGCCGTTTTTGTCCTCCTGGAGACTCGAGGAATAATTCTGGAGCCTGGGGAGGACAAAAATTCCCCCCCCCGCTACCGCCATGGTGCAGGAAGCAGACTAGGCCACACCCCCATGGCCACACCCATCCAGCAACCAAGCAGAGAACCAATTGCTAAAATTTTTCAATCCCAGCCCTGGGTATATCTTTTCTAAGTAATTACGTCTTCAAAAACTCGTATTTACTACCTTCAAGCTGTCTAAAAATGCTAAAGAAAATTGCTTCTCCACTAACACTAAATAATAAAACAATTAAGCATAATGATACCAAAAGATTTATTTGACTATAGGCATTTGAAGAAGTCTTGTAAACTATGGACTATATGCCAGTATTTATAGCTACATATTTCTCATGACTTTTCAGATATTCCTTAGAGAATGTTGTATTTTTTACAGAAATAATGCAATGGGATATATAGTTTCAATTTGAGAAGATGAAGGCCATATTATTCTGTAACTTTTTTGTATTCTTTACTTCCTCTTTTACCACTTTGGGTGTTGTGGGAATATTTTTCTGTGACTTACTACTCTTAATTTGCATAAAATGAAGTCAACATAGTATATGTATGTTCATATAAACCACTTGCACAATTAGATTTTTCTCTTGTTTCTCTGCCTTTCATACTTTTCCCTATATTTCCAACAACCTAGAGCAGACTCGTGATAAAACATTTCATAAGCAACTAGGGAAAAGTTAGCGCATAATGGCCAAATCTGTCTGTTGAATAGTCATAGCAGGAAAACTAATCTGTCTTAAGAAGTGGCAGACATCACTTGAAATGTTTTGTAATCAAAGTTGATTACAATATATACATGTAGCACAGCTATATGCTTTGAAAATATCATTACTGTATGATCACTGTAGTCTGGTTTAGTTTTTCTGCACTGCACAGACAAGAGGAAGAGGAAAATATATGTATGCCACAAAGCTAACATAAACATAATAGCCATCCTGGATTTGAAATAATAATGAGCTGAAAATGTGCCTTCTCCTTTAAGAAATGGAATTATTTATTTCATTGGTTGTATCCAATCTTTTCTTAGGCTTGATTAAGTTCAGTAATAAAATTGACCACACTTTTAACAAATACTTTTCCATAGTCATTTAAAGTTCTTTGCAGTCATGGATGGAAAGCAGTTTAACATATCACCAATCTAATTTGCCTTGCTGATTGATTCTATAAAACAGCTAAATCAACATAAATTTGAAGGAATTAATAGATGCTGCAAAGAAAAACAATAACAATAATTCTAACTGGAATTATATCTATGCCCTTCTTAGTTTGATTATAATAAATTATATATATGCTGGTCTTGTTGTATTCGGGTCTTTTCCTGTATAAGATTGAGATTGTCTTGGCAAAGTTTCGGCGAGGTCTCACTCGTCATCCTCAGGCTGGTGTTTTCGGCTTAAAGTGTGGTCTGAGCTGCCATCTTATTCTACACACCCCCACCAAGATGTATAGAAAGACAGCAGCTCCGATCACACTTTAAGCTGAAAACACCAACCTGAGGATAGTGAGTGAGACCTCGCCAAAACATTGCCAAGATAATCTCAATCTTACATGGGAAAAGACCCGAATGTGTGTGTGTGTGAGAGAGAGAGAGAGAGAGAGAGAGAGAGAGAGACAGACAGACAGACAGACAGACAGACAGACAGACAGACAGACTTTGGTAAGATTCCATGTGAAAGAAATCAACTTTTCATTTCTTTTTACACAAAAAATACACAGAATGAACACAAGCAGATGTTAGTGCTGCATGGATGAAGTGGATCAATTAGCTATCATTCATCACTTAAAAAGTCTGCACCTATTCATTTTGGAAAGATCCATGAATATGTATGCATGTGTATTTTTGAAAGTATGGCATTAACTACATGTGTATGTGTGTTATGAAAATTAAGTTAACTACACAAACAGATAATGAATTTGATAGGATCCAGTAGGGTCTCAGCAGCTGATTCACCCTAGTTCACTCATTCTGGCCAACTCGCCCTGGCCAACTCACTGCAGGACAACTCGCCACAGCCAACTCACTGCAGAGAAAACTCAACCTGGACAATTCAACATGGAATAACTTGAGAAGGGCAAGTAAATTTCCTTGTCTTGCTTTAGGTTTGGACCTTCTTAAGTTAGAAGTCCTCAAGGCAAAGTTAAGCTGCAATTCACTTGTCCCTCTCTTGAATTATCCCAGGTTGAATTGTCCCATAGAGCGCTGTCCCTACGGCAAGTTGGCTGCAGTGAGTTGGCCAGGGAATGTCAGCTGGGCGATTAAGCCAAAGCGAGTTATTCCCATTCCAGATCAAGTGATCTATTTCCATAAACAGAAGGAATATCTTCTCATGGAATAAGAAGAAGCAATTCCTTGCTCCTCAAAATCTTCTTTGTGGGTCTTCAAAAAAGACCATTCACATGAAAACGAATGGGTTCACCCTGCATTCTTATATTCAAAAACACTCCTTACTTATGCTTTTGGCTTAATAACATAAGGCCAAATTCCGAATCTCAATCAGGAGGATATTGACAGGGAAATATATCCAACAGTAACAACCCACCAGGGGTAGGTTTTAATCGGTTCGCTGCGGTCCCTGCAAACCGGTTGGTCGCCGAACCCAGAAGTAAGTAACTTCCGGGAACAGTGAAGGGCGCGCCCGCCCGCCCGCGGTCCTTACCCGGTTTTGATGAGTTCTGCGCTTCCACGCATGCGCAGGACGCCTACAGCGCCTGCGCGATTGTCCAGGAGCAGCTGGAGCATCGCGCAGATGCTAGTACGCATGCGTGCACCGCGCGCGTGCACGAGGACGCCACCGGCCCCGGTTGGAACGGGGCGAGAAACCCACCCCTGCAACCCACCCATAGAAATCGCATTGCACCAGAATGGGATCTCATCTGCAGTTCCTTCTGCAGATACACACCTGTGTTCTGGCAAATTTCAGGTCTCTCTCCATAAGTAATAAGGTGTATAGTGCAATAAGGTATAAAGAGAGTTCTTGGATTCAGGCTAAGTACAGAGTAGACTAAGAAAAAACCCATGAGATTTAATTTATAATGATTAAGTCATCCATCCAAATTATATGATTTTGACAATTTTGTGTACTAAGCTTAGATTGAACTGCAGACGGTGCAATTTCAAGTCCAAAATTTCAAGCCTGGTGACATAGGGAATTCTATTGTGAATAGAGGAGTGGAGTACTTTTCTCGTGAAATACCTCTGAACCTGCTCAATCGTGTTAATGTCCGATATACAGTGTGGGTTCCAGACAGACGAGCTGTATTCAAGAATTGGTCTGGCAATTACTCACTTGCATCCAGGAACTGCCTTGTTAAATCACAGCAAATCCACAAATCTACTTTATAACTATTGTAATGCTATATTCCAGTGGCTCTCAACCTTTTCTTCACCACAGAACTCTTTTAAATACCTTTTGTGGCCATGTATCACAGCTATGGAACCCCAAGATTTAAATCATAACATTTCTTCAAGCGTTCATGGAACCCCTGTGATGATATTGCAGCCCCCAGGGGTCTGTGGACCACAGCTTGAGAACCACTGCCATAAGATACATGTGGCATGTTCACATATTAAAATGAGCAGAGATTTAACCACCAAAAAAGACCTTGAACCAATCCTTGTTAAGATAAGCAAGAATTTGCAATGAAATGGAGTATCGGTTATAATGGCCATCCTTTTTTATTTTATTTTAGACTGCTACAGAAAGAGATCGGTTTCTGACTTCAGCAGATGAATACGCTTTTGCAATCAATCATATTCCTTTTATCTCAAAAAACAAAGTAGTCCCTTGAAATGTTTAATTATGTCACTAATCAATCTTTTTCATTAAAATCTGGTGAAGCAGACGACTGAGATAATTACTGCAGAATCATCTTAATTAAAAATGTTTAACTTCTAATTAAAAGTCATTGTTTATTTCATCAGAAAGCCATTAGGATTCTGGACAGGATTCTGGCCTGTTCATATTCCTGCAGCTATTGTTACAAGTGCAAGAACAGAAGATGTACTTCCAATGTCACCATCGGCTGATACATGACTCTGTGCTTTAATCACTAGAGAATAGCTTTGCCAATATTCCATAAGATTTTTTTTCTGCCATTCACAAGTCTCTACATATTTCTACAGGGGGGGGGGGAGGTGATTTCCATTTAATACCATTACTTATGTTTAATTCCAGATGATTGAAGTATTTTGTATATCTTGAAATTTATTGATAGCCATTTAGCTGCAATATACAATGGTCTGACATTCTTAGAGAAGTGCATTTTGTTTAGATTGTAACTGGCATACTCTTCCAACTGTCATTATCATTCCTTTTTACAACATGGAAAAAGCAATACAGAGTATTGATTTTACCACATATACGCACATAGGCATTCAAGGCAGGTGCCCTATGGACTGATCTGTTCCATTAAATTATATTTCACTTAAATATGACAACGCAGATGAGAGGAAGTGACATAGAACAACTGGCTGAACATACGTACCTGAGCTATTTTGACCTCTGGATTTTTTGTTTGTTTGTTTCAGTTTGTTTACAGAATCTAAATGATTCATTTCACAAATGATTATAAGTACAACTAGAAAGCTCACCTAATTTCTCAGTATCTTGGCAGAGGCCTGAATCCTTCTGTAGGTCGAAATCAACTTTTTTTCAGCATTAAAAGCTTAAAGGTATAATCCCAAGTTTTATGAGGGAGTTGTTGGGCAGAAAAAGATATTGGTACTCTAGATCAGTGTTTTTCAACCTTTTTTGTGCAAAGGCACACTTTTTTCATGAAAAAAATCACGAGGCACACCACCATTAGAAAACGTTAAAATTTTTTAACTCTGTGCCTATATTGACTATATATAAAGTAATTCTCCCACGGCACACCTTACACTATGTCACGGCACACTAGTGTGCCACGGCACAGTGGTTGAAAAACACTGCTCTAGATCAGTGTTTTTCAACCACTGTGCCGCGGCACACTAGTGTGCCGTGACATAGTGTAAGGTGTGCCGTGGGAAAAACACTTTATATATAGTCAATATAGGCACAGAGTTAATTTTTTTTAACATTTTCTAATGGTGGTGTGCCTCGTGATTTTTTTCATGAAAAAAGTGTGCCTTTGCACAAAAAAGGTTGAAAAACACTGCTCTAGATACTCTACATCTTGTTAGTAATTCCTTCAAAATATTTGATGTTTAATAACATTGCAGATCATCCTCATGTTCAATTAAGCCTCTTTTGATTTACCAATTTTGCAGTTACTGAAAATTCCAAATACTCTTGTGTTGGAAAGAGTCTTGGAAGAGTTTAAATGTACAATTTATTTCTACAGAAAAATGAAAGAGTGTTATGAAGATGAATGAAGGCTTGCATCAATTTTCATTTGTTTTTAAGGAATACAAAATAAAATTCTAATTATTTTAAATTTACATTATCAACAGTTTATTTTTATGTTTGTGGGACACCTCAATATATATTTAAGAAGAATTCTTTCCAATAAATAAAATGAATACAAGTTATATATTTGAAGAGAAGATGGCATACATGATTTGGGCTTGCTCTATCACTCTATCTCATTTTGATTTAATAGTCACGTTGTTGTTAATATGATTTTAGAAAAGGAAAAGCCTTTAAAGATTATATTGTGATATTGAGCTATGTAACAAAAATTTAGAATGTATCATCAAAACTGATTTTTTTCAAGGTTGGAATGTAGCTGTAAAGGTAGTTTTGCAGAATTATCCTTTTAAATTTAAAATCCTGGACTGAAAATATGTGGTTATTTTCAGTCTTTGAATTAGCTAGTTTTAGAAAAATATGGTAAATCAATGAAAGTCTATATGTGCAAGATTTAATTTTTTTTCTGCTTTTATATATTGAGTGTAATACAGTGTCAGTGTATGTATATACATGTGTGTTTGTGTGTATTTTGCTTTTTTGAAGTTGCGGCTGTTGTTATTTTAATTTGTTTGTCTTTTATTTTCTTATTGCATCCCCTTCCCCCTTTGGTTGTTAGCCGCCCTGAGTCTCTCGGGAATAGGGTGGCATACAAATTGAATAAACTACAACTAAACTACTACTACTACTTTTCTGTACTTATGTTTTGTTTTGCATTTTCTGATAACCTTTCTTTGTCTTTTTTTCCCCTCTTTTCATTCCTGGAATAATGATTCAAAATCTTGACAATAAAAATTCAGAGTATAAGAAACCTATCTTTTCCCTAAATAATTTATATTTAAAATGGAAGAGTTATACTACATTTGCTGAGGATATGATAATGTGGGATGTATTAAATTCAGAGTCATCTTCCATTTTGTTAAATAGCATATAAATCAGTTCCTCCCACAGACCTATAGCATAGCAACTGGCAGAGTTTTAGCCTTGACACGTAAAGTATGATTACAGCTATTTGGCTCCTATATTAATTCATGGGGGGAGGGTTTGTTGCTGTTTCGTTTTGTGTTAGAGACTGCTTTTGCTATTTCTGTAGCTATTCTGACTAAGGGATGATGATCAGAATTGAGATTTTGGTAGGATTAGTTAATGAATATGTACACAATCCTTTGGAAGATATTCCTGGGGATTAATAAATTTCATTGCTGGTTCCAATGAGGAATTCTTCCACCTGAGGAGCTTCATGAGGTCTTCTTCCACATCCTCAATTGTGTTTATAGTTTATCAGTGGTCTAAACCTAGACCAGTGATGGCGAGCTTTTTTCGAGTGGAAAAAGGGTGAAAAGGGAGCACTTTGTGCACACGTGTCTGGGCCGCAACCAGGAAGAAGAGCTGCCCAGGGGCCATGCATTCACCAGAAAATGAATTTCTGGTTTCTGGCATGCACATGCACGCTGGCCAGCAAGTCTTCCAGTTACTGCCGCACATGCGCACACACCCATCAGCTGGCTGGTGCACATGCTCACACCGGAAAACAGTAGACCAGCTCTTCCAGTTTCCGGAAATGCCACATACACAAAGGCCAGCTGATCAATACAGGGCGGGGCATAACCTTTTCCTAGGGGGTCACAGCAAGATCGACAGCAGTTTACAACTTCCGCGACACCTCATTTTAAAGCCCATAAAAAACTGAATTGAATGAGCTATTAAATGTTAAATTTGTTTCGGTTGAAACTTTGAGAATGAATTTGGAAACTGTGTTGAAAAATCTGGAAAATCGAACGGAACTGTTTGAAGATTTGTTGTGTTCTTATCCACCTCGTTTGAATGCTGTTCGAAGGGCTAATGGTGGTCATACTGACTATTAAATCGTGTCAATAAACTCAGTTTTTGATGGGCTTTCGAATGGTGTATGAATTATTTGTGTTGTTATTACAAGTGTTGCTGTGACCCCCTAGGAAAAGGTTATGCCCCGCCCTGTACATGCACATGTGCACCAGAAACCCAGAAGAGGAATAGGCGATGACGCGTGTGCCAGGCGATATGGCTCTGGGTGTCACTTTGGGCACGTGTGCCATAGGTTCGCCATCACGGATCTAGATAATAATATTAATATTAATCTTCTCCTGGTTGTCTGAGAGCCCTATTCTGAATCTGAGCAACTCCATGAAGATGGGAGATGAACATAAAAGAGTTGCTGGTAGGTTTGAGGGCACTCACAGAATGGCTTTAATTCTGCATTCCCCAACTGATTGCTTGAAACACATGGGGCAGAAAATGAGTAGGATCAGGGAAGGGCGGTTTCATAGGAGGGTCTAGACCAGTGGTTCTCAACCTTCCCAATACCGTGACCCTTTAATACAGTTCCTCATGTTGTTGTGACCCCCCAACCATAAAATTGGTGTCTCGGTTCCTAAGACCGTTGAAAATATGTGTTTTCCGATGGTCTTAGGCGACCCCTGTGAAAGGGTCATTCGACCCCTGTGAAAGGGTCATTCGACCCCCAAAGGGGTCCCAACCCACAGGTTGAGAACCACTGGTCTAGACCCTGGCAGGTTTCATATCCCCAGGATGAGCCAACAATTTTGGAACTGAGCAAAATTGATCTGTTCAGATACTTAAGAAGAAAGCAAGCCACACTCCTAATTGTGCCATCTGGCTCAAAGTTGTTGAACGATTGGCTTTGATCCAGTTTGACACTATGGGCACTGGGGCTTAGCTATCAGGCAAGGTACCATTTCACTTGCAGCTGGTGTGCAACTGCTAAACTGTGTGTTCTACCAGTCTTCTTGTTTGAATTCCGGTTCTATCATTACACCAATTGCAACTGGCTGCAATTTGATTGCTTAGCCCAGAAAAAAAGAGATTGTGTCTTTTCTGTTGTAGGGCCTGCCCTGTGAAATAATCTCTCCCCTAAAATTTTCTTGGCCTGACACTTCAGGAAGGCTCTAAAAACCTGAATGTTCCCTCAGGCACTGGGGCCAGGAAATTAAATGCATTATCTGGAGAGATATGGTAAACATCAAGGTGCCCAGCAGATTTGGTTGGCATTGTTTCTTTTTGGTCATTTTATTCATGGGAGATATTATAATTTTGTTTTGAATGCTGTATGCTTCCTACAGTTGCATTTTTTAAAGTTGGGCAGCCTTAAATAACTCCTTAAATAAATAAACTCCCTCACCTGTTTTATTCTGTAGTTATCATGATTGCCCAAACTGGAAACAATTAATTAGAAGCTTCCTGATTTAATCACCTCTCACGTAGAGAAAAGAGGCTGCCTGTGTTAGGAAAAAGCTGTATGCATAGTTTAGTTTAATAAGATGAAGCATGACTGTCCATCATAAGTCCCAGTTCATTTCTCAAAGATGTACTTCATGCTCAGATATTGTTCAAAATGCCAAAGAGATTAAGAAGGAGGAATAGAGAAAGAGAACGGAGAGAATACCAAGTAGTTTCCCCCAGCCTAAATCTTCATTTTCACTACATGAAAAACACATAGCAGAGAAGTGACTCACTGTGGCCATATGAAATCTAATGGCATAAAACCATGCTCCCCAGAAGTTTTTCTTCTGAAAAATTCAAGCTTGCCTCTTTAACTGCCAGAACTAATTCTGTTTATCACCTAATTATGTGAAATGAAGTGGCTGCAGATTTGCTTAAAATTGTACAATTGCTGAAGCTTCATTAAGTAACCTGCTGGAGAATTTCATAGCCTTCCCACATAATTCACTGCAAACCATTTCCATAGTCTGTTAACAAAATATTTGCTCTTTGTGTCCTAGCAAGAACTTGCTAAAAAGGGTTGACCCCTTCAAAAAAAGATCTTCCATAAAGCACTTTCTGAACAGGTGTTTGGCACCTCAGTGCTGTAGGATACTTTTATCAGGCAGAAGTATTTATTTCTTAATGTGTATCTAGTCCTAGAAATCAATCCCGACTGCTCTTTAAAAGGCCAGATCCTGAAGATGAGACTCAAATACTTTGGCCATGAGAAGGAAGGACTCACTGGAGAAGAGCCTAATGCTGGGAAAGATTGAGGGCAAAAGAAGAAGGGACGACAGAGAATGAGGTGGCTGGATGGAGTCAATGAAGCAGTAGGCATGCGCTTAGATGGACTCCAGAGGATGGTAGAGGACAGGAAGGCCTGGAGGAACATTGTCCATAGGGTCACAATGGATCGAACATGACTTTGCAACTAACAGCAACAATGTGTTGATCAGCTAATAATTATGATTTTATTTTTACTGCTAGCCATCAAGGGTTGTTTGAAATGGCTATGAAAATACTTGGATTTTTTCAAAGAAATATCTTAAAGTAAGATTGGGATTAGCTGGAGATTTTATGGCCTTCATGACATGCTTTATCGCTGGAGGTTTTTAAGAACAGACTGGACAGTCACTTGTCTGAAATGGTATAGGATCTCCTGCTTAAGCAGGGGATTGGACTAGAAGACCTCCAATATCCTTTCTAGGTCTATTCTGATTGTAACTCATTTTATGTCACGCATAGCATAGGTGGCCATGCCTGTCACCAGCCTTTACTTCAAAGCTATTTGAACAATATCCAAGGGTAAAAGACATTGTTTGCCATGATCAGATCACTTTCTTTTGCTATTGTGTGATATAACTGAGGCATCCTCGATGCTCTCTGAGCTTGTTTTCTTGCAGACTTTTCATCATCCTAACTAGGTAACATCATCAGTGCTAGTAAAGAGTGCTGCTTGCTATCAGTTTATATTCTGTCTGTGTAGGTGGGGACGGTTTTAGGCATTCTTTGGTTGGGCTGTTTTTTAATGGCTCTTTGGCAGTTTCTTGATTGGGGCATTGCTTACTTGGTCTGAAGTTGACCTTGAAGTTACCATATTTTTCAGAGTATAAGACGCACCTTGAATACAGCATTTTTTTTGCCTTCTGAAGCCCTGCCCCTTCACAAAAATGGCTGTGCATATTCTTATGGAGGCTTTTTGGGGAGGTTTGCAGAGTGCAAAAACTTTTTGTTTCTGTTCGGAAAGCTCTTTAGTTAGAGTAATTGATGAGAATTAGATTGATCAAGTGCTGTGCCAGCAGAAACAAGTCTTAGGTGCTGCAGGTTGTCAGCGATTTCCTTCTCCAGCACATGGATAAATACACCTGGAAACATTTACCTACTTACCTACTCTCTCTCTCTCCCTACTACCTACTGTATTTCTCTCTCTCTCTCTCTCTCTCTCTCTCTCTCTCTCTCTCTCCCTCTCTCTACCTACCTACCTACCTACCTACCTACTCTCTCTCTCTCCATACCTACTGCATTTCTCTCTCTCTTTCCATCTCCCTACCTACCTACTCTCTCTCTCCCTACCTACCTACTGTATTTCTCTCTCTATCCCTCTATCTAGCTACCTACTTTTTTTTAATTTGCCTCTTCAAAACCTTGGTGTGTCTTATACTCTGATGCGTCTTATACTCCGAAAAATACAGTAGTCTAGGCTGCTGATTACTGTTGGAAAGGTGCTGGAGTTTTTTTGCAGGGGGGCTGGCTGGCTGCTTAGTCTATAAATGTTCTTAATGTCCATGTGTCTATTGGTGGCTGGTTTGTCAGAGTGCCAGGCTTCTACCCTGTTTGCCTGAAAATAAGACCTCCCCGGATAATAAGCCCAATCAGGCTTTTGAGCGCATCTGCTAAAATAAGGCCTCCCCAAAAATAAGCCCTCTCCAAAAGTATTGCAGCACAACAGCAGCCATGAGGTGACCATGCTCACGGCCTCCTGCACCTAAAAAATAATAAGACCCCTCCAAAAATAAGGCCAAGTGCCTATTTCGGGGGTCAAAAGAAATAAAACCCTGTCTTATTTTTGGGAAAACATGGTAGAAATTTCCTGGCATTTTTGGACTTGGCCTGGTCTAGGATTGTCACAAGGTCAACTTCAGACCAAGTGAATTACATGAAGTTAAGTGAATTTTGTCCCATTTTATGACCTTTCTTGTCACAAATGTCAAGTGCAATTGTTAACATGGTTGTTAAGGGAGTTTGGCTTCCCCACTGATTTTGCTATCAGAAGGTTGCAAAATGGGATCACATGGCTGTGGGACACGGCAGATGTCATCAATATAAATCTGTTGCCAAGCATCTGAATTTTGATCACATGACCAGGGGGATGCTGCCATGGTCGTAAGTGTGTAAAATGGTCACTTTTTCAGCACCGTTGTAAATTTGAACAGTCACTAAATGAACTGTTGTAAGCCGAAGACTACTTGTAAATCATCCTATTGTTAACAGAAATTGGGATGTGGACAAATGGAAAATGCTCTAAACCCAACCAAATCCCTGAGTAACCCAACTTGCAGTCCCCTCCTTTGTGGTTTAGGAAGTAGTGTTCACTCTCCACCCCCATCCTGAGATGCCCACTTGTAAAGTAGGAACCTTTTGCAAAACAAAAATGCACTCAAATGATTAAACCCTAGTCCTTCCCATGTTTTCCCATATAAATTATCTAGGTTAATTAAAACCTAATTGGTGTTTTCCATCAGGGTGCAACATGACATAGATAAGAACCCTTGAGAAACAACCTTTTTGTCAGGATCTAAATAATGTTGGTAACATTTCCTATCTAATGAAAAAGACAATTCATCACAGAGCTGCTTGTCCTAATCTTAAATCTATCACTGTAGTGGAATACCCATCTGACCTCAATTACTTCTTTTCAAGTTCTAGAGTTGGAGGGGATTTTTTTTTTGTTGTTTTATACCTTGGAGTCAACATTTAACTGGCCCCAGCAGTTTGTTATTGTTATTGTTGCTGTTGTTGCTGTTTTGCCCTGGTCTGTTTCTTAGCGTTGAAGGAAAGTAACTCATTAACAGCTCTATTTCAGTTTGGAGAAGAATATCAGCTTGGATTGCCACAGAAGTCTGTCCTCAGCCATATATTATGAGTCTAGGAGGAGGAATTTTTATTTATTTATTTAGAAACATTTATATCACTGCCTACTTGCACATGGCAACTCAAGGCGGCTTACAAAGCCATAATAATGGATATAAAAGAAATAAATAATAATAAAAAGAAAAATAATAAAACCTTCACAAAGATACCCATCACTGGCGACAAAACACATTCATACTATTTAATGGACTCCATCCCCTTTTGGGTTCCCCACAACTGGTCACTCATGCCCTCGTCACCTCAAGGCTCGATTACTGTAATGCGCTCTACATAGGGCTGCCCCTGAAAAGTGTTCGGAGACTACAGCTGGTCCAGAATGCAGCCGCGCGAGCAATATCGGGTGTACCTAGATACACCCATGTTACACCCATCCTCCGTGAGCTGCACTGGCTTCCTATCGGTCTACGAACGCACTTCAAGGTACTAGTCATTACTTTTAAAGCCCTACATGGCTTAGGACCTAGATATCTGAGAGACCGCTTCCTGCCACATACCTCCCAACGACCAATGAGATCTCACAGGTTGGGCCTCCTCCAGGTGCCGTCGGCCGGACAATGCCGGCTGGCGGCCCCTTGGGGGAGGGCCTCCTCTGTAGCTGCTCCAGCCCTGTGGAACGATCTACCCGTAGAGATCCGGACCCTTTCCACTCTCTCAGCCTTCTGAAAAGCCACTGAAACCTGGCTATTCCGGCAGGCCTGGGGCTGTTGAACAAGGTCCAGCTGCAAATGCTATCTTGGGATGAATTAATGGGAACATCGAACCTAATTCGGAGGAAGTCATTGTTCCATTTTAAAGCATTGTCCCATTCTCTAATTTGTCCATTTGCTATATTATATTCAGTTCTGACCATCAAATTAAAAAAGGCGACAAGTAACAGTTAGTTTAGAGGAAGCTGCCAAGATGGTAAAGGGTTTGGAAACCAAGCCCTATCAGAAATAGTTAAAGGATTTAGACAGTGGTGGGATGCAAATAATTTAACAACCGGTTCGCTGTCCTAATGATTTCTTCCAACAACCAGTTCACCAAACTGCTCAGAAAGTTAACAACCGGTTCTCCTGAAGAGGTGTGCGAACTGACTGAATCCCACCACTGGATCTAGATGTATTTAGTCTACAAAGGAGACAAAGGAAAAGAAATCAAGTTGGATATATGTCAGCCTGCCACACGAAGTAGTGAATTCTCCTTTTCTGGTAATTTTCAAACCAAGAAAGAATGGTCATTGTTAGTGGATCTTGCATTGAGCAGAGGTTTGAACTAGATGTCCTTTGAAGCCATTCTAATTCTGTTTCCATCTGGAATCATAGCATTTTTTTTAGCTGATAAAGTTTCCAGTTATCTGTTCCTATAGTGATGTCTTGAATCTTTTATTAGTCTGGGAATCAACCATCATGCAAATCAGGATTTAAAAAAACTTTTTGATTAAAAATAATTCAGCAAATATTCATCTCACATATTATCAGAGAAACTTTTTTAGAAAGTTGCCACAATTACTGAGAAAAGCAAACACGTGTATTTATTTTTAATGGCTTCTGTATTGACAAAATGAAGAGTACATTCGCCAGCATCAGCTAGACTGCTTTTCCTGCCTTTCTTTCTTTCTTTTTCTTTTTCTTTTCTTTTTTTTCAGGGGGTGGTGGAATTGTGAGACCTATTCACTCGCTCACTAATAGACTAAGCTTATTTCAGGTTCATAATTCTTTTTTTTGTTGGGTCTTCTTCACAATATCTATTGTATTCTCTATAAGTAATAGATTTGGTGGAAGCCTGCCATAAGCACAATCTCTTTAATGGCAGCTTTGTCATCTCCAGGAACTCTGCTTTGTCCTGATATTGAATTTTGCTCATTTGGCCAAGATTAAGCTTGACAAAGCTAAAGCCAACATGAAATTCCTCCTAATTGACAGAAGAGAGGATTATGAATGTGAAATAATGAATGGTTAGATTAAAAGAGTGAGGAGGGGTGGAAAAAGCATTAGCGAGATTTGGAACACTCGGCCTGTGAATCTTGTCTAGTTCCTGCCTGATGCCATTTTCTGACTCACAAAGAATCTTTAGACTGTACCTCCAGCATTCAGTGACAAAACCACTGATTTTCACAGGCACTATTGCTATTGTTTTATACGTATATAACCTGGTGTAAAGTGTGTTCACAGATATTCCACAAGGTTTAGGACATCAATTTGGTACACACAAAAAATCTCCAAAGGAGTCCACCCACAAAGCCACAATAATAGTCTTTTTGTTTGCATTTTGCTTGCTTCACCATGAATTTCAGGAAGGTGTTGTGATCTTGCCTGGCATCTCTTTCTAACCCTAGTGCATGTGTGAAATTGTGTCTCACAAGCTGGGCTGCCTTTCTGACAATAAAAAAGTAAAAAAATCTTTTGAGTTCTTTGATTTTTTTTTCTTCCCAGATTTTTCTCCATCTGGGCTACATTGCTGTTTATGCACTATGTTGTCAACTGTTTTTCCCAATGTCTCCTGATTATTTATGTCTGTGTGGTCTTCTATTCCTTTTCCAGATCTCTCGCTATCTTCCATAACAATAAATAAATTTAATAAATGAAACGCAGTTCAAAATAGAGTTTGGAAAAGAAAACACTGGAGTACTGGTCTCACCTTGAACCCAGACCTCCCTGAAGAAAACAAATACCGTATTTTTCAGAGCATAAGATGCTCCAAAGTATAAGACGCACCTAGCTTTTGGGGAGGAAAACAAGGGGGGCGGAATCTGCCTCTGCCTCCCACCAATTTGCCTCCTCGTAGCAAACAGCAAATAGTACAGAAGATATACAGTATTTGTGGTATTACATTTCAGACTATACTTGTACAGATGCTGTTAAAATTGATGTGGCTTTCTGGAAGTATACATGATTCTCTGCTATTTAAAAGAAGATGCAATAGCACTGAGCCTCTTCAGATCAAGCATTTATTTTAAAAAGCTTCTTCATTTTGTTAAGTTGTCTAGAACAATAATAAAGCAGTCTTTAAAAAATAAGTCTAATAATTTGAACGTTCTATAGGCATTGATAGTTATTAACTTACTTCCTTGCAGGTAAAAAAAATCTGCTCTACCTCCGAGCAATTTGCAGCAATCTACCTTGCAGCAAAAGCAAGTTTCACTTTCAATTTTATGTTTCAGGCTGCAGGGATTGCCATCGCCTATTGCTGCCTCCGCAAGCCCCATTTTCTCCATTTGCTGCAAGAAGGCAAATTGCTGGGAGACAGAGGCCAAAGGGTGGAGGCTGGTGGGTGGGCGGGACTACAGTGGGTGTATAAGAACGGGAGGAAAAAGGTGCGTCTTATACTCCAAAAAATACAGCATGTGGAGAAAAGAAGAAAACGTCATAGAAAGTAAATCAAGACATCTTGCTAAACATTGGGAGATGGCCTGGTAGAAGAACCTCTGCTATTTCTTCTCATCCAAAAGGATGGCTCAGTGAAATTACAATAAGCTTGTCGACTCAGAAGTCCTGATATTGCAGCCTTGAGCCCAAAGCATAACTTCCCTACACATTTCAAGTAGAGCTGATGCTTGCTACATGATGTGGTGGGAAGGCAGCCAAAGGTGCTTCATGAAAATGCAGTTCCCTCTAAATTTGCAAGGCAACACTTTCCGTCTTTGGGGAGACAAAAGATGGCCAGCAATGAGAAAAAGAACACAAGACACACAACATATCTCACAAAATATGCATCAAAATCACGAAAGTAGATTAACCTGGATGCCAACCCCCCCATATTTCTTCATACACCAATACTTTGCTTTTCTACAAATGCCTCAAGCTAACACTTAGTCTCAACTGTGTTGGTGAACAATGTCCCTGTTTAAACCAGAATGCTTGTTTTGTCATCCATAAGAGTAAAAAAGAGATTCTGGTCTTCTGCCGTAGGGGTGGTGGTGGACAGCAGCGAGAGACAGGTAATTGGAGGGGTCAATGGCTGTATCACTCAAAGGAATAGCCTTCCTTGAGATAGAGACGGATGGTTCTGCTTTTTATTCAACAGCTAACCAATACCTAGTAGGTTTTCCTTTGCATATTATTGGTGCCAGCCCAATGAGGCAGAAAATTGCATCGTGTCATTTAATTTCCCAATCTTTGTTTTCATTGTATTAATCTTTTGGCTTTGCGTCACTTCATAATTTGAAGGCTCAGCTAGAAGCAAACCAAATGGAAATTCAGCTTACTTTCTTGTCTCACAGAATATGTTAGCTTCAGTTTGGGAAAGTTTAATTCTGCATAATCCCAACCAAGAATAATAATCATCCCATTTTGTATGCAGTCTTATTCGTGTTGATTAAGCCTGCCCTAAACATCTTGAGAAATATGCACGAAAGTCAGTCACCAAAACATGATTAGCAAATAAGCTTCACAAAGGAAGCTGAGAGGTTTTAAAAAAAGAAGCCAAAAAAAGCATACATATAGTAGCTGTTGAAGGCTAAGAAAATATATCTTTAAAAAACCAAACAAAATATATTTCACCTGTCTTTATCATATTATTGTTATGACATGTAGAAAATTGGCTACAAAAATCTTAGCACACGTGTGCCTAATCTTGCACTTTAATCTTAAATATATTCATGGGTTTTAAATGCATACTATGAATCTTGGTCTCCTAGGTCCCAGCTCCACTAAAATGATGTCTCTGATCCCTTCATGTAAATGGACGGCTGGTTTTCTTTGTTTAATAAAGCAATTCATTTATGTACTAGGTTTTCAGAGAAAATTTCAAAGTGGTTCACAATAAAGTCGTAATAAAATGCAAACAAACCCAGCCATAAAAAAAATTAAAATAATAAAGTTATATTATTTGATAGCTCCAAGACCTCACTGACAAATCAAATAAAGCTTGCAAAGTTGTATCTTCAATTGTCAGTGGCTCTATAGAGGCCCATTTGATATCAATGGGGGAAAATATTTGTATAAGCTTGCCATATCACCTTCAGCCTCCTTCTTTGACTAATTATCTGCCATAGTTTTCAATAGTCACATTCCATTCTACCTGCAGTTTCTAAGCCAATCAAGGGCAGCAGCCACAAGCTATATTAAAGAAGTCTGTTCTTGACAGTACTTGGATCATTGTGCCGATCTATCCTTGGTGAACAAGGTTCATATCAGCCAAAGGTGATAGTAAATATTTTTGTTTGCCATGAGAGAATTTGGCTGCCCAATGACTAAGATGAATCTACACTTAATTTCTTCCTGCACTGGGAATAAAACTCTATTAAGGCAAATAAATCCCATAGTGAGAAATTCCTACCAAGGTGGCGCAGTGGTTAAAAGCAGCACTGCAGGCTACTGCTAGAACAGCAGGTCAGCGGTTCAAATCTCACCGGCTCAGGGTTGACTCAGCCTTCCATCCTTCCGAGGTGGGTAAAATGAGGACCCAGATTGTTGGGGGCAATATGCTGACTCTCTGTAAACCGCTTAGAGAGGCCTGAAAGGCCTATGAAGCGGTATATAAGTCTACTGCTATTGCTATTGCTATTGCTACCTATAATGAACCAATTTATATCCACCTGAATAATGACATTCAGGTTATTTGTTCTCATCTATACTACCACTTTATCTAAAGCTCATAGATATGCGTTGTGGACAGGGATGGTATTCACTTACTTTCCCTACCGGTTTGCAAATGTGAGTGCGCGCACATGCGCCCAGCCTTCCGCACATGACCTTTGGCTTGAAAACATGCCTAATAGGATGGCATAGAGCCGGGAGATTTCTACTACCGGTTTGGGTGAACCAGTCCAAACCAGCTGAATACCACCTCTGGTTGCAGACAGCCACATTCACTTGATCAGACAGTAATTCAGCATATCCAGACCCTTGGAACTCAAGGAGACAGTAGAGTGGATGTGGATTAAAAAGTTTGCAATGAGTCCCCATCAGGGTACATTTGGAAAACTGAGAGCATATAATTAGATGCCAAGGTAGACCCAGTCAATTACCAAACATCCATTTATCAAAGGCAAGCTGGTGCTATTGTTCCCACTACTCCTTCTAGCCTGCCAGGATGTTCTCCATCATCTTTCTCTTGTTTCCACTAACAAAGCAGTGGAATATAGGCAGCCACCATTTTCTTTTGAAAGAATTCACTTGAAACTTATCTGGGGCTAAAAAGAAATATAGCCAAGGCTGGGAGCTAATGATTTCATCATGGGAAGTGTCTACAGATACATATTAGGAGCCAAAGAAGTTTACAATCCTTTTTCCTTCTACAATAAATTAATTGCAATTACTAGAAAGTGCCTGGATCTCTCTAATACATCTTCAGGACTGGGATAATCCAAGCATAACAAATGTTTAATTAGATATCATCTTCTCTCATGAGAGAAAGACCTGAAAGCTCTATAAGTCTCTTGAATTACTTCTATGTATTACCCATAAGTTGAACTCTGCCTATAAAAAAGAATTAAAACTCTGTACATTTTAGATCCAAGCTGCTAACCCTTGTCAAAAAGATGAAAACATGTTACTACCAGCCTTGTTGTAAAGCTATACAATAGATGCACCCTAATTCTGTGCTGTGACATAGCATAAATTTTGAAAACGTATTCCCTCTCCATAAGGGTAGAGGTGTCACTGGAAGTTAATTACTTGTGCTTTGTGAAAACTGACAAGTAGATTTCATAGCCAGGAGCAGATACGAATAATCTTCTGACATTTAATCACGAGGCTAATAGAGATAAGTGGGAATATGCATCATCAAGACAACCAAATTACAAACAATTATGATTACCAAAGTTAGCATTAGCACTTGCTTCCCTAGGAGGTTAGGCAGTAGGTTTCCCCTCATCCCGCTTCATTTATAACGGGCAGCTGTACGTCACATGACAAAGCTACCAGTTGTGCTTCATCACATTTCTAAATTAATCCTTATTTTGAAGCCTGAGTAAGGCAAACAGAAACCGCTTTGGTCGCATTGACTGATGATCTCTGGAGAGCTAGGGATGGAGGCCATGCTTCCATCCTAGTTCTCCTGGACCTCTCAGCGGCTTTCGATACCATCGACCATGGTATCCTTCTGCGACGACTGCGGGAGATAGAGGTGGGCGGCACTGTTTTGCAGTGGTTCTCCTCCTATCTCTCGGACAGGTCGCAGTCGGTGTTAGTGGGGGGGCAGAGATCGTCCCTGAGGCCCCTAACTTATGGGGTGCCGCAGGGGTCGGTCCTATCCCCCCTACTATTTAACATTTACATGAAACCGCTGGGCGAGATCATCCGAAGGCACGGGATAAAATATCACCAATATGCGGACGATACACAGTTGTATCTGTCCGCCCCGTGCCAACTCAATGAAGCGGTGGACGTGATGAACCGGGGACTGGAAGCCGTTAAAGACTGGATGAGAGCGAACAAGCTGATACTCAACCCATACAAGACCGAGTGGCTGTTGTGTTTCCCTCCCAAAAATCTGACCACCATACCATCACTCAGGCTGGGGGGACAAAATTTAAACCCCTCAGAAAGGGCCCGCAACTTGGGAGTCCTCCTGGATTCACAGCTAACTTTTGACCACCATCTTTCAGCTGTGACCAGGGGGGCATTTGCCCAGGTTCGCCTGGTGCGCCAGTTGCGGCCCTACCTGAATCGGGAGGCCCTCACAACAGTCACTCGAGCCCTTGTGATCTCTAGGCTGGAATACTGTAATGTGCTCTACATGGGGCTGCCCTTGAAGAGCATCCGGAGACTTCAGCTAGTCCAGAATGCGGCCGCGCGAGTGATCGTGGGCGCACCACGGTTCGCCCACATAACACCGATCCTCCGTGAGCTGCACTGGCTACCTGTTGGTCTCCGGGTGCACTTCAAGGTTTTACTCACCACCTATAAAGCGCTCCATGGTAGTGGATCTGGCTATCTGAGAGACCGCCTTCTGCCAATTACCTCCCTGCGTCCCATCAGATCGCATAGAGTTGGCCTCCTCCGTATTCCATCCGCCAGTCAGTGCCGACTGGCGACTACTCGGAGGAGAGCCTTCTCTGTTGCGGCTCCGACACTATGGAACAATCTCCCCGTGGAGATTCGTACCCTCACCACCGTCCAGGCCTTCCGTACAGCCCTCAAGAACTGGCTAACCCGTCAGGCCTGGGGATAATTTTATTTTGCCCCTCCCGAATGCTGAGTGAATGTTGAGTTTTATTGTCTAATTTACTTTGTGCACATTTCTTTTTTGTATTGTCCTACACTCCCCTTCCTTTTTTGATTGTAAGCCGCCCTGAGTCCCCTCAGGGAAAAGGGCGGCCTATAAATAAACTACAAACTAAACTAAACTAAACTATATATGCAGCAGCTTCCGAGGGCCAGAAGAGAGGGCCAACTAAAGAACTGCTTCCCAACTCCCCACATGTCCCTCCTGCACGCTGCCTCCACAGTGGTTCCCTCCTGTTGCCACTGCCAATCCCTTGTCAAAGGGGAATGAAGAACAGGAGAAAGAGCCACTAGTCATGAAACTAATATGACAAGTCCCTCCCTAATTCACATTAAGATAAAGAGGAGTAGGAAGCACATTTAGCCTTGGTAACAGTCTGCTATCTTTTTCAAGATTTTTTACCATGTTAGCATCTCTCTTAGCGTTCTCATTTTTTGGAATCCTTCCTGCAAATTCTAAAGTAAGCACTGATGCCCAAATTAGGAGCAACAGTAGGAAAGAGAGGGAGGAGAGTGTGGAATTGATATTGCTTAGGTGTGTGACCAGTTATGTAAATTGAAGATATATATTCAGACTCTCTTTTAACTTTTTGAGTCTCTTTACAAAAGTTAAGTTCAAATCAGTTTTGGGAAAGACCCTCTTATGGACTGGATACTAGCTAGGGGAGAGAAAGGGGGCACTTCCAGAAGCAGAAGGGTGTACATGATCATAGAAGAGGTTTTTGTTCTCTTTTGGCTCTGCTTTCTTTGTGTAACTGCATGAAGGCAGCAGTTTTATAGACGCCTGAAGAAGAGAAAGCCATAAAAATAGCATTTCAAAAATAAGAGCAGATTCTTCTTTTCTGCCAAAGGAAATGAGTCTCTCTCTTTCTCCCTAGGAAACTAAATATCAAAATAGAATGTCAAACTTCTTATCCAATGTTCTTTTTCTAGATATATCTTCAAAGCTTCGTCCAGATTCCATGGCTATGGTAACTTTTTGTTTAAAATGAATCTCACCACTGTTCTAGTTAGGCCTTGTGGGTATTGGCTCCAATACCAGTTTGCTCCATTGAGACATCCCATGTGTCCATCCATCTGTGTTGTCCACGTCCCCAATTTTTTTAAACCAATCATGTCAACTTTATTTTCTACTTTATTTGCCACTGCATTTCAGCCCTAGAGAACAGCCAACCTGCTTAGGATTAGGGTAAGAGAAAGAAAACAAACAAGTGGAAAATACCTAGAAGATTATGACATTCAGTTTATGGATGAACTTTATATCAAATTAAATTTCCTGGAATTTTCTGGAATTGATCTGCTTACCTTCAAATTTGCATTCTTTTTATTTTTTTCCAAATGTTACTCTAAATGACAACATGATCTGTTTCTTTTAAACAAAAATACTTATGGCAGATATATATAGATAGATAGATAGATAGATAGATAGATAGATAGATAGATAGATAGATAGATAGATAGATAGATAGATAGATAGACAGACAGACAGACAGACAGACAGACAGACAGACAGACAGACAGACAGACAGACAGACAGATGATAGAAAATAGGGAAGAGAGAGTGAGAGGGAGGGAGAGACAGAGAGAAAGAGAAAGCGAGGGAAAGAAGAAGAAAGAGAGAAAATCTGTTCCAAGGCACAATTATTTTCCCCTGTAATAACAAAACTAGACATTTATGGTTATAGTCATCCATGACAAAACAGATGTTTCCATTAATTTGTTTTCCATTTAAATTCATCCTGAGCATCATGATCAGGAAGCTCATAATATATCCATGATGTCTGTTGGACTTTCTTATTAACACCCACCACAATTTTGCAAAGTGCTCTTCCCCTTTGGAAAGTCCCAGATTGTTGGTCTCAATAAACTCAAGGAAATAGAAAGTGATACTTGGATCAGAACTTATTTCTCTATCTCTGGAAAAACTGTATCCAGTATAATAATACCTGAATATTTATCTTAGATCAGATGCCTGTTATACTCAGGCTGGCTAGAGACTTAGTGTGGGGTTAATATGCTGGACTAGAAGTGGAGAAGCTCAGGGGTTTAGCTCAGTGGTGGATTCCTATCAGTTTGGCCAAATCAGTAGTGGTTTGGCAGCCTGTATTTCTGGAACCGGCAGTGACCCAGGCCTGCCACACCCCCAAACCAGTTCTCCAGGTGGTGCCATAGACGCTGCCATCTTATTTTTTGCTTCTGCACATGCGTAGAACAATTTTTATTGCAGTGAGCATGTGAGTGCAGTGCGCATCAAGTGTGCATGTGTGCATGTCCATGAACAAACCAGCAGTAGTAACTGCCAGAACCCATCCCTGGTTTAGCCCACTTTCAGCTATAGAAACTGCTAGATAACTTTGGGCCAGCCATGCTTTCTGTACAGGCTACCTCAAAGGATTGTAGTTGGGGAGAGGAAAGTGGAGATATTATGTATATCTTAACATATTAAGATATGTTAAGAATATTAAGATATTCATTAGCCTGGATGAAAGCTAAAATGTAAATAATATAAATAAATAAATAGAATCTATATTCTCTTCAGTCATTCAGTACTCTAAATATATTAGAAAGTCCAGTGCTTGTATACAGTACCTCTCAAAATGTGTCTGGCATACATTCTTCAAAGCTTACCATGTACAATAAAATATTACTTTATATCTCTGACCTTTAAAGACCTTGATCTTTAAACTCCTATGTCTTTCTTGATTATTTCACACTGCATAGTTAGAACTGGTAGCTTACCACAAATTCCACAGAGCTTACGCTTATAACCCCGAATATTTCAGAGAAATTCTGCAAACACAGAGCTTATGTTAGATTTCCCCCCCAATAGCATGATTCTACATAACTTTGGTGTCATAATGAAAGTCATTAGGAAATATGAATTCATGCTGACTAATCTTTTAAAAATAAGCCCATAGTGGAAAAGGAATGCAAAAATATTAGAATGTGTATTTCTTGAATCACTGACAAAACGATCTTATTTCTAACCAAGGCCTCACATTCACCTACCGAAAGAACTTCAAACTAGGCAGATGTGCTCTAACATTACACTTTAAAAAAAGGAAAATTGAAAGTTTGTTCAGAAGAAGCCATGTTTTGTTAGCCATTGTAGTTAGAACAAGTAAATGTAATGATATACCATAAATGGTTTGTCAGTTGGTTTAATGTAGGTGTTGCAGTAGGGGGGGGGGAGAGAAAGGGACAAAATGAATAAGCAGCAGGCAAGAATTTGCTAAACAAGCTCAAAGTATACTTCTTGCATTTCTCTTCTATAATTAGGTCTATTTTAAATAAACATCAGTAAATCACTGGACCTGTCAGGACACCTAAATGCACAAGAAAGAAACCTGTCACCACTAGCTGGCAAAATGAAGCTTTCTGTTATATTCTTGGAATTTAACATCATAAGTATAGGAATGCCTA
The DNA here is from genome assembly GCF_051295495.1 of Thamnophis sirtalis. Classification (NCBI taxonomy): domain Eukaryota; kingdom Metazoa; phylum Chordata; class Lepidosauria; order Squamata; family Natricidae; genus Thamnophis; species Thamnophis sirtalis. Next base: position 108,190,636 of record NW_028261386.1, on the reverse strand, counting down.
TTCTCATATTTTAAAAGGTCAGAAATCACTCTAATCTATTTCAACATGACTGCTTTAGTGTACATTCCAGAGAGTGCTATTAAATTAAATAGTTTTCTACATAGACTTGATTCCAAGTAGCTACAGCCAAGAATTGGTCAACACTCTCCTATCATTAAGGCTGATTGTAATATAGTTTTTCTAAATAATAATAACAATCAACACACCTAATATAACAGTTATCAAAAGAAGAAAGACTGGTTCATTGATATTACTATACTGACTGATGTTAGGATTCAAGAAAAGCAATCAGAAATAATTATAAAGCACCTGCACTCGCAGATCAAGGTTGGATGAGCTTGCAAATCAAGGTTGGATTGTGAATGGCGCCCTTGGAACAATGACTAAAGCTCTCCCTCAATATTTGGAAATTTTGAATTTTTGGACTCAAACATTCTAATTTTACAAAATGTTTGTAAACAAGTATCCTTGTTTGGAACTGCCTATATCCTTAGATGCAACTTAATGATTTTAGCTCCTTTAGATTTGGCACTTTGGTTCATCTTCTCAAGCACCTGAAATAGGCCAATGTTGTTCTTTAATAATCTTAAAAGGTATCATGCCAGAATGCAAACTGCTCCAAGTAAATATACTTTTGCAATTGACTAATGATTTTGTCAGTGCAGAAAGTATCCAAGAGTTGCTGCAGTTGTTTTAGAATTGTATCAAAGATCCCTGTTACTAGATTGGTACTATCTTTGCTTTCTTTTGCCATGGTCATTCCACTTTATTTGCAAGCCTTTAGTTTTCTCCAGTTCTCTCTCTTGTATTCTGCTGTTATCCTTTTGTTTCTGCTCACAGAAACTTGCATTCTATTTAGACCAGACCTGGGCATTTCACAGCCCATGGGTCATATCCAGTCCAATCTGTGACATAAGTGACATTGGCAATGGGGCATGCAGAGTCAGCAGCATTGGGGAAGGCATATGACAGGGGGCAGGGAGCAGGGCAGTGGTGGAGGATTGGACAGTGGTGTAGCAGCAGGGGCTAGGGCAAGGCAGCAGCCCCTCCATAACAATCCCATTTTCTTATGTATGTATAACCTTCATGCCAACCATTTGGGACTGCTGGCAATGGGACTGCTGACGATGAGGATGCCTGATGAAGAGGCGTAAGGCTGATGAGGATGCCCATCTCTGCACAGTTACAGCACTTAGTTGATGCTAAAGAAAGGTTGGCTCAGAAGGTGCCCTCATGCAAAATGACCTGATTCTGCACAGTATAAATATAACCTTTAAATACAGTGGCACAATTTCTCCTGGGTCATGAGCAGAGTTCTGCTGGCTCCCTGTTGCACGGATTCAACTTCGGATGTCTCCAGTATGTGGGGGAGAGATTGGAGAGGGGAGGAAAGGCAGGAAAGAGAGTAGTGATATATTCTCATCTGAATTCATTCATAGTTCTTTTAGCTTTCCAGCTATGTCCAGGCACTCTTGGGTTAATGCGTTCATATCTGAAACGTTTCAAAAGATATGGCCTTGTTGCACTGACCAATTAAGGTGTTTTTTTTCTCCATTCCAGCCCTCATCTTGTTCTAGCAGCTGAAACTTTGCATCATTTTCTCACACTGCATCTCACAATAACAGCATTTTTAAGATTGGTTCTCAGGTGTGCTTTGTAGTCCTTTCCAGCCTCCTCAGCTGAAAATCCTACCATGGTTCAGGCTAATCTCAGAGAGATATTCAGAGGAAAAGCAGCAAGCTTGCTTGCATTTCTGACATATTTCTCTGGCAAGGAAGCAGGTGTTCAGTGGTAAACTGCTGGGCCTCCTGGGAGGTTCCTGAAGAAAGGACAATCTGCCGGATTAGTTCTGCCCCACTTGCTGGGTTGATTCGTATGCTGGAGTAGCTGGTGTATCTGGGTAGCCACCTGGAGTTACATGAAGATAATATAGATTCATACTAAAATTCATGAAGAATGGATTCTTTAAGCATCTCTGATTTATACACTGTACAATGACACATTTTCCATATTTACTATTGTTTTCTCCATTTTGAATCATATAGTCTAATCATTTTTCCTATAATCTTGGCATAGACTGTGCATAGACTGTAGAATTCAATAGCCATTGACCTGACCAGAATGTGGGCATATGTTGGCTCTCTCTTTTTGTTGTGGTTGGGGTGAATCGCTGGAAAATCACCTATCAAGCTCCCTAGCTCCAATTTAACAAAATCTACCCAGACACTCAACATGACACAAAATGCTATTGTAAAGTTGCTTAAATCAGTTGATTGCTCTCTGTCAATATGTAGGTGGAGTCATATCTTACAGTCCCTGCTGTATGAATCCAGTGGTTCTTCTACCTGCTTTTTCTATGGCATATACACTTGGCTTTGTATTTCTCACACGTAGTGCTAAGTACTACTTGACTCTTCGGATAACATTCCTGATCCGGGAAACTTTACATTCTGATACATGGAGGTAGATGGCAGACAGCATGAACTATCATACCTACCTCCTCTTTTGTAGCAACAAGGTGAAAAATAAAAGAGCAACAAGTTCCCAGTGAATTCTCATTATTTCCTCTGGCTGCATTATGTTGAGGGGTTGGGTTTTTTTGCCAGTGGAATAAGAATGATTTCAAACCATTTCAAATGAGTACTTTTATCTGAGACTTACACCTAAAGCAAAATTTCCATTTTGTGTATGAATATATTATGAATCACTAGCATATACTGTAGGTCTATAACTGATCAATATGGTCAGTTTGCCTTTCCTTTTTTTCCCTCAAAAATAATGTAATCTTTTAAGGATATTAAACTATTTCTTTTATGTATACTTTTAAAAATACTTCATTTCATTTGTTCGTTAATTAAATTTATTTGCCACCCATCTTGCCTCAGGGTCAAAGGTGGAATTCTACAGGTTCGAATCTATTTGCCTGAGCCGATTGTGGAAATTGTAGGGGCCCCACCCACCCATCCCGGATCTATGGCATCCAACTTAGAGCCTTTTTTAGCCAAAAATACATGCGCGGAGGTGGCACATGCTCTCATTTGCAAACCAATAGGGAATGTAAGTGAATATCACCCCCACACAAGGTGACTCTGGAAAACGTACAACATGAAAAGCCATAAAACTATAACAATAACAATACATATTCATAATTTTAAAAACTTATAATTAAAAGATGGATAGGCAGGAAACAAGACTTTCAGAGGAGGAGATGGGAACTATTATTAGTCCATCCACCACTCCAGCCTGGTATTCCCCATTTGGAGCCTCAGGCCAACTGGTGGAGCCAGGTCTTCAGGCTCTTATGAAAGGTCAGAAGGGTGAGGGCCAATCTCACCTCAATGGGCAAGATGTTCCCAAGGGCCACTCTTTAAAGTCAGCAACTGCTATCACAGTTTTCAACAAAGTGCCAAGTCTAAACACTAAGCCAAAAAATGAAGACAATATAAAGGTAAAGTTTACCCTCACACATATGTGCTAGTTGTTCCTGAATCTAGGAAGCCGAAGAGCCAGCACTGTCTGAAGACGCCAAAGGCACACGGAACACTGTTATCTTCCCACCAAAGGTGGTTCCTATTTTTCTACTTGCACTTTTACATACTTTTGAACTGCTAGGTTAGCAGAAGATGGGACAAATAATGGGAGCTCACTCCGTTACGCGGCACTAGGGATTCGAACCGTCAGACTGCCAATCTTTCTGATCGACAAGCTCAGCGTCTTAGCCACTGAACCACCACGTCCACTGAAGACAATATAGATTCGTGCTAAAATTTATGAAGAATGGATTCTTTAAGCATCTCTGAGTTATATTCTAATTCTTTTTCCTATAATTCCAGTTTTCCTCTTACCTTGTGTTAAAAGATATACCAAGATACATGCTGTCAGATATTTAAGATTAATCTTATTGTTATTTTTTGATGTATTTGCAAACCCTGTTGCTTACTAAAACTTGCAAATAGCACAACAATCAAAATTATGTCTAATTAATCAAAGAAAATAGCAAGTTAATAATAGAACAAGACAGAAACTGCTGGCCTTGGTGCCATGATGGTAAGAATGCAATACTGAAGGCTAACTCACTGCTCACTCTAGGAGTTCGATTCTGACTGGCTCAAGGTTGGCTCAGCATTCCACCTGAGACACAACACGACCATTCCCCGCTGAACATCAGTGGCTCCTCCGTGGATATCGGAGAGAGCACCAAATTCCTTGGTGTTCACCTGGTGGAGAATCTCACCTGGTCCCTCAACACCAGTTCCATAACAAGGAAGGCCCAGCAGCATCTTTACTTTCTTTGAAAAATGAGGAAGGCACAGCTTCCACCACACATCCTCACAACCTTCTACAGAGAGACCATCGAGAGCACCCTGAGCAGCTGCATCACCACCTAGTTTGGGAATTGCACTGTTTCAGATCTCAAGACCCTACAGCGAATAGTGAGGATGGCAGAGAAGATCATCGGGGTTGTTCTTTCCTCTGTCATGGACATATACACCACACGCTGCATTCATAAAGCCAGAAACATTGTGACTGGCCACACACACCCCTCATACACGCTTTTTACACTCCTGCCATCTGGAAAAAGGTACAGACTCATTTGGGCCCGCACAAACAGACTGTGTAACAGTTTCTTTCCACAAGCCGTCAGACTCCTCAATGCAAAGAAACTGGAACCATAAATACTTGTGTATTTAGCTTGTGTATTTTTTGTGTATTTAGCTTGTGTGTGTTTTTTAGCTTGTGTATTTTTTTTGTCTTTAAGTTCTTTGATTTAGAGCTATATGTAGCTCTGTGTCCTGCTTTTTTATTTTTTATCTAAGTTGTCTGATGTAACACCTTGGTCCTGCGGAAACGTTGTTTCGTTTCACTGTGTACTGTACTGTATATTGTTGAAATGACAATGAAACTTGACTTGACTTGACTTGACTTGATCTTTCCGAGGTTAGTAAAATGAGGCCCAAGATTGTTAGGAGCAATATGCTGACACTGTAAACTGCTCAGAGAGCATTGTAAAGCACTATGGAGCACCGGTATATAAGTCTAAGTACTACTGCTATTGCTATTGCCTCCTTCAAGGCTCTAATATAGCCCACACTGTTCCACAATATGTTTATCGTTGTAGTTATAATATGATTTATAGTGCACTAGAAAACTTCAGATTAGACCAACACTTTTTAAGGGTGTAATAGTTTGGGTCTTTTCTCAATCATCAGAAATGTCCTGAAACGTACTGGAAAATCACCGGTGAGGATGATAGTTTAAGTACAAGAGGAAAGGTGTTCCATAATATACTTGAAAATTAAAAACATTGTTTCTGGACCCCTGTCTTCTTCAATTCATGGGCCTAAAAGACAATCAAAAGATACTGAGAAGATAAAGATGCTAGACTGGTCAAGCAGGCTGTTTCTATGCAAATAAAAGATATCTAGGCAATGTATGGCTTTCTAACTTAAACCAGCACCTGGTTGCACCCAGAAACTGATAACCAATGCAATCATAGTAGAACAGGTATTGCATATATCCAGTGATTCTGATTCACTAATAGAATAAGCTCTGCATTTTAGAGTAACCTCACTTTTTGACTGACATTCAAAGGCAACCCTTTATAAAATGCATTGTATCATTCCAAATGGGTGGTAATAACTGCAAAAATGACCATTGCTAAGATGTTCCACTCCAGGTAGACTCACAACTAGTGCACCAGCCAGAAATAGGCAAAAAAATTCTCACCATCAAAGGCTTGTCCCTGCCTATCTAGTAGAAGTCATGAGTTCAGGTGTACCACTCTCTCCAACTGTGATTCCATTTTGCTTGGACTCAGCTTCAGCCTCCCCTACACACACACAGCTCCCAACCCCATCCAGATCTCAACAGCTTCCAAACATTGGATCAAGACTTCAGCATCATCTCTAGATTATCACTGCATTATACAATGTTCTCCCTCCAACTCTAATAATGCCCTTCATTTCACTCAAGTTTGCACACATTTAACACCAGAGGCCAAACTAAGGGGTAACAATTGCAAACAAAGAATTCATTTTTTCAGTAAGAAAATATGTCCCTATGCAGTAATAGTCTAGCAGGTGTTCTGACCCCCCCTTGTCCCACACCAACACACACTCCGAGCCAAAGATAAGTTACAGCATTTAATTAATAGACAGACGGGTCCTTGGCAGCAAACCGGCACAGACAAGCTTGGGCAGCAATCCAGCACAAATAAGCCGTGGGAGCAATCCAGCCTGCCAAGCTCACAATAATGTTCTCCAACATTCGTTCCTGCATTGACTTCTGCAAAAGGGTATGTGCACAAGCAGTCTTTTTATAGTCTGGAGAGGAGCCTAATTACCACCAGCTGAGTACAATTACCTCCTGTACTTGCGTAACTGTTCCGGACGCCTATTAGCTCTTTGGTGCCGGGCATCCAGGAACAACTCACTGCTGACATCAGGAACACACTCCCTTGTCTCCTCCCCACTGGTCCAAGGCTCAGGTGCCTCCTGGTGGCCAACCAGCCTCTCTGCACCCTGCTTGGAATCAGAACCCTGTCCAGGGTTCTCCACATCCTCCAGAGCCGACTCATAGGGCCCCTCGCTGTCGGAGTCTGGTGGCAGCTCCAACGGCTCCTGCTGGGCCACAACAGCAGGCTAGACCTAGTTGGGGAAAGAACCCCAGTTTGGAGAACAGTGGAGTCCCATAAATATTTCCTTCAATAATAACCTGTTTTAGTGATTCTATAAGCTACAGAAAATAAAATTAAAACTAAAATGACCCAAGGATGACCCTTCAAAATTAATACTTTGCAGCCATTACCCTCCTCAACTCTTTCCATTTACACTGTTGATTGCAATGCAGATGTAAGCAAAAAGAGATTTGTCTAAGGCAATGATGTCAGAGCTCAAAACTCTTTCTGGGCTCTTCCTCTGATTAATCAGAGTCATGTCATGAATTTGTCAATGATGGATCTACTCTTCCTTGAAATATCTTTGTTAACAAGACAAGAGAACTGAAAATTGTTTTGACCACTCATTTATTTCTTTTTGTCCTCCAGTTTTTCCAGAACAGAATTATCTGGTTTAGTAATACTTTTGCTTCAGAGCAGAAATCTCTTATAAAATGTGTTTGATCATGAATGTGCTCTTGTTCTGCTCCTCTTTTCATCTCGGCTCATAGCTTAGAAAAAATGCAGATATTCCTTTCCTTCCAATTGTTGGAGAATCCATCTAGCATTGACTTTCTATGACCCGAACTCTTCCTGAAGAAGAATGGTGATTTCCCTCCCTAATCTCTTTTTCCCAATTCTCAAACATTCTAATCATCGCTTAGAAGTGTAAAAAAGTACAAGGGACTTATTATCATGTATGGTGGACCTGCCCGGAAACACAAAAATATTGGACAAAAATTTGGAAATGGGTGCAAGAAATTACAGGAGAAAAGATAAAATACAACCCCGAAATCTTTCTTCTAGGAATAATCTAAGGGAAATATACAAAGAAAATTAAGTACATATTAACATATCTGCTAACTACAGCTAGAATAGCATTTGCCCAATGCTGGAAACAAAATAATATCCCCTTGGATGAATTAGTGATAAAAAAAAAACCTTTGGATTGGGCAGAGATGGACAAATTAACACTGAAATTAAAAGATAAAGAAGAGTCGGGATATTATGAAATTTGGAACAATTGGTACAAATGGCTACAAAACAAGAATAAAATTAATTAAGCCAAAAAACTATATATAAATATATTTAGAACTGTGTATAAAGGTGTGTAAATATAGAAGCAAAATATTATATACATGTACAGGTATGATGACATAACAATATTGATGTAATGACTGTAAGGTGTTGTAGAAGGGAAAAAATAATAATAAAAATCTGCTAATAATCATCGCTTAGTTAAATTATTCCTGTGCAAAAGGTGGTTCCCTGTATATTCATGGGTGTGAATGCTACACCTCATAAAACTTTCTGTCCTTCTTGGGTATGGCATGAAACCTTCACAAATCAAGCCTTCTTAATTGCAGTAAGAATTTCTAGTTTTTATTTCTGTCTTCTCTTATACCTGAACCCTATACAAAGTGAATCATTTTGTATAGTGAACTTTCAGCTTTTCTCCCATTGAAGCAAAGTTGCTGCTCTGTACTTGCCTTGCTTTCATTTAACTTAACAGTGTACTTAATTCTCATGGATTATTAATACATTTTATATAATTGATTTGTAACCTGACAATTAGGGGAAAATGTAGCATAAATCATATTGAATTCTAAAATTATTTGTGCTACCTTCCTCTCAGATGGTCAATTGTTTATTGTTTGATTGCCTTCATGTTGTTGGTCTCAAATATTTGTCAATGATTTCTTTTGCCTGATCACGGATTTTAATTTTGTTTTTATACTTCAACCAAAACTGGATGCAGTATTCCAAGTGTGCTCTCCTAATCGCACTGTTCTTGGTATGAAATGGGACTGAAAGAAACAAATAGGCCAGAAGGAACATACTTTCCCCATTATGTTTCTGACCAAGATTATCAACTACATCTATCATCATATGGATACTTAATCTGAGGAAAAGCCCAGACAAGTAACAGCCACAGAACTAAATGCTAGAAACTGCAATAGTTAAATATAAACAAGCAAATGGAGAAATTATAGATTTGACCTTGACTTACATATCAGAATTCTTCAGAACAGAGAAAACATTTAAAAACAAAGTTCTGAAGGCCCTTAAGAAATGTGATAAGCAATAAAATATTCATTACATCACAATATGGTGCTATTCATCACTGTCACTATTAGATGGCACCATCTTGGATTATAAAAATAGGGAAGTGGGTACTCGTGTTTGATCACTTTTCCTAAAGGAGAAAATCAATTATGTTTTCATAGTAATGCTATCAACTTATTTTGTATCACAGAGGTATATGGTTTTTTAATATGAGAATCTTTGAAAAGTTAGCTTTCAGATTAATGAAAGCTAACAAATTGTATTATATACAAATTATTCCCACTGTCGTCCCAATACTGCTGAATTTTTATATGAATAATAACTGATATTTCACTCCTTAAAAGTTTAAAATATTTGATACTTTTTGATTCTCACTTTTCATCTTGACAAGTCCCTTGTATGATTATATTATTAGCATCCCTATCACAAAATTATTTTATTACAGCAACAAAGCCTTCTGCATTTCTGTCACTGTTAAGACAGATATTTTCTAAGACAAAAAATACATCATATAAAAATATCCTCAGGGTTATCCCACTTATGAGCTGAAGAAACAAAAATCTGTCTTAAATAATAATTGTTATTTGACAGTTAAATCTAAATATTATATTTATATTAAAATAGCTAGCAAAGAATAGGTTTAGGTTTTTGTTTTATTTATATGCCGCCCTATTCCCTGAGGGACTCAGGGCAGCGAACAAACCCAAGGGGGAAAGGGAAACACAAAAGTACAATACAAGCATTTAAAAATAGCCAACATCCACACAGATCGAGAGGGGAAGGGAACTCATCAATCCCAGGCCTGCCGACACAGCCAGGTTTTAACGGCTTTACGGAAGGCCTGGAGGTGAAGGTCCGAATCTCTGTGGGGAGTTCGTTCCAAAGGGCCGGAGCAGCCACAGAGAAGGCCCTCCCCTGGGTGGCAGCCAGATGGCATTGGCTGGTAGACGGAACCTGGAGGAGGCCAACCCTGTGTGATCTAATGGGTCTTTGGGAGGTAATTGGCCGCAGGCGGTCTCTCAAGTACCCAGGTCCAATACCATGAAGGGCTTTATAAGTGACGACTAGCACCTTGAAGCGTATCTGGAGACCGATCGGTAACCAGTGCAGCTCACGGAGGATAGGTGTAACGTGGGTGTACCGAGGTGCACCCACAATCGCTCGCGCGGCTGCATTCTGGACAAGTTGAAGTCTCCAAATGCTCTTCAAGGGCTGCCCCATGTAGAGCGCATTGCAGTAGTCCAGTCTTGAGGTCACAAGGGCATGAGTGACTGTTGCGAGTGGTGCACCAGGCGGACCTGGGCAAATGCCCCCCTGGTCACAGCCAACAAATGATGTTCTAAGGTCAGCTGTGGGTCCAGGAGGATTCCCAAATTGCGAGCCCTGTCTGAGGGGCGTAAAATTTCACCCCCCAGCCTGAGTGATGGAATACTAACCAAATTTTTGGTAGGGAAACACAACAGCCACTCGGTCTTGTCTGGATTGAGCGCAAGCTTGTTAACCCCCATCCAGACCCTGACAGCCTCCAGGCACTGGCACATCACGTCAACCGCTTCACTGAGTTGGCACAGGGCAGACAGATACAACTGGGTATTGTCCGCGTATTGATGCTATTTTATCCCGTGCCGTTGAATGATCTCGGCTTCATGTAGATGTTAAACAGGAGGGGGGATAGGACCGAACCCTGAGGGACCCAATATTTCAGGGGCCTAGGGGTCGACCTCTGCCCCCCGACCAACATCGACTGTGACCTGTCCGAGAGGTAGGCGAACCACCGAAAAACGGTGCCTCCCACCCCCACCTCTCATAACCGTCGCAGAAGGATACCATGGTCAATGGTATCGAAGGCCGCTGAGAGGTCGAGAAGCACTGCCCACTGCCATAAAAGTCCTCCTCCATTTAAAATCTAAATGTATACAATAATTTGTTCCGTTATGCTTTATTTGTATAATGTATAGGCTGCCCATCTCCCAACACCTTTGAGCAGTTTACAATTAAATATTAATTTGACTAAAATAGTAATGCCTCTCTTTAACTTTTCCAAAACTCTCAAATATGGATTATTTACTTTATGCTCATGCATATTCAATGCTATTTCTGATCTGAATAATTTATCGAAATAAGAGTGAATTTAAACTTTAAAAGTTGTTTAACAGCAGGCAGATTTCTGCTAATTTCTATTATTAAACATCACATACTGCTTTTAGATAAAATTTTATTTATTCTTTAGCAACTGTCAACTATTTTATGATATAGTTCATAAGGCCATTTCCCTTTATTATTATTATTTGACAACAATAGCACAGAAAAGTACAGATTTTTCTCCACAGAGATAGTCAATTATGTTGAAAGTTTCCCCTGTTAAATTGTTGTTTATCACAAAATTCTTAAACACTCCAGATCAGTTCCTGCCAGGAACCTAAAGCAGACTTGGAAAACTCTTGATTCGCCAACCTCAGCATGACTCCATCAATCAAGTGTGGCCTTCCTGACTCACGTAATAACCTTCATGATTTTGCCTGCCTAGGTCATCTGAGCACTGTGCAAATCACTCAGAATTGCTTTTCACAAAGTGAACAAAGCACTTCTCCAAATATTGTGCACAAAAGATCAAAGCATTGCATTCTTTCAAAGTTTTAGTATGGCTATGGCAGTGGTGGGATTCAAATAATTTAACAACCAGTTCTCTGCCGTCATGACCAGGTGGGTAGGCAGGACTCGGTGGCCATGGAGAAAAACTGGAAGAACTAGTTTACGGACCCCCTGTGGCAGCTGTTACCATCAGCTGCCACCATTACAATTACCACTTCCTCAGGAGTGCTGTGTTAGCCGGGAAACTGAACTCCCTCTAGTGGCTGCTACGGGTATTTATCTGAAACCTTTACCATCAGCCAGCACTATTACATCAGAGAGGCAGTGTGTTAAGAACCTAGACGCCCTCCAGTGGACATTGTTAGTATTTCTTTTTGGACATATACTTTTCTGGACCATTTACAGCCTTCTATCGGACTCCCACTAGACTTTATTAACTAACTTTGCGCAATTTATAATTTCTTTCTTTTCTTTCATCTTTCTCTTCTCCCTTTGCATGGGCTATATATGAGGTACGCATGAGATGAATGAATGTCCCACTTTTATGACCATATTGTTGTAAATTTGTGTTTTTAACTTTTACGTGGGGACTGTTTGGGGGAGTGCTTGAGTATGTATGATTCGGAGGACCTGCCGGGAGTTGCGGGGGCCATGGGGGTGGTTGAGGGGACCAGAGACACGGGAGAGGGTCGGGGTATTGCGGTCGTAACAGGGAGGGGCAGATACGGCGGGGGCTTTAGGGCAGGCCATTACCGGGGAAGGAGGGTTCGCTACATTGCAGAGATCCCTCCTTCCGGCCCTAGGAGTCCCACTCCAAGACCAGATGGCGTACGTAGTCAGGACCCTGGTCTCAGGCTGTTGTCGCTAAATGCCAGGTCTGTTGTTCATAAAGCTCCTCTCGTCCGGGACTTAATTTTAGACGAGAGGGCAGACCTGGCATGTATTACTGAAACCTGGCTGGGCCCAGAGGGAGGAGTCCCCCTTGTAGAGCTGTGCCCAGAAGGATTTCAGGTGCTACATCAGCCGAGAGCCCAGGGAAGGGGTGGGGGTGTGGCCGCCGTTATCCGGGAGTCATTAGTTCCTCGTAGGGTCCCTGCTCCGGAGATTGTCGGGTGTGAGTCTTTGCTGTTAAAGTTGGACCTCAAGGGTCAAGTGGGTCTGCTGCTAACGTACCTGCCTCCCAACAGCGTTGCAGCAGCCCTCCCCTCGCTCCTCGAGTCGGTAGCCGAGCTGGCAATTGAGTTCCCTAGGTTGATGGTCCTGGGGGACTTCAATTTGCCGTCGCTCGGTGAAAACTCTGATGGGGCGCAGGAGTTCATGGCCTCCATGACAGCCATGGGCTTGACCCAAGTAATTCGAGGCCCAACCCATTCAGCGGGACACATGCTTGACCTTGTATTTCTCTCGGAGCAGTGGATTTGTGATCTTGGTCTGAGGGGGAGCGACATCATACCCCTGTCGTGGTCAGACCACTGCCTACTGAGGCTTGACTTCCGGAGGCCAAACCCCCACTGTAGGGAGGAGGAACCGACCAGGTGGTTCCGCCCCAGGCGCCTTATGGAACCGGCAAGGTTCCAGATAGAGCTTGGGGTTATTCCTGACACTCTCGCCCACAGTCCGGCGGAGACTCTGGCTGCTGCGTGGCACTCGGCAGCGTCGGAGGCTCTCGACCGGATTGCGCCACTGCGGCTCCTCCGAGGCAGCGGATCCCGGAGACCCCCTTGGTTTACCGAGGAACTCCGGGAGATGAAGCGCCGGAGGAGATGCCTAGAGCACCGCTGGAGGTCCGATAAGTCCGAATCGAACCGAGCAATGGTAACCACCTGCACCAGGGAATACACCAGAGCACTTAGGGCAGCAAAAAGATCCCATATAGCCACCCTGGTTGCATCCGCTGAGTCCCGTCCAGCCGCCCTGTTTAGGATAACCCGCTCCCTATTGAACAAAAGGGAGGCGGGGGAACCCTTGCAGGGCAGAGCTGAAGAGTATGCCCAATTCTTAGCGGACAAAATTGCTCGGTTTCGGTCGGACTTGGACTCCACCCCCGCAGTTCCAGCCGAGGCACAAGGGGACCAAGTAGAACAGCTCTGGGTTGAGTTTCAGGACGTTACCCCCGGGGATGTGGACAAGGCCATGAGAGCTGTAAGTTCCTCCACCTGTGTTCTGGATCCGTGTCCCTCATGGCTGGTTGCTAACTGCAGTGAGGTGACACGAGGCTGGATCCAGGCGGTTGCAACCGCCTCCCTTCGGGAGGGGAACTTCCCCGCCGCACTGAAAGCGGCGGTGGTGAGACCCCTCCTGAAGAAACCATCCTTGGATCCAGCTGTTCTTAACAGCTATCGCCCGGTCTCCAACCTTCCCTTCCTGGGGAAGGTTGTTGAGAAGGTGGTGGCCTTCCAGCTCCAACGGTCCTTGGAGGAAGCAAACTATCTAGACCCCTTCCAGTCAGGCTTCAGACCCGGTTACAGCACAGAAACCGCTTTGGTCGCATTGATGGATGATCTTTGGAGAGCCAGAGATGAAGGACATCCCTCCATCCTGGTCCTCCTTGACCTCTCAGCGGCTTTCGATACCATCGACCATGGTATCCTTCTGCGACGACTGCGGGAGGTGGGAGTGGGAGGCACCGTGCTACGGTGGTTCTCCTCCTACCTCTCGGACAGGTCGCAGTCGGTGTTAGTGGGAGGGGAGAGATCGTCCCCAAGGCCCCTAAATTATGGGGTGCTGCAGGGTTCGGTCTTATCCCCCCTACTATTCAACATCTACATGAAACCGCTGGGAGAGATCATCCGCAGGCACGGGATTAGATACCATCAATATGCGGACGATACTCAACTGTATCTGTCCGCCCCGTGCCAAATCAATGAAGCGGTTGACGTGATGGGCCGGGGTCTTGAAGCCGTTATGGACTGGATGAGGGTTAACAAGCTTGTGCTCAACCCAGAAAAGACCGAGTGGCTGTTGTGTTTCCCTCCCAAAGATTTGGCCAATATTCCAACACTCAGGCTGGGGGGTCAAATTCTACACCCCTCAGAGAGGGTCCGCAACTTGGGAGTCCTCCTGGATCCACAGCTGTCATTTGACCACCATTTAACGGCTGTGACCAGGGGGGCATTCGCCCAGGTACGCCTGGTGCGCCAGTTGCGACCCTACCTGAACCGGGAGGCCCTCACAACAGTCACTCGGGCCCTTGTGATCTCTAGGCTGGAATACTGCAATGTGCTCTACATGGGGCTGCCCTTGAGGAGCATCCGGCGACTTCAGCTAGTGCAGAACGCAGCCGCGCGAGTGATTGCGGGTGCACCCAGATTCACCCGCATAACACCTATCCTCCGCGAGCTGCGCTGGCTACCTGTCGATCTCCGGATGCGCTTCAAGGTGCTATTAATCACCCATAAAGCCCTACATGGCAGTGGATCTGGATACTTGAGAGACCGCCTTCTGCCAATTACCTCCCTACGACCTATAAGATCCCATAGATTAGGCCTCCTCCGCATCCCATCGGCCAGCCAGTGTCGGCTGGCAACTACAAGGAGGAGGGCCTTCTCAGCAGTAGCCCCTACCCTTTGGAACGAGCTCCCCGTGGAGATTCGTACCCTCTCCACCGTCCAGGCCTTCCGCATAGCCCTGAAGAACTGGCTCGCCCGTCAGGCCTGGGGATAAGAATCGCTACCCCGCCCGAATGATGAATGGATGTTGCTTACTATTTTATTATATGTTGTTGTCTTAATGTTGTATTCCCCTCTCCCTGGTTTTCTGTGAGCCGCCCTGAGTCCCCTCAGGGAAAAGGGCGGCCTACAAATGCTAATAAAAACCATAAAACCATAAAAAACCATGTGACTGGGTGGGCGTGACAAACTCAACATCACTCAGGTCAATGGGCACTTCGCCTTCGCTGTTACAATGTTATAAGGGTTAAGTGGAAAGGCAGTTTCTGGAAGCAGGCCAATAAAGATTAGGCTAGAAACAACACCAGAATGTTTCCTTCCTGCCTTCCTTACAGGATTAGCCCTGTAAAGTGAGAAAAAAAACAAAAGGAGATTTCTTCTAACAACCGATTCTCCAAACTGCTTAGAAAGTTAACAACTGGTTCTCCCGGATAGGTGCAAACTGGCTGAATCCCACCACTGGGCTATGGCCAAGACTGTGAATGTGGACAGTAATCTAACATTTTCAGTAGACCCAAACATATTCTTAAAAAGAAGTCCTTCAGTGAGTCATGGTGGCCTCATCATAGCAAATATGTGGGCCTTCTTTAGTGTATCCTAAACATACAATACCTGTGTAAGGAAAAACAACAATGACTGGCCCAAAGTCACCTGTGAGCTTTATGGTGGCAGGGGATTTCTCCACACTAGTTTAACAACTTACCACTGCTACTTAATTGGACTGTCTGGTTGGCATATATCTAGCAGAAGCAATCAGCCACATTTTCACAAAATCAACTTTCAGTGCATCAATGTTGAACTAGATATCAAATCCAACACTTTTGAGTGGTGAAACACAGTGGCTATCATGTTTCTAGGAATAGAAGGTCAGCAGTGTCAAGAAGAGGACTCTGAGTACAATGAATTCCAAATCATTCCAATCCAAACAAATCTCAATATGTCTTTTTTTTATAATTCAAGTAGAGATCATAGTCCATTGTTGGAAAGCTCAAATCTCAAAGGAGAGCAAATCAGTCAATCCTAATGGAAATCAACTCTGACTATTTGTGGAAGGATAGATACTGAAGCTGAAGCTCAAATAATCTGGCCATCAAATGAGAAGATAGGAATCACCGGAAAAGAACCTGGTGTTGGGAAAGATTGAAGGTGATGGCAGAGGGTGCAATGGTAGGATTGTCAATGACAATTGATGCAATGAGCATGAATTTGGGCAAACTCCAGGTGACAATGGAGGACAGGAGCACCTGGCATGCTATGGTTCAGGGGGTCTCAAAGAGTCAGACGTGATTTAGCAGCTGAACAAAAACAACTGAAAGTTCAAACTCAACAGGAATAACTCGTTCATAATGTTTGAATTTTCTCAGCTGATCAGGAGTCTCAGAAAAGGAAATGGTCTCTTTAAGTCTAGAGTCAATTGGTGGCAATAATCATGCTAAAGAATCATCTGACTATACTCACTTTCTTAATGTTCAGTTGATCACTGAATCTGGAGGAGTAGCATTCTGGACAATGAGCTCGCCAAGATCCTAATACAGCCTTGTTCCACCAAAGAACAGATCAAGACATTCCTCCCCTGGCCATCTTTCCAATCCAGCATTAAGTAACTGTTCTACTTTCGGTGAATAAGGTAAAGGTTTCCCTCCCACATATGTGCTAGTCGTTCCCAACTCTAGGGGTTAGTGTTCATCTCCGTTTCAAAGCCGAAGAGCCAGTGCTGTTCGAAGAAGTCTCTGTGGTCATGTGGCCAACATGACGAAATGCTGAAGGCACGTGGAACACTGATACCTTCCCACCAAAGGTGGTCCCTATTTTTCTACTTGCATTTTTTACATGGTTTTGAACTTCTAAGTTGGCAGAAGTTGGACAAGTAACAGCAGCTTACTCTGTTACACGGCGCTAGGGATTTGAACCACTGAACTGCTGACTTTTCTGATCGACAAGCTCAGTGTCTTAGCCACTGAGCTACTGCATCCCATTTCGGTGAATATCTATTCTATAATTTTGAATTTTTAGTTGCAATAGAATAAATAGGCAATTCTGAGCATTGTCAGGACCAATAATTTAAAAGATATCCATTTCAAACTGATTTGGTCCTTTTAAATTAAAGTACACCTCAAATTCACTGTCAACCTTGTACATTCAGATATTAAAAAGATGTTGCTATTTCATAAAATAATTTTTCTTCCTAGAAGAATATAAAATCTGCAATCTCCCCAACCTAGACAAATTCACCAATTCATGTCTCACTCATGTCACTCATGCCATCCAATTGGTCCCAGGTGCTAAAATGTAACTTTGGGAGATGTTTCTTAAAAGCTCAAACAAACTTTTAATTTACAAAGTTGATAAATGTTTAATTTCCACCTCATAAAGTAACCTTCTACCAAACTCTACTAAAATCCCAACTCTATTCTCCCTATGCCTCCAAAATATCACAATAGCTATCAAATCTCCGAGCTGATGAAGAAGGCTCTAGACAACCTCTGCATTTCTAAGAGTGCCATGATAAAAACCATGTCACCTGTCTGCTTTGTATGTGTATTTGAATGTCACATGCATATACAAAAAAGTACAGTTAGCATTGCGATGGCACAGGGCTGTTGTTAACATTGACAAAAGCATTCAAATCCTCCTGATGCTTGTATGTATGGAGTCTATATGGCTTCAATACAGTTGTGAAGATCTTTAACAAAGGATGATGTGAAATACTTCTTGAAGGGACTTCATTAAACAAGTCGGCTGCTCCCTCATTTTTTTAAGAGAAGCAACCACTGTGCTTTGCTGCCCTTGTTCGTAGCCTTCCCTAGACTTCTCTAGCATTGCCATATCTGGAAAACATTTTGACAAAGGGCCAGAAGATGATAAAAAATACTCTGCAAAGTGAAACAAAGCATCTCATCATGGATTGTACGCAAAGCCTCATCACTGCAGTGAATCAAAGCTGTCTCACACAAGCAGAGGGTTCAGGAAATATTATCAGAAATAAAGATGAAACTGGAGCTGCATGCTCTGCTTCATACTGAGCATGGGTTTCCCGTTATCATTCTTTCTCAAAATGCCAAGTGGATTAAGGAACCAATACTTGACCAAAAAGAGATTGTTCTCAAAAGAACTTTAAAAGAATAGTTCATACGTTTTTTGTTTGTTTGTTTCCAATAGCAGGCCTTAGTGATTATGTATTCACCCTGCACATGTAATTTTCACTGTTGTATACTATGAACTTCAAAGAACTCTCTGCCTATCTTACTTAGGTACAGAACACAACATTCATTAATACCTATTACTCACATTTGATCTCTGTGTCAATCTTGTCATTTATGCCTATAGAGTACTGAGAAGGCTACAGTAGCACTGAACATGTCGTCAAGAGTCCTGAATATTATTTTTTCAACTCTATCACAAACTTACAGAGCTAAGCAAAATAAGAAAACAGTTTAAATTTTACAAAGACGGGTGAGGCTTGCTATTGAGGGGTTCAGCTTTGCAATTGAGAAAGAAAGTATTTCCATAACTTCTCACCTGCAGTTTAGGCAACAGAGGGGCAAACAACAGGAATAACTAGACTAAAACGTTAGTGATTGTCTATGAAATCTATTGTTTTTCTCAGAATGATATTGAATCCTTTCCTACCACTACTATCTGCAAGAGGTGCTAATGGATACAAGCATCCTACTGCATAGAGTAGGGGTGTCAAACTCGCATCGTCATGATGTCATCACATGACGTATCATGACTTTTTCCCCTTCACTAAATCTGCCATGGGTGTGGCTAGCGTGTGATGCATCTGGCCTGCGGGCCACAAATTTGACAGCTCTGGAATAAAGGATTAAATGACCCACTGAGTTCCTTCTAGATGAGCTGATCCACATGTATTTATGGAATAACTGCACACCACAGCAAAAAAACCATGATTAAAAGGTTTGAAATGAAGAGAAGCAACTAGAATTCTAGTGAAGGTACTCTCTCTTTTCATGGAATCTCCTCTGACACTTCTCACATTACCTGCATATTATTAAGAAATCAGTGATGTAAGAGAAAACATTTGATCCAAATTTGTCTCATGCTTTTCTCAGCCCAGAAATCATTTAGTTCAGGGGTGGTGTTTACTTACCTTCTGCTTTCTGCGTATATGTTTTGCCTTAAAAACGGGCCTAAATGGGATGCCGCAGAGCCGAAGAGGGGAGCAGGGCCACCCGCCATTTCTGCTACCAGTTCGGGCAAACCAGTCAGAACCGGCAGAATACCATGTCTGATTTAATTAAACAACACAGATCTGAGGAGACCAATTGCTCACTAATTCTCTACTGGATCTATGATGGAGAGGGAAATGGGATTTGAGTAAAGATGCAACTCCAAAAGCATGTGGCATAGTGGTCAGAATGCAGCACTGCAGTCTAATTCACTGCTCACTTCCAGGAGTTCAATTCTGACCAGCTCAAGATTGACTCAGCCTTCTATCCTTTTGAAATCGGTAAAAATGAGGACCCAGATTGTTGGGAGCAATATGCTGACTCTGTAAACCACTTAGAGAGAACTATAAGACACCATGAAGCAGTATATAAGACTAAGTGCTATTGCTGTTTTTTGCATCTTTTCTCCGATGGACCATTACGGGCATTGGGAGAAAGGATATTTGGGAAGGGATTCTGTTGTTTTCCTCTTTGTTTCTGCTCTGCTTTTTCAATTGGCAGACTTTTAGACTCTCACATTCTGTCTGTTTCTGCAGGAAGAATAAAAATCAGAAGAACCTCTGTACGTTGGATCCTAAGCAACAGAATGAAGTTTAATGGAGACAAATGGAAAGTTATTCGCTTGGAAACATAAATCAAATGCACTGACACAAAATAGAGAATGACTGTCTTTGCAGCTAGAAACGGGCTTGAAGTAGAATTTGATTGCAAACTAGATATGAGACAGCAGTATGACTGCAAAAAAAATCAATTTTAGTCTGCAGCAACAATCTAGTTACCAAATCATAAGAAGTAATTATTTGACTTGATTCTGTGTTGATGAGGTCCCACTTCTAGAATTGTGCCATATTTTAACAAGAATCCTTTAAGAAGGATGCAGAAAAACAATAGCTTTGGAGAAAGGCAACAAGAATGATCAGAGGACTAGCAAATAAATCCTATGAAAAGGAATTGAAAAGTGATAGATAAATTTTAGCCTTCAGGGGGAAAAAAGGGCTGAGGCACTATGATAGTGCTCTTGAAAGAACATCACAGAGGAGGTCAAATCCTGTTCTGTATAACTCCAAAATGCTGGATGGAGAATAATGGATGTAAGTACAGAAAAGCAGGTTGTGTTGAATATAAGGAACAACTTCCCAAGAGTAAGAGCAGTTCAACAGTAGAACCAATTATCCAGAAAAAAATGTGGCTTCCCCTTTACTGAATGTGTTCAAAAAAGGGATTAGATGGATGTTGTTAGACATGGTTTAATTTCAGTTCCTGCAATGAGCAACTGGGTTGCTGGATTCCGTGAACAGTTCCTTCCAATTCTTTGGTTCCAACTGAACAGAATATATATAGTTTAGGATTGAATTATGGAGTTATTGGTGCTTTCTGGGCCTGGTTGTTTGTTTCCAGATGTTTGCAAATCTAACATCATTAGTGCTAACAAGCATGGGGACTGGTCTCCATTTATATTCAGTAGCTCGCCTGGCCAGTATTGTTAGCAGTGGAGATTTCTCCATGGTAGATGCTTGATTAGGGTATTGTTTTCTGCTTGTTTGCTTAGTGCTTATCCATGTTTATCTGGGTGTTGGCTGTTGGAGGGTATGTGATCTCATCTGTTTTTCTTTCTTAGCTTTTTCTTATTTCTTTTGAATGATGTGTAAATATAGTTTGTTTCTATGTGTCTCTTGTGCTAGTCGTTACTTTTAAAGCCCTTCATGGTATCGGACCTGGGTATTTGAGAGACCGCCTCCTGCCAATTACCTCCCAAAGACCGATTAGATCCACAGACTAGGTCTCCTCCGAATTCCATCTGCCGTCCAATGTCGGCTGGCAACTCTCCGGGGGAGGGCCTTCTCTGTGGCTGTTCCGGCCCTCTGGAACGATCTCCCCATCAAGATCCAGACCCTTACCACCATTCTGGCTTTTCGCAAAACTACTAAGACCTGGTTGTTCCGGCAGGCCTGGGCCTGTTGAATCTTCCAGCCGCATCCGAGGTATGAATGTTGCCGTATTTTTAAATTGTTTGTCTTTTTACTTTTATTTTGTACCCCCTTCGCCTCAGATTGTTAGCCGCCCTGAGTCTCTCGGGAATAGGGCGGCATACAAATTAAATACACCTTTAAACCTTTAAACCTTTGATGGCTGATTTGTCTGAATGCCAAAGTTTCCCGGAACTCCCTAGTAGTTTTTTTTATTATTATTATTTAGCTTGGTTTAAGATGCTCAGTTTCCCAGTTGAAGCTACGGTCGAGTCTGCCTGTGTGATGTGAGATGTCATCATGTCTTCTGACTGCTACATGGTGTTCCTGAATGTGCTCTGCTAGTCTTCTGTCTATGCTACAAAGCAGCTGTTATAGTCCTTACAGTACCATCTACAAAGTTATTTACAACAAAGCAAGAGTCACTGTTATGTGATTTTTCACTTAGTGACCAATTGTAGACACTAAACAAAGATTACCTGTAATTGTTCCTTTTGGGTTGCACTGCAATAGGCATTTTCAATCCTCCTGCTGGTTCCTACTATCCTTGCTTCCTTCCCTAATTTTTCATGCTACAGCAAAAATTCTCCAACAATTAAGGCATCCCAATTTTGCCCTACAGTGAATTTCTCTGGGGAGTAGCTTTTTAAACTTATGGAGTAAGAGGGAGGCTTTCCTCCTTTACTATCTACAGACCAGGGGTGGGTTTCTTGCCCCGTTCCAACTGGTTCGGTTGGAACGGGGCCGGCGGCGTCCTCGTGCACGTGCGCAGTGCACACATGCGTAGTAGCGTCTGTGCGATGCTCCAGCTGCTCCTGGAGGATCGCGCAGGTGCTGTATGCATCCTGCGCATGCGTGGAAGCGCAGAACTTGTCAAAACTGGGTAAGGAGCGCGGGCGGGTGGGTCCTTCGCCGTTCCCGGAAGTTACTTACTTCCAGGTTCGCCGACCAACTGGTTCGCGGGGACCGCCGCGAACCGGTTGAAACCCACCCCTGCTACAGACCTTCAGAACAGCCTGGTGCAGATTTTGAAGGGAAATACAAGTAGTAGGAAATACTTGCTTAGTGACCATTGGGGACTGGAAATACATTTGTTTAGTAAGGTCACTAAGAGAAATAATGACACCGCTTCTGATCTCACCACCTTTCCTTTGCTTTTATAGACCTACAAAGGTTGTAAATGTGAAGAATGGTTGCAAAGTGACTTTTTCATCAGTGTCGTAGCCATGAATAGAATAGAAGGGAATAGAATAGAATAGAATAGAATAGAATAGAATAGAACAGAATAGAATAGAATGCTTTATTGGCTGAGTGTGACTGGACATACAAGAAATTTGTCTTTGGTGAAAGGTAGCTAAATGAGGCCGTTGCTGAACGAGGATTACTGTGGCAGGCAAAAAAAAAAAAAGAGAGAACCTTTTGCTCCAGCGGAGTATTTCTCAATCTTAGCAACACTAAGAGGTGTGGATTTCAAATCCCTAAATTCCGCAGCCAGCCAAATCACAAGATGATTTAATCACTCTTAATTAATTTGGGATAATCACAGATGCACAGTCTATGGTATATGTGTATGCTTACATTTATAGATTCTGAAGTGAATTCCAAGATCCACAGTTCCACATAAAAAAACCAACAACCCACAAATCAATATTGATTGTAAAGATGTCATTCAAGGGCTAACATTGCATGGTAGAAAGCTGCATTTCCAGCATTTCAAGCCTTTATTTAAGAAAGTCTGCATTGCATTCTACATCCCATTTGAATCTTCTGGGTTTTGCCTGGGATCAACGATGTTGATCGTTTGGAGCTTCTTATCATAGGAAATTTCTATACTCTTCAGCCAAGACTGATAGGAAAACTATGTCATCATTGGGCAGCGGTTAACGTTTTGTTTTGTTTTTCTAAACAAAATAGAAACCAACACTAAACTTGCAGTCTTAATTGTAGTTTATTTCATCAAGCTGAATAAAAAATATCTGAATTGTTAATTTGTGATAAGAATTAAATGTTTTTAGAAGAAGCTGCTCCTTCTCCAGCTTGATTACTCATAATACCAAAAAGCTTTCTAGAAGAAAATATTGCTATATGTCACTGTTTCACAGTAGAAGAATGGTAGAAATTATATATGAAAACTAAGTTATTCAAGGGTAAGTAACAATTATCAAATGCGTTAAAAAAAATTACACAGACACTAATTAATTATTGGGTGTTACTGTTCAATGTTTTCTTTGCATCTCAAAATCATTTCACAGAATATTCTATAAACTAAACCTTTTAGGGGTCTTTTTCCTTCCCCTGAAGTGTTTAAAATTCAAGTAGACAGTAGCAATTTTCTTTTAATCTAAGCAAACTGATGTGTCAAAGGCAATCAGAATACCAAAGCTATCTCCAGAGAATCCTAATAATCTTGATGAATAGCTGTGCTCTCTGGAAAACTCATCCACTGAACTCTTGACATCGAATGTCACAAATACTTACAGTTGTGATAGGTAGAGCAGCAGAGGTCTCATACCCATAATCTGAAAGACTCACTATATTTTTTTTTTTAAAAAATAAAGAGATTTGCAAGAGTTCTGCACCAATCCAACATCAGCTTGTTTAGGGAATTCTTGCCATCATGTTTTGTGAAATGAAGATGCAGAAATATTAGTTTATTTTTCCATGCCTTTTTATGAGTGTGTCAGTGGTGGGTTTCAAAAAATTTTCAAACCTACTCTGTGGGTGTGGCATTTGTGGGAGTGGCTTGCCGGCCATGTGACCTGGTAGGAGTGGCTTGCTGGCCACGTGACCTGGTGGGAGTGGCTTGCCGGCCATGTCTTTTCTCTCTCTCTCTCTCTCTGTTTCCTTCCTTTTGTCTCTCTGTCCCTTTTTTTCCTTTCATCTTTTTCTTTCTTTCTTCCTTCCTTTCTTTCTCTTTCTCTCTGTGAGTCTGTCTGTGTGTGTCTTTGCCTCTCTCTCCCTCCCTCCCTCTGTCTCTCTATGTGATTCTCTCTCTGTGTCTGTCTGTCTGTCTCTGTGTGTGTATCTCTCTCCTCCCTCCGTGTCTGTGTCTGTCTCTCATTCCCTCTCTCTGTGCCTCTGTCTGTCTGTCTGTCTCTATCACACACACAAACATAGACACAGAAACAGACACACAAACACATACTGTGGTCACCTTGTTGAGTGTTCCAATCACATTTGAAACACTCAACAACTGGCCTGTATTCATGGTTTTTTGCAGCATTCTGCAGACATGGGGGCAAAATACATGGTTAAAAGTACCTGGCAGCGGCATTCTTCCCTGGGGGGCTCCGCAGAACATCCCAAGACCAATGGCTCCGGGATGAGGGACGGAATCTTCACCGCGGGCCAGTAAAACTTCATCCACCAGAAGCAGCAGGACAAAAGCCCCTCTCCCAACTGGCCCTTCCTCCCTCTGAGGGCGAGGGACTCGACTGCCCTGCTGCATCTGGCTTCCTTCCGAGAGTCTCTACTCTCCGGGGCTGTAATTGTGCAGGCTGTGCGTGCGTGCTTATGTTTTCCATGGGGGTGACGGATGGGCTCCGGAATTGCTCCATGCCACGCGTGGCCGTGGGGCAGCCAGGACAAGGGAGTGCAACCCGCACGGCTTGTTCAAACAGCAAAAGAAGGGACAGGAGAGGAATTCAGCTGTTTGAAAAGCCCCGCTTGGAACTCCTCTCCTCTTCCTTCTTTTGCTGTCTGTACATGCAGTGCGGGTCGCACTCCCTTGTCTTTCATGAAGTTGAGTGACCCAGTGTTCTTAAAAACTTCTGTGGTTGAAAGCTTGATGGCTTCCCTTGTCTCCTGGTGCTCAGATCAGAAGGATAAGCCCTTTCCTGCTATTTCTCATGAAAAGCAGCCATCCAGAGCACAAGTGGGCAATCTTTCATCCTCTCCTTATCCAGAAAGGTACCACTGGACCAAAATTGCTGCCAATCCATTGGATATTGGCCCAGCAGCATCTCTGCACATTTCAGAGAGATCTAGTTCATTGTTTTCCTCTTACATACCTTATTTTTCGGAGTATAAGACGCAGCAAGGTTTTGAAGAGGAAAATTTTAGAAAAGAAGTTTTTGCACTCTGCAAACCTCCCCAAAACAACCTGTTTTTGGGAAAACAGGCCCGTTTTTTTTCAAAGGACAAGCCTTAGGAGACTTGAAGAGTGCTTGAGGAGGGCAAAAACAAGCAAAAAAGGGCATGGATAGCCTTTAGGAAGCTTATAGAGTGCTGCTGGGGGTTTGGGGGCAAAAAACAGGCAATTTTTCGCTCATTTCTGCCCTCCCCGGCCCCCAGGAGCTCTCTGAAAGCCTTCTAAAAGCTATGCACAGCCATTCTGGTGAAGGGGGTGGAGTTTCAGAAAACAAAAATGCTGTATTCAGTGTATAAAACACACCCAGATTTTCAGCCTTTTTTGAAGGAAAAAGGTGCATCTTGTATTCCGAAAAATATGGTAAGTCTTCAAAATTTACACTTCTCATTATCTATGTTGACCTAGATGAGCAGTCAATACTTCCTTCAATTACTCACCACAGTTCTAATAAGACCCTTTCAATATAGATAGCTTCTATCACTGCAGCTTACTATCATACATTAGAGAAGGTAAAATCCTTTACAATGAAGAAAATAATAAGATATCCTATGGGACGGGGTGGCTTAGTGTCTAAGACGCTGAGCTTGTCGTTCAGAAGGTCAGCAGTTCAGCGCTCTGAATCCCTAGCGCTGTGTAACGGCATCAGCTCCTGTTAGTTATCCCAGCTTCTGCCAACCTAGCAGTTCAAAAGCATGTAAAAGTGCAAGTAGAAAAATAGGGACCACCTTTGGTGGCAAGGTAACAGCGTTCAGTGTGCCTTTGGATAAACAATTCATGCCAGTCACATGACCACGGAGATGTCTTTAGACAGCGCTGGCTCTTCGGCTGTGAAACTAGAGTCAGGAACAACTAGCACATATGTGTGAACCTTTACCTTTAAGATATCCTAGTCTAGAAGACAGCAATTTGTGAACGCCCGACCACAACTCATTAGAAGTTTGGAAGTTTATTGACATTTGTATGCCGCCCACTCCCTAGGGACTCTGGGCGGCTTACAGACAAACAAGGGAATATAAAAATTAAAAGAGAAATACAATTGTTTAAAATTACACAACATACATACTGCTTAAAATGGGGCTGGATGCTAATCAACAGCCCCAGGCCTGCCGGAACAGCCAGGTCGGAAGAGTAGTGAGGGTCCGGATCTCTACGGGGAGATCATTCCATAGTAGTGAGGGTCCAGATCTCTACGGGGAGATCCCCCGGGGGGTCGCCAGCCGACATTGATCAGCTGATGGAACCCAGAGGAGGCCCAATCTGTGTGATCTTATCGGTCTTTAGGAGGTAAATGGCAGGAGGCGGTCTCTCAGGTAGCCAGGTCCTAAACCATGTAGGGCTTTAAAAGTAACAACTAGCACCTTGAAGCGTGTCCGGAGACCAATGGGGAACCAGTGCAGCTCGCGGAGGATAGGTGTAACATGGGTGTATCTAGGTACACCCATTATCGCTGGCGCGGCTGCATTCTCGACCAACTGCAGTCTTCGAGCACTCTTCAGGAGCAGCCCCATGTAGAGTGTGTTACAGTAATCCAGTCTTGAGGTGACGAGGGCGTGAGTGACCATCCGAAGGGCCTCCCGGTCCAGATAGGGTCGCAACTGGTGCACCAGGCGAACCTGGGCAAATCCCCCCTCCCCGGTCACAGCTGACAAATGATGTTCTAACGTCAGCTGCGGATCCAGGACGACTCCCAAATTGCGAACCCTCTCTGAGGGGCGTATAATTTCACCCCCCAGGCTAAGAGATGGAATAACTGGACCATCCTTGGGAGGGAGCATCAATAGCCACTCAGTCTTGTCGGGACTGAGTGCAAGCTTGTTTGCTCCCATCCAGACCCTGACAGCCTCCAGGCACTGGCACATCACTTCTACTGCTTCGCTGAGTTGGCACGGGGTGGACAGATTGATTGAAGTTGGTGCAATTTATTTCAGATTTTGAGAAAAAAGTTGCCTATTTGATCTTTAAACCCCTTCCATTTTCCCTTGGGCCACCCACTCTCGAGGAATGCCGTTAAATCAATAAGGTGTGTCCTTTGCTTCCTTTGGAAGCAAAATAAACAAAACTCAATGAAATGGGTGGCCCTGAACTATCAGAGAGGGAGGGGGGAGAGGGAAGGATATTTCTTAACAGGAAGCTGGTAGAACATTTTTTTTAAAAAAAAGATGACTTGCCCTAAGTGGGGTTTGGCCTTTAAATGCCAAGCATTAGAAAATATTCATTTTACAAAGGATAAAAAGGTGACAATCAAGCACCTATTCCTCCATCGAAAATCAGGAAAGACATCTTAAAAAGTAAGCTAGCTAACCTAAAAGTAAACTACCTAACACATCCACACACAATAGCCCAGATTATGTTATACTGTAACTGTTTACCACTACCCAATATAGCCCTCTAGTTAAATCTAACTACACTGATTTCAAAATCAAAGGGCATGTTCAAAATAAATTACATCCAACTAAATAATTTCACTTTTTTAATTTTCTAGGGATGCATCTGGGAACTGCACAGAGGCTCTGGATTACAGAATTTCATTTTGCAACATGCCATGATCATAATAATTAAGCTAGATATGAAAATTAAGAGGAGCATGGCAGTCATTAAGTATGATGTCAATTAGTATAATGCGGTTCAGGGCTCATCTCTCATCTCTATCTCATCTCTAAATCTCAGCTATTTAGATAGATGTAAGAAAGTCTTTCCAGTTGTGGACCCAATTTTATGAATCCTACTGAGGGCTAAAATAGTTTTTAACCTACAAGAATTCCAAAACACACCAAAGCAACCATGTTTCAATGTACATTGGCCATTATATTAACTCAACAGGTGTCAAACTCAATTGCGTCACTTGACATATCATGTTTTTTGCCTTTGCAGAGTCGGGTGGGTGAAGCCTGCACATGACTCATCCGGCCCAGGGGTTATCAGTTTGACAGGCCTGTATTAACTGAAGAGGGGCTTTCATGTATTTGTTTTTATTATTTATTTTTATTACGCATATATGGTTTAGTGCTTTTCTTTGTGGACAGTTGTACCCACCCATTTTACATTGATGATGAGCTATAAATATTGTAAAATTGTATGAATGAATAAATAAAACAGGGGAAATGTATCAAACCTGTTCTACCATATAACCCATTCACATCTTCTTGGTTAATGAGGTAAAAACACCGGTAAACGCTAGTATTGATAAACACAACTAACCAATGGTAATTTACAAATAAAATATTTCACTTTAATGAATATTTTTCTCAAAGTTCAGGCACCAAAAAATGACTCCTTCTCCACTAAAGGGAAATGTTCCTTTAAAATAAATATACATGTTTTTCAAAGGTCATGAAATTGTAAATAGTTCAGTTGTGGCTATGTTGTGCATTTGAAATGTGCAATACAGTTGTTGTTTTTTTAATTTCCAGAAATTTATTTATTTATTTTTTTGCCAATAAACCTTTTAAATGTTTAGATATTAAATAACTAGAAAAATAAAAAAAGTATTTAAACTGAGCAGGAAAAAATAAATCACATTTGCTATTTTGCTCTCTAATTTTGTTCAATGTCCCCTGAAGAAAAAAATAAATAAATATATGTCACTTTTTTGCATGCAAGAAAATATGTGGTCCAAAGTATACAATATTTCTAACATGCTCAGTATTTATGTCATCTTACAGCAATGAACAAACAAGCCCTTGGAAGTTAAAGACAGAGTTTCTCAGATCTCACAGTAATCATGGAGCAGAATAGCATCTTTTTGCCTATATAACACGGTCAACTAGTGTTACAGTGCTTGACTGCAACCCTTACTAATGGCGAAGTTAGGGTGGAAAGGCAAACACATTTCACATATGTTACAACTAGAACAGCTTCAGAGTGTTCCGATAAAAAACGCAGGTTAGAGGGATGGACTGGGATATCTGCTGTGTTTAATGGAGAAATACCATTTAAAAACTGAGTCTCAGAACAATGTGTAAAAATGCTTAATGGCATAGAGAAGGGGGAGATGCCCTGTATCTTTTGCAACTTGTAAAAACCGATGCTACCTATGGACTACAATCCAAGACTTCTTCCTAATTGCCACCATCTCCCTCCTGCTGACAGGTTGCTCAATTATTTTGGCCACGAGGAATTGTGTCTCAGCCATCAGAGGTGTTATGCCACTTCATTATGCCATTGTATACCCATAGCTTCCACAATGCAAAGCCACAAGAAGTCTGTCCTTAAGGATTTCTTTCTTGGGATATTCAGGCAACTTCAGCATATTGATACTGAAACAGAAAAAAAAAAGAAGAATAATTCCCCATTAAAACATGCCATCTGAAAGGAGAAAATTGTTTTGCATGAGGTAATTAATGTGACACCACACTTTCAAATCAGCATCCAAATTCCTTCTCGCCTGAAATAACGTAGAAAAGAACGAATGCACTGCATTGCAGTCCCCTTTAGTATTCCAATGTTATCTAGCCAAACCAAAAAAAAAAAGTAAAAAATCTTTTACGAAATGAAAAAGCAACAGAGCAATTTTAAATGAAGGATCCTTTAGTGATTCTGTACTGCTGCCCATTAATACTCCATTGCAAGAGGTACGTTTTTCCCAACAAAATGGAAGACATAATTTAAATACCTATATTTTTTTTGACAATAATAAATTCTACATGAAAATGACCAGAAGGGACTGTTTTATTAAGTTATGCAAGAGGGTACCTAGGCAAATAAATTCTTGTCTGGGATCCCAAAGAGAAAGAATTTAAGGAAAACCTTCTGTCTTTAATGTATTTCAATAACCTACCATGTACTTGATGTGGGTAGCAGATTTGGTGTATATGGCACAGCAGCAATCGTGAAATTTTGCAATCCACTCCCACCCATTATATGGGCAAAGCCACCATGGGGTACTCTAGAACTGAAAAACATTGAGGATAAGAAGTTTAAGAAAAACAACAAGCATCCTTAATACATGAACCCTGCAATGACTTTTAGAGAAGATCTAGAATTGAAAACAAGCTGAATTGATTTAAAAAAAAAAACCTGCAATACTGTGCCAGTTTCCCCTCAAAGCTTTCACTGCAAGACCCACAGAATAGAAGTGTTATATACTTTCATCAGCTGTTCAGAGAGGAGAAGGGAAAAATATACAAGATTAATTACTTCTATCATTATCCCTATGTTCTTTATGACATTTAGGTTAAATACGGAATGTTTTTTTACATTACAGCAATGGTATTTTCAGTTCTAAATCAACTAAGCAGTATATCTACGTTTTTATGAAACTAACATTTTCATTTTGGCAATGAAGCTATTGCAGTATATGAATATGAAGCTAACCAATGCAAACCGACCTAAAATGCACTAGTATGCTGCAAGGTGAAATAGTAACTTGAAAGCCATATAATATACAAATTCTTTATGAATAACAGAAATAAATTGTTAAGATTTCTACATTTCTGATATAAAGAGTAACTGCTACTTCTTCTAAGTAATTATAGAACAAAAGTAATGGCTTTAGGGTAAAAAAATGAAGTTGCCTTCCTTTTAATATTGTTTTGTGAAATAGTATCCTTTGCAGAACTGTATTTCATTACATAACACTCTAAATAACAATATTAGACACTGGTTTTGCTTCAGAAATGTTTTATCTTAATTGGGCCAGAAATACCACAGCAAAGAAAAATCCTTCATTAAGTATTTTACAAGCTTCTATTAAAAAGGCTTAAAAGTAACAATGTCATGTTCATATTTCTTCAGAATCCAAACAAATTTAGGTTTTTGTTGTGAGCCAACCTAAATTTCTGCAAAGGTCCAGCCTTTTTCCAGAGGAAGCATTCCTAGATTTCCAAAACAATTTTTAGTGGAGCATGAAGAATGAGAGAAAGGAGCCATAAAAATTGGATTTCCCATCTTGCATAGCCATTGAAAGAAACAACTCAACATGTCTACACTACTTTTCCAAAAGTCAGGTAATAACTTTTCCATTTCACATCACAAGAATTACAGCATAAAAAGCCATGTAATTAATGATCTTATAGATTTTCCAAAAGCTTTTCTTGTCTCATCTATTCTGCTTTTAACGTTTCAGTTTTGTCAGAAGAAAGCAATGGTTTCATTATAATTGTAATGGAAATATACTTTGTAAAGAATACCAGGGGGAAAAAACACCACTCTATCCATGGTTTCAGTCTGTGGTAGGGTACATTGCAAGGTAATTTTAATCTGAAGAGGAAGAGTCCACTGCATTGGATTAATTCACATTCCATTAAATCTGGGCCAGCATCAGCATCCAATCTATTTCCCCTTGAGAGAAGAACGAATTTTGTCTGTCTGTCAGACAATTTGTCAGAGCCCAACACAGTGCTACTTGGTTTGGGGTTCACTTCCAGACTGGCTCAAACTACCTGGCCCATCATGAGCAATACCCACCACCTGAAGTAAGAGGTTCCTGATTACCTCCACTAAACAGAATTGTCTTCTGTATACTGACATGTCCATGTCAGACATTGTTACTTCTAAAACTATGCAATATTGCGTGGGAAAAGTTAGAGCTGGTTTTGCTTTCTTCAGTCCCGAAATGATGTAGTTAATAAAGTTTTGCTTTTGCGATTTCAAAGTTCCTGAGAGTGTACGTTAGGGCTGTTAGTCAGACTGATGACACTCAGAAAAACCCTGAGTTATAGCACTATGTAATGATTCTATAATTATGTAATTATGCTTGCAATCTTTTATATTTGCTTCTATTTCAAGCATCAAGCATCCCTGTCCCCAAGAATTGTAAAGTGCTCTAATTCATTAAGAATATATTTACCCAAACTTTTAAAACTTAACATTTTCAGAAATTTCTCTCAAGAGCAAAATAAAATAGTAAACAAACTTATTGTATCTAGAACTAGCAACAATTAAATACAACTAGTTCTTGACTTACAACCATTCATTTAGCAACCATTTTAAGTTACAATGGCACTGAGAAATGACTGAAGACTAGTCCACACATTAACAACTGTCATGGCAGCCCAATAGTCACATGATCTGAATTCAAGCCCTTGGCAATCGGCCTATATTTGGCCTGGGTGAGTATAACACTGATGGTAGTAGATAAATTAACAACAGATTCCTCCTCCCCCTCCCCCGCTCATCCTACTCAGCTTTTAGTTATACCTGATAATTTGTATTTTTATAGTATTTTATTCTTATTATATACACATTTTTTGTATAGTCTTACTCTTTTTAACCTTGTAAGCTGCCCAGAGTCACTTCATGTTGAGGTGGCTGGCAAATAAATTTAATGAATAAATAAAGAAATATATTTATGTTTGTAGCATTCTGGGGGCCATATGATCATCATTTGTGACTTCCCAAGCTGGCTTTCGACAAGCAAAGTCAACGGGGGAAGTCAAATTCATTTAATGATCATGTACTTCACTTAGCAACTTCGGAGATTCACTTAACTGTTGTAAAAAAGGTCACAAACCTGGGCAACTACCTCACTTAGCAACAGAAATTATGTTCTTAATTGGAGTCATAAATCAAGGATTACCTCTAATAAAAGCTAATAATGCTTTTTTTCTCCTCTTTAAAGCAGGAATGTCAAACTCAAGATCCATTGGCCAGATCTGGCACACAGGGTGCTTAAATCTATGGGGCTGGCCTGGAAATAGCAAAAGTTTCCTTTGGCAGCCAAAATGGGGCATGGGGGGAGGGGCTAACCCTAACACCTGCACCCAGTTTTGGCTGGCAGGATGCTGCAGGAGGTCTCTGTCCTATCTCCCCCACTCCTTGGCTGGCCCGCAGAGGAAAACTACAATGCTGATCCAGCCCTTGAAGAAATCCAGTTTGACACCCCTGCTTTAAAGCATTAACAAATCAGATTCTTTTATATAATAACAAAAACAATGTCTTTCACCAATACTAAAGCTTTCTGTTTTGTACCATGCATTTGCTACACTCTTGGTCCATCTGCTGAACAGCTCAACTCAGTATTCTGTAATGGCTATATAAATGCTTAAATATTATACACACTGGCAAAATTAAATTACCAGGTGATGTCCCTCTTGGTACATTGCTACTTGAGAGTTTTATATAAATTTTCCCTCTGGAAATC
Source organism: Thamnophis sirtalis (assembly GCF_051295495.1). Lineage (NCBI taxonomy): Eukaryota > Metazoa > Chordata > Lepidosauria > Squamata > Natricidae > Thamnophis > Thamnophis sirtalis. The sequence continues at coordinate 108,157,327 of NW_028261386.1, read as the reverse complement.
TGTACACTTATCCCCTCCCCACCAGTATATACATACATTATCTAATGTTTAATAAATGGGCTAGAGAAAGAGGACGGCATGGGGAAATGAAAGCATCAACCAGTTTGTCTCTGCACCCATATCACAGAAATCTTTCCTTAGACTTTCCTCAGTCATTAACATTTTTAATTAAAAACACAACTGTGAAGTTAGTAAACAAACTGCAAGAGATGGGAATGAAAAAGCAAACAGGGTTGGCAAGAGAATGAAAATAAAGAAGAGATGGCTCTTATGCTGCATAGCTGTTACCTATAGGGTAGCTGCTGCATTTAAGTTCCATTCAGGTTGAGGGATCAAAATACCCCATCATAATTCAATCAATTAAAAAAAAAAATCCAGTTGGTGAAACAAGTTGGCTAAATCCAGTTGGAACAAGCTGGCCAAAACCGGTTCCAAAAATTTGAACTACATCATATCAAAAACAAAACAACTTTCATTTTTTATGAATGTATAATTAAAATATCAATTAGTAATTAATATTAGCCAAACATTCTCACATTTTATACCCACTGGATGACGTGGTATGTGTAGTTGAAAGTAACAATATCGGAAGTCTACATAATATTTTTGCAGCCAGGTTTAACAGGTAAATCAAATAATAATCTTTAAAATTACAGTTATATACATAAGACTCTTTTAATTTGGGGAAAAACCCATACTCAGAATAATGAATGATAGTAATTCAAGGAAGCCTTCTTCATTTGTTCTAAACATAACACTATTTTGTATCAGTTAAGAATTAGCCTAAATATATCGTTAAATAGCCATTGACCTTATGCAGAAGGATAAATATCACAAAAGAATACAAAACATATACTCACATAAAATAGGAGAATATATATGAAAATTATTTTAAGTCAACACAACCTCAGTTATAGATGATAGAGATATAAATATATGAAGAAAAATTCCTACATTTTCTTTCTTTCTGTAAGATATGGCTATATTATCATAATGAGGTTTAATTTTCCTATTTTTTTTAGCTTTATAATTGGGAATATGCATTCACTTTAATTTCTCCATGTAATACAGTGATCAATTTTTTAAAAAAATGGTGTGATTTTTTTAAAAAAGAAAAAGAAATACAATTGTTTAGATATCCAAAAATGACAAACTACGAATGATCTAAATTCATAGATTTGCTGAAAATGTCATGTTCTTATCTGGAACAGAACATTTTCTGAATACTTTTCTACAATCAAGTAAAAACAAAATATATTCACCTGCCCGTGACAAACTGCAATAGTAGCACTCTTTCTTCTTGAGTTAATTCTTCTACAATGTCCCAAAACCACTAGATTAAACAAAATCCAATCAATTTGGTTTTTTTAAAATCAATTTTCTTCAGCTAAAAATTAGCGGCTAGATGTAACTTAAAGTTGAATGAGTTTCAAATTATAAACAAGAGACTTCAAAACAAAACTTAATACCTAGTTTGTCAATGTAACTCAATGGTGTTTATCCTACCCTGTTTTCCCCAAAATAAGCCCTCCCCAGATAATAAGCCCTATTGGGCTTTTGAAAGGGCGCTAAAATAAGCCCTCCCCTGAAAATAAGCCCTCCCCAAAAATATTGCAACACAGGAACAGCCATGAGGTGACCATACTTGCTGCCTCCTGCACTTCAAAAATAATAAGACCTCCCCAAAAATAAAACCAAGCGCTTAATTCGGGGGTCAAAAGAAAATAAGACCCTATCTTATTTTTGGGGAAACACAATATTCTTGAGGAGATATTACTTTCTTACATGATGACATAATTAATTACAATACAACTATATATCATATGCTAAATAATTATATAACCTTTATATATTATAATTATATAGTGATCTTAATATAATTAAGACAGCATTCTTCAGGGACATGAATGCAGCTTGGAGTGCTCCTAGACATCTTCCATTATCATTGGAAGAGCAGCACTCTCAATTTTTAGGAACTCTTAATCAGTTCAACTGCAATTCTTTCTGGACAAGCAGAACTGGAAATTTCTTTCTATGAAGCATGATAGTTTTGTACATAGTTTGAAAATGTCATGTAATCGTATATAGCTTCTAAGGTACTTATTACTAAAATAATACAAATATGTGATACCATGTTTTTGTAAAGCAGCAGTTTTTTAATGCAATTCAGGCCAAATTCATTGTACTGCATATGGCTTTTCAAATCCTGAACTACTTGCAAAATGAAAATATGTAAGTGAGAGGGCTCTCTCTACTATAATGCTAAAATATTATTTGTGGGGATTTTTATTCTACTAAGAAGGTAGCGATGTGGATATATGTACACATAGACAGACTTATTTCATTTTTCATTTTTTCACTGTGCTAATATGGGTTTCTTTCTATGTTTTACTTTTCTAAAACAGTTTTACTTCTCTAAAAGTTTTGAAATCTGTCCTACAAATTCTCATTAATAAGCAAATATAACTTACATTATGACAATTGGTAAATTCAAACCAATCTGACTATGCCTCATTTCCAAAAAACTTTAAACAGCCTGGAAAGACTGGTAATATATTAAAAACAGTGGGGGGGGGGGGGCAACTGGTTGCAATACATAGCAATAAGACATAGACTTATACACCGCTTCATAGTACTTTACAGCCCTCTCTAAACAGTTTACAGAGTCAGCATACTGCCCCCAACAATCTGGGTCCTCATTTTACTGACCTCAGAAGGATGGAAGGTTGAGTCAACCTTGAGACAGTCAGAATCAAACTCCTGGAGTGAGCAGAGCTGGCCTCAGTACTGCAATTTAACCACTGCACCATCATAGCTCTGGCAATCCATCCCGTGTGTGTGTGTGTGTGTGTGTGTGTGTGTGTGTGTGTGTGTGTGTGTGTGTATTTATATATACATACTCTACCTGAACAACCGGGTCATCTCTTTCATAGCCACTTGTATATTCTGTATTTTTAATCCAGTCATTCACATCAATTTCTGGCATGCCTGAAAGCAACAATTCCTTTTAAAAAAGGGAGAAACCAAATTTTGATTATGAATATGACAGGTTAAACTGGTCACATTTTTTGTAAGGTGGTTTGTTTTCCAGAAGAATATTCATTTTTGAAAAGATATCACCTTCTATATTGTGACACAGAATAATAGGATTTCTAAATCAACATGGGATCATTCAACAAATCGAGAACTACAGTACCAGCTTGTGCCTGGTTCCTTGGCATCTAGATTACAAAATAAAATTAAGGCACATACAATATTCTACCCACTTTCAACACAATAAAGTGAAACTGTTGTGCAAATTAATACATTCCGTGTTCCAAAGCTGCTACATTCACTAACTATAAAAATCATAGGTTGCTCAACCACACAATATAATTTTACTTACCAATTCATATTCATCAAAGAGTTGTACCAAAGAAGGAGGGATGAACATATGGAAGCCTTGAAGAAAAGCATTTATCTGAGGCTGAATGGCTCTCGTCATTCGAAGCTCAGTAACAAGTTGGACATATTCAGCCTGAAAATTGTGAAAGTATTTTTAAAAATTACTATGTTTAATCTAATTAAATCAATTTTTATCTTTGTTCTGGTTCCATTTACCTCCACATTGGGTGCCATCCTTTGGAAATGCCTTCCCTACTTATACCTTTATATTAAACAGTTCTGGTAAAGATTCAGTGTCTAAGAAAAAAATTATTAGAGAACATTCTTATTATAAATTTTGAAAGCCGTTGTGTAAGGACTTCTAATGGCCCTGAACAATGCAGGGTTATTTGCAATCTACAGTTCTCTTGCACATTATTTCTTGACTGAAAGAAGCATTTCATTCATTTTTAGGAATGAATATACAAAGAAAACTATTTTCTAATGTGCTGTAAGTCTTTAAAATATAAAAGTTATAAGGAGAGATTTTCCTTGGGCACACTTTGCTCAAACATCAATTTTACTTGTCAAAAGAAAAATAAACGTCACATTCTTATTTATTTTTGCACCATATAGCCTTAACACTTTTAACGTCCATCCACATGTATTTTTTTAATTCACATAAAATATTTATATAAAATGAAGTTAAATTAACACTTTTCTCCAGTATGGCTTCTTGTAGAAAAGGAAGCTTATTCGTCAATTACAAAATCATGTTTCTACAATCAGAAGGATCACATTATGATTTGCTTGATGTACAGAATAAGATGAGGAAATCACAGCTGTCCAAATTTGTGGCAAGGATCCAAAGTTTGCCAGAATATCACTGCTAAAATTTGGCAAAGTAGTGGTTTTACGCTGTACAATTTCTTCATCTTTCTGAAAATAATCATGCAAGCTTTCAAATATGTAAGTTAAATTCACCTTAACACATATTCAGGTAAAAAGAAAAAAAATATCCCAAAACAAAAATACTTCTCATTTTAATGCTATATCACCATTGCCTGCAGTATTTAGAGGTGAAGAATAGCTTTTAATTTTAAAAAAAGGAAGAAGGAACTGCCCCTTATTCAAAAAAGTGGCACAGTAATTCTTGTACAGCAGAGAGGGAGGCAATTCAACCAGGCTGAACTATATATACATGAACTATATACTGCCTCAATAATTTGAGGAATGTCTAGATTGAAAATTGTAACGGTAGACACTTTCTGCAATTCAAACAACTAAGGAAAAGAAATCCTCAGATAAGCTTATATTAACTTACAAATATAATATAGTTGATTAAAAACAAAATAAACTAATATATTTAGTTTCAGGTCCCAACATCTCTAGTGATCTTTTGGGGGCAAGAGATTGTAAGAACTATAAATCAGCACCTGTGAATGTTATAAACTATCTATTCTGGTATTAATTTTACTCATATCTTAAACCATAGAGTTGGCCAAGGCCTTTAAGGCCCTAGAGGCTAACCTCCTGCTCAGTGCAGGAATCTAAACTAAAGCATCCCAGACAGATGGCTGTCTAGCAATAAAATAAAGCCAAAATAGCATTTGGCTTTCTTTTTGCAGCCATATCATATTGTGGAATCATATTCAGTTGGTAATCAAATGCTATTCCAAAATCTCTTCCACAAATACCATTACCAAGCCAAATGTAACACATTAACCTCTAATTGATTTTGCTTTCTGTCAAGCTGAGGAATTGATGCAACGATTCTCTTTTCTCCTCTACTTTCCCAAGGTCTTTTAGATGTCCCATCACATTTTTTGTATTTGTCTCTTTTAAATTTCATTCGTTGAGATGAATAAAATAAAAGTAGCAAATAAAAAGGAGGCTGAACCCTTTTCTTCCTTGTCCTTTAGACATGGTCAGTGTCAAACACAGCTTCTTTATTTGCCTAATCTCATGAGGCTCAAACTGACCCTCCTTGCCCTCAGATAAAAACCCCTGCAATCACATCTAGACCAAAAAACCCATCTCAACTTCCAGTACGTTTACAAGGCCTAAGAAGAGACCTACAACTATCCATCCTCCATCAGCTGAAGACCTCAACGTTCCATCACATTTAATAATGGACTTAACTCAGCTCTGCTGCACTCCTTAAAAACCTACTTGGCCTAAGAATAGAAATAACTCCAGTTACACTGACAAGGATCTGCCTAGCTTCCCCAAACTGACCAGCAAATCAGACTGTTAGGATTCCCCATCTTCTAGTCCCCATTATCTATAAAACTCTTTGTTTTGGTCCCTTTTTCTTGCAAAGCAAGCACCCAACAATCTTAGCAATAAACATGGTTTCTCTTCCTTGGTGTTGTACTCTTGTACTTCTGGATTCTCCATGGCAAATTGTTTTTCAACCCACTTCTCTAATCTATCAAGCACATTCTGCTTTTTATTTCTGTCTTCTAGGATATTTGTCATTCCACCAATGTTGTGCTATTAGTAAGTGTGGTGAGTATATCTTCCACTTCCTCATTCAAATAATTGAACCTTGGTTAGTACAGTGTCTAGTATTGAAACTGAGGCACTCCACTTAATTGTTCACAACAGGAACAACTGATAAAGCATTTTTACAATACATTGTCAAGCTTAATGATCACGACATCCAGCCCATGTTCACTGGCTTGTTAGTCAGAACATTGTGGGGTATTTTTTCAAATGCATTGCTGAAACAAAGATACATAGATTCAATATTTAAAGATATTGAAATCAGTTACATAGATGAGGTCATTGCAAGAGTCTCAAAAATATTTTCTTTGACTTATTAGTAATCAAATATTGCAATCTATATGGATCATTTCTCCACTGAGCAAAGTTTAATAAGTGTTAAATATATTAAAAAAGCAAGAGGGAATAAATCTAGAGTGATTCTTTTTCTGTATTTATCCCTACTTTCAATATGCTCTTCTTATCGCACATTCTTCTTATAAACTGTTTATGTCAATGCAGATATATTTATCTAGACCATCTGGATGTTCCTTACTTTCTCCATAAAGGTGTCTGAGCCATAAGGCAATAACTTCATTCTGATCCAAGTCAAGCACCTAGATTGGTAATACAATTCACAGTTTGGAGCTGCCAATCCACCTACCTGTTTTTGAACACTGAAGAATATTAAAATTAATGCTTGATTTTACACCATATGTGATTTGTTACTTGTTTATGTCAATCATTTAATCATTTGTTTTAAATATTTATTGGAATTGTTCAGAACAGAAAGTTAAGTCTTAATAGAATTTTAACGGCTGTTATCAATTCCTCCTAACCAAAACAACTTCAATTGCCTCCACTCTTAAAAGTCTACCATTATATTTGTGTAAATACCAGACCCACACTTGAAGAGTTCAATTAGCTAGTTAATTGCTCCAGCTATACACAGGAATCTTCTCCGACTGACAGTTTGCACCTGAAACTAGATAAGGTTCAATCAAGGGGGATCAGACTTCACCCTCTTGTCCCCACATAGGGATTCTAGAATAAGTCCCCATTTGATTCCTCCCTCTAGGTCAGTCAGTTTCTCTCCTATATTATTCTTCTAAATATGTAAATAATTATTTTTATAACAGTTTTATAAAACCAATTTATAAATATTTCATCTGTTTTGCAGTGATGTTTTAGGTATAAATGTTGTCTTTTCCCCCTGTTTTTAATTCAGCATTTGAATGTTATTGTTATTGGTCTGAAAATTGATATATGTGTGTGTGTGTGTGTGTGTGTGTGTATGTGTATACATGTAAAAAAAAAATAGAGCCATGATTCATCTTTTTTAAAACTGAAAGCATGGAAGACCATTCCAAATTATCAGAATCGTTCTCTGAATCAAGAAAAAATTATAGTCACATTCTGATTTGAAAATTCATCTTTTGGTAGCATCAGATATATCTGATTTTCTTATGTATCTCTTATGTAACAAATCCAGCCTGATCAGAGTATATCACCATTAAAAAAAACCATTTATGCTCTTTGTAAGCATTGCTATAAAAAGCTTATAATCTACACTCAATCAAGAAATAATACATATGACTTTGGATGGATCAAAAAAATTCATTCTGTTTAATCAAAAACATGAAAAGTTCTCTCTGACTCTCATTGCCTAATTGTTTAACCAAATGTTTTTGAAAGATTTCATAATATATTGCAGAAATACCAATAAGTTCTAGAACATTATTCAGTTTCATTTTTTATTGCTTCTTTCAGTTATATATTGATTATGAGCTGCTTGTTGTTGATATGTAAATCTTGTAAGCAATGTTTTGTTCAGATATTTTCAATCTTTCCCAGATTACTTTACAATATAATCTAAAATAATAAATGTTCCATCATCTCCTTTGTTATATAAACATGTCAGGTTTAATCCCAGATAGTTCTGAAATCATTTTATTATGTTCTCTAGAAACTTTTGTGAGTGATGTACAATTCACTAGGTCCCCCCCCCCCGCCCCACTTCACTATTTTGATGACAGGCACAGCAACCCTTTTACTCCTTTAGTTATTTGATACCTCACATATTCTCCAGAAACTATCAAAAATAACACATAAAGGCATCCTCTCACACCTTAAGTGTAATTTATCCGGCCAAGTAAGCAGATGTTTCCTGAACAACAGACCTCAAACTGCAGTCTTGTTCCCTTCATTGTGCTCTTCAGAGTTGCCTGATAAATACAGACTCTCTTTTCAAAGAAGGTTAAACCAGAGTAGAATTTCTCAAAGTCAACACCTACATTGCCTCTGATATAAGCAGAGCAATTACCTATGTCTAATGAATACGTACTCTCATTCTACCTGCAAAGCTGTTTTCAGTGAAAATTTTCCAGTAGTAAGCAGGATTATGCGACATGGAAAAAAATTCACTGTGCTTTTAAATATTCTTTCATGATGAAATCACTTGCTATATACATAAAATGGTAACACTGATATTGTATAATCAGAAAATGTGGAAGCTTCATAGAATAACCTATATATAAATGCCAAAAACCTTATTATTCAAGTTCTAAATGAAACAGAAAGAAGAGGAAGAAATAAAAGAATTCAGAAGAAGGTATTAATATGTTCAAGGTGGCCTTTTCAATACATTCACAATATTCAACTGAGCTGTGCTAGTAAGGGAAGATAAGAGTTTCTGCTAAAGTAAATCTCCATAATTAACTTCTACAATTGTAATCGATCCTCCTTTTTTTCTGACAGATAGGATATGTAGGCAGTAGCACAAGGATAAATTTATTGCCACAAGTCACATTTAAATTTTATCCAAGGTTAGGAAAAGAATGTGAATTCAGAATTAGGAAATACTGTTGTACCATTTGAGGGTACACGGATAATGTGTTTTGTGCAATAGCACAATAATGTTGATTTGGGAATGAGATAAAGTAAGTTTAATTATTTTTCTCTTATTGGTACATAAAATATCCAGATCCTGTACAAGTAGTAACCCATAAGCCTGACAAACAATTGGAAAATTAGAGATGGGCATCTTAGTGATAGTGTATTTAAAATTCTAATTTTAGAAAAAGCATTATGTGCCAATACATTTTGATTTACTGCAGAATTAAATCTTGTTTTGGGGGAAACAATTTAAAATCTTTCCTCCAAAGCTTTCTTCCATTGAAGAGGTCATAACAGACTACCCTGCAATCTCTACATTCCTCCCCAGTTTGAAGAAGCTTTGTGCACTGCTCAAAAATACTCACAAAATATTATTTCAGTTTCATTACATGGACACGCCACAAAACAGGAGGCTTTAACCTGAACATCAAATCTAATAGATTTGAGTCTCAAGTTGAGAAAAACCATACTGCATGTATGGAATCATGTAACAACTTTTTACCCTTTCTTTTTCAAGATCTCATCAACTCCATCTAATAACAACTTTCTTTATCTCCCCTTCCTCTCAGCCCATTCACTTGTGCCTCCTCATCCTTCTCACCTGATTCTCATTCCTTCTCTCTGTATAATAAACCTTCATTCATTTCTTTGGTATTCAGTGTAGATTCATTCAACAGTCATATCTTCTTGCCCTCTCCTTGCTTTTCAACACACACAACTTAAGGATATAATTCAGATGGCTACTTTTGTTTTTCCTGACATTCCCAACTCACACTTCCAAGTGAACCTGACCCAAATTCCTATATACTGTTGTTTTTGCTTCTTTCAGCAAACATTTATCCCTTTTAAAACATTACATGGCTACTCACAACATTCTACCAACATTTGCCAACATCAAAGTTCACTTTCCTCATTTTAGTAAATATTTAGTAAAAATTCATCTACTTGCTCTAGTTTTTCTGTTAGTATGATTTGAGATTTTTCAACCAGGGTAAAAATTGCTAGCTCCTCATCACGAGGCAACAGCTACAATACTAAAGATGGAACATCTCTACACAGATGTCCCCAATTTGCAGGAGAAACTGCATGTTATAGCTGTGTGTTGCAATGAAAATGTTTGAAAAGTATATCTCTCTAGCCACATAAATCATTGAGTAACTTTTCTCTCAGAATCAAACTGGCACTAAAGATATTTCAAGGTTTCCTCAATAACCTAAACTAATAAAGAAAGGGAAAGTCAAGAGACATGAGATAGGAAGAGGTGATTTTTCTTTTCAAATCCGTAGTTTAATGAAATCATGCAGGAATAAAGACATGTCTACTCATCTTTCAATGTAGAATTCCATGTTTTTTGCATATTTTAGAAATTACAAATGATTATTAGTATATAAGGACAACTATGAATTCTAGTTGTGGCTGATGTTTTCTTTTATAATTTCTCACAAACCTTCACATAAACAATCAAGATGCAACTTCAGGGTGTATTTATTCTCTTATATGTCTACTCCAACACATTTCTTCAAACACCTGAATCTATACTTCTGCATCACCTGCAGAATATGGAACTAGCTCCCATAAATCACTCTCGCTAATCAAGATCAACTTACAAAATAAACAAATAATAAATGCTTGTGACATTATGAAAGTGCTAAAAGTGAGGACACCAAGTGGTCACCAACTAACATGGCAGTTGGTTATTTTAACAAGATGCAGTATTACACAAAAGACAAAATGGAAAAGAAACATCAGATTGTGAAAGATCCCTTTGCAAATACTTGATAATAGTGCCAAATGTATTGCCCTAAAAACTTTACAGAAATAGAACTGTGTTAATTATATTTAATCTATACTAGACTGTTCAAAAACTTACTAAAACCAAAACCATACCTTTTCTATACATCCTTAATAAAATAAAAATGAAATGTCTGTTTTATTATATGTTTCATTCATCAAAGGTAAGGTTGGATCCAGATCAGTCAATCTTAGATTAGACTCCCGAAAAGCTACAGGAGTTTAAATTAGCTATTATGCACTTATTCTACATCATTGCATGGATTTAATCTAAGCAAAACTCATTCTAATTTTGACCCACTGAACTCATATTGTATTATATGTGTCTTCCTGATAGACATACAACGAGATTTGGCAACCTGCAATAATGTACATATGGATTTTTAGTTTTATATCTGATAAATCTATTGAAAATGGAATATGATCAAAACTTTTCAGCAATGCTTTTGCCATTGAAATCAATGGAAATAAGATTATTATGCACTGAATCTTAGGAAGCAGACAATGGCAAACTACTTCTAAAATCTTGCCCAGAAAACTGTAGCACATGTCCACGCAGTCAGCAGAAGTCAACACTGACTTAAAGGCATAAATAAATAAACTACACTATAAAAGTTTCTAAAGGCTTTAAAAAGGCTAACATTACTGCATGAAAATAAAAGTTGTATGAAGCAGTTCCATGTAAACAGAAATCTAGGAGTGAATTGCTTCCCAAAAGCATAGATAAGAAAGGGGAATCAGAATACTGTTAAATAAGTGGCATAGAAGAAAGCTACATATGTTTTATGATTTTATTATACCATTGCTCCTTCAGAACTGATGAAGGAATATGCCTGATGTTTCAAACAGACTCTATATGGTACCTAATAACAACTGATAGCCATGGCTGCTTATTTCTGATATAACTTCTCAATGCACTAGTAAATGCTGCCCATTAGACCCAATTTTGCAGATAGGAGGTGGGGGGGGGGCTAACTTTCAGAATCACCCCAGACAAACATAATCCCAAATGACTCACTTTGTTCTCCTGTGTGACAATTATGCTTGCACCACCCGGCTTCAAAGGCACTTCTTCCATTGCTCCAAATACATCCGTTTCCACAGAGAAGGTCAGCTCTAACCCCAAGCCATTGATATCATTGTCTAGAATCCATTGCAAGTTCTTTGCATACTCTGGATCAATAGATGCCACATCCTGATAGTTTACAGGAATACCTTGGAGACAATGCAAACAAAATTTAGTTCGCCTAAGACCCACTCTGCAGAAATGGTTTCATTCATGGTCAACGTCTGCCCTCTACAGACTTTCTGAAATAACACAGGGAGAAAGAAGAAAGGGAACTGATACGGCTGCTTAAAACACAGATTACCTTCAGGAAAGTGATTTATTACAAACTCTTCTGTTGCCATGAAATTATTGTTAACTGGTTGACAACTAAAACTACCCTATATGTGCTACTGCTGTGGTTAAGAGCGAGAATACAGGAAAATGCCTCTTGTAAATCTTTCCTAAAGAATTCACTGAAGATGGAGCTTTTGCAGCTAGCCTGTCACTTTCAACTTCCAAGCCCATTTGTAATATGTCCATGACATTAGCTAACTAGCCCTAACTGCTGTAATATCTACATAAATATTTTTTACATGAAAAGCTTTTATAAAAGCACTACATAAAGGCTAATTGATATCATCAGATGTTTAGCTATTATACTTATATGGGAAGGTTAAAGATATATATATCTATATATCTATATATCTATATATCTATATATCTATATATCTATATATCTATATATCTATATATCTATATATCTATATATCTATATATCTATATATCTATATATCTATATATCTATATATCTATATATCTATATATCTATATATCTATATATCTATATATCTATATATCTATATATCTATATATCTATATATCTATATATCTATATCTATATATCTATATATCTATATCTATATATCTATATAAAGGTAAAGGTTCCCCTTGTACATATGTGCTAGTCGTTCCTGACTCTAGGGGGCGGTGCTCATCTCCGTTTGAAAGCCGAAGAGCCAGCGCTGTCCAAAGACATTTCCATGGTCATGTGGCCAGCATAACTAAACATCGAAGGCGCACAGAACACTGTTACCTTCCCACCAAAGGTGGTTCCTATTTTTCTACTTTCATTTTTACATGCTTTCGAACTGCTAGGTTGGCAGAAGCTGGGAGAAGTAACGGGAGCTCACTCCGTTACACAGTTCTAGGGATTCAAACCACTGAACTAACGACTTTTCTGATCGACAAGCTCAGTGTCTTAGCTACTGAGCCACCGCATCCCTATTTATTTACACACACACACACTGTTGTTTTTGTAGTAATGCTGCAGCTCTCATTAAGCACAGTAATAGAGCATGGAAGAAGCTTAAATAACATAATACAATTAACTTTTAGAGGGCTTTATGATCCACTAGACATCTCAACAAAATCGTTAACATGTTAATAGAATCATACCAAGAATATGTTTGTAAAACGATCTTGTGAAGTAAATGTTGACTAGTTGTCTGTGATTAAGAGCTAAACCCAAGATTTGTCCAGCAAATCTAAAATAGTTCAAGTGATCAGGATTCACAGAAGAGTTGCTATTGGGCTGGAAAGTGGTTCCTTAAAAAAAAAAAGATTCAGTTTATGGCTTTTAAAACATCAGTCATTTTATATTGCAAACTTTGTTTTGTTTTTGAGATTCAGAATAATATACAAAATGAAGTGATACTTTTCTCTAGAATGAAAAAATACAATCAAGAAGAAAACAAATATATTTCAGATATACAGTCCTGGTTTCAAATAAAAATTGATTTTCATCAATGGATTTCTAATTATTCCAGTTGCAGAAATAAAACAGATTTTAAAAACACAGTAGACAATTTTGTGCACAAGAATTCCCTCATTATACACATAGACAGTCATCTTCAATGGCAGATACATATCCAGACAATGTCAAAAGGCTATATAAGTAAATGGGATGCAAAATATAATTCTCACAGTTGATGGCTAAGTTTAAAATATATAACATAATTAGGAAGAATTCATGAATCAATGTTGATAAACATTATGACATAATTAATTGAAAAACATAATAGAATCAAAGTTTCTTCCATGCATTCTGCAGGTGATAGAATCTTAAAATTCAATTTTTTAAGGCACCACGGACTTAGTTGATTTTCTAATTTCACTTGTCACTATACAAATTACAATTGCCCTATTTAAGCATCCTAATAGTAGCAGACATCATTGTGGCTTGTCTACAAAACTACCGAAACTCAAGACTGGAGAGAGGAAATTATTCCTTTAAAATATGCAATTGTGACTTTCTATTCAAAAACTTCTGATTTTGTCAGCATTTTCAGATTGAGAAAAGACCATTCAAGAAATTTTAATAGTTAAACAAAAGTTTGGGATAGTAGTCTGGCAACTTGATTCTGAAACTAAAGGTCTGAAAGCAGCTATATAGATAGGCTTCGACTTACAACAGTTCAATCAGTGACCATCTGAAGCTACAACGGTACTGAAAAAAGTGACTTATGACTGTTTTTCACACAATTGCTGCAGCATCCCTATGGTCAGGTGATCAAAATTCAGATGCTCGGCAACTGGCTCATATTTATGACATTGCAATATCCTGGGGCCATGTGATCACCGTTTGAAACCTTCTGACAAGCAAAGTCAATAGGGAAACCAGATTCATTTAACAACTATGTTACTAACTTGACTGCAATGATTTTCTATTCGTTCTATTCATCAATAGTTAAAAATCACAGAACTAACCACTAGAACGCATTTAAAACTTTTTTGGGGGGTATCAAGATTGGATCTTGTAAACTATAAGAAAATTCAGAGCAAAAATATATTTAATACAATAGCAGAGTTGGAAGGGACCTTGGAGGTCTTCTAGTCCAACCCCCTGCCTAGACAGAAAACCCTATACTGTTCCAGATAAATGGCTATCCAACATCTCTTAAAGACTTCCAGTGTTGGAGCATTCACAACTTCTGGAGGCAAGTTGTTCCACTGATTAATTGTTCTGTCAGGAAATTTCTTCTCAGTTCTAAGTTGCTTCTCTCCTTGATTAGTTTCCACTCATTACTTCTTGTTCTACCCTCAGATGCCTTGGACTCCCTCTTCTTTATGCAACCCCTGAGATATTGGAACACTGCTATCATGTCTCCCCTAGTCCTTCTTTTCATTAAACTAGACATACCCAGTTCCTGCAACCGTTCTTCATGTTTTAGTCTCCAGTCCCCTCATCATCTTTGTTGCTCCTCTCTGCACTCTTTCTAGAGTCTCCACATCTTTTCTACATCATGGTGACCAAAACTGAATGCAGTATTCCAAATGTAGCCTTAACAAGACATTATAAAGTGGTATTAATACTTCACGTGATCTTGATTCTGTTCCTCTGTTTATGTAGCTTAGAATTGTGTTGGCTTTTTTGGAAGCTGCTGCACACTGCTGGCTCATATTTAAATGGTTGTCCACTAGGACTCCAAGATCCCTCTCTCAGTTACTACTATTGAGCAAGATACCACTTATACTATACCTGTGCATTTCGTTTTTGTTGCCTAAATGTAGAACCTTACTCTTTTCACCATTGAATTTCATTTTATTAGATAGTCCCCAATGTTCAAGTTTGTCAAGATCCTTCTGCATCTTTAGCCTATCTTCTAAAGTGTTGACTATTCCTGCCAGCTTGGTGTCATCTGAAAATTTGATGAGTTCCCCATTTATTCCCTCATCCAAATCATTGATAAAGATGTTGAAGAATACTGGGCCTAAAACAGAGCCTTGGGGTACTCCACTGCATACTTCCCTCCATATAGATGCAGTTCCATTGAGGACTACATGTTGAGTGCGGTTGGTCAGCCAGTTACGAATCCATCTGGTGGTGATGCTGTACAACCCACATTCTTCTACTTTATCTAGTAGTAGGTTATGATCTACCTTATCAAATGCCTTACTAAAGTCCAAGTAAACTATATCGACGGCATTCCTCTGGTCCACTAATTTTGTCACTTTGTCAAAGAATGCAATAAGATTAGTCTGGCATGATCTGTTTTTGACAAACCCATGTTGGCTTTTGGCTATTACTTTGTTTACTTCTAGGTGTTCGCTAATTCGTTGCTTGATTATCTTTTCCAGAATCTTTCCTGGTATTGAGGTCAGGCTGATAGGTCTATAGTTTCCTGGATCTATTTTTTTTCCCTTTTTGAAGATGGGAACCACACCAGCTCTTTTCCAATCCTCTGGCAGTTCCCCGGTGCTCCAGGATCTCTGAAAGATATAGTTCAGTGGTTCTGAGATCTCATCTGGGATGTAAACCGTCCAGTACTGGTGATTTGAACTCGTCTAGGGTAGACAGGTGCTCACTTACCATTTTCTTCCCTATTTCAATTTGTGTTCCTAATCTGATTTTTGAGGTGCTGTTTTTGATAGGTTGGACTGTTTTATCCCTTTGTGTAAAGACAGATGCAAAAAATGAGTTAAATAGTTCTGCTTTCTCCCTGTTGCTTGTCACCTTCTTGCCACTTCCTCCCAGCAATGGACCAATTGTTTCTTTAACATTTTTCTTGTTTTTAACATGTTGGAAGAAGCTTTTTTGTTATCTTTTACTTTTGTGGCAAGCCTTTCTTTATTGTGATCCTTAGCTTTCCTTCATCTTTACAGGCTCGGGGTATTTGCTGATATTCTGCCTTAGTTATATCCCCCCCTTTCCACTTTTTATACTTAACTTTTTTGTCTTTCAATTTGTCAGAGTTCTTTATGCAGCCAGGCTGGTTTCTTTTGGGAGCTGTTATTCTTCTTCTTCATTGATATTGTGCTAAACTGAGCTTTTGTAATCTCATTTTTCAAAATTTCCCAAGCTTCTTGAGTTGTTTTCTCCTTGAGGATTCTCATCCATGGAATTCTTCCCAAGCTCTCTCTAAGTTTATTGAAATTAGCTCTCTTAAAATCCAAGACTCTAGTTTGACTTTGTTCTGCTACTTGTGTTTGCATAATGTTGAATTCCAATATTGCATGGTCACTTGCCCCCAGGATTACTATGGCTTCAACACCTTCTATCATTTCCTCTCTGTTAGTGAGAATTAAGTCTAATATGGCCGATCCCCTTGTTCTCTTCTCTACCTTTTGGAAAACAAAGTTGTCTGCTAGGTTCGTTAGGAACCTGTTGGATCTTCCACTTGGTGCAGAGTTTGTTTCCCAGTTGATGTCAGGATAGTTAAAATCCCCCATTACTATTGTGGTGTGCTTCCTACATACCTTAGTTAGCTGTTCATCTACTTCCTCTGCTTGGTTGGGTGGCCTGTAGTATAGACATATGGCAATGTCGTTTCCCCCAAACCTTTAATATTGACCCAAATGCATTCAAGATAGTTCTCATCATTGTTGTGCTCTATTTCTGTAGAGAGTAATTATTTCTTATATATAGTACAACTCCACCTCCTCTTTTATTTGGTCTATTTCTTTTAAATAATTTAAATCCTTCTAGCTGTATGTTCCATTTGTGGGTTTCATCCCACCAAGTTTCTGTAATGGCAACAATATCGTATGTGCCCTCATTTACTTGAATTTCTAATTCACCCTGTTTATTCCTCATACTTTGTGCATTGGTGTATAGACATTTGAGTCCATTTTGATTGACCCTGTGTTTACTGTCTACATAACCTGTGTTATGCATGACTGCCCCTATTTTCTTGCCACTTGTATGATTCATGCACATGGTATAGCACTCACTATTAAATGCTTGGTTTTGCTTGACAGCAGGAGTAATAATCTTACCCGCACAAACATCTATGTTACATGCACTGATAACCCTATGAATTTTAGCTTGCTAGGGACAGAAATGTTCTGTATCAATTAATTCTCTGTCCCCGCTGTTCAGTTTAAATGTTTATCCAGAAAATCTGTGAATTTAATGCCAAGTAACTCAGTCACTTTGGGTGCAAACCATCTCTTTTGTACAGTTTTTCAATGGACCAGTTGCAGGCATCATGACTAATAAAACCAAAGCCTTCCCTTTTACACCACTCCTTTAGCCACACATTAAAGTCTGCTACACACTGGCCCTTCCCTTTTTGTCCCTTATATACTGGTAAAACCTCTGAAAAGATAAACCTACAACCTACACTACTAAATTCATACCCCAAGCTCTGGAAATCATTCTTCATAGAAAGTATATCTTTTTGGGACAGATCATTTGTGCCAAGATGTATAAAGGCATCAACATCACAGTCCTTACTTGCATTCTTGACTATCTTAAGATTACGCCTGTTGTCTCTGCTGGCAGTAGCACCTGGCAGACACTTGACCTCTTCTAAAACCTCCATATCCATTCCTAAATTTACATCCCTTACGATTGAATCACCAACCAGAAGGTGACTTCTCTTTTTACATACCTTGATCTTCTTGTATGACTGATGTGTGATACCTGGGTCCCCATTTCGCCTTTCCAAAGAAAGTTCTTCATTTTGGACCACGATTCCTTGCTTATTTGAGTCATCATTATCACAACTACCTTGACCTGTCTCTATAGTGTCCCCATTAAGGTCAGCAAGGGCGCTATATGTGTTATGCTGGGTCACAGCAAAAACTTTGTGTTTATGGTTCACAGCTCTCACCCTGCCAGATCTCACGGTTGTCCAGACTGCTCTTCTCCTGCAGGATCTTTGCGGTAGAGAGGGCTGATAGCATGGCATCTCCATAGAGTGGAATGGCCAAATTGGGGCACCTAATTTCTGCTTGCAGAGCACAGATTAGAGATTCTAGATAGGTAATCTGTCTATGTAGACTAGTACAGTGGGGCAAAAAAGTATTTAGTCAGCCACCAATTGTGCAAGTTCTCCCACTTAAAAAGATGAGAGAGGCCTGTAATTGACATCATAGGTAGACCTCAACAAAAAGAAAACAAATCCAGACAATCACATTGTCTGATTTGGAAAGAATTTTTTTGCCAGCAGCTCCAATCATCAGCCTCAGGAAAGTTCAAATTTCCGGGAAGAGATTCAGTTTACTATTTTAAATGAACTATAAGTATTGCAACCTGGAGAGAGACACCAACATACCATCAGCTGATTGAGTAAAAAGGGCATAATCTGGATTAACAATCTCATTGGAAAGGATATCAAACCACTCACGTACCACACCTTGACCCTAGAAGCAAAAATGTATATAGTATTACATATGCATAATTTGAATGTGCTAAGATGTTCATTATCAGTACAAAATGTATTGTATTTCATGTGATTGGCAACCAGCTCGTATTTATGACCAGTTGTAACGACCCACGGAAACATGATCGCAATTTATGTTTGTTGCTAATTTTCAGGGGGGGAAAACCCATTCAAAAGAATGGATTCACTTAACAATCACATGGGTCACTTAATGGAGTAACTCAATTTATTACTGTTGTAACCACGTTCATAAAATCAAGTCCAGTCATATAGTTCCTTGACTTACAACTGCAACTGTTTATGACCAAAATGCCAGGCTACATTGTGGTTGTAAGTTGATCTGCAATGGGCCTTTGATAACTAGGGATATGTCTAGAGCTGCCATGGAAATTATGAACTTCTGATCTCCCTTAAGCAGGGGTGTCAAACCCAATCGCATTGCGAGACATATTGTGATCTTTTTTGCCCATCTGGGGCAGGGATGGGCATGGCCTGCGTGGTCTAGATGTGGCCCATTGACTGCTTGTTTGACATGCCTGCTCTTAAGACATTATGGCTCAAACCTGATTAACAACTACATTTTTCTACCCAATGCTTTTGGAATAAGAAACAATATGGAATAAGAAAAAACATGGAATAATAAACAAGCATTGGTCCCAGATATAGCACCTAGTAAGTCAGAAGTAACAAAAAATTCTATTATTAATCTTTTCTTTCAGAAATATTTGTATTTTGAAATATCTGCTTCAAGCCCAATAGCCAAGGAGTATTTTCTCCTTCATTTAACACAAATTTTATAACAATTTTTGAACAACTTCCATCGTAATGAAACTATGCTCCTAAAAACAATATTTTACAGTTATTATTCTGTATGTAACGTTACTCACCATGCCTTCTTCACCATGGAAACGTACAGCAATTCCTTGCTTCAACTTTACACAATTTGCTTTAGATACAACTTCACAGCTGCTCCTAAAAATAGAATCTAAATATGAAAAACATTAATTTCTCACTTTTGTTCAATAAGTAAATATTCAGTACAAAAAATATTATACATATGAACATCCCTACCTCTATGAACCAGCAGAATATCACTTTCACTGACAGGCCTATGAACCATGTCAGAATCCGGTTGTCCAGAATGCAAGTGTTCATAAAACCATTCACAGCGATCTTTAAATGGCTAAGGAGAATAGACAAGAACAAATGTTTGATTTATGAGGCAGGGTAGAATTAGAAGTAGGAACACTAAGATATAGAACATTATGAATTCCATTCAAAAATTCAGCATAATATTTGTTTCTTAGGAGAAGAGATCCAACAGCATATTACAAACTGTTTTGAAAGAATCCCACCGTGTGGAAGGATATATTTCATAATGCCTAACCTGCTTCATAAGATATAAAAGACCAAAGCTATCTTGGACATAGGGAATTAGCAAAATGGTTCTGTTGATTCATCTCATTGATTAAACATCAGGCAACTTTTTCAGAGGAAACTGGAAAAAAACTAGGAGAATCAGAGGCTGCAAAGTGAGTTAGGTCCCATCATAAAAATAGCTGTGCTTGGTTTAAGGGTAAAGATAAAGGTTCCCCTCACACATATGTGCTAGTTGTTCACAACTCTAGGGGGCGGTGCTCATCTCCATTTCAAAGCCGAAGAGCCAGCGCTGTCCAAAGACGTCTCCATGGTCATGCAGCTAGCATGACTAAACGCCGGGGGCGCACAGAACGCTGTTACCTTCCCACCATTTTTTCTACTTGCATTTTTTACATGCTTTCAAACTGCTAGGTTAGCAGAAGCTGGGAAAAGTAACGGGAGCTCACCCCATTACTTTGAGCAGGATTTTTTTCTGCAATCTCAATCAGAGGGATCCCAAAGGCTGCAAAGTGGCGGGATGGTGGTTGGGAATAATTCCCAGTCTTGAGAATATAGATTGTCCGTCTCCTGCTTAAAATCTTTGCCTAGGTGACAAACCATCCCTTGCCATTTGGAAGAAAATAAATCTAGCCCAGCTACATTATCATCTTTAATATTTCTTTTTTTTTTTTTTGCATTTCGACCTTCAACCAGTGGCAGCACATTTTGCTTACATCTTCTAACAATTTCAGACTAATAATCAAACTTGTTCATTTCCTGCATCAGTGTTTGGAACATAAACTTGGATAATCTTCAGAAAGGATTATCCAAGAACTCTACCTGATATTATTCCATCAATAATTGAATTTTAGTTTCTTGCTAAACCATTCCTAACCGTGAAAACACTGCCACTTCTTCTTTGATGTTCATGTCCTGAGAAATAAACAATGTGCTCGTCTGACTGAAAGCATCCAATTCCAGTTTATATCAACCCGCTGATAGCTAAGATGTCAGTAATAGATACATTTCATCTTTCAATGTATTAAATTTCCCATGCTCGTGCTTCTTGTATTCCATATTCCCACTTTGATTTTATCTTTACAGCTCTGGATTTTCTTTCCTCAGCTAACAAACATTGCAAAGGCTTTCATCTACCTGTGAAATAAATGCCACCTCAGTAGCATGTTGAATGCCATCATGTTGAGAGACATATCTTCCGGCATCAATCATTTTATATTTTCTATGCATGTGGTTTTCTTGACAAAAATACAGGAGTGGTTTACCACTGCCTTCTTAATTCAACTCAGTATGAATGGATGCCTTTGCCACTGTCATTAAAGTGACTGTCTGCTTCAAACATCTTTCTGTAGAGCTCCTTCCCAATATTGGTGCTTGCTTCCTTTAACTGGGCATCTGGGATTATCTTTATTCCTTCAGTTACCCTCCTAGAAATATGCATTGAATATGGCATATACTGTACAAATGACATTCTTCATTCATCCCTCCTAGGAGAACCCCCACCACTAGGAGGCTACAGAGCAGGACTCGGACG